>NC_092077.1:13559274-14159274 GCF_039877785.1 Chaetodon trifascialis | reverse complement strand
TCATGCATCGCACACGTTTCTTTGGGAATAGTCACTTCAGTGCAAATAAATAAATCCACACTGATTCTTTGACTAAAGGCTGATGTTTGTCCAGTTATTTTTCTCAGACTCACACACACAGCTACATTGATATCATATGGGCCTGTGAGTGCCTGCAAAACCCTTCTACACTGTAAAACACTACAGAATAATTCAATGGAATCAACTAATTTTTTAGAGTGAACTGAATATCAATATAACTTCTAATAATTTCAAGTTAATTCAACTTAAAATGTATGGTTTTTATTTTTAGACCACTTCAGAAGACAAGCTCTTTTAATCCAGAATGATGAGCTGAATGAACGTACCCCTGCAAGTTCACTCTACTCATTAAATTAAGTTAAAGAAACATGAGCAGCACATTGGCGGATTTCCCAGCATGCATTGTTTGAGAGTTAAAACTCTCTAGAGAGAGCACACTGTCACAGGATTGGCTTCATTTATGAAAATGTGTTTTCCATCCATCCTCTCTAACTTACAATTCTTTAACAACTTGCAATAAGTCTTCTTCCCCTCCTTATTCCTCCTTATTTTGTATTGTTTTCTTCCGTTTACTTTGTTATTTAACTTAAAGTAACGTATGTGCAGGTGCGACCTGCTGTCTTTGACTCCTCTCAGACAACAGTTACAGCTGTCAGGACAGATCTGCAGCAGCTGTGCACACGCACACACACCTGCTCACAGACACACGCACACACCTGCCCACAATCACATGCGAACACACACACACACACAAACACATCCACACACAGTTATGTTTCCATCACTTTTGGAGACTCATCACTACTCTCCTAACTCAAACCTTAATCCAATACTTCATCCTAAAATTTAACGATTTTGTCCCCAAAGGAAAGACGAGTTCTCACAATGTGAGAAGTAAATGTCCACGCACGCTCACACACACACACACACACACACACACACACACAGGCACACAGAGCTACAGGCACTCATTAATGAGTGTCTCTACAGCAGATCGAGAGGTCAAAGTGTCAAATGTCAGCAGCTGGTGTCCTTTCTTCCACGTATCTGCTCTTTCATGCTAATAAAACCAGCACGGGCTCGTCACACCTCTAAGTGGCATCAGATTTACAGTGTTTCACAGATTTTATATCTGGTGGAGCCACGTCAACCACGTCAAAGGAACGGGGATGCAACAGAAATTCACAAAGCTCTGACGGATCCCTAACTATAGCCTCTCTCTCTAAAGTGCTGGAAGTCATGAGAATTAATAAACACGACAGGAATATGGACTTGCTAATGAGCAGGCATTAAATTTTATGATATCAGCAAGCTGCTATAGAATGACTAATGAGAGCACACTGCTGAGTTACAGAACGGATAATGAAGATGATATAAGTCTGGTTCATGCGGTGCAGCTTTATGCTTGAGAATAAAGAGCCAGCTTGTTGTTTTAGTTCCTGCGTGGAGAACACATCAAACTCCGGCGGCACCTCTTTGTTTTAAATTGCTGATGGGGACAAACCCTTTTGTTTCCTTGTTGTCAAATACACTTAATGTGTGCAGTCATTGGAGGAGAAAAGACCTGTAACTGAATATGAGGTTTACTGCCCAGGCACTAAAACTATTCTGTATTTGAAAGAGACAGATATAAACAACAGAGAAAACTGGGCTGTATTACTAACAATGAGCAAGTGGGAAAAAGTGTTTAACAAGCTGCAAGTGTCCACTTCACAACAGATGCCTCATAAATCCACTGTGTGCACATGCACAGAATGAGTGTGTGTATCTTCATTTTTGGAGGAAAATGAATCATGTCCACTGTAATGCTGTAAATCTCCTACTGTTGTCACACAAATATCCAAATGGGATGATTTTTCATAAAATATGTAATAAAGCAAGTAAAAATCACACACTGTATGTATAAACTCAGTCCTAGAAAGTACACATAAAAGGCGTTTTGGTGGAACAATGTTTTATATTTAACTGAGAAACACATTTTGTGCTTCCGCCTAAACGTGACAATATTGAAATTAATAAATGTGACAAATGATTTGTGATCCTAAGTGCTGTGATATCTCTCGCTCAGTTCTCATCAACTGCTCTTGCACAGAGCATTTTTATGGGATTTCTAATGATCAATCACAACTCAAACTACGTTATAATGGAGGACAACCTTGTCTAATTTAGATGAGTCTTCATGTCTGAAGGCGGGAGGAGTGTTTGAAGGGATGGAGAGCGCTTTCTCGCACACGTACATGCGCAATGCACAAATCTCCCTCAGCTGTCCAAAAGCATCCTTTATGTCTGTGATCTAAGAACAGTGGATAATTGATTCAGAACATGTAAAACACACCGAGATGCACTGTGTAAACACGCCTGTCCTTCCTGACACACGTTCCTGGCACTCTGATTAGAGCATCCAGTCCTGCCAGGACAGAACACACACACACACACAAACACACACACCTGCAATCTCACTGATGTGTAGGGAGGCACGGGAGAGCAGAGGAAACATGAGCATCTGCTGTTGTGACTGGCAGCACTTTAGTCAGATCTATCCTGCTCAGCCTGTAGGGAGCCAGGAGGAGAGTGGTGAGAAAGAAAATGGGGAGAGAGAGATTTGCTCACTCACACTCTCTCTCTCTCTCTCACACACACACACACACACACACACACACACACACACTCAGGCAGACTGACACAAGAAAGAAAACAACTTTGCAGTACAGTAACTGCATGTAAGTTAACAAGTTATCCCTCTTTACTACAAGGCTGCTCTTTCAGACAGAAAATAAGCCTCAACAAGCAACTTCCCAGGAAGTGACTTCTTAGCGATTGGCGCTAGTCTTGCCATCCACTGCTGTGCGCTGGTTTGACAGCTCATCTCTCCTGCAGCAAACTCTTCCAGCCGAACACGCTATCTGTGTGCCAGCTGGCTGCAAACATCCCCCAATTACAGCTGCACCCGACTGCAGTGTTGACATGGCGGTTCTGCACATGTCCTGATGTCACAGTTCCTATCACCTTGGATTTGGGTTTTAAAATCACTCTTTAGTAATCACAAGATAAATTGGCCTGATGCAGCCTCCTTTAGCTCCCAACTTTAACTGCGATCGAGCTGAGACAGTGTTTTGGCAACAATGCTTTGAGTGGATTTACTGTCAGCGATAATTTCACACCCCAGTTTGTTTCAGTTTCAGCGCTCATCACACCGAGCTGTTGTTGATATATCAAGCTGCCAAGAAAAAAAACTGGATTCTGCAGACAAAAAAAATTGTCAACAATGTCAACTATCATTTTGCACATCGCATGACGACACGTTTATTCTGTAGCACAGCTGCTGCTGTCTGTGCCTGCATGGGACCGAATATGACGGAGAGCCGCAACGAGCAAGACACATCAAATGTACACAGCCTCTCTGTATGCATATACTGTACGTCTGATAAGTTTCATGTAGGAAAACAGAGATGACAAACACAAAGCTGGAGCCGCGGAGACACACAGAGAGAGCGACAGCTGGGCTGACAAAAACAGCCAGACACACAATGCACACACACATACACACACTCCAGGAAGTGGTGAATAATGAGTCACTGGTGGCCAAAATCAGACACACACACACACTCCATCTCTATCTCACTGACTCAACAATCTCTGCAACAGTATAGATATCAAATATTAATAGCTTTTGGTGAGAGCGACAGAAATATGTTTGCACAACGTTGCATCACACCAAACTAGAGATTCCTTAAAAAATCCCTATGTTCTAACATTTGTGTCAAACATGACTACTTGGTTTGCAGAGAGGTTTCTGTGAGCTGGTAAAATATGTAATGTGCACAGCCCCCGTAACTGTTTATACGTGGTGTTTATACATTGTTTGCTAAGCTTGCTGTTTTTAAACATGTTTCATACTCCTCTAGCATGCAAATGTGGAGCAGGAAAGCAGCCACTCTGGCTCAAAGCACAGCGGCCTGAACTATCTATGATGCAGTGCACTATTAAGTGCCCTTAAAATGGAAATAAACAAAAACAAAAAAATAATTTGTATTTATTTTTTTCATTCTGGTGTGTTCCATAAATACATAATTGATTACGAGCTCCAGTAGCAACATACTCTAGTGCATTTCAATCTCCTGCCCCACTGTAGCCCCGGATGCCATCAGCATAAATTACCTGGCAATAATAACTCCTGGGCATGTGACGCTAGTAGAAAAATTTATGTTGTTTATTCAGCAATTTTGGGATGATAAATTTGAGCAGCACCTCAATGTGACAGATTCTTGGAAAATGTGTAATCACGTGAAGTGACAGATTGTGTAATGGGCTCTCTTCAGAATTGAAACATTACGTCTTGATCTTTGACTACAAGTGGATATGCACTCGTGGGAAACTGTACAAGGGAATCTGTTTTCACTTTATTGTACAACTTAATAAAATAATGTGTGAGCAAGGAGCCTAATGAGCCTATGTGCGTGTGTATGTGCGTGTGTGTTTCTACTCTGTGATTAGGGCTTTAACAGCAGTGTCTAATGACTCACAGCATGTCATCCAGTGTCAGTTTAATAACGCACTTCCAGACACTGGAGATCAGTGACTCCTCTGTAATTACGCACCACGACATAACACAGCGCTTAAAAGAGCCCTATTCAAGAGCTCGCACTCTTGCTCTCATCCTTTTTAGACAATTTAATGAACACGAATGCTACTAGAGAGGCAATGTTGTGTTTAATGCATAAATATGACTGTGGCGAGCGAGGGTGCGTGAATGAAAGTGCCCTGTGAAAGAGACTGAGAAGAGATTCACTTTGGGAGTGAGGAACCTGTTTATGATGCCCACGTTGCTTAGCGACCAGGGTGTCATGGTAACCTGCCGCATCTGCGGTCCATGCACTGTGGAGAGCGAGGACTCCCATGCGACGGCAACACAAGAGACCCGAGACGTTTTGTTCATTATCTTGCCATTGTAGCGTCGACCATCTTTTTCCTTTGCAATTAAGACTCGCCTCAAACCTGCCTCTCTGCACCGGTGCCAGCGGCCCACTCACAATTAAGAACATTTGGTTTCCTATGGATGGAAACCCACGCTCAGGGTGATTTAAACCAACGCACAAAGCCAAGTTTGCAAAACAACTGTTGTTTTTGTTTCCAAAATGGCCACCAGTTGTGGCTCAGACTCTGGTGTGCAGCCAAAGCCTTTTTGGATCTGCTGCCAAAGCACTAATGCGATCCCAGGCATGTGATAACCCTCACCAATCAATATTCAAACAGCACAGTCCTCCGCTGTCTGTTCTGTAGTTCTGCATTGTCTCTTCCCCTCATGCTCTCCCTTTCTCTCTTGGGTGGTCACTTTCTTTATCTTTTTCTTTTACTTCGCTCAAGAAAATTGTCTCTGGAAACAAAGAAGCTCGCTCTGTCTTATTGCTTATTCTTCCTTTTATTCTCCTTCTCTCTTTGATTTTAATCACAACGTTTTCTCTGCAGGTCAGTCTGCTCTTCTCTGTGCAGGCGGACTGTCTGGGGGAGGTCTTGGCAGGCCGCCACGTCCCCCGAAGCGGGTGCTTTTGTCAACAAGCATCCCTCAAGGTGGGTGCAAAGCATTAGAGGGAGTTCCTTGAAGGCACTCACGCAGAATAACCTTCCCCTTGTCCCAACAAGTCAGTCCTCTCTCTCCAGTTTTAGGTCATCTTGCGACCAGCCATCAGCTAGAGTAATTCTCACTGGCTCTTTAACGTCATAGGTAAGGGAAATAAAGGACAAAGGATGTGTCAAAACGTTTGCAGTCATATCATACTGGAACAGCTGCAGTAACATTTCGGATGTACAACCCTGATTCCTATAAAGCCTGTTTGTCTGCAATTAACCCCCTTTAATTTCAGTTATTTTTATGTGGAATTATTTAGATATGGATTTATATTATATTTAGATCCCAATTTTACAGATACAAAGTAAGTGACCAGCCTGATACTGACACCAACTACCTCAACCTACTGGCACAGCGTTCTCTCATTGTAAACCAGGACATACAACCTTTTGCATTTTAAAAGACTTACAGAACCACATTTCATGATAAATGAACCGCTCTGGAGGTCTCTGCCGGTGTCACCGTAGGAAGACGAATGACCTATTCCACTGGTGGAAGTTAACCACAGGCCCCATCAAAGAGTATTGGTTAAGAGGGATGATTCAATTATTGATGAGAACAGAGTCAGAAGTGGCCTGGATATCAGAGAGAGGTGATCTGCTGTCAAGGCAGGTTAAAAAAAGAAGCTCAGGTCAATGTAATGAACGAATGGACGAAAGGTGTGTGTGTGTGTGTGTGTGTGTGTGTGTGTGTGTGTGTGTGTGTGTGTGTGTGTGTGTGTGTGTGTGTGTGTGTGTGTGTGTGTGTGTGTGTGTGTGTGCACGCGCCATCTGTGTGAGTTCATTCACAATTAATCAACAGACTGCACCTACATGGAACAGTTTTACATAATTATAATACAAGAAAAGATAAATGTATTCTGTTAAAGTCACAGAAAAAAAAAGTGTAATGAAATTACAGATACATTTAGTAATAAAGGGGATTATTAGCATGATTACAATATTACAATACATTTTAAAATAAAGTATGATACACCACCATGCACATGCACGCAAATCACAACACTTCATGAGTCTCACAGCACCAGAGTTAATCCATTGATTGATTCATTCATTCATTCATCACGGCCCATAGTGAAATGAATGCATGAAAAACATCACAGTGAAGTGCAAGTTACACCTTCCAGCTGTGAAAATGAGGACTCTGCATCTAATTTAAAGACACTTTTAAAGGTAAAACCACCCGCCAGCGTTAACTATGACTAATGACCACGGTGATGCTGGTGATGTGGGTAAAAACACAAACCTCAGACTGGAATAAGTTTATGTGTGAAGAGCATACTTAGTAAAGTACATTTAAATATGCATAATTACTTACTTGCAAATAACACAATTCATTCAACAATGTTATATTTATTTTTTCTTGAATTTATTTGCATATTTGGCAAATAAAGTAACAAAGGTAACAAAAAGTAATCAAGTTACGTTATCACTGTCATTCATTTATACATTTTGTGATACATTTTTTTGAACAGATAATTAGTAACTGTAGTGGAATTAATTTTTAAAGTAAGCCTCCCAACTCTGGTAATGAGGGAGGCAATTGCAGCACAGTGCAGTGGAGGAGGATCTGAGTCATCACCACACAAAGAGACACAAACTGAGTAAGAGGAGGAAAACAGTGCGGTGAGGCTGCTCGTCCTTTGGTCACTTTCTTTCTTTAAGTCATTAAGTAAAAAATAAACTTTTAAAGCTATTGCTAATGCGCATTGCACATCTGGGTTTTTGCTGTTCTCCTGATATATTCATGATGATTTTATATTTTTGGTGATTTAATGTCGACAGCCTGATGCGTTCAGGTACTAGCAAAAATTCTGAACTCATGTCTTTCCCTCCAAATCAAAATACAAGAACATTTCTAGACAATTAATCATCATCTGTCCCTTTCAACTCACGTCTCCAGTCTCTCCCTCTGCGACCCATTCATTTTTGAAAGTTAGGTGACCAGAGATGCACGTGCACCCCTGCAATACATGCTAAAGAAAGATGGATACTGTAACAGAAGCTGGAACACGGCCGGGTTCAGGAGAAAAACTGTTGCTAACTTGATGAAGAAAAGCAGATGCACACTTGTAGCATCACACAAAAGACACTTTTAATGGACTGTACGAGCAGATGCTTCAATTTTCCTCGGAGAAAACAGTTTTTTCCGAGAGAGGTGACAAATCCTTTCAGGGGCAAACATTTTTAAATTGAATTCATGTCTCAGGAGATGCCAAGTTTCCTCTAAACGCATCAGGGTGAGAAACTGCTTAATATGATAAAGATTTCAATGCAATTAGACACCAACTTCAGCAACTTATAATACAATAAAACATCCTTCTGTGCTTTTAATGTTGCCGCTGGAGTGATTACTAAGGTTCCATTCAGTTAGCTATATCTAGATATGTTTATATGTGCATAATAATACCTCTGCTGCAGGTAAGAAAAGCAACGGTCTTGCAAATTGCATGAATGGTAAACAGTAGAATATGATTAAAACAACCCTGATGTGCTGGTTTATTTTTAACACACACTGCAGCATCACAGCTATGATGAGCATAATGGCCTAAAGAGGAAAGAGAAGTTGGAGATGGAGACGACAGGCAAGGGGATCAAATTTTAAAGTGCAGCATTTCCTTACTTTCAGAAGAATTTATCGCCCATGTTCAAACTGTGCCACACAGACACACACACACCCACACACATGCACTCAAAAGGGAAGAAATAAGAAAGGACAGACAGGGAGAAAAGAGGAACACAGGCGAAGGCAAAAATGGGAAAATTGGAATGAAGAGTGACAGAGAATCGGGGTGAAGTTATGGGAGAGGAAGTTATGAGGGAGATGTGAGCGATGAGGATGGAAGGGGGAATGACAGAAAGAAGACGCAGCGCAGGAGATATAAAACGCCATACGTGTCAAAAATGGAGAACCAGAGGGGAGAGAGAGGCTTTCAGGGATGTGAACAAAGGCTCGGGGAGGCGAAAAAGGTAGGAAAGGTGATTGCACCTGTGTGTGTGTGAGCATACAGATCTCCAGTTTGCACAGCCGGTGAGTCTGTAAAGGTTCAGCGAAGGTAATCTCCAGAGTTGTATCAGCACGGAAGCTCAGCTACAACAGCAGCCGCCTAAAGAATCTGACTCATCTTCTGAGGCATCAAAGAGATCTGGGGGACAATTCTCAGTCTGGCTCACACACACACACACATACATCAATATCTCCCTCTAAAAAACTGAACTAATCAGCTCCAGCACATTGCAGATGGCAACAAGAATTTCAAGGCTTTTGTCTGAGGTAAAAAGTTCTGCAGTTCTCGCGGTGGTGTCTTTCCTGTTGAGGATTCCAGTTTCACTTGACGTTCTTTTAAGGCCAATGCACACTGAATGCTGAATACTGTGGTGCAACATGAAAGAGGCAAATTCTTTGATCAGCCATGAGTGGTTTGGAAACAAAATTATCTCCCCAGTCAGATCGGCAACACTTTGGGAACGTTGAAATGGTCGAGACAGACGGGTGGGGAGGGATGTTCCAAACACTGAATAAAAGAGTGAGAGACCTATACGTTTGCAGCCTTTTCATGCTGGTACATGAACGCTGAGGAAGGACAGAAGACAGCAGATCTATCTACATAACTATCTAGCCAGAAAAGTACTTTTATATACTGGCTGCTGCGGCAGATTAAAACCTAACAACAGTGCAGAAACATGGCTGATACAAATCTAGATTTCTAGGACATCTTTGCTGGATTTTTCTGAATGACATACAGTAATGTGAGGGAAGGCTATACAGACACGAGCAAGAACAATACAACTACAGTAAAGCAAAAACTCACATAACTGGCAAGTTAAGTTAAAACAAACTGGAATTATTTTTTAAGTCTTGCTGACCGAGATTGGAGACTCCCAACTGGGTGGACTTGTACAGTTGCCTGGGGGTGTGTGGGAAGACTGTGGATTGTAGACAGCTGCTCCTCAATTAATTTGCAAAAAGGAGAAAATATGATTTGGTAATTGGACCTTGATTCCAAAAAAGTTGCAAAACATCAATAAAACAAAATGTGATAACTTGCTGATCCTTTTTTAACATAAACTCAAATGAAAACTACATATTTAATGTCTCACTTCATTGATTTTTGTAAATATCTGCTTATCCTGAATTTGGTGCAGCAACACGTTTCAAATACGTTGGGACAGGAGCAACTAAAGACTGGGAAAGATGTGGAACGCTCCAAAAACACCTGTTTGGATCATTCCACAGGTAAACAGGCTCATTGGTAACAGGTGAGAGTATCATGATTGGGTGCGAAAGGATATAACAACATGCCCTCAGGAACATTTCATAAAACAGTTGTCGGTAAACACAGTTGGTCTGCAGATAACTGCGTTCTCTTTTTATTACCATAAATCTACTCCATGTGACATTAGGGTGTACTGTTTCTACAGCTGCCATTGCTAAAATCTTGTGTTTAACAGCTGACAGTCTTGGGAAGTGTGATTCTTGTCTTGTACATGACCCAAGACAGAGTTAGACCCACTGTGACTATAATAATAATAATATGAAAATGAAAAATCTGTCTTCCTCTAAGTAGCTGCAGATGCCAACATTAAAGAGATTGCATGTCAAGGGAGCACCGCTGTCAAACGCAGCCACTGAACTGAGGTGACAGTATGGGCAGATGTCAGATTGACAGACAGCAAATCCAAGCGGGCCACTGATTAAGTTAATGACAGCTGCCATCATTCTAATGAGACTGTGAACACACACACACCCAAACACACACAAACACAAAAAAAATAAACACTTGCAAAGCAGAGCCAGAGGAGACAAGCTGCCCTAGTGTAAAGAGAAATGCCACCAGCCAGAGAGGCAGTGTCTGTCTGGCTTATTTCAGGCACAACGCAGCCTGCACTGTACAGCTGCAGGCGGTGGAAATACAGACGAGTCAGTGGCTTTTAAAGCGCTCTGGCACGACGTCTTACAGTATTCATCCCAAATTTTGTTCTGGGATGGTAAGATTTTCTTTTTTCTCTAGACATGCAGATAATGTGACATCGTAACGAAGATCCAAAGAGAAAGAGATGAAAAACAGCCTCTATAGTTAATATAATGTGAAGATAAATAGAAACGAATCCATAAACAGGCAGAGCTTATTGGCTGTAACACTGAGTTGAATTTATAGGTGCTTATATGCACCCACGGCACCACAACAGACCCTTTCCACAGGAGATCTTTTGGCTTGTCGAAGCAGGAAGTAGAATTAATAACATTAATGATGGCTGCATTCCATTTAGGTCAGCCAGTTCCAGGGCTCACTCACTCACTGATATCGCTTACTGGGACGCTTGATGCAATAAAGCCATCATTACTGCTATACACCTGCGCTTTTCCCGCTGAAAAACCCGCTCATGCAGCTGCTGCTGCAGATCTTTCAAAAACCAAAAGAAGCGACCACACACACTTAAGTGTTTGCACTGACTTCCAGTAAGTCACAGAATAGACTTTAAAACAGAGCTGCTTGTTTATGATCTACTAAATGGCACAGGACCAAAATACGTCTCAGATATGTTTCAGCAGTGTACACCTGCTCAACCGCTCAGATCAGCGGAGAGAAATCTGTCGGTGATACGTACTGTCAGAATAAACATGGTGAAGCAGCTTTTAGCTTCTATGCAGCTCAGCCCTGGAACCAACTTCCTGGTTGTATCACAGGTGGTCCTGCTGCAGCCATCTTTTGTTGGCTTGTGTACTTACAATATCCAAAAGGTTTCCAACAATGCTCAAACCCAAAGAAATCCTAATCTATTCAAGGTACTGCTGCATTTCGACTCCCATGATCCCATGCTACTTCATCATCAAACTCCATCTTTCATTTTCACTCTTTTGACTGAGAGCCCCCCTCTCAGCAAAACCTACATTTGTTATTTTCCTGTATTTTTTTATCTGCTCATTTGCAAAGCACTTTGGATCACTGAGTTGTGCCACATAAACAAACTTGCCTTGATTTGGCAAGTCAAAATATCTACCATGAAAAGGGTGAACTGGCAAGTGTTTCGCAGCCGGCTGAGATAATGCCATGTTCCCGCTGCTTCAAAGCCAAACGGGCTTACTGCTGCTCAAATGTTTATTCCTCCAGTGTTCAGCTGGGTTCATGATACAGATCACAATATCACTGTACTATTACAGCAGAGAGGGCAGTCTCAGGGAAAATGGGTCTACCAAAAATGCCATTAGCAGTATCTAATTGCAAAATAACTAGAATTCAGTGTAATGGTCAGTGTAGAGCTGTGTGAACAAGAACAGAGAGCCGCTTGTTGAATTGTGCACTGAGAGGCAAAGACCCTAATGGATAGGAGGTCTGTAATAGGCTTCTCGTCCTTTGTACGCTGGCACATGGGAGGTGTGGCGTTCTGCACTCATGGACTTCTCACCACTCACCCTCTGCTCATCATCATTTCTCTCTCATACACACCATTCAACGTCTCTGTCTCCTAGATGGAAAGCTATAACCTCTAACACAATCTACATGCTCACTTCACGGCGTATGTCATCAGCTCATCAGCTCCTAAATGGAACAAGGGACAGAGAGAGAGAAGAGGGAGGGATGAAAGAGAAAAGAAAGGAGGAGATGATGACGGGAAATAAAAGAGCGAGGGTGCTGAACGTGGTGAGTCAAAGGGAGGGATTTTTTTTTTTACCACGCAGATTGAAACCAGCGCAGAGAAATATCAGATTAGTGCAGGTCAGAGCAAGAACATTACAGATGCTGCAGCCATCCTTTCCCTACTCCAGTTTCAATTCATGATTCGACTAAGTGGACGCAGTAACTATTTATGCTCCCTTAGATAAGTGGATGGCCATTAAGCTGGCTCAACTCCACTTCATTATACAGGACACCATTTACAGTATCTACCACGCCACCACGGGCCGTCTCCTCTGCAATGCTAATGCAGTGACAAGTAAACGAGCATTTTGAGAGGAACAAAGAACATCAGCATATGGTGTTTCGCTAAAAAAGATTAAAAAAAAAAAAAAAAAAATATATATATATATATATATATATATATAACCCCTGCCTCCCTCGCTGTTTTCGCACTTCCGGCAAAGAGCTCAACAACTGTGGTTAACTCACGCAGGTGAAGTACACAGCAGATGGTGCTGATAAAATGAAAGAACAGAGCCTGTAGTTTAACGTCTCCATTCTGCTGCCATCAATTCACCGAGCAGTTGTGCTTCTCTCCCAAGGTGCAACACAACAACACCAAAAACTAATTGTCCCTCATCCCTTGACAATTTTTGGAATGTAAGAAAAACAAAATGCTCTGCTGGATTGATGGGGTAATCAATGAGAACGTAACTATGGCAACAGGCTGTCTGGCTTTAATTGGATATTTCTGCCTCTTGGAGCCAGATTGATCGAGACTGGGAGCGCCCGGAGATCCTAATTCAGTTGGCCAAATACTGTTGTGTTTAAACTAAGGAGCAGTGAAAGGTTCTATAGATCAATGTGGCTTATTGTGCTTTGTAACTGCATGCAAACAGGACTGAGCCTATAGGCAGTGCAGCAGCTCGCTGAGGCTTTACTGCTGCTAACATCAGCACCCTGACATGCTCGCAACGACAATGCCGACGTGTTGATGTTCAATAATGTTCATCAAGTTAGCATGCTAACATTTGCTAATTAGTATAGCTGAGCATTCATGACTTCATCCTATAATTAGTGTATGAATTCTTGAGTTATGGCTAAAAACCTATTTTGTGAGGACACAGTGACCATGACCTTTGACCTTTGAACACCAAAATCTAATTAGTTCATCCAGTTCATTCCCTCAAGGTGACTGAGAAATCGTGTTCACAAGAAAGGGATGGTCGGATGGAAGGACAGAATGTCTCCGGACACTGCTGTCACTGGTGCGGTGGCATAAAAATAAAAATTTTCAAAAACAGCAAAGTGATACAACACATACACACACATTGAAATTTCTGGCATTTTTGGCATGTTGCAACACAGACTGCTAACTCTGAATTAAGTCATCTAGCTGGAGGATGTCCGCTTATATTGTATCAGTGCACGGCCTGAAGCAGTGGCTGTGCTCCAGTGTCTGTTCTGACGTGAAATGAAAAGAAGCAGACTGTTTCTGTGCGTTTCCATGGGCTCTGCGCTCAGAGAGACGCCGGACCTGATCTCACAAACAGACCATAATTTGCATTTTATGTTTCAAACCACTTCTCTCCCTGATCTCCCAGTGTTCGCAGAGCACTCACCTTTAGGGCCTCGGAGCGGTTAGCCAGCAGTCTCTCTATATTCCCCGCAGCCGTCGCCACCAGCTCCCTCGCATTGTTGGACTGCACAGTGAAGTGAGGACTGTGTACATGATATATCTAAGACAATCAGAGGAGAAGGTGAGGGGTCAGAGGTGAGCAGAGCTTCAACTTAAGAAATCCATACTGTATGTCCTTGATGTCAAATCTTCATTAGCAGCCAGGCGTTTATGGAGATTAGGTTCAATGCCTGATGATTAAGGTCATAATGATTTTAACCACTAGCTGGCTTTCCATACCCAACATTTTCACATAGATTTCAGAAAACAAACATGTAGTGCAGCACTGTAAGTGTCATGTACATGATCTGCTAGCGTTACAACTGATGAACGTCTGAAAATGAGATTTGGGGCGTTCTCTCAGGAGCTTTTGTTACAGATGATCACAGGATAACCATGTGGTCATCATGCCATCAGATGCAGAGACGTATTTTCTATACACAGCCGGACTGCATCTGAGGCAGAAGACGTTACTCTGCATCAGCGGTCATCTTTTGTTCATCAGACCTCGCTGGCCAAAGCACTATGATTTTAAAAAAGGAAAGCTACATGTCCACTGATTAAATTGCAATGTCAGCTTATGTAACGAGACCATTTACTGTGCTATGGAATATGCTCCAGCGAAAGAAATAAGAAACACAAATGCCAAACAGCCAATTATTTAGCAGCCTAGAGGGATTTCATTGTCCGACATTCAAACAGAACTGAGGCACGTGCATGTATTTGTCGTCGTCCTCCAGGCGTCTGATGGATTTTGCTTTAGCGAAAGAGCATCTTTTTTTTAAGCTTTTTTTCTGCTTTATTTAGATACTGACAGCTGGAGAGAGACAGGAAAGGCAGGCGAGATAGAGGAGATGACACGTAGCAAAGGGCCTGGGCTGGAATCGAACATGGGCCACTGCGGTAAGGACTCAGTAAAAGTCTAAAATTGTGTCCGCTATTAACAATATTTAATGGCATTCCAGTTGTAGTTTACAGGATGAACTGAAAAGGCAATCTGGATAATTTCTCCACATGTATTATTAACTTGCAAGCTACACTCCCTTTTAAATTCTGCATGCCGCATATGTTACGTTTTCTTTAAACAAGGGCGTCGCCAGAAGCATCAGGTTCTTCTCCAGCAACAACAGTTTAAGAGGATTCAGTTACACAAAATATTGATACGCTTAATTCTCATTTCTGCTGACATGCCATGGCACCACATCAAATAAAAACATGTTTTGTAATGATTTCCATGACGCTTTAAAGTGGGCTGATTTTATTCTCAAAGTGAGTGAGGAGCAAGCGTGCCAGATGCATTATGTCAATCAATGTGGATCTAAAAAGCTTCTTCTCGTTCGTCAGATCTGAGCTTGTGCGTGGGCGTGCGAGAACTATAGCCATCAAGCTATAGTCATGATGCTGATCTTATCTGAGCGTGTACATTGGGCAGGCAGAATGAAATGATGCAGCGTTATGTCTAATGAGAAGCTACTATATATAGACTGGTGATGTGTTGTGACAGATGAGTTCGTGCAAGGAGGGTTAATGAGTGGAAGAGAAGCAAGTGGCAGAGAGGACACACGATAATTCTTTAAAGTCGAACTGAAATTAGAAATCAGTGAACTAAGATATCAGTACATATATCCATGGTGTTTCGTTTTTTTTTGCTTATTTGGTCCAAATCATAGCAAAAAGAAGAAATTTAAGTGTGAATTATTTTCCTGCAGGAGCAGTGCACCCTACAATGTTACTGGTCAACTGACTGTTACAGTATGCAGGGCGGTTTATCAGGCTCAGGGCAAATGCTAGCCGTTATCTGGTGGGTATCTGTGAATGTTTGAGCATTTCCTACTATATATTACTCTGTAACTCTGTAAGATTAGAGTTTATATAATATAATATAATATAATATAATATAATATAATATAATATAATATAATATAATATAATATAATATAATATAATATAATCAATATTTAACCTCATCGACTTCCGAGATTTTTGTAAACATATGTTAAAACACCTGTTTGGAACATTCCACAGGTAAACAGGCTCATTGGTAACAGGTGATAGTATCATGATTGGGTATGAAAGGGGCATCCTGGAAAGGCTCAGTCGCTCACAAGCGAGGATGGAGCGAGGTTCACCACTTTGTGAACACATGATTGGATAAAGGAGATTACTACATGAGCTCGGGGACACTTTGTAAAACAAGTTGGTGCACAGATGCATTCTGTTGATAAAGAATGTGAAATGTTGTCTCTGTTGTTGTCGCAGCGTTTTGTCGTGCGAATTGCCCGGGCAGCGTGAGAGCGTTAGACTGAAGGTGAAAGCATGTGTAACACGCAGGAAGCGCGAGAGTTGGCGACCCTTTCACAGAACTCCCCATCGCTGTTGGTGTTGATATTTGTCTTCACCAAAAGTGGACCCGAAAGAAAGAGACAGCTAACAGATAGAAACTTTATGTTTTGTTGGAAAAGTAAAAATGTGTATACGGTATATATGGTCAATCAGAGCAACAGTTAGAGGAAGTGTGTGAGTGTGTGAGTGTGTGTGTGTGTGTGTGTGTGTGTGTGTGTGTGTGTGTGTGTGTGTGTGTGTGTGTGTGTGTGACACAGAGTCATGCTTACCTTTGTTAGGTGATGTATACCGCTGGCTGTGTCTGTTAAGGTCATCAAGTCTTTTTGCATCTGGTCCACCCATTCCTTTATTCTAATAACACAATAAAAAAACAATCAATTAGCCAACCAATCCTCATGCAATGGAAAGCGTCCGATTGGCCTGGATAGTCTAATCAGATTTATTGAGTTGCTCCAATCTCATTCAGTTTTAATGCAGCCTACGCTGAGCTATACTGCTTAACATCACAATATGCTAAGAAAGCTGTATGGATTCAGGGAGCGGAAGCATGAAAAAATAATGTTTAGCCAAGTGAATACATTGCTCTACTCCACATGAGCTGTGCATTAAAGCGAGAGCTATTCATAGTTTGTCAGCATGAGAGTGTCACACCCTCAGGGGTGAGATGCTGGTTAATCTGTTCTTCTGATGAGAAAGAAGAGAGAAAAGAGCACGAGAGAGATTAACATTCATTAATTAGGGTGTAGACTTTGTTTTAAATAACACGCTTAAGTAAGATCAGGACATATCTAAGGTTTCTTTACTCAAATAAAAATATATTTCACTGTTGTTGCACTTCAAAAAGTGCAGTACAGTGTACAGAGTGTCTGTGTGTTCCTAAACTCATCTAAACAGTAATTACCAGCACGTCAAAGCTGTGATAAATCAACGTTATGCCCTGTAACTTAGCCATGAGGATTTTAAGGACACCAGTTCCTTATATGGAATCCTTGACATTCGGTTCAGTTCAGGTTATACGTGCGTGTGCATGAGTGTGCGTGGTGTGTATGTGAGACCATATCCAACATGCCCCCTTACTGTCAAAACACTAATGAATCTCTTTACTTGGCGGGTGAGGCTACACACCCCACGTGCACTCTACAAAGATATTTATGTTTATTTCCAAAATGTACACGGTTGTACAGTGTTTAGGCTGTAATAAACTTTTGGACAGGCCTCCTGATCATGATCAATGGAGCTAAAATATCTGAACAGTAAACCAAGCCTGCAGGCAGTTGGCTTAGCTTAGACTAGAGGACTAGAAACAGTAGAAACAGCTAGCCTGGCTCTGTCATATGCTAGCAAAATCTGCCTACGAGCAGTCACACAAAAACCAAACTAAAAACATCGCATGTACTTTTATTCAGGGTGCCACACATGTTGTTTTTACACTTTAGTTCAGGCTAGCTGCTTCCAGTGTCTGTTCTAAGCTAAGCTAACATGCTGCCAGCAGTGGCTTCATATTTAACACACAGGCTCAACAAGACAGCAAACGAGCACATTTACAAAATGTCAAACTATTACTTTACTGAGCAAAATCATTGAACTGTAGTCATTCTCCACTAAGCTCTACTTCAAGAACTTTTGCTTTTGAACTTCTGTGCTGATGTAGAAATCTTTCTGCAAAAGCAATGTGCACATGCAATAAAACCCACACTGCCACCACACCACTGTTATCAACCTGCTGCTGCTCAGCGACACATAACATGTTCTGAACCCTCTGGAAACACTGTAAGTACACCAACAAACCCTGCCCCCAGCTCCTTTACAACAGCTAATAAAATATACATGACATAATCCATAAAGAAAATTACCCTTTCTCCCCCACAGTGTGAGTTAACCTCTTCACCTTCCACGCTGCTGAGCGGCCTCTGACACATGAACCCCATCTATGTTATCTTATTTAAAAAAATACAGTGTAACGTGAGCACAGTTAGCTCACTCTGGAAATGTGTGGCATAGCAGCCACAAAGTATATTTAGCATTGTGAGGGACAGCTGAGGGCAGATATAGGATGGTCAGCACATAGCTCTTCCTGTCCCTCATACAATCACGTGCATGTGCATTAATGCCTCACAGATGACTTCAAAATAAACTAATGTTTGAGAGCCATAGTTGCCATTCAGGCTGAGCCAATTCCAGGGTCAAGGTCCAGTAACCATAGTGAGCAGGTGTGTATTAGGGTTGTTATGCACCTGACTATCAAATAAGCCCAGTTGGCCTTAAGAAAGAAGGGCGGGTCATTACAGCAGGTGTCTAATGCGACAACTGTGAGTGTGTGTAGGTGTGTATTTATGCTTCATCCAAGAAGAACTGATTCTTCCACTGTTTCAACAAGTGTCCTTGAATGTTCCACACCCCATTAACAATTAATCTTTATCGTGTTTCTGAGCGTACCACATCATATTCTCATCACATCCACTGTAAGTGCGAGGTATTTAGAGCTGCTGATCCAACTTTGTAGATACAGACAGCTCTGTTCATCAACGAGCTGACACTAATCCTGTGTTTGCACAGCTTCATCCCTAATGAGGAGAGCTCTGCTACAATAAAACATGATCCAGGGAGAGTGGCTTACAACACTAGTTGTGGTTAAAGTAATCAGTCCCCTCACTTGTCTACAGCAGCTTGGGTGTTCCTACATGAGGTCAGCTTGTAATATAATAAAACTCCCTGCTAATGGCAAACTTACTTCTGAAACTCTGATTTTGGTTTGATAAAATCTAAAATCTCTCGGGTAAAAACTGAAAGGCTGAGCAGTGTGCTGATTAGCCACTTCCCCAAATAACCATCGCCCTTTTATCAGTAAAGGCATAAATTCCTTGCATGACATCAGGATGTGTGGCTTCCTCATAACTGATGAAAGAGTTCACTGTTTTTGAGTACAAATGCAAAAAAAAAAAAAGTACAAAAAAAGCATTCGATGACAGAATGGAAACTTGGAGCAAGACATGGAAAAATTAGATAGCATCATTATCCCCTCCCATGCTCAGCTCCTACTCTGTCCCCTTCTCACTCTCTTGCCCCATCTCCTTGGGGAAATGGAGAGGGGGGCAACATGGAAAGGAAGGAAGCCACCAAAATGGCTGGTGAGGCTTGCAGAGCTGCTCGGCTACAGCAGTTAGACTGCAGGGCTGGAAATGAGAGGACCCATGTGATGCTCAGCCAAGTGAGAGACCCGCTGGCATTACAAGCCTATTTTCTCTCACACTTGTCTCATTCAGTCATTAATATCACCCACTTATGAGGAAGACTGTTTTTTTCTGACAGGCAATTGTTGAAGCCCCCTTTTCCCCCTTAACTTCTCTTGTGTTTTATGCCAGTTGTGGTCACTCACTCAGTTCAGTCGACAGACTGTGAGGCTGGAGCTGTTTTTGGTCCAATTATAAAATCTGTAACACATGAAAGGTACAAAAGTCCAGTTTTCTTACAGTTCTGTTTCATCTCACTGCCACGATGCTTCTCTCTGGAATTTATTGTTGTTACTGCGCTGCTGTGATGACTGAATTCAAGAGGCACTCCATCAATTTTATACACCTACTACTAATACTGTCCTACTAGGCACCACCCAGCCTGTGAAAACAGATAAACAATGTCTTTTGTGGCTCTGGAGGGAGCTACCAGATCACTGCGTTTACCAGGTGGGGAAGGGCTAAAAAGGCACTAATGATTTGCATTATGGGAAATGTAGGATCCTGTGCTTTCGGAACCTGTAGTTGCAACTATTCATCCATCCATCCATCCATTTTCTATACCGCGTATCCCTTTCGGGTTTTCGGGGGGTGCTGGAGCCTATCCCAGCCGTCAACGGGCGAGAGGCGGGGTACACCCTGGAGCAGTGGCCAGTCGATCGCAGGGCACAAACACACAACCATTCACACCTAGGGGCAATTTTACAGTAACCAATTAACCTAATGAGCATGTTTTTGGTGCTCATTGGTGCACGGGAAGAACATGCAAACTTCACACAGGAAGGCCCGACTCGGGAATCGAACCGGCAACCTTGTTGCTGTGAGGCACAGGCACTACCTGCTGCGCCACCGTGCAGCCCTAGTTGTGACTAAAGGTCAAGATAACTTAGGTTTTAACGCCTAAATTTAAACACAAAATTGTTGTAGCCTGTTGCACCAGCAATATGCAAGTTCTCTCTTAATTTAACTGTGTCGATGTCTGGTTGCACCACAAGGAAGTGAAAAGCGCTACTCTTAATGCAGTGTTCATTATCGTAATGCCAATTGTCTTTAAACACTTTGCTTCATAGTAGCGAACAGGCTAACAGTTAAAAAAGCTCACATTATCACCAAACAACAGCAAAATGTAGGTAAACTAGGACAAGGACAACATAGGGTATCCTATCATAGGGCAGGTTAAATTCTAACGTTAAACACGCAAAGACACTGGCAAACTCTTGAATCTTGTGCTGCGTGATACTTTGTTGGCACAAGATTATAAAATCAGCAGCACTTCCCGACTCTCAGTCTCCCATTCCCCTGGTCATTGTTTAGGCTAGACAGGAATTTGGCAACATAACTGCTGTTAAAAAGTGAGTAACATAAAATAATCCCGTCCTCAGTCCCTACAATGATACAGGCGACTGCTAGAGCTTGCTAGGACTCTGAAGGAATGACCATATGTTGCAGCTTGTGTTTGACCATTTGGCAACGTCCAGTACTGCAAACTTCTAAGTGATACTACACATTTTCCTGTACGGAGCTGGAAATGAGCCACGGTCTGACACATGCATGCACACTTTGGGCCTGGGCTGCTTTAATACTTGTCAGAGCTGAGATGAGATGCTCTGATACCTGTCTAACTCAGCATGTTGTTTGCAATGGTGAAATGTGACTCAAGCGGTGCATCCAGTTAAGATCATCACAGGTTCACTGGCTGCAGAGAGCTGGAGACACACATGGTTGGAGTTTAGACAAACACACTCTCTGATATGAGGGCACCGACGCTGAAAAGATGACATTAAAATTTCATCAAGTTCTTTCCATGTCCTCAGTCACGAGCACGAATTTGCCAGTGCGTTAAATAGTGTGAAATTGGATGAGGTGCTGGTGAGCAGTGCCAATATTACCACAGATACCACACCAAAACTCTGCAGACAAATTAAAAATAATAACAATTCCTCAACCCCTGTGAATGAGCATGTCTCTTCATTTGTGCTTGACCTATGAGTGGCTGATGGGTGCACCCAGCCCCCCCCCCCCACCCCCCACCCTTAGCCTCCTTCCCTCTAATGAGTGGAAAAGAAGCTGCCTCCCTTAGGCCACCTGTCACATGTACTTGTGTGCACATGTGTGTCAACGTCTGCATGTAACCAGAGTAGTGGGTCTTTCAGAGGGCAGTAGGGGGTTGCCCGGGGTCAAAGGTCACCAGGACAGGTGCATCTCTATTGCAGAAGCTCTTAATGTAATGAACTGGGTGTGACCCTTTTGTGCATGTGTGTTTTATAGCCCACCATTCAGAGTGATGGCCCACAGCATGACAATGCAATGAAATTAGCAGAGTATGGCTTTGAAGCTTAAAGCT
Source organism: Chaetodon trifascialis (assembly GCF_039877785.1). Lineage (NCBI taxonomy): Eukaryota > Metazoa > Chordata > Actinopteri > Chaetodontiformes > Chaetodontidae > Chaetodon > Chaetodon trifascialis. The sequence goes on along the minus strand of NC_092077.1, from coordinate 14,137,413 downwards.
GCATGAATCAATACTTTTGCATGAACACTGAGTCAAAGAAAAGGGTAATGTGAGTAATAAAAACCCACTAAATCCAATGTACGCTACCTGCTCAGCACTACACAACAGACAGCAAATTTAGTGACAAGCTGGTGAACATTAGTGTAGCTTTTAGCAGCAAAAGAACCAGATATGTCCCTCAAAAGTTGGTGTAGATTAAAGGGATAAAAGGTGAGTGAGTGAATATTGAACTTCCATTCATCAGGTTGCATGAAACATGACTCCATGTGCTGGATGTGTAAATAGGAAAATGTTCTGCAAGAAAGTCAGCCATAACAACTTCATAATGTGATGACAGAGTATGCCAGTGATGTGTTTGAAGCTTGTTGCACTTCCCCCCAATAACAATATTTATTGACATCCAGCCAGTCTGTGAGGTGATAGTGCTCATCAGCTTGTTTAGATTACCAGTGTTGGAAATTTGAAGCAATTACCACACACTGCATGAAAAACCACATTTTCGACCCGTAAATCCCCGCGAAGTTCCTTGATTTTCGGCAAGTTTACGGGGAACTTCGCCGGCTCCGAAAATCGTCGGAAACGAACCATCTGTTGGCGGGGGGCGTGGTTAATCGCGCCTTCGCGAAGGTGCGAATAGCTCTAATTAGCACATGAATGCTACCGACGTTGATCTACTCAGGCTGGCCTGCTGACTTCACAAACAACCATTGAACATGTTGTTATGATGAGTTGCACTAAGTTTGTATAGTACTGGTTTGTAATGCAGAAGTAAGTCCTTCTGTTATTTCAGAATTAAAAATGAATGAGGTGAAATACACGGAGGAAGATAAAAACAAGCCTGACAATCCAGTACTACCTGTGTAAGAGACCTATTCATCCGTATTTGCCACCTTAGAGGTGGAAAAAAAGGAAAACTTGATTTGAACATCCTGACTCACCAAAAAACAGCCTCGCTCTGCCAGTTAGCAGCACACTGTCCAATCTGAGGGGTGAACACAGAAAAGTGGACACAATCCCAGAATAGAGGGCGTGACTCAGCATTAAGAGCACGGCTGTCTTACTTCTGAACACATTAACCTCTCCGGCCAAGCTGTGTGTGACTGCCGGGGAGCCCGTTTACGTTCTGCTCTCCCTCTGTTTATGCATTTCAAAAGCCCGGCCTCTGGCCTTTAGCTGCCGTGCAGCCGTTTGATTCACTTTCAGCAGGGATAACACACCTGTAGGACAATCAGCTCGGGAAGTGAATATGCTTCAACACTCAAAAATGATAAATACTTAAGTCTCTTGGGTCCAATTGATCAGGAGGCCATTTAGATTGAAAGATAAGTCAGGACTGTTGCAGGAAGAGCAGCTTCAATTCACATTCTGGATTTAATTATTTAAAGGATAATTCTGGTTGATTTGAATTTGGGTCTTATTTTCCATGTTGTGGCCATCATTCCCACTCCGTGGATAAAGAAGTCACAAGAGACAAGCAGCCAGACAATCAGGCAGTCTTTTTTTCCAAACCACAATAAACAAACTATTTTGGAAGCGAAAACAAAGACAGACAGTACAATGATTACAAGACTGAAGTGTTTGTTTCAAGCTTTTTCACCATCATGGACAAGAAGTCCTCAGAGCACTCAGAAAATAGATAAATGGCTGAACTGTCAGCTTGTTCACAACCCGTCGGATCCTCTGGATGCTCGTTTCTTGCCCAGCTGCCTACTTCCATTGTCATCATGTTTGTAGAATTAACGACTTGCGCGAGTACGTAGTAAGTTATCACTCAAAGAAATGAGCCAAAACTATCAAAATAAGACGAAAGTTGTTTTTTTTTTAGGTATATAAGCTGACCGCAAACTGTCCTTGACTAATACTTTGCTTCTACTTTTACCTCCATTCAAGGTTCAGATAAAAAGCTCACAGTTGTGCTGTCACAAGGGGTTTGCAAGAGTTTGTAATCCAACTTAAAAAAAAATGGCTCCCAGATGGAGTTCATGGAGAGAAGATTGGGAAGATTTTACCTTTAAGCTTTTCCTGTCTGTACTTTCATACCCAACTTATTTCTATGTCATTTCTGGAAAGAAAGCAGGGAGGGAACTTTAAATAAATACCCTGTAGACTGTATTCTTATGCTTTGGGCTGTCAAAGTATTGGAACAGTTTGTCATAAAACACTTTTTCATGTCTCGCTGGTTAGCAGGCAGTAGCTGCCTCAAGTCTTCTCATCTCAACTGAAACTCATGGAATGAAAAGTCTAATTTCATGCAGCGTGCATGCCATATCTTTGATCAGCAGTGGAAGAGAAAGGAATACATCCAGTGAGAAGCACTTTTTTTTTTTTTTTACCACCATGACCTTACATTGTCTCTCAGCAGCAGAGGTTTTCAAGTGCGCCCATGTTATTTCCACAGCTTTAGAACTAGTCAGTGCATTTTCTGTTTCTGTTTTCTTCTGTTTTTTCCGAGGGATAAAACTGACACCACGTAAACACCCCCAGCCACTGAAAGTCCATAAAATTGATCCAGCAAAGTTTGATGCTGCATCATTTCGACTGATTTCCCGAAAAGTCGGCCTCACGCCGGCTCTGAGGCCCGACTTGCCCATGTGCAGAGCAGTCGCAAGAATCCAGGGCTCAGCATCCAATCTCAGAGTTTCCACTCCAGCGCCCTCCCGTCTTGTAAACATCCTCATGTTTTTATACTCAGAACCAAGTCTGCGGATCCACATTTGATCTCTTAATACCATCGAAACCGTCACAGAAGAAGCTTCCGACAGCCAACGAACAAACGCCGTCCTTTTTCCTCCCTGTCTCATCATGCTGAAATGTCGTGGTTTCCAACATTGGGAGACAGCTTGAAACCTTAAATCCTCCTCTGATAGCAGTAATTTGGGTTTCTAATCTGTTCTTAGAGAGAAACAAGGCTGACATCATTACAGGAAGCAGAGGGGATGCACGAAAAGAGACAGGGATGTTTGAGGATGGCAGCGTGGATGTAATTGAGCCACCGGGGGATAGTTAAGAGCTCTGGCTACGAGGCGAGGCATCTAATAAGCAGCGAGCCTGACAGAGCTTTGTGGAAGACAAACAGTCACATTCTGCTTCTGTTCCTGTCTTTTCCATACTTTCTGACACTCCCTTCACCCTTTTTGGGTAAATCTATCACCTATAGCTCTCTTTCTTTCTCCTTCCCTTCATTGCTTGGACCCTTCCTTCAATCTCTGCCAATCCTCTTCATTTCTTCTCTTTTCCCTCTTTCCTCCCACCTCTGTTACTTCGCTATCTGTTTGTTGTTTCGTATAATGTTGCAGTGTTTTCTTGTTTTCATTATTTTGCTGAAAGCTCACATTTTCATCTCGCAAACTCCACATAATTAATCGCCTTGTTCACCACCTAATGCTTCCCATTTTTCCTCTAAATGAACTCATAATGCTAGAAATTCTTTGTCCTCCTCCCCCCTCACAAAGGAGACAAGTGATGATACTGTATGTTCTCCTTTATTGAGGTCAATAACACCATAATTGCAGGCTTTGTAAATGTCTCGCGGCCTCATTATCTTCCATGGCAAGATGTTATTGATGTTTCAGCCTCTCTTCTAGCATATTCCTCTTAGCAAGTCAGTCAGAGCGTTTTACCACGGCCCCCCCGCCGCGATCTGAAGATCAGTGTTTACTGTAAGTGAAGCCTTGACAGTATTTTCCACGCTCTATCGAGCACTTACGTGAGGGTGTATTACAGGTGCGGAAGAACTGACAAGACATTGTATGAGATCATTACCAAATGACGAGGCGGTGCTGGTGTGCAATCATGCACTGATATAGAGCAGGTGTGGGCTGCAGGAAGCTGACTCCGATGGGACTGACTTAACTGGTGGACTTACGGCCGAACACAAACAGCTTTGTATTGACTTGTTGTGCTCTGGCTGACTTTGAAGCTACACCACAAGCATTTACTGTATAAAAGAAAATAACTCAGACTAGACCTGTCATAGTTATTATGTAACCTCCTGTTAGAGCTGACCGCGAATATTTTGAATAATTAACTTTTTCCATTCCACTTTTTAATGCCGTCATCTTCGACTTCGCCTGCAATGAAATTAAGTAATCTAAACCACAAGTGAAGCAACAAAATACGACACAACGTTTAAGAACAAGCAAAATGTGTCCAATTCTAATTATTATTACGTTTTATGTTTCATCACTGCAGCAGCAGCACAGTGAATTTAATGACCAACCTTGAAGGTGAGAGAACCTTTGGCCTCCCTGTGGAGGAGGAAAATAACCTTTTGTAATTTAATGTCACAAGCTTTGTGTTTGTCTTTGAACATCTTGGGACTCTGTTGGAACATGTTATCCCTTGGATTGGCATGGCTCAGTTCATCAATAAATGAGTAATATTAAATAAAAAAGCATTCATTATTCATTCATCTTTCATTTCCGTTCCAAGAAATGTCTGTGAACGGAGTCAAACCAGGCCACTTGGTTATCTAAGCTGTCTGTCCACTGGCAACAGGGACTGCCACAGAGGGCCGGGGGTCAGACTCTCCTCCTACCCTTGCCCACGTTTGACCTCACACTCTGGACCACGGCTAGCTGGGATTGACTCGCCGTCCCCCTAGCACCAAGTCTGCCTCGTCCACACCCTCCATGTCAAAAGCCATATACGTCCTGACGGAACTAACAGCTCCCATTGTATCACCTCTCCCAGCAGGTGTCTGGACGCATTAAATCAGAGGAAACTAAATTGTTGTGACACCTGCAAGTGTTTGCACTCGCTGCAGAGCGATCACACCTGCTGGTGAGATTCCAGCACAATAACAGAATAAAGAACAATAACTAAATGAATATTATACACAGGCAAAATTTGCTATGAGAACTGCTCACCTTGCATGTACTACAATGAATATTGGTACAGTTTTGTGATGAGTTCTTCAAAGAAATGTCTAGATAAGAGAGGTAATGACTCATTAGCTTAAATTTAGAGACTATACTGAGAACAGGTACTTAGTGTATTATTATTTTACACCATTGTCAATAGGTGGATTAAAACTGCAATCTCTAACATAAAAAAAGCCTGCAAAGATGAATGGGAAACATCACGCAACATAGAATTGGGGTTTGTACAAAAAGCTTTTCCCTCACACTTTAATATCACTCACATATATTCTATTTTCAATCCCTTAGTCTTTCAAATGACTCCAGAAAATTACAGAATGTTATTCTGTTTAAAATTTGACTGTTTTTCCTCCTCTTGCTCATCTTCGTCCCTCCAGCGGTCTTTCTCTCTCTGCTAAATGCCATTTTGAACTCCGCTCAAATGACTAAACCTCCACATCCCTGTCACCTTCACACTTTCTGAGCAAACCCTCTATCCATCCACCCTTACATCAACTCTACCCCACTGCCTCACTACACACACACACACACACACACACACACACACACACACACACACACACACACACACACACAGAGACAATCTTGGACAATGTGTATAAATAGAGATATTATAGAGCTCCCCCTGGCCAAAATGTCCAATTAACGTCAATCTAGACGCCTACACAGGCAGACTACTGTTAGCGCTGTACTGAGTACCGGTCTCCCTGATGGCTACACACGCTGTCCAGTGTAGTGTAGTAGTGTTGTGTAGTGTAGTCTGGAATTAACAGCTCTTTCGCTGTAATACAACTCCATTAAGTCACTCAAGAGAAGCCATCACAGACCATCATGGGGCCACCTTTCTCTGCGTCTCTGTCAAAATATTACACATCAGACGGGCTCATCATGGCTCACTACAGATATTTTTAGCACTTCACGCCTCTCGTGTGATGAGGATAAGTTGACTTATTAAGTCCTTTATCACATTTCCAGATATCTTTGGGAAAGTTTTATTTCAAAATTAGCAGGTGGACACTTCTATAAGTACTGCTGGTTTTTACATTGAGTGATCTTTATGCTTAATTAACACACAGGCATGTTAGCTGTTTCCCCTGTTTCCTGTCTTTAAATTAAGCTAAGCTAAGCTAACCAGCTGCTGGATGCTGCATACTATCATATTTAGCATACTGCCATTGGAGTGGCATCAATCTTCTCATCTAACTCTGCAAAAAATGTGAACAATCATATTTCCTAAAACACTTTGAACAGCATCTCCATCCAGATCTTTCTTGGATGTAGTTTGTTGACATAAAAATTGGTAAACAGTGAGCTTGAGCTATTTCATTACAAGCTCACATTGTTCTTGTCTTTGCTTTGAGCTTAACACTACACTTCTGGTGTATTCAGAAGGTTATAAAAAGTCTTTATGAGCCGCAGCAGTGACAGTATTTTCTTAGCACGCAGACAAACATTTGATCATGAACTTAAAAGACGTGAGATGACAAATACAAAAAGCTGAAGATGAGATTAGCCACAGGGTTTGGTTTTCTCACACTCTATTATATCTCTGTGACTTCTGTATCTTGCACTCTGTTTTACCTCCATGTGCTTCACATCGTTATCATACACTGTTTTACTTCACTATTGATGAGCCTCTTTCTTACTGTCCTTACAAACAGCTTATAAATAAACAAACCATTAAAATAAGGAGGGAGTGACACGTGATTTACAGCACAGCCTTAAAACTACACTCCCCGTGCTTTATATTACGGTATACAGATGTGCTTCCTGCAGCGGACAGGCCTCCAAACCAAACAGCTGTTAGCTATTCCCAAGGTTGTCTGGGAAACGCTGCAATGGAAAATTCTTGGGAATTTCCATGTGCCAAAGGGTTGTGGGGAAGAAACACAGCACCGGGGCTGCTTCGTTACTCCCAAATGTTCTTTTCACATATGGGGGGATATGACTTTTTCTCAAGAGGAGAAACTCAAACCAAATACTAAAGCAACACTCAGAGGCCACACGCAAGCAAAGGGTCCACAAAATTTCAGTGGGGGGGGGGGGGTTATGGGAAGCCCCTTGCCACTCAACACCCCTGTGTCCTGTATCTTTACCTATTTCTGACTCAACGTACCTTCTCCAAACATAGACAGAGGCGTGCCTAAATATAGCCAGGGTTGAGATGGGGGCAAAGGGGAGTGAGCAGGAGAGGAGGAGGAGGAAGAGGAAGAGGACGGGGGGGGGGGAGCAGGAACGATGGGAAAAAAGAGCAAGAGAAAAAGTGTGAGAAAGGGTGAAAGGAAATAAAGTGAGAGTGCAGAGCAAGCATTATCCATAGGCACAGATCTTCGCATGTGTGCGTGTAACAGATATAGCCGCCAGCTGCTTGTCTCAAGGCCTCCTGAAATGCCTGCTAGCAACTCCCTGGTGGTGGCGAGGTGCAAATCACAGCCAAGGAAACCCTAGACAGGCTGATCATTAGCATCTGCTCATTACATTTGATTCATCCTCTTCAAACCTCCCGGTATTATCAGTGTCATACTCCAAGTTAGATTTGACACCGGAATAAAAGTTGAAGGAAAAGCTAATTTATCGGCTGCTTTTTTCATTCCTCAATTATATTAGATGAGACGTTTTAAATCTCTCCGTCTCTCCCAAAGCAAGAAACAAGATCAAGGCTCTGTGATTCAGCCGAGACACAAGGCCTGGAGCTTTTCCCACTGAAAAAAAAAACAAAAAAACCTGAATTTGTAAATATATTGGTTGGTATACATATATACAACGACAATGATAAAGCAAGAGTGGATGTAAAAGTGTCATTGCAGCAAGCCAACATTTAAATCACAACTCCAGTCTGATCACAGCATTGCAGATTAAAGTCGTGATTGTCTTCTTTATGTCTGCATTTCTGCATAGTTTTTACTAATGCAATCTGTCACATTTTATGAGCGAAGTGCTCAGTAGCAGTGCGTCCAAGCATCTGCTGTCCAGAGGAGGTTTGGCCATGAAATAAGATGCGTATGGGTGGCCTCAAGTGGGAACAGAGCCATATTCATTACAAGCCACTGGGGTGAAACAAGTGTCAAGACTGAGAAAAAGACATCATCTAAGACAAAGTGAGGCAGAAAACTAAACTACCAACAGAGAAATGACACGAATATACTCACACGAATGGCAGATTTTCTCACTTGTTTGACTAAAAAGTAGGATAGGATGGAGAATTTGGGCCAATGTGCTTATTGTATCAACACCACAATCCCATTTGGTAAATATGAATCTGCAGCAAGCATGCGGTTAGCTTAGCTTAGCATAAAGAGCAAGGGAAACAGCAAGCCTGGCCCTGTCTGCAGGAAGAAAGCATATATTCCAAGAAGTCAAACTAGTCCTTTAAGTGTTGATGCCTTGTCTTCCCTCTAAGTCTGGATCTTATTTGTTTAGAATTTAGAATTCATACCTGCTGCATATTCATGTATATGTATCTTACACTCTTCCTGCTGCCCGTGTTGCTCTGTGTTTAGATGCAGCGCCTCCTCACATTATGTCTACTGACCGCCAGAGACGAGGCCGCGAACACGAGAAGCACGGCTCTTTAGCTGGTTGAGCATGAAATCTAGTTAGCCTTTAAAAAAAAAAAGAAAAGCAAGTGCGAATGGGAGAAATGGAGCAGAGGGTAAGAGAAACTGAGGAAAAAGGGAAGATGGAGACAAAATATGTCTTTTCAGCTACTAAAGCAAAAGCCAGAAAGAAGCATACGATCAAGTCTTGGATTGGGTGGCTGATTTCAGCACAATGCCCTGGCACGGGATGACACAAACATTTGGACGTGTCTTGTGTTTTTGGCTGTGAGCGTGGTAACAGTAAGCAGTAGACACGCAGAATTTATGCAGCAAAATGTCCATAAACAACAGACATATGGGATCAAGAAGGCCAAGCAGTCTGGATTTTCTCATCCTCTGTCCATCTATATCTTTTCTTTTTATCTCCCCTGATCTCTCAATGTGCTAGCTGGCGCCAATATCTCTGGGGCACAGTCTATGACATCAGACTTTGCATTTCAGATTCGATGATGTTAATCATCCGCCTTCGGGCAACGAAGAAAAGAGGAGAGGACAGAGAGATAAAGAGATGCACAAGGAGCCGGACGGAAAAGGAGATGGACAGCGAACGAACATGACTGAAAGGGAGAGCGATGAGAAAGAGAGTGAGAAGGGATGGAGGGAGGGCCGCGAGAAAGAGAGGGGACATGAAGATCTGAAGCGGACAGATGCTGGCATGTGAGGCTGGAGATGGAGCCCAGAGACACAGTCACACTTCAAGCCATGAGACAGGGAGGTGAGAACGAAAGACAGAAAGAACATGGCAATGCCAGTGCGCACATACTGTATGCAAATTTGCTTTTTTGTCGCAAAACACTGAGTTGCTTAAGACCTTGCTCATCCACCTTTCTGAATTTCCTGAAGGAGGACACACCGGGTCCGTCTCTCCGTCCTTGCCCTTCTAGTTTCACTGCTTGTCTCTGTAACTTTCACCTTGAGGAATCAGCTCGAAGCTTGTCACTCAAAATCACCATCACACCAGAGCACACGCAGAGTGAGAGCGGCTGCAGTTAAAACAAAGGGGCGCAGTGAGAATGAGAATGAGACGTCTCGCAGTTTTAGATACTTTTTAGCACTGAAACTTTCCTCCACAGCAAGAAATTGTCATGATTAGTTATGGCCCAGAAGGGGATGTCAAAATAGAGGCTGCGTGAGCTGACTGAGTGTTTTCCAGTTTGATTCTGGCATCCTCTTTTTTACTAAATGAAGTTTGCCTAATTCAAACAAAGAGCTCTTGCCAATCTTGTTGTGAATATTAATACTGTTTTTCCTGACAAATTGCCAGTTCTACTCCGTAAGTCAACTGTGTCAGTGAAAGTGGGTCTGCAGCTCGCCAAGCCTGTGTGAATATCATGTCCACAACCCACAGATCAATCCACTTAGTGCCCATGAAATAGAGGGCGTGGGCAGGCCACTCTGCTAGTCTGACATCATTGCACTCGGCCATTAGGCTGAGTGCCATCACGGCTCACCACCTCTCTTGGGGACCGATCTTGGGCAGCATTCAAAACAAAACGCTGTGGTCCTGCCTCCCTTAGAACCATCTGGAATATCTTAAACCTGTTGATTAAGTGTGAGGTGCAGCGTCGCCCACCTACACGTTTAGTTTAGGAACTGTATTCCTGTGACTGAGGATATATCATCTGTTACATCTATTAATGTTGCACTGCAAATATAGAGGGTGGGAGTCAAATATAGACAGTGACACTGATACCTCGACTATATCTCAAGTTCACAACCCATCCTGCAGGGCCAGCGGAGAGTTTGCAGCTCACAGGCGGAGGCAAAAATACACAGACTTTGGCAATAAATTAGAAAGCGTAACTGCAAGCCTGCAATATAATATCGTGGATTTAAAAGTATTAGTGTGTAAACAAATAACTGAAATATTGAGTGTAAACAGATGACTCCAAATTGTATAGTTAGATCTGTGTGAGAGTCTTAGAAAACACTAGTTTTCAAGAGAAGTCTGGCCACGTTGCTCACATGGGCTCCAGAAAAATGAGAAATACTAGCTTAAGTCCACGACCATTTGATTTCAGTGCAGCGGCTAACAGTGATTTTCATCATCAATTATTTTCTCATATCATTTTCTTGATTAATCAGGTCATTTTTTGGTCAATGAAAGAGTGAAAAACGTCCGTGGCAAGTTGCCTTTCAATGTTGCTTGTTTACTCTGAACAGTCACAAAATGCAAAGATATTCAATTATTGTCACAGAGGACAGAAAACCAACACAATATTCACACTTCGGAAGCTGGACGCAGTGATTGTTTGGCATTTAAAAAATACATTTATTTATTAATAATTATCTAAATTGTTGCTGTCAATCAACTCAGGAGGGACAGTTCTCTGATAGACTCAGCATCAGCTGTCATGTTCTGCTAAATAAATCAGGTTTATCCACAAACAAATCTCTCAAACATTGACCCCCCCCCCCCCCCCCCCCCCCCCCCCCCTCAACTGTGCACTAACAGCGAATCTGCGTGTGGAGAGATGCTCCAGGAAAAGTTTGGGGAGCCCTGCGCCACATTCAGACCTCAGTCTACCTTCCCGGGGTGATTCATTTGACAGCAAGCCACATGTCGCGCTGCTGCGAGCTGGCAACAAATGGGGAGCAGCTTTAAAGATCACGTTTCACGAGGTAAAGTTGTATCCCAAGTAATGTGCGATCATCATCACTTGGCAAGAAGGGGTCCCTTTCTGCTGCTGCTGCTGCTGCTGCTGAGACGCTTCGAGGATAATGTTCCACCAGCTGCAATTCACCCGCTTTAAACGGAACAGAAACCTTAGCACGTTTGTCTTTTGGTGCTTTAAGTGTGTGCCTTTTACGTATCTGACTATCAGAAAAGAAATCTTGACTGTGAAACATAAAGGATGTCATTTCTGCTACACCGCATATTATCCAAGACTTGGGGAAGCCAACAGGCTGTTTTGAAGCTGTACTCACATCTGCGCTGTTGGGAATTGTCCGACCGAAACAGACGAAATGGTTGACAGGAGTAAAAGTAGGTAGACTGAGTAATCCATCGCTTTGCTTAATTCCCCTCAACCGGGATCCAGACAGGAAGAAGATGCACAAAACAAACGGTTCACCAGTCCACAGCGCCGTGCGTACTTCTCAGCCAAACGCCTCACACCGCCATCGGTGCGCGTTTGGAAACAAATCTCATCTGGTCGCTATGTCCCCCCCACCGGCGGAGTTGAGGAGTGTGCTTTTTTTGGGTTCAGCCGTATGTGTGTGACTGTTAAGTGAGTGTCTCAAACTGCGATAGGCTATTAGAGCAGATCTACGGCGTGTGTCAAAAAATAAAAGGAGAAAAGGGGAGGGCGCAGTGAGATCCTCAGCCTGGCCGGCAGAGCGGTGCCACTCCACACACTGCAAAAAACATCCGAGCCGTCGTTTGGCAGAGAGGTTCTCACTGTTAAACACGTGGGGGAGTGTGCGGAAGAGGGGGGGTCTTTAAGTCATTTCTCCAGGACTTTAATTTGACTTAAGTGTCCTTTTTTGAACGTATACCTGTATTCTGCTCAGGAGAGTTTAGACGATTATTTCGGTTGAAATCCTGATAAAAGTAAAACAAATGAAGTCCACTGCTCCGGATTCACCTCTCAAGAAAATTAAAAATGACACCAGAAGGCATAACATGGACACTTTTGAAGTGTGGCTTACAGTAAATGACATTTTTTACAGTGTGTGTGGTTTTGTTTTGTTGTCTTCTGTTTTTGTGGTGTGTGTGTGTGTGTGTGTTCCTGACGCACAAATGGGTTTCCGGCCGGCGCCTTCTCTTCCCACAGAACACAGCAACAATTACGCACGGCTCTCTCGCCGCAGGAGGCTTATCGAGCGCCGGACACTTGGCACCAACAGCGGCTCGCCACCGCTCACCACCATGCCGCCGCCTTCCTGTCTACAGTCTGCACTTCTCCGTCAGATTAACCGACAGGTCACTGTTTATCCACCTCATGTGACCTCCAGTTAATTACCATCACTCAACACAACAACTCAAGAAGAATTTTCCTCAGAATACATTTTCTGTTTCTCTACAGCAACAAAGCTCTGCATCCTGAGGTTATTTCCACCCCTGAAGCATACATTTGCCAGTTCTGTCATAAATGAAGGGCTTTCTTCTCCTCAGCATCCTTGATAACAAGGATACACACTGCAAACCAGGTGGGATTTGAGTCTGGATAACTTGGCTTGGTTATGTGTTGCTGAAAGCCCTTTCAGGCCCTCAACATGACTGCTGTCCATGTCAGATTCAGCCAAACATCACCAAGAAACCCCACCATTGTCATCAAATAAAGGTTCTCTTTTATTATGTATATCATTATAAGGCTTCATTTAATTTGCAGCAGCGCAGTGCATCCACTTATGCAGAAATTTGATAATAAATTCCACTTGCTCTAAGGGCTGTGGCAAACTTAATATGAAGCGACATTTCCCTTTGCTGGGCCAATCAGCAAGGTAAATACCAGAAGAATACAGTATACTGTATTTTCTAATGAGGTTTCTCTGCAAAGCCCCTTGTCAGATACAAAACTAATCTCTGACTAATTTCCTCAGAGCTCCTCACTTATTATGGAACCCCGAAGTTATTATTCCTGAGTTTAATTTGTTTGTGTTGAGGAGTGAATATGGATGTGTGCATGCATATAAGTTCACTGTTTGCTATTGAGAGCAGACAGACAAGGCTAAGTGTTGTTCACCTGCTACTGTATGAATGGCACAAACAGATTTACAGTGCAAATGGCTGTGCGTGCCCCACCGACTCAGGTTTCACTATAACCATAACCTCTTACTGGACAGGGCTCGGAGGTGGAGGTGGGTTCAGTTAGGAGAGATGTCAGCCAGACAAAAAGCGGAGCCATGGTTTGCAGATGCACTATATATAGATACACTAGAACACACAGATGAACACCCTTTAGTGAGGAAATAACCTGTTAAAAAAAAAAAATGCTACAAGCCACTTTTGAAAATATTAGAAATTCTGGTGACATTAATCTGGCAAAAAAAGCAAAAGTCTTGTGGCCATGTGTTGCCACATACAATAATCCAGCACCAAACTCTCATGCTGCTTCTGTTTTTGAACCAGGCAAGCGAATGCAACACTCTCTTAAATAGGATTATATGGGATTATTCACAGGGATTAGTTTACTTTACAAAAGCTTCTCAAAAGCAGCAAATTCAGTTTGACTAAATACGTCCCGTTCCCATAAACGATCAGATTACAGACACCCAGTGTGGTTTTATGCAGCATTTATCCTTAAAGCAGCTACAATCAATATTCTTGTGTCAACAATGGATCAAAAGACTACGTGAAATGTTAAAGGGGGTTTCTGGTAGTAACAAACTAATTGAAATTTATCACCAAACTGCTGTTCCCCTCAGATCCATAGAGCATTTGAACATCTTTTAGCTCCCTGCTTTGATTTTACAGCCTGCAACTTTATGGTTTTGGTTCACTCTCGTCAACAAAAATGCTCTGATAAAGCCTCTTTATGGAGCCTGTCAAACCGCAAACAGTGGACAGACAAAGTAAGCACCCAGTGGGTGAACATAATGGATCTTTTAGAAGCTAAAGAGACAGATATTTTCATCAGGAGGCAGGGGAGAGCAAAACAGGGCTGAAAGGAGAGTGAATATTGGACTTGCGTACACCAGGTGAATGCTGATATCTGCTGGATGTATAAATAGGAAACTGATTGTTAATAGCCGTGTAAGCCGTGGTGGTGAACCGTTTATAACACCAGGAGCCTGGAGTTTGCTCACCTAACTGGAATGCAGTCATTTTTAATATTGTTAATTACACTTGCGCTGTTCCCTGCACACCATGATGACTGATGTGAAAAAGGTCTGCGACTGCAGATTTGAGAGTTGGGCAACAGCAACCTAGAGAGGAATAGACTTCACTCCCTTAACTCTTTGTTTGGTAAAATACACATTGATGTGTCAGACAGTGTATTCATGTTTAGTTATTTGGTCAAAAACTAGCAACACACACACAATGTCTTTTGTGGGGCATGTTAGATTCAGCTTTGTGTGAAGCTTTTGTGCGTCTCAGCTATGCGGTTCGCTGCTCTTGTGTCTGAACCTGTTGACCACTAAGGTACAGTTTGCTTCAGGTCGTGTTTCCAGAAAAGAACAGCGAAAGAGGTGAAATCAAGAGTGCAGGTGGTAATGGAGAGCGACAGCGGGGTTGATGTAAAGGTGGTGTTTCTCAGCGAATTAGGAATGTTTGCCTGCCGTGTGTTTGCGTGTGCGCCTGTCGGGCAGCAGGTGTGGCCTCCATCACCAGCCCGCGACCCCACCCACCCGTCCAGGGAATTGCCGTCGCCTAGCAACCCCTTCACCGTCTCCACGCCGGCTCCTCGCGGCCGAGCCACAAGGCTGCTGCTTTCCCAACCAGCGCGCGCACACGTGTGTGTTCACAATGAGAGCAGCACAGGGAGGACAAAACAGGAGAGACGAGCACTCAGCGTAATGAAGGACAAAGTGGCTGAAGCGCTTTTCTCAGAGAGCTGCTGTCAAAATAAAGATGAGCTCACAAGTGGGCATTTTACATTTAAAACATGTTTCATGACTTTTCACTCACAGTCTGTAATACTGGTTGCCCTTTAAGAAACTAGAAAACCATCCTTTTTAGTGCGAACCTCACCCATTAAGCCATTAATAATCAGTTTCAACCAGCTCTCCTGAACTCTCATTTTTAGCAAGAAAGCAGAGATGAAGTGCTGCCTCATAATAAGGTTTAATTTTCTAAAAATGTAGCAGCTCATTAAAGCACATTTGCAGGGCAAAAGCTTTTGCATTTTATTCAAATGACATTCGAAATGCACCCATGGCCATTTCTCACATAATTACACTTTAAAGTAAAGAAGTCACAGAGAGTTTCTGTTCTTCCCAGCCAACTCCTACATTTGTGATTAGCTTCTGTTTTTTTTTGTTTAGTTTTCTTTATGCTGACATCAGTGGAAAAATGAAGGTTTGAAAGCATTCAGAGAGCAGCCCGAGCCTCGTGGCATGATACAATATGATGAAGCATCTGTCAAATCTGACTCCTGTCTGCAGACTTAAAATGTCACTGTCACATCCTCTCATATTTTTCAGTATCTTGCAAGACAAACAAATTGATGCATATACTGCTGAGCCTTCAGGAAAGAGAGAAAAAACTGCATTAATGCAGAAATCCTACCTTATACTGTATTTCCCCCCTTCTCTCCCCCCACAGGCTGCGAGCACAGTTCATTTATTAATTCTTCTGGGTGAGTGTGTTACCCTGGCAACAAATTATTTCCCAGTTTAAAGTTTAATCTCCATCTCTCCCACAGAGCCTCTTTTTGGCAAAGATGACGGGACATGTGTTTTCTCTCCATATAAGCTGACACCAGTGCGTTCTTCATCGTCAAATCCAATTGTTATGAAGGATGACGGAAGATGATGAAAAAAAAAAACACGGTTAGAGTAGATTTAGATGTGATTTAAGTGGACAGAGTTGCTGGAGTTGAAAGGAAATTGTGTTTATTTTTAAGGTAAAGTTGGGGAAAAGTGGGAAATACCCCTATTCAAATGTAGCTTAGCTAATGACCTGCTAACATAAGCTTCATATTTACATGTAGACACAAGAGTATGGATCTATTTCTCAAAACTGTGGCTCTAAAAACGAGTGAAGCTCTATATTTTTACATGCATCATGTCTGTGACTTTGCAAATTGTAAGTTGCTGTTGGACATCTTTGCCTTTGACTGATCATCATCAGTAATGGCACAAAAAGCTTTTGTAGGTCACCAAAAAAAAAAAAAAAAATCTTGCACCACGGTCGTCTCCTCGGTGACAGTCGGCATGGTTGTGCCTTGTTGACTCAGTGAAAGAGAAGTGACGGCGAATGTGTGTGATATGATGTCTCACTCGGGACAAGGGGCAGCCTCAGTCCCCTCTGTGCACTGACTGATCACATTACTATTAGGGAAAGCTATTCTGTCAGGAGGAGAAGTTATGGCCCGGCGAAGGAGGGCCTCAGGGAGAAACAGGCATCCAGTGACAGGAAGAAGGCTGCAGGGGGGATCTGAGGTGATTAGACATGAAGGGTCTTAGCTGTCTGGTTCAATTCTTTTTTTGCTTATAAAATCTTGGTTCCTTCCCACAAAATTAAGTTTCTTCTTTTAAATATATCAGTGTTGTCATTTGAAAGACACTTTAATTCTCGATGGAGTGACTGGTGGCA
The DNA here is from genome assembly GCF_039877785.1 of Chaetodon trifascialis. Classification (NCBI taxonomy): domain Eukaryota; kingdom Metazoa; phylum Chordata; class Actinopteri; order Chaetodontiformes; family Chaetodontidae; genus Chaetodon; species Chaetodon trifascialis. Next base: position 14,120,731 of record NC_092077.1, on the reverse strand, counting down.
AGAAAACAAAACACGCCTTTGCAGCAATAAACTGTCACATATGGAGCCTAACAGGTGGCTCTGTTCAATGTTTTATCTTATTATTTATGCTACCAAATGTACTTCCTGCCTGACATGTCTCCACTCTGCCCAAACTACATGATTTACAGCTTTATCTTTTTACATTAGCCTGGCTGTCCAGCACGCTTAATTCACATTTATGTTTCCAGAATTTGGCTTCGTCTCATATTAAGACACTAACATTAGTCACTGCTTAGTAACAGCACACCCCTGCCTGTGTAACATCTGGACGTTTTCCAGGTGCTGCTTTTGGGGCAGGAGAACAAATTTAATCCAACAAGAAAAAAGCTCTGGTCATTAAATCAAAGTCCAGATGGTTTCTGCTTTCCAGCTATCTAACAGGGCTGTCTGTTATTGTATTAGGATGTCAAACAGTTTGGTACATGCAGTTTATCACCCCAGAAGAAATTAAATTTGAAAATCAGTATCCTGTTTAAGACCAGAATATCTGTTAGCTTTCCAGTTCAGCAGGTTAAATATCACCAACTGTTAGAGTCGAGAGTCATGTTCCCAACTCTGCAAGGCTGGACTTAGGCACAGCCATGCCTCGAGCTAAATGCTAATGTTAGCATGTTCACATGCTCACAGTCATAAGGCCAGCACTCTGATGTGCAGCATCTATCATGATTATGATTTTCAGTCTTAGTTCAGCGTGTTAACATTTGCTAATTAGCATTAAACGCAAAGTTGCAGCTGAAGCTGAAGGGGACGTTTGTTTTTTGCAGGTATTTAGATATGAACCATTGAACCATATTGGACAAACTCACAAACATTCTGACTAGATGATGGTACTAAATTTGTGATGTGAAGCAGATGAATGTAAACCTTTCACTGAGGCGTGCAGTTAAGTAATTGAAGTCTTCAGCATTGAATTTAGGATTTGGGAAAGAAACATTTGTGTTGTACAGCAGAACCAATTGAAAATAAGATTTTGAACTGAAGGTTGTATTTATACTTTGTGATATTTAATGCCATGTGTAGTATACATGACCTGTACTGATATACACATACGTACATACAGTATATATGCATATTTGAGCCCAAATGATTGTTCTACTGACTAAATATTTCAATGTTGAAGGCCTGGTTATTCAATTCTGCTGTTTCGTATGCACTTCACTCTTTAGACTATATTGAATCGAATGGTGAATGTCTCAAATGTTCTTGTTTTAACACAATGTTCATGTATATAATTGTTCAAGTATCCTTGATAAGTCTGTAATCCAGGTTTCAGATGGGACTTGTGTAATTACCCACATTTTGAGTAGTGTTTAAAGACGATTAATACCTGTGGTGAAACATAGTCATAAATTGAATTGATTCTCAGTGACTTTGGCTTTTGGCTTTTAAGCAGTGTTTGGAAAATCACATCTAAAAAATACATTTGTTGTATGTGTTTTTATGGACAAAAGCAGCTTCTTCCAAGGCCTATGACATAGGCATAAAAAATCCCAGGGGGGGGGACTTGCCTGTTGAAGGCACATCTGTGAGAAATTAAGAGGACCTCTGTCGTGGCAGTGTTATGTCACATCTGCCATGACTGGAAAAGATATAATCTGCAACCTCACCGCAAAATGCCAATAAATCCTGCAGATCGGACCTTTAAAAAATTGCTTGGCATCTCTCATATCTGCCCTCAAATGATAAAACTACAACCAGCAGCTTAGAGCACAACCTGGTCCTTGCTGAGTAAAACCACCTGCAATCTTACAAACTTCCTCTAACTGACTGCTGGCTGTAGTGATCAGCAAGGAAACAAATGAGTGTTTCCCCACATGTTACACTCCAACTTTTCCCAAATATGCAAAATTTCAAGAGTCAGTAATTCAGTCTCCTCACCATAAAGCAATATGACTGTGAGTATCTGATGAAGATGAGATGTCAAACTTTCTGAATATAGCTTGTGGCAAGACCTCAGTGCTGTTCTATATTTGAAATGTTTTCTCTATTTAAAAGCACAGTTGAGACTCTCTGCTGCTCACTAAGCTCCACACAGCTATGACAGCCATTTATGGTGCGTGCAACAGGTGTCCATGCAAAGATTATAATTACACCGGGTCATCAACAATGATGAACAGTCCCAACATTAGTCATGATTACACAACAGATTCGGTTTAGTTGATCACAATGCCGGAGCAGGCAAAGAGAATTATCTGAAAGAACTGCATTACATGGCTGTATTCAGATATGATGAAAGTGGATCCACATTGCACTTTAAGGCTTTTTTAAAGCACAGATACACACTGAGGATATTCACAGGAGTGCTTTGGGCTTGGTTTCCTGTGTTAATCTAGAGACACTTTAATACCCCTTCAGAGAATAAATAAGAATAAGTGATTTATTGCAAGTATCCTGTAACTGGAGGGATAAAGTGATGAGAGGAGGAGGGTCGAGGGAAGGGGGGGATGAGGGCCAGGGGATGAGGAGATGGCACCACTCCCCTTACTGGCAGAATTATATAAATGCTTCCACTCATATTTCAACCTAAACTTTTTAAAACCAGGTGTGTGTAAAGATGGTATATACAAGTAGAATAATATTCAAATTGTCCATGAGTAGGTTATACGTTTCAGAAGGTGATAATTAGCATCTGAGCATCTTAAATCTGAACTCCGACCAAGCAACAGTATTCAGAAGCACCTGCACAAAATATCTTGAACTCAACGTAAGACATTAGTCTTTAAGATGCACTGTGGTTTTAAACGTATGCAATATGATGACAAAAGAGACACATTGAAGCAATGAAAGGAGAATTGGTAAATTAATCAGAAACATAAAATTGTGATGTTGAGAGACTTTGAACAAAAACTGATCATTATCATCAGACTCAAACCTCCATTGGATTACATGATATTTATCTAATAATGTTGCACGAACACCTAAAGTGAAAAATGACAAAAAGAAGAAGCTCAGATAAAGAAAGTCCATTCTGTCAAAGCGGCAGAAAGTTTTCAAGCCTTCAGATCATCACCAGGAACAAAACAATCTGGAGATACTTCGTTCCAGCGTGCGTCAGAAAATAAACAACACATGTCCAGCCTTCAAAGGCCCTCGGCTGCATCGCAAATGAACAATTAATTCCTTTTCATCAGTGTCATTGTATTTCATCAAGTGCAGCTGCAACTGCACACAGGCTACAGGCGCATGATTCAGGTCTTTAAGATTTACACTGTTGTACAGTAAGTTGACCGTGGCTTTATCTCTGATCACATGGTAAGCTTTGCACTATGCCACATGCAAATGCTAACAGTTCACCAAAGAATTAATGCTGTAAACGCTACTTTGAAATTATGCTTGTTTTCAAAGTCTTATTTTTAGGAATATTTGTGCGGTGGGTCAAATTTTCAGGAAATACACGATGTTTAAGTAAATGTTTTTTTTCCCTACGCACTCATAATACACAAATCAGCGCTGTTGGTTCAGGACTGCCAAGGTGGAGGACCAATGACACTCAGATTTATGAGACCACTTAAAAAGTACACGTGGTGAAGCGGATATGTACTCTGGCTGATTGTGTCTATGACTTGCCAGAGCAACAAAGAGGACATGTTTCATTTATACTGAGTGCAGAGCTTACGATCGTATGCCTCTAGAGACAAGTGCCACTGCTGTCATAACGAGGCTCAAAGAATTAAGAGGACAAGGAAGAGGGGAGACCACCCATATATGTGTGTGTATATATAGTATGTATGAAGCATGTTAGATGGATTAATGGAACATCAGTGGCTTTGTGATGTGTGAATGAGTGAACAGTGGACTGTATGGATGTTATATGGTGCAGCAATCCAACAGAGAAAATGACACTGGCTGCAAACGGTCACGCCAGGTGAACTGAATCTCCCTGATTAGCTGACTTTGCAGCAGGAAGAGATGATGGAGAGCAGCCTGCCCACGAAATGCGTCATAATGCCCAGGTGTAAATAAAAAAAATGAATGATGGCTGAATTCCATTTAGCTTCAGCTCCAGGATCCTGGTTCTGTGCACGTTGTCACACTTTCCTTGTAAGTCAAAATGTTTGCTGGGAAATAAGGCCTTTATAAGAAATATCTGAAAGCATTTGAAACACTGAGAGCAGCAGGAGAAAGAACTGAGCGTGACAATCTGGAAATCATTTATCACCTATTTTATCAATGGAATCATTTGGGGTCTCTTTGCAAATAAACCAAGAACAATCACACATGGACACACACCGTGCACTATTTAGATCAGGAGTGTGTACTTTTTCTTTTTACGTTTAGTCCAAACTGCAGCTGCCCTGACGAAGTATGCACTGCTGCATGCAATATGCCAGGGACAACTGGGACACACTGTGTCATTGCTTCTCAACTCCGGTCCTCGGGCTCCTCCTCCACCACACCATCGTCATCAAGCTCTGCAGTGGCCTGATAACGAGCCACTCATTTGAATCAGGTGTGTTGGAGCAGGAAACATCTAAAACATGCAGGGCGGGAGGACCAGAATTGAGAAACACTGTACTATTCCATAACATTGCACCTTGAACTCTGACCCTCTTGCTCATACATCTGTCACAGTCCATACTGCAAAATTTGAAGTGAAAAGTAAATGTATACAGTTTGGAAGCTGTGCTGGGACTTTGCGTGAACCCTGCTCTTGGCGGCTGAGTCGATGTGTATCTTCCACTGTCCACTGCACAGAGGATTGTGAGTCAAAATATCCAGAGAGGCATGCTGGCTCGCATTCTGCAAAATGCAAGCGGGTGGAAGACATCCTGGTATTTTTGGCATTCTGTATTTGACATTAATAAACATGCTAAATCATACCTACTAAATCTTTCTCTGGCATGCTAAATATTATGGTAATGTGGGTACTGGAACACAGCAGTAGTCTTGAGAAGAGCTCTAAACAACCAGTAAGTGAAAACACCTGTGCCTTTAAAGCATGCTACCATGGACTTGTATTTTTTGGACATTGCTCAGAATGAAAGCACATGGCGCCATCTTGTGGTTTTATTCTGTTACTTCACATCCTTGCTATGAAATCAAACAAACCAGTTTTTCAAAATGCAGCTCTGTTATGATCAATAATGCAACCTGCAGTATAAGTTAATACACAACAACACTTCATTTGTACTGATATTTAATATTTAGACATGGGGCAACAGCCATTTTTACAGCACAATTTGCATAATTTATCAATACCTCCTGTATACAATCACAAAACCATGACAGTAGATTTTTTTTTTTTAGTTTACTTACAAGTGAAAAACCAGACAGGTTTTACAAGCATTATCTTTGTACAGTCAGCATACATCATCAATAATCTTAATAGGTTTTTTTTTCATAATTTCCCCCTCTATAACATTTTGTTCTATATCTTTCTCTACCTCATTCTTTTTTTCTTTAATAATATCTGGACACAAAAATAGTATGAACCACCAACGAAACATGCAACATCCAGTGTGAGCACATTTAAATTCTCCTGCAACTGACTGAGTTGTTAAGATAGACTTCTGTGTATTAGACTCTGGTAAACCTTTAGTGTTTGGTGCAAAGGGTTGGGTAAATCCGGGTCCCTATAGACAGACGTAAGTCGTTTCTCAGTCTATCCACTGTACAATGATGGAGAGAAAAACAACTTCCTTTTACTTCTATGATCACGCACCTTTTTTCCACTTCTGCTAAAAGACCTATTGCTCCCCAAACCGCAGTATAAAAAAGCTATGTATTTACAAGGTTGGAAATAGAGAGATGGCATCTGTGTGTGCGTGTGTGTGTGTGAGTGTGTGTAATTCTTTGAGTGTTACGAGAGATTTTAGAGTCGATATTTTTAGACAGACACCACTTAAAAAAAGAGATATGCATTATAGCCAGTGACATGCATGGGCTGGGTATGAAGATGCTACACAGACAAGCACGTGGGTATAAAAATAAGGCAATAAAGAAAAAGAATAACCCCACACTGACCTTAAAACTACTATACTTTGAGATATAACGTCCATTGATTACAATGTTGTCTTTTTTTGGTCATTTCTCATACACATACTGGAAAAGGAAACTATTCAAAGGGGGCGTGCATAAAAAGATGTAACTGAACAGGAATGCAATTTTTTTTCTTAACTAAAATTCGGGATCTGTGCATGTTATTTTCCATATGTGAGTGTGTGTTGGTGCACAAGGGAAAAAAAGTTGGTTCTCTGAGTTTCAGGCCGTCTAAACCTTGTAAACAAGCACTACATTGTGTATAAAAACAAAATTTTTCAACCTTATTTTATGTACAACTGATATGTACTGTAAACAAATATAATACAACATATGAAATAGTCTTACAGGCAATAAATAAAGATTCATATAGCGATACAAAATAACACGTTTAAATAAAAAAAACATATTAAAGCAATAACCATTTCATGGAGGACACGTCGACACGCAGCAGTGCAAAAGAAAAATCAATGTAAATGCTTCCTCTCCCACATCGTGTCACGTTCCTGGCGAGTCAAGATGCAGTTCCCACGTTTATACAGTAGGTGTTGCATAGAAATCCCTCAGATGTTAAGTGTTGTCTCACTGCCAAGTGGGACTGAAAATGCTGCAGCCGTCCTGCCTCTTGACCCCCGTACAAGCACGCGAGATGACCTTCCTCAACACATAGTGAGCATAGTAGATTTTTAAAGACACAACATTGAAGTGGAAGCGGTAAGATCGAGACAGCACAGATGTGACAAAAAAAAAACAAAACGCTGGGACAAAACCTCAGCATGGAAAAGCATTTTTGGATCTTCAGAATGGCAACAGTGCGTTTTGATGGATAGTTTCCGGCACGTTTATCTTTTGTTCGCTACAACATCTCCTGATACTGTCCTTGCTTTACCTCTCTACTCCCTGCCCTTGGAAAAATAAAATCTCGTTTTCAGCAGGAGGATGACGTCAGTCTTACATTCTAAGCAGAAAAAGTGCAAAATACCACAAAAGCGTGCGTTGCTGAACCAAAGCGGGACTGACACAAGACTCGTAATGTGCTCGGATCTCACCAAGAAAAACAGGAAATACTTAAATCTCATATGGTAGATGTGTCACATTCTAAGGGGCATCATGGGTAAATAAAAACTCTATGTCACAATCATCAAGACTCGATTGTCTGTGATAAAGATATCTATATATCTATCTATATATGTTATAATCAATTTCCAGCTATGACACTTCACTATATACAAAGCCTTAGAGGTGGTTTCTGTGTGAGTGCAGAACATGTGGCACTGCATACCAGAGAGATAAGGTCATGCGCACAATATGTAGTGTCCAATTCAATATATACCAATATAGAACCTTTATCAAACAATAATAATCATTTGATTGAACTCAGTTTACGCTTGCGGAGAGGAAAGATGGGGTCCAAAGTGAATGAAGTCATGCTTTTTTCTCTTGCACTGGAATGCTAGGTAGTCTGTTATAAAATATACTATGCTTCCTTCCCAGGATAGACTCTTAAGTACTTAAATAATTGAGGAGAAGACAAATGATAGAACTCTACACTAATATCATAATACAAAAATAAATAAGAGGTCTCCTAGGCGGAGTCTTCAATATTTCTTTCCCAAAATGCTTTGTAAACCAATAAAACTCTGCCGTCGTAATAAAGCAATGAGGAAAATCTTTTCATGGATAAAACATCTAAATAAATCTACAAGTGTGTCCATTCCCTGTAGAATTAAAATTTCTCTTCTGCGTGAATGACTGTGTGCAAAGTTGTCGTAAATAATCGTGTGCGTGTGTGTGTCTGAGTGTGTGTGTGTGTGTTGTGAATTAAAGTGTGTAATACCTGGTTGATTCCGCGCTGACCTCTGAACTCTGCGTTCTCCTCAGCCCTGCCTGCACTGCTGTACACTGCACGTCCTGTAAACTTGTGTTCGTTGCCTGTAAACACATAACTATTCCTCCAAACTTCCTACGTGACAGAAATCATCAACAGAACTGCCCGTACGAACGAAAGCATCCTCCAAAACTCGCGCTATCGAGCCCTGAAACAAAGATCGAAGAAAAAGATATTTCGCCCCCTCCCGTCCCCAAACCACCCTCTCCCACACCCGAGAAGAGTAGATTAGCATTATGGATGTTGAACCTAAGCGTCTCCAGATGCCAGAAACCTCTTCCTTCCCTCTCAGGTATAGTTTTTTTGATTGCGTCTCCTTCTATGAGTGGATTTGCGCCGTGCTGGCGAGCAGCTTGTGCCAGCTCACCACTCGCTTGCGCAGGTCCACTTTGTCCAGCCACACATAGGCCTCCCCAATCAGGGTCTTCTTTACGAACTTGCCACCATTGGACACCAGGAACAGCTGGCGTGAAAAGAACAGAAAGCAGCATGTCATATGAGTGAGTACTTAGAATAGTTTGATTTTTTTTAGCTTAGCTTTATGCTAAGCTAAATGCCTTTGTTTGAGTGTCATAATCAGGATAAGTGCACAAGAGCGCATCGATGTTCTCATCTAACTGTCAGCAAGAAAGCCTATATCTAGTGTCCGTCTATGAAAGTATTGTTAAAATATGGAGCTATTCTCCTGCTGTGTGTGTGTGTGTGTGTGTGTGTGTGTGTGTGTGTGTGTGTGTGTGTGTGTGTGTGTGTGTGTGTGTGTGTGTGTGTGTGTGTGTGTGTGTGTGTGCAGGCACGAGGGGTCACCTGCAGAGAGTGTCCGGTGGGGTTCATACAGAAGCGGAAGGTTTCGTTAAAGGATGGCTCACGGTCATGGCGACACACTCTGGTCTTCTTCTTGATGATCCTTTTTTGGGTGGCGATGTTCACCACATAGAGCTTCACGTAAAGATCTGTGCACACAAACACACACACACACACACACCCGTCAATGTGACGCTGAAATCAAACTGCTATAAATGCGTAATTGTATGCTGCTTTTGTTTCAAGCTATTTTGTATGATGTTTGTGTAAATATATAACCTACTCTCATATCTGTGTGTCTGTTTTTGCTGTTATATGTTGTGTTTATAGTAATATAAACCACAGAAACCCAAATCAAAACCTTTTTAAACTGTCATAAAACAACATGAAACACAGAATAACAGAATTATTATGAAAATAATGAATCGAGAAAAACATTAGCGACTTCATTTGCAATTGTGGCGATAAAGAAAAAAAAATGCAAAGTGCAGCCCGCCACTAGAGGGCAATATGAGAACTGTAACTCCAGAGTGTCTGTTTAGAAAGCCAAAGTCTTTCAACCTGAAGAGAAGAAACTCAGAAACACCAGAACAAGCTTTAGAAATAGTCACAGACAGACAGCAATGAAATGTTAATGCTAAGAGTCACTGCTGCACATTCTTTAGAGCGGCTACATGCTGTCAGTGGAAATAAACCTTTGTGTGCAGATCCCATCTGGAAGCAAGTGCAAATCAAGCAGCTTGCTTTATCAAGATTTAAGAGGAGGCGAGGTGGGCGGCAATCTGCCTTTGATCAAGGGTGGTGTGATTTTGCTGTAGACACGTCTGCGTTTGGACAGTCAGGCTTACATGTGATCGATCTAAATACTGTTGTATGTACTGTTGGATGCCATCTTGGATCTCAGGGTGCTGTTTATTTTTCTATCCCACAAGACAGTTATGTAATAACATGAATTTTTAATCCTGGGTGTTAACCAGAAGTGGCCATCTGGGTATTTAAATATTTAACTGTAGTGGTAAATCGTAGCATTATCAAATACTACATATGTTTTTTTCAGCACAAATCTGAATTTCTGTGCTTAAATTTAACTATAATACACAATATAACTGACACAGCTGTTTGCAAACATGGAAATGATTTTTTTATACAAGCAGTAACACATATTGTGGCCATAAAACAAATAAACATTGCTTTTCACTTGCAAATATCTGGGAGTCTTTACTGTCTCCAGCTTTGGTTCTGTGCCCGCTTCTCTCAGCAGCATCTCCGAGCATTTGCTTGATATTCACTGGTGGTGAAGTGTGCACACAGTGACACATCGCACCCCTAACATGTCCACGCTGTGCTCCTTTTGCAAGAGGCTTACGTGTTTGTGTGAGTGTAATGGTGTTTTTAACCTTATATATTTACTGGAAGCTGGTTAATATATGCAAAACGCTGCTTTCTGAGGGAATGCTGGCTGGATATCCCGACACCTGTGCTTCTGCATGTAGAAAAACTGGCAAGGATTGTGTGACATGCCTTTCTAAACAAGTGCCTGTGTGGGCTGTCAAGCATTACGAATGACAAGCAGCACATAAAATAGTCTTTGAACGTTGAGAAATCCTGAAACAGAACTTCAAATCCTGCATGTCTGAATTCATGTGCGTATGTGAGCAGAAATGTTTCCCATTACCGGGCAGGTGGTCCGGACTCTTGAACTTGTAGGTGATGTTGCGACACTGAAGAATCTCAAGGACCAGGTGCTCGCCCTCTGTCTTAATCTCCTTCTTCAGAGCGATCTTAATCTCCCCCATTACCTGGGACTTACCTGGACAAACACACACATAGTGAATCAGCAGGGCACAGTGAAACATAAAGCACATATTCAAGGCCTGCCTCTGCTCTCTCCCTCCCTCCTCTGTGTGTGAGGGCCCTCTGCTGGACTCTGAGGGTACTCTCATGACGAGCCATATCAAACACCGCCCGTGAGCAATCGCAGTTATTTGTTTTAAAAGGACTTATGAGGAGCTCTGCCTGGCTTCTGGTTGCCTTGGAAACTGAATGGAAATGACAGTTTTGAAAGCTGGGTCGACAAGACTCTGAAAACAGAAAGTGTAGCCTTGTGTGTGTGTGTGTATTATGCATGTTGTGGGGACATACACATCTGTTTATGCAGTCACACTGTGAGGACTCGCCTTCCTTATAGAGACAAAATACAAGTACCCATAACATAAATCATTAAACGTTAGGGTGAAGGTCACGGTGATGGTGGTGGTAGAGATAATGAACCCTTTTAGCTTTTTAACTATTTCTTGAACCTGGACATCTGAATGTAAGTGCTGTACCAGAAATAATATTAGTTAATACTAAAAGGCATCAAGAGAAACAGTTCTGAGTACACACACACACACACACACACACATACTGTGTGTCTGACCTTCACCATCACCGTGTCCCATTGATGACTTCATCACGTCTGTGCCGTTTGGGATCTTTCCACTAAAGAGAGGGGAAACAAAATCCTGGAAATTACAAAGCCGAACTGAACTGTTCATCTTCTGCTCAGAACAGAAGCAGGTGTCTGAGCATGTTGGTAGTTTAGCATCAATAAACGTGTACAGCACATCCAAAATGAGACTCACACAGATCACAAGTACCATTTCATATTCCTGCGAAAACAAGCTTTGATATATCAAGAAATACAAGATAATCAACAAGTTATCACCAGAAAACAAAAGGCTGTTTCCTCTTCTTACTTATCATCAAGGAGCACCTTGCCAGCATGCAGAGGTGGTGTCTTGGCAACTGTAGCACCTGATTTTCAGGTGAAAATGTGCAGTCATTTCTTTTCTAGTTCTAGTTCCTCTCTGCCAGTGAGAGTTCTTTTGGTTGCAGCCAACTGGACCGTAACACATCTGACAACTGTATGTAAGTCTATCCCATCCATCCATCCATCCATCCATCCATCCATCCATCCATCCATTTTCTATGCCGCTTATCCCTTTCGGGGTCGCAGTCTCAGCTGTCAATGGGCGGGAGGCGGGGTACACCCTGGACCGGTCACCAGCCGATCGCAGGGCAACACATTTACACAAACAACCATTCACGCTCACACTCACACTTAAGGACAATTTTAGAGTCACCAATTAACCTAATGAGCATGTTTTTGGTCTGTGGGAGGAAGCCGGAGAGAACCCACACATGCACGGGAAGAACATGCAAACTTCACACAGAAAGGCCTGACCCGGGAATCGAGCCGGCGACCTTCTTGCTGTGAGGCACGCGCACTACCTGCTGCTCCACCATGCAGCCCCCGTAAGTCTATCCCTTACAATAATTAGCTGTAATGTAAATATCCTCAAATCATGAGGGAAAACATTCTTACAAGTTCATAAAATGTTTATATGGTTTGTTTTGAAAGTCCTCAGCACATCCCCCAGAGCAGTGCGTGCATGTCATGGTCAGGTTCTGATCAATTATCTTGTTATTTCCAGAAATCTGGCTTTAATTTTCTTCAGATAATGACATAAATTGATCTGTTATCATAAGAAAACAAGCTTTGTCATGTCAAAATAAGCGAAGGCTTTTTGGTTTCTGTAGAAAATGAGACATTTTATGAAAAAAGTATTTGAATCAGTCCACTCACAATCGGGGCACCTGGAAGATGGCACTGTCCACCTCGTTCGTCTCTCCATCTTCGTCCAACAGGCTGTAGGCGCTGCCGCTCAGGCCGCTGTCCAGAGAGGCTGCAGTGACCGGGGCATCGCTGGATCTGTAGCCCGACCGAGCTGTGCGGAGATACGACCACACCCATCACGACAAACAGACAGGAAGAAAAAGTGCACCTCTGCCGGGTCCAAGAATGTAAGAGGTAGGGCCAAGAAGCATTAGTTAACATCTGCAGCAACTAGAATCCAACATAACGAGCTGCTTTATGTCGCAGTCAAAAGTGAAGTTTGTTCAAATCGCACAGGGCTGGGCTGTAATGAATCGCACACAAACACTGAGGACTAGCGAGAAGCATGTGAACAACCAGTGTGCTTCGGATCTTTCTCTCAGACAAAGACAGGACAAAAATAGCTCACATGTAAAGCTTCAACATGACACAGACAAATAAATCAGAGAAATATCACATGTATATGTTTACGCAAAGGTAGACCAAACAAGAGGCACGTAGACCCTACTCACATTGTTAGTTATCTACATGAGCCGTTATTAAAAATCTAATATCTCAGCTTTAGTTGAGTTTAATAATCAAACTACATCAATAAAGTTTCATATCTGGAGTTTAAAGGATGTTTATCTTTTTTCCGAAATCGTTGAACAAAAATGTTTATATGCACCATATTTTAGATGCTTTAGGAAATAGATGCTTAAATGTTTTACAGCTCAACATTTTCCTCTCGAACAGCTGATCAGGCGTCAGGTGTGACAGAGAATGAATGGTGTGAGATGCGTGGATGTGGTGCGGAACAGGATCCATGTCGACACCTTTTTGGTTTTCTTTCGGGCCACTCGACGCATCGTCCGATTGCAAAAGCTCACTAATACCAGTTCAATGAAGCAATGGGGGAGTCATGACGTGGCGGATGTGGCAGTGTGGCACAGTGTTAACTCTCAATGAATCATGTGACAGTTTGAGACATTCATTTCCTGCTATTAGTGAACTGTGCTGGTGGCCGTTAAGAAAGCGTGTCTCGCTGCATGAATCTCTGGTGATGTGGCTGAGTGCAGCTTTCTCCCTGTCTTCCTGGCTCTTTCATGAGCGTGTAAGCCTCCCCTCTCTCTTTCTGCAGGTGTGCGTTAGTAGCATCGCATCCTCTCTTTCTTTCACTCTCTCTCTCTCTCTCTCCGTGCTCCATCTGTGCTTCAGTCACACGACAGAGAGGAGACTCTTGGGCAAACTCTCACCTCCGATGCTCTGCGGCCTCTCTTCTGACACGGCTTTCCTGAGGGTCAGGTGTCTGCCGTCTGCTCTGCTCCCTTTGGCCGACGCAACCGATGGCAGGGCAGGCAGCCAATCAGACTGGGCCCTCTGAATGGTGAGCACGCCCACCACGCTGTGTCTCTGGTGCCTCAGCGAGAGGCGGCCTCTTTGGCCTGGGTGTGTTTGTTTTCGCAGGCGCAGGTCAGATGTCAGGGGGTCAACGCCGGGAAACAAAGGTCATGGGGTCGCAGTTTAAGATGGAAGGAGGGAGGAGCGAGATGGAGATTCAGAGAGCGGTTTATCTTCATCATGGCAACCAGCTTGACTGTCAATCACATGCAGCCACAGTGTGCGGTGCACATCTTCCCCTCTTACATTCCACTAAGAGGTGGGGTGTGCAGCATCTACTGAGGTGCATTGTGGGTCCGGTAGTTGTTCAAACAAAAAAAAAAGGGGGGGGGGGGGTTAGTGGACTGCATGCACAGCCATCTCAGTGGAGGAGCTTCAGAAAAGCTGGTTGTCGTTTGTTAAAGTAAAGGAAATTAAAAACAAATAAAAAACCAAAAGAGGTTAATGATATTTCGGGGGGAGGGGGAGGGAGTGCAACTTTCTTCTGTTTCACTGCTCGGATCAATCAATCAATCCAAAATGTGTATGACAGCTAGCTGGCAACAGAAACCTCCACTGGAAGCAGAACGTTTTTCCCCGTGAACTCCATTAAATGAACTCGTAGCAGCAAAGTTCAGAATTTGCTCGCCTTTCATTTGGGAGAATGTCACTGTGCTCTGACAGTATTTATCCTTCAGAATATGTGCTGCAACTCTCTCCACACTGTCAACTGTTCAACAACAGCAAAACCTAACTCCAACCTCGGTAAATGTAATTATTTCTGTTTAACTTAGCGTTATAGAATAAGATTTATTGCCTGTTTTTAATGGTTAAAGGGTTTTTAAGCAGTCAATAAGCAACCATTATGCCTCTTTGGGTTCACTGAAAAAGGGTCAAACTTAGGAAGACAGTGTGCTACAGTACAGGTGAGATGCTGGCTCTACACACTCGTGAGTACATACAGAAGAGAAGCGTTGTGAGTTTTGACACACTACGGAGGAGAGGACCAGAGGGTGTAAAGGGCGTAAGGAACCAAGGATAGGAAAGGAAATTAAAGGAACGGAAAAAAAAGAACTCAACAGAGGGTAGAACAGATGAGTGTGCGAGGAGGCCATGCTGCGGAGGCTTTATTTGCGTCTTGGTTTACTTGGTTGGAGGCGTTGCGGCGGCGGCTGCTGCTGCTGTGGGGCGTCGCCCGGTGCTATGGCAGCGCCTCTGCCGCTTCCAGTGCCGCTGTCCTGATGGTGTTGCCGTGCAGCGCTTTTGCTGGAGCGTGAAGCGCCGTGCGAGCGAGAGTGTTGGCCGTGTCCGTGGCTGTGGCTTTGGCTCTGGCCCTCGGACAGGGAAGGCTTCGATGTGCCAGGGCTACTGTGAGATTTCTCGATAGTGGGCACCTGCGTGTCTAAAACAACCAGATTCACCAAATTACCAAAAAAACTATCCTTCACTTAAGTGAACTTAGAGGCTGCTACCTTTTGTGTATCACCTGTGGTGAATTAGTAGCTGGCAAGACAGCAACTCCATTTGGCCAGCATAGCAACTGCCTATTAAGTCTACAATCTGCAAGCATCCTCATTAAATTTGATGGTCATTTTTCTAAATTAGGGGAGCAGTCAAAGCCTTCCACCGCCATGTTGCCCTCTGTGTTAGAAGAAAGGTAGAGCGAAGCTAAGGCTAGGCCTCTGAGCTGGGTGACATCATGACAACCAAGAAAACAGACCATGAGAAAGCAAAAAGCATGAAGCTTAAGCTGTGACTGGTGTGCAGAAATGGGCATAGGAAGGTGCTGGTGTAAAGAAAAGACTGCAGAGGGAGAAACAGGTTGACAGAGGCAGACACCAAGATAGTGGAAGAAACAGACGAGAGAGGAGGCGACAGGAAGAGAGCACCAGGTAAGAGGAGTGTGAAGAGTAAAGAAGAGGAAGAAAGAAATACAGAGCAGAGGGACGAGGGAAGTAGGACTAGCAGAGGGAGCAGAGTACAGTAGGTTGTCAGGGGATGACGGTGATTAAGTCAGCCGGGTGAGGGAATTTCATTGCGTCCTACCCTTGGCTGGGTCAGGAAAGATCCCGTGACTTCGGCTCTTGATGACAGATGATTTGGGGGAATCCTGATTGTCGTGTGCGGAGCCGGTGGTTTTAGGGGAGGAGTGCAGCGAGGAGGGTTTAGAGGAACTGTGGCGGCCCTGGCCTGAGTGGGAGCGCCGGTGGTGGTCCCCCTCGCTCTGCTCCTTCAGGGGGAGCCACCGGGGGACGTTGTCCAGCTGGGCTGTGTTGGACAGGTCTATAAGGACCTGGGAGCAAACACAGCAGTTTAACATGCATATGCATGACAATGTATTGGCACACCACTGAAAGAAAACTGGTATTCTCAAAGAGGTTTACCTCTCCTAAGAAATCATTAGAGGAGCACTTGTCGTAGTCCCACACGCTCACTTCCAGGGTCTTCTTCCTCAACTGATACACACACAGTCAAAGGTTAACGTATCTTTTATGGTTAACTATCTTCGAGTGCACCATAAAATGTGCCTTTAAGGGGCAGTTCGCCACAAAATCCAAAATTATGACCCTGTTACTCAAGATAATCCAAAGACCTTGTTGTGAGCAGTTTCATGTAAGAACTATTTTGGATCTAGAGAGCTACGAGTCTGACACTGCTAGCTTGTGGAGATGAGTTTAAAGCTAACCGTTACTGCCAGCAATCATTACAGCTCAGCCGAGGAGGACGCCATTAATGTTTACATCCCACGCTGTCACGAGCACGAGCATCTTTTCCATGAGAAGATGCAAACTTTCTTCTGCGCAGTAACTGGGTCATGATTTCTGGAAAAAGACTTCGCTGTTGAGTTTTTCAGATGTATTTTTTTGGCTCTTTGAGCAACACAAGCCGAGTGCCATCTAAATCTAATATATTTGAGAGACAGCAGACGTTGCAACAGCCAATTTATCCACATAGATAAATAGCCATACTGGTAAAAGTATTTTTCTTAATTTGGGGTGAGGTGTCCCTTTAAAGAAAAAACATATGATCTGGTCTTAAAGAGGGAGCGCGCAGTCAGGCAGCTTAAAAAACACAGACAACAGAGGTCCACACTTTGCTACGATTGATAAGGGTCCAATTAATCTAAAATGGGATCTAAAATTGTATAATCAAATCCCAAAGGCATATCCATCTGCTGTACTAAAACCAGTGGCCACAGTGCCAGCACAGAAAAGGCAATATTTATTTATTTTTTTTTTTTTAAATATAATTCTTTCATTATGACCCCATGCATGTCTAAGCACATCAAAAGGTGTGTGACATTGAACTTGTGCAACCACGCCTGTGAGAAATGCACGTGTGACGGCATACCTGCTCCAGGAGGATGTTTTTATAGATGACTGTCTGGTTCCACTCGGGGTTGAGACTCTTGCCTGCGTGTTTGGACCTCCTCTTGTTTTCAGCACTGCGGGAACACATCAGAACAACGCAGGTTTGGTCACACACGTGCAAAAGCCCTGCAGATTAGTGGACCACCACAATGCAGGGAGCACAATATAGTGGAGTAGGGCACAACGTGACAGTAGAAAGGAGAGAATGAATGTGATGCACATTGTTTGGACGGTAACAATGTATGGGCCTACGTGCATGGACGGCAGGATATGATGTCAGGGTGTGCTGCAAAAAAGTCCATTTTGATGTCCATCAAGTCATTTAGACTCATGAAATTTTGATGTCCTACAACAAGTGAAAATGTATGGCAGTAAGGAAAGAGAGGCTGACTTATTTACGCACTTAGTTTGAAAGAGAAGTCAATTTGCATATGAAGAAATCGCATAATGCAACCTTACTGGCCAGTTATTTCACTTGTTTTCAGGAAAAAAATACTTTACATCACAATGCAATAGAATGAATGCCTTTTTAAGATGGATGTTTTTTGCAGTGTGTAGGGTTTGATTCAAGATTGCAGCATATGAGTAAGTCCGTAAGAGTTAGTTTGGTCAAGACACGGACTGAAATAATGGAATGAGTAAGGACTGCAGAGCAAAGTAATGGGAGTGTGTGCTGAACGTGGCGGGGCATCGAGGGTACAGTAAGATGTCAGGGCACGATGTAGGACATTACTGAGGGATTTAAATCACAAAACAGGGACAAACTAAGGGGTGTCAGGTTCAATGTTAGGATTTGAAATTACAATGGTTAGGGACAAAAACAGACTGTCTACCAGGAAAACACAACAGTTATCTGGGAAAACACTAATTGTAAGCACAGGGGATATAAGTTCATCAGTGACATGTTAAAGAGATGGGAAGATGTTAATATTTAGAGATTCAGCTCCTCTAAAATGAGATGCAAAGAGACTAAGCTAGTGGAGTTAGTGGAACTGACTTTCGATAAGCTTCCGGACAGTTAGAAAACAACCTGGATGTTTGTTACCTTCACCAAACTGACAACCAAATTTCAACCAAAACAGAACCAAAGTACCAAAGTGGGCAAGTCACATACCTGGCGTTCTGGACAACCATGACCTGACTGAGGGGGTCCAGCATGCATTAAATATAAAGAACAACATACAGAAACAATAGTCAGAGGGAGGGTGGGGGGTCAAAGAGAGAGTCTGTGGACTGTGAGTGTGTATGTGGGAAGGGGAGATCACTGTATTTAGGTTGAGTGTGGGATTTATTAAGTGTGTTTAGGACAGGGGCAGGAGCGGGGAACTGTGATGTGCTGCAGCGGTGGGCTGAATTTGTGCTTTAGTGTCTCATGAACAGCATGTATGTGTGTTGAGGGGGCTTTCAGGTGATTTAACGCATCCATTGGCAACCGTAGTGGAGATCTGCTGCTCGTGAGCCCGAGTGAGCAGAAAAAAGGGATTCACAGCTCGTGGTACAAGAACTGCTATCTCATCCTCTGTATGTGAACACAAAAACTAATTTAATTTGTGTTTACATAGTTTGTCAGCTGGCAAAGCATCATTACTTTACAGAGCACCACTGTGTAAAATGTGAAAATCATAAGAATTAACACTTGTTTACATTAACACTTGGCTGAACTGAACTACAAGTTGAAGTGTTTTGAGTGACAGATTCCTGCAGAACTTATGATGGAGTTATGCTTCTGCAGAGATACACGTAAACATCTCTGCTTCCATGTGGAACTGTACATGTTATCCCCAGTTTGTGCAAATATAAAAGCAACCTGCATGGAAACAGAACAACACTCAAGTCTGTTACATGCAGCCTGGAGAAGCATAACCCCAGCTTTATACACACCGACATGTAAATGTGCATTACTTTCACCAAATCACAACTATTTTTCCCTTTTTCCTGGTAAGCTATCATTTATAACCACCCGTCTCACTGCAGGAGCTCCATGTGGTTGCCAGGAGATCTGTGATGCAACTGAAAAGCCTCCGTATGGATTGCAGTCGGTGCTCTGATAGCTGTGAGCCTGTCCATGTATACACACATGTAGCATATACACAAGCATTTGCACGCATGTGCTTACGGTAAGTGTGCACATTTCCGGAACCACTTTCAGTAGAGTGGCTGCAGGACCTGTGGGTGCCACTATCCCAGTCCCTTTAACATAACCCTGACCCTGTTTGAAAGCCACATTGGCGTCTGCACCTGCACGTCAAACTGAAGGCTCGTAGGAGTGGCGGCTGCAAAGCCCACAGCCATATATTATTGCTTTTATCTAAAACGATCCCAGGAAAAAACACTCTCTCGAAGGACCTCATACAGCAGAGGAGGTGGGAGAGTCAATTACGTTACAGCACAATCACAGCGAGAAAGAGAGCCCTGGACTCATGAGGGAGTGTGGATCGTATTGCACGTGAATATGAGAGCTATTGATTTTGACTGCACTCATCACCCATCAACAGGAGCAACATCAACACAAGAACACTCGCAACTTCATATCATTTACATAATGTTCATGTCATTCAGCAGCAATACGAGGCTGATGAGCCCCATAACGAGGAGTTCATATCACATGCAGCCGCTGGAACTACAGTATTAAACATCTGACGGACCTGATGTGCAGTGCATATGCGCCATGGAACTGATACCAAAGACAAGTCATGTGCTGCACATTGAAAGATGTCATGGTAAGCCAAAATCAATTCTAAATCAATTTTAAAATGAATGGAAATAAGATTTGAGCTTAACAACGGTGCTTCCTTTGTAGCCTGGAGATATCTAAGCAGGTATAGCACTAAAATTTCTTCTCTAAAAGTGTCTGAAAAAGACAGAAACTATAAAATTAATCATATCTTACACACCTCTATCTCTCAAAATCAACAAAGCTGGTACAGCTACAACATTTTCCATCATTTATCCTTCACCGACCTTCCTGTTCCTGTTCTGAACTACTGAAGGTGTGCTTGCAGTTTCCACACCCTTGACTCACCCTCTCCCTGGTAGGAGATAAACTTTAACAAATGGGTCAGAGTAGCCATTGTTGTCCCGCGGGACAAGGTTTCTGGCCTGCAGGACATGAACGATCAAGTTGCCGAGCTGCTTGTCGTAGTGGATTTGAAGCTGCAAAAAGAAGCACATTGAATTACATTCGGGGAAAGAAATGATGTGCGAAAACTGAAAACTAAGAACGTAAAATACAGGATTCACTTTGTATTACCATGCACTTATTTAATCTGATGCTTTTTGAATTGCTAAAACACTGATCACATACCCTTAAATCTAAAATATCACCATTTAAATGTATACATTATAGAGCTGATCCTTTTGTTTCACAGACCTGTATCTCTCCAGAGATGGGGTGGGACTGGGTCTTCATCCCCTCTGCAGTCTGTAAGCGATAAAAGCAACATGCTTAGATACTGCTGACAAAAATCTGGAGGTGGATACTTTGTGTTTGCTGGTGGGTGTTCATACTGAACAGTATGTGCTGTGCTGTGCTGTGCTGTGCTGTGCTGTGCTGTGCTGTGCTGTGCTGAGTTTTATGTAGTGCTTGAGGCTAAACTACAAGTTAAACTCTCACAATTGATGCATCTGTTTAAATATTAATTTTAGATGAGTTACAAGTGGTAAATGTTATATTCATAATGGAGTAAAAGCTGCCTAATGTGGAAGGCTTTAACATACGCTCCACAAACTTTATGTTCTAGCTGGGACACAAACTAATTGTAGGTCTCAAACTGCCCCTCTGGACTCGCCTTGCTGCTGTGGCGTTTCTTGCTAACGGAGGGTGATCCTGGCTGACCGGGACTGGAGGTCGCCGAGGTGGTGGCAGGCAGGCCGGAGGAAGAGGTGGAGGTGGGAGCCTGCTGCTGGGACACCTTTTGCAGCTCAGCCGCCAGCTGTTTGGGATCGACACCTGGAGACCTGGGAGGTCTGTCACCTAGAGGGGTCCCACCAGGCGCATCATTATGCAAAGGCGCCCATTTAAGCTCATGCATGCAAACATGGGCATGAACACAAACAATGAAAGTGTTCCAGTGCAACCATAATTAATTTCACACAGAACCAGTATGCAAAGCTGGGACTGGCCAAGGACTGGAAGCAGCAACCCTCTGGGGAGTTCTCTGACTTCTAGGCCACATTCCATTGAAAAGGAAGGGCAAAACAATTAATCATGAACAGAAAACCTCAAGTTGGACACGAAGGCTGTACAGTGTTTAAGCTCTTCTGAGAACAATTTAATGTCCCCAGTGTATTGCAGGCAGAGAGAAACGCATGACTGAACTTGAGAAGAGAGAGAATTGTAGATGAAAGTGATATGGGAAGAATCTAAAAACTGCAAGAGACGAAAGTTAATTTCGAAATACTGAGAAGACAGTGGTGGTGGGGGAGTCATTGGCTCACCTTTACTGTGCTCCGGGAAATCCAAGTGGTCCGACCCTTCAGACTCAGCCAGCATGTTGAGATCACTGAAAGACAGACAGAAAATAAGGTATCATATAATTGTGAAAATCCAAACTCAAGTCGAACAAAGAAAAACGAGAAAAAAGTAGAAAGAAAACCCGTCTGAGTGCTGATGAAGTCAGGAAAAGTCAAAGCTGGCAATCATGGCTCACTTTTAAATAATTAAAATGGGAAATCAGGTTGAGTTTTAAAGATGGATGTCTCAGAATTTAATGTGTCATTTAGGGGGAAATTGAGCTTTTTTGAAGTCATGACAATGACTGGAAGAAAAAGAGGAGCAGAGAAGAAGAGAGGAAGAGGCAGGATATGCAAAAAGAGCAACGATTGGATCGGGAAGATTACGGATCCAAGAGACAGTGAGTGATGATTAAAGTATGAGGAAGAAGAGGAAAGAATTAATACGGCGTGCTCACGATGGTATGCAGATAGAAAAAGACAAAGGTTACACTCACAGTCTGACACACACTTCTGCTTCATTGCACGGCTGTCCGACGAGCCCCTGGACCTCTTCGTAGGTTTTCCCCGTCAGAAGAACACCGTTCCACTCCAGGACTTGCATTCCTGTACGTGGTCACACATTTGCATACAGTCATACAGTACGCCTAAATAAATGTGTGCAGAATCACATTTTCCAAACAAACAATCCACCTCAAACCAAACCAGATCAAAGCCCTAAAGAGAGTCATCAATCAATTCACTCTACAACTAAATTCACATTGACCTGAAAGGGGGACCAGTTCAGGGTCTAACATCCATCTTTTGAGTAAATTGACAGTGAGCAATCTTTTGAGAGAAAACAAGCTTTGATTCTTGTACTCAAACGACATGTGCATGAGACTGCAAGCCAAAAAAAATGGAGAGCTACATGCTGGTGACAGCCCAAACAGCAGCTGTGTGACAAAGCTGCTTGTAGAGCGCTCAGGCACAGAACTGGATTAAAACCAACATGAAAATGCCGTCATTTTATTCCAGCTATAAAACTAGAATTTGCAGGACAACATTTCAAACATGGTGCGTTACGGCCTGGAAAGAATACAGAAATCAATCTAGTCCAGCAATGACAAATGTCTCATAGAAAGGAGAGACTGTTTATTTCTATTTAATGTGAAAGCTCATATGAATCCACACAGCACAGCAAACCCAGCGCATCCTCCAGAAACACACCCTGCCTCACTGGCAGGACTTACACCGATTGAAACAGCTCATCAGGAGGGTCTTCTGTTTGCGCCGATACTCTCGAGCTGCATGCGTGAGTGACAAGGAAGCTGCTGTTTCACCCTGATTTCATCAAATTGTTCACACTCCACGGCTTGCATGTGTGCTGCAGTTTGAAACTTGAAACTCAGCGATCAGACAAACAAGCGCGTATTCATGCACGCACTCTGTGTCTGTGCCTCTGTGACACTAAGCCTCCACGCCTGTTGAATCTGACAACGTTTCCCCATATTCACACCACGGAGGGTGAGACGCCGTGTTCCCGCTGACAGAGCCAAAGTACTTTGCAGCCTTTTCTGTCTGTGTTGATGACAGGGTTATGGGTGTTTTCATGGTTGAGTTGTCCTCGCGACTAACAACACCGCAGATGCATCCTGACTCTTGGACTGAAGCAATCGTCAGCAGAGTTCTGTCTGTGCATGGAGTAATAATGAATGAGACTAGTAGAGAAAGGGCTGGATGATGGCTGAGACAGGTTAATGGGTAGCAGAGGGTTTACATACATCATACAGAATATAGAAAGCTCTGGGAATTTGTTTATTTCAAATTGGAGCTGAAGTGATTAAACCTCATTAAATGATAGAAGCTTGCAGACTTTAAAATATCTGTTTGGCATTTTTCTTAGGAACGGTTGCAGTGTGGTTTTAGAGATGTTGAACAGGTGTGAACTGGATATTCAAGGTCCCTGTGGAACAAATTTTAATAACTTTGGTGCTCCTCAGACTGTTCCTGTAGCAGCATTAACAGGTTGAAATTTTAATTCACCCAGTACCTGCAAAAGTTCATTCAGCCTCAGCTGTACTGTTTTGTACCACTTGGCAAATGGAAAATGCTACCATGCTAACATGCTAAACCAAGACGGACAACCTGGTGAACATTACACCCGCTAATGCTTGCATTTTAGCACAGTGATGTTAGCATTTAGCTCAAAGCACTAAAGCCTAATTAGTGTCTCACAGTTTTTTTTATACAATCTACATTTCCCCAATATTGCTTTGAAATAAAATGTGCCTTTATTTTGTTGTCAAGTTACACTGGGGATCCAACTCTCAATTCAAGAAAACATCTATAAGAAACCAATTTTCCCACTCGCATTTGTTTTATTTGCATTTCTTTGATAGAGCAGTTTTCACTGGAGCCCTCACAGAGAAGTGGAGAAGACAGCAATGTCAAAGGAAATGTAAGGAGACACGAACAAGAACAGAAAGTATGAAAAGAATTGCCCACGCTCAAACGCACACACATCCACAGAGCACAGACAGACGGATATCACAGTATGCAGACGTCCAAACCGGGCAGTTTTTCTCTCTCCCTATCTCACCACCCATAGATCACTCGTGTGGCAGATTCAAATATGCTCGGGCCACAGCTTTGCCAGTTGTCCAACACCCTCAGTGTGGCCCGACGCAGAGATTAAAGGGGACTATGAGTAGACAGATGGACTTGGAGGGTGACAGGGTTAACTGTTCCTAGACTCCCCCATGTGAAATCAATAGCGCGTCATGAAATGTGTTTCTGTTACTACACCACACAGCAATTTATCCTGAGGTGGTGTCAGTGAGTGGTGTGTAGGGTGAAATCACAGGTCTCTGAGTTAGTGCACAGTGGTTAGTTGGTGAAATTTATGTGAAGCAGAGGTAGCCTTGTGTTAAGGTTTTTTTTTTTAAATTAAAATATCCAATTTTACCAAAAATAGTTAATCTTGCTGTCTGTAAACTGTGAGGTAACATTAGACTTACTTCTGCATGTGAATCACTCTGTGAATGAATGCTTGAATACTTAATACTTGAATGAAGAAATACACAATCCCTCATTGTCGGGATTTAGATGAGAGAATTCGCACCCTTATGCCTGTGAAGTAAATATGAAGCTACAGCCTGAAGCCAGTTAGCTTACCTTAGCACAAACACTGGAA
Organism: Chaetodon trifascialis; assembly: GCF_039877785.1. Lineage (NCBI taxonomy): Eukaryota > Metazoa > Chordata > Actinopteri > Chaetodontiformes > Chaetodontidae > Chaetodon > Chaetodon trifascialis. Next base: position 14,096,027 of record NC_092077.1, on the reverse strand, counting down.
ATGGGGGAAACAGCTAGCTTGGTTGTCCTATGGCATCAAAATCCACCTCCCAGCAGTTCTAAAGCTCAGTTTAACATGCTAACACGTTAGCCTGCCCCCAGCCAAGAAACAGTCCAGCAAAACCACCAAATTTATTTTTCCACCTACACATTTTTCTTGCACAAAAGGAAGTTTAATTTGGTAAAAAAGCTTACCTTCAAGAATCTTTCCTGTTTGTTCTGCAGCTCCACCAGGGAGCACTTTGGCAACGTAGGCTCCAATGTCTCCATTACAGCCAGGGACCTCTTTCCCTCCAACCACACGGATACCCAGACCATTTCCTGAAAGTGAAGACATGGCACACGCAGACTCATTCTCCTGTAACCCAGTTTGTTTGAAAAACATTTTTCTCAATTTCACTGCTTCTGCATGCAGTTTTCTGCCGTTGTAGAACAGCACAGACAACAGCATACATGTCAAGTCCTCTGCAAATGATCTACAAATCACACGTGGATGTATTATTTGTCCCTCCACCGGTCACACATAAAAAGGCCTTCACTTACACAGAGCCAGACCCTCATTTCACCGTATGAAACATGTTAACGTGGTTATGGAAGAGAGATCAGAGCGACTGAGGCAAAATGACTCAGAACCAGGTCCTCGTCAACAAAACGCTTCCTTTGTGGGCTGTTTGTTAATTGCGTAAGATAATCCTAAGTGTGAGGGATACACCATTTTGAGCATGGCGATGACTGATGAGCGTGGAGAATAGCCAAATCAAAACAGAAGCCAGGAAATGAAATGTCTGCCTGCTTTGAGCCTGGAGGAATGGTGTGATGGAACGTAATGGCAGGGGAAGTGACTCGCCAGTTTCTTCAGATCTGGCATGAATATCAATAAGTAAAATGCATGAAGCATGCTAGTCATGCTCTGTCAAGCTAATGAGAGGTTATGATCCATGTTAATATGTACACTCAACTGTTATTTCCAAATAATTTTGAATCTGTTTATGATCATTCAAATCCAATAAAAGGAAAACAATGTCTTTGCTGCGAGCAGGGCATATTTGATACAGTCAGTGAGCAATGGGGTCAATAAAATCTAATGCATGCATCACAGTCAGTAACACATTAGCTTGTAATACATGCTTCTTTGAAGGGATGTTGTTCCTCCTCTTAGCATGCTGCTGTTATGGAATGAAATGTAGTAAACTGTGCTACTTTACCTGAGACACTGCGGTCTTTGGGATCCCTCTGCAGTTTGACCCTGAGGTGAGGGAAGGGGTAGTACGGGCCTTTTCCCTGTGGCCCATACACAGTAGTGAGATGTCATGTATGTAGAGGGTAAATGGGAGACAGTTAAGTATGGATTCTTTGCAACATGGATATATATATGTGGCATTTAAGTGCCTTGAGATTGAGTGTGGGTGCATGCATTTCATCACCTTTTGGATATACAGTGCATGCGAGAACTTTACCGGTGTCTGTGTGTGCAGTATGTTTGTGTGTTTTTCCTGTTTCACCTGCTTCTTTTCTTGTCCATTCTCTGACCGTCCGTCTCTAGGTTTGTCAAACCAGTCTGTCTCTTCTCGTCTAAGGTGGTAGGCTTCAGGGATACAAACAAGCAGTACTTCAGAACCAATCTGAGAACCTGCACTTTTTCATCCTACTATTACGATTACGTGCTATCAAGCTAAATTCTGCTCATGAAAAGTCTGCTAACGCTAATTGGTGACTAGGAAAAAAAAATATGAGGAATTCAAAGGTCGGAAAAAATGTTAATTATTTCACTTTCATGTGAAAAGGCGAAAGATGCAAAACAACATTTTCACAGGTTTTATCAGCACAAAATGCAGTTGGACAGTGAATAAAAACAGCATTAGTAAAGGGTGTATATTAGCATAATCTAAACCTATAATGTGGTAATTTGTATGAGTGTAAATGTTGGATATGTATTCTCTAACTCAAACTGTTAGGAAAATGAATGTATTTCCTCTAAAACATACAGAACGGTATGTATCTTATCATATGACATCTTTGCAATGTAAAATCACTGACATTTGTTCGAAGAATTGCTAATTAAAGCAGTTAGTTGTCATTTAATTAGTGTCTTAAACCTACATTATGTTATCATGTTATGATGATGTGCACTTGACGTGTGATGTGGGTTAATATGTTAGCTAATGGATGACTAGAGAACTGAACTATACTCTACCATTGGCTGCATCGTCTCTGTTCAAAGCCATCAGGGAATCACTTAGGGCTGGAATCAAGGCAAATGGGTTTACATTGCAAAATGTGGGATCCATATGAATTTATTAAGAAGTAGTTATTGCTGCATTCAAAACCACTCAGAACTGGGATCTTTACATGTTCAAACCAGAAAAATAAACAACAATAACCTCTGTTAGAATCTGAACGTACTAAAATTGTCACATTTTGTATTCCTTTTCATTAAAACGCTGTCCTCAGTTTAGACACTGACCACGTCACTGCTGTTTTAATTTAGCACTCCACAGAATATATTAATTATTGTGATAAAATTGTTTTAGCCCTTACTGGAGGAGTGGACATTTACAATGTATTGCTTATAAATTAAATTGATGGTTTATGGCTTTTACCGAGCAAAACATATCCAAAGGTAAGGAAAGAGGAGACAGCAGTAAACTAAGATTTATTTTATGTTGTTGCTTAAAAAATGAATCATCTTTCCTGATGAAATAAGACACTGTTCAGCACATTTTACAACACTGCCTCCTCTTAGCAATGACAGCCCAGAATACAATATGCTTTCAGTGATAGCAAGTGTACAGAAAAATAAATGTTTGCTCAGCAGTTAATCAAAATAATGATATTTTCTGTAGTATTCTTGCATTATTGATGTTTTTTATCAGGTTCTTTCCTGTTTCATAATCACAAATACAGAAAACAATGGGTTATGCTAGGAGAGTGTGTTCATTCTGATTAAAATGAGGCAGTAATTCTTTTAGGGAATGCAAGATAAAGAAACTATAAAGGTTAACGGGCATAAATGTATTCCATGCAGCATAGAGTCACTGATGTATCACAATACATACAAGCAAGTATTCATGACAAGACATGCAAGTTAAAGTGATATATTTATTGCACACATTAGTGTTGTGACCAAATACCATGCATTTCAAAAAATACAATCAAGGTCCCCCTACTGTGATGACTGTATCCTTCTTTAAATATTTCTTTTTCTAGGAATGTAATTATAATTTGGTAAAAGTTTGATGTTGCCTATAGTTTCGTGTAATAATTTAATCCACAAATATATTTAAATATGATCACTAAATACACCAACATCATACACTATTTACATTTACACAAAGGAATCGAAAAATATAATCAAGAGCTTTTGGCTATGTTACTGTAATATATTGTTAATTTGAAGAGTGACTGCAGAAGAACTGGTCTAACTGACAGAGTTTTGTACCAATTGAGATTTTTGCGGGGAGGCACTTCGTCAGTGTATCATTAGAAAAAAAGTTTTCTAAATCTGATCTGAATTTTGAAGGATTGTTCTACTACTGTGACTCAAGCCTTGCATGATTAACAAGCAGGATTTGAAAGACTATGAAAATGTTCTTTGAGAAACAGCTACAAATGACAGCATGCTCTAAATAAAATGCAGACTTCCACAAGTGAGCATTTGCTATTTGAGGAGGGAAACCTCCCACACAATCTGGCTGTAAGAAAGTTAGACTGAATGGTGTCATGCTGTGAACTAATATTGGAAAATGTTACACAATATCTGGAATGCAGACAGAAACACAGTGCATGCATAGACACATTCAAGCATAGCCTCTAAGACATCAAGCAAAATGTACAAAGACATGCATGCACACCAGATATGAACTGACTGACCAACAGTACTGACACCAGAAAACAGAAAGAAGATACATTCACCAAAGTCAAGGTTAAACATCAAAACAGGAAAATCAGACACATGCAGAGGTTCAATAAATACATAAAAGCTAAAGACTTTACACAATAATAATAAATGAAAGCAAGACAAACCATAACCAGACACTCTCAAGGATGAAATTGTAAGTAGTAAAAGAGTGACAGTGTGACAAGTCTGTTTTTTACCTTCACTATCTGACATGGTGCCCTGAAGGTCATCCAACAGCACATAACCCCTACCCCTGGTTGGCTCTTCCCTGATATGTTGCTGCTGCTGAGAGTCCTGCAAGGACAGGCAGGAACCAAACTGGTCCCTTGAATCAGCTGAGATGGGCGGCAGAGGTCCCGCGGATGCACGGGCCATGCCCATAGGCTGCCCAACAGGGCTCAGTGGACTCTCTTCCTCTGAGTTCTGGGCCACGATGGGTATTCGGCCACGCCCACTTTGCACAATGGGAAGGCTGGTGGGTTTGGTGCGACCAGAGGGTGTTTGATAGTTCGGTCCATCTCCAGATGCTTCACCATCTCCTTTCAGCCTTAGTGAAGAGCTGGAAGGGTCTCTTTTGATAGATAAGTCCAGACCATAGCAAGATGTGGGCCTGGATGAGGGTCTTGAGCGACTACCACTAGGATAGGCAGAGTCCAAACCTAAGCTCTGGCCCAAATTTAGTGATCCAGCCAAGTTGGCGCCCAAAGTGGACCCCAGATATTTTTGCTGCTCTGCAATATTCTTACGAAGGCCAAAGGTAATCTCATCCTGCAAGAGCCGGCTGGACCTTGGAGATGCACTGGTAGACCCAAGATAGCTGGTATAGTCTGTCTCCAAACCTCTGTTGTCTGTAATAGAGGAGTACTTGGAGGAGATCTTAGGTTCTAACAATGGAGTCTTATGTTTTTGGTACAACATTGATGCTGGGAGTTGTTTAGCTGCTTGTTTCTCTAGAGTAAGACGACTTATGCTATACTTATCTGACTTTGGATACTGTCTTTGAGAATAACCAGAGATGCTAGAGCTTGGGGAATAGTAGTGTTGAGAGAGACCTGTCAGTTGTTCTAAGTTTTCTGTTCCACCAGTGCTTCTCCTAAACTCTTGCTTGAGCTGCTGCTTCAGGAGTTTCAGTTCGTAGGGTTCCTCCATTGTATCCTCTTCATCAGGGGTCTTTCCAAATGTATGGAGTCTTGAGGTGGATCCAAGGTAGTCAGTAGACCCCAGATCTGCAGCACTCCTGCGCAGTAGCTTCTCTGCCTTAGCCAGCTCCCGCTCAGCTAAACTATAAGATGAAGACAGACCTGCAGAGCCCTTAGCCAGTTCTGCAGCATCCTCCAGCAACATGTAACTCCGAGGTGTATGGTGATCTACATCAGTGTAATAGGAATCAGAGACACCTGACATTGGACTACGTGCCATACTTCCCACCTCCAAGGCTCTGAGGTCAAGATGGTTGCCATATTTGTCATACTTGACTCCCAGGTAAGCTGATGATGTGGGATCAGGCTGGCGGCTAATGACATCATACTTAGTTGCATCCAGCTCTGAGAGGAGGGCTGCTTGTCTGGCAGCTTTTTGCTGCAACAGGAGCATCTGGTGGTAACTCTGCTGCTGGGAGCTAGTCAGTGAGGGGACAGAGGAGTAGATAGAATGAGACTGGTAGGACTGTGGGGTCTGGTAGAGAGATGGCTGGTACTGGCTTTGAGGATACTGGTACTGGGAGTACTTTCCATACTCATGCTTGGTTTGAGGTGGGACAAAGTCATCCAATTCTGACTGGGGAGCTGTCCTGGGACGTTCAAGACCATGACCTTCAATCTCCTCATCTTCACCACCTCCGCGCCCACCTCTAGTCTCTCTGATGTTACTGACTTCACTGTCTGACATGTAGTCTCTGTCCTCGGCAACACCCTGTAAGTAGGCCCTTTCCCTCTTCTCTCTCTCCTTCAGTAACACATCTTTTCTACGATTAATTCCCATCTCCAAGTACCGAAGCTTGGCATCAATCTCTTTCTCCTCCTCATCTAGCTCTGCTTGTCTTTTGCGGAGTTTGGAGGACTCACGCTCCACCAGATCTAGCTCACGATCAATGTCTTGTAGGATCTTGGCACGTGCCATGTTGGAATTGCGGCACATTCTTCGGCGGGCAGAACCAGTGGTGTATGCTGTTTGGCCACTCGTTGTTGACTCATCCTCTGACGGTGGATTGGGGAGAGTCCTCTTCACCTTCTTTTGAGTGCCTGTTGGTGTGCCACCTGAGCCTTTCCCCTGTATCAAAAATAAACAACAACAAAAAAAACTGATTGGGCCTGAAGGTACTCAAACACTTTTCTTAATCACCATAAATGAGTCAGCTTGTTCTGACTTATATTATATATTATTATATTACTCAGAAATTGTTAACTTGAGAAAATGGCTAAATTTTACATGATTTCAATCATGTTGTCAAATTAAACAAGAGGAAAGGGGAATCAATTCTAGTCTCTACAGTGTTAATATAAAGTAATGACTAGAAATTACAACATGCACAGTGGGGAATTTCAGTGTATGAAAGGTTATTAGAAAACACAATTTATTGATCACCTTTTGTGCATCCCAATAAGATATGTATTCTTGCACATAAATGTTGCCCACTACTAACTAAATTGTACACAGTGTAGTTTTAAAATAAGTAATTTATTCACATTGAGCCTCTGTGGATCACTGACAGCTCAATATTTTCATGCAAGCTCAGCTTATTTCCCATCCTTTTATGTATGTATGAGATTCTCAAGAGTGAATTGCCCAGGCAGAAAACTGACTTCCATACCCCACAAGGGCCAAGAGCAACACGGGATGCTTAAGTGAATATGCATAACATATTCAGATCTTTCTTTCATTTCCCTGTATGTACAGTATATATTTCCATATGTATGTCCATGTCAAATTACATTAGAGCTTTGCACATTACTGTGAGTGTTTCCATAAAACATAATAGAGTATTATGGTATAAAGACAGACTGCAATTCTTGGATTAATTACAGCAGAGTGTGAGGACTGGCACATTGTTTGGACTATGGCTAATTCAGTCTATTAAATTGTTCTTTTGAAATTCCTTCCTCTGTGTTTGACCCATCCATCAGGAGCACCAAGCAGTCAAAATAGTAGCAGTATTCCCAGTGCTTAACATGCATGTCATATAGTGTGGTGTGCAAGCCTCCTCATGCAAACATGAGGAGAACATGCAATCTCTTGCTGTAGGGCAGGAATGTTAACTACTCAGCCATCATGTCACTTGTGCTAAATGAGTAAGACATGACAAAGGATGGTTTTGTTGGTGTTGCAAGAAACATAACTTATGGTTAGGTTTCCATGGAGCAGTAATTCTTGGGCAGCATTATTTCAAAGGAATAACATGCAAATGTATATATATGTTTGTATTGTTCCTTGTTTGCACTGGATAAATATTTACTCATGTGTGAGTAAAGCAGTCAAAGTATGATTCACATGAAAAGCTAAGTAAGAATTTTCTAAAACTTAAGTGGCATAACAAACCAAATCTAAGAAAAACTGTCATCATTGCAGCTATGACCATGTTATTTTACCAAGAAATATGCTCAAATTGGAAATACCTCACCAGACACTGACCCAAAGAGCAGATTAAATACAAATAACATCCTCGCCTTCTTAAAGTTAAAATAAATCCAATCATATTTTTGCGCCTATTTTCTTTCTTTTGTAAATTAAAGTGATACTTATAATACTCACAGTATAGCTGTCACCATACTGGGTGCCAGATGTTGCCCTTTCTTCTCCTGTTGGACTCATTGGCTTAGGGTCAGACATGGATCTTTGCATGGCTTTTGGTCCCCTAGGACTTCCTGGAGAGGCCTTTGATGGATCCTCACTTCCTCTTAACTTCTGGGGGCTTGTATCACCCAGTGATTTCTCATAGGACACAAACTCAAGGGATTTGCTAGGGGATATACAGGGGGATATGGGTGAATAGAGCACTTTGGGAGATTTAGGAGGGGCTTGAAGTGTAGAGGATTCAACTTTAAGGTGAGGAGACTGGCTTATTTCTAAGGGAGTAGGTCGTTTCTTTGGTGAGGTCCTTTCAGAGTCAGACAGTTCCATCCTGGTGTCCATCCTAATGTTCCCCTCTGTATCTGTTTGTATAGAAATCTCAGTGTGGGCTTGAAGAGATATCTCTGACTGTCCACCCCTATCACCTCTGGAAGTGCGTGGCCGGCTTTGTCGGCTTCTGGTCTGAGCCTCCCATTCCTCTTGATCCTCATCATCAGTCTGCACACAACTGTCAACACTCTTTTTAGCACTTCTCTTTTTTCTCCCTGCTGTGTAAGCTTTGCTGACTGCCTCGTCCTCTTCATCTGTCTGGCACCCACTATCCGTGATCTTTCGGGCCAGCACTGTGCCATCAGGCCCTAAGACAATTGCTTCCTGCAAACCATGCCCGGGTATGTCCCCTCCCGGGTACATCTGTCGAAGCTTTTGCTCTTCCAGTTGAAGTCGCAGTTGCTCTTGAAGTCTCTGAATCTGCTCAAGCTGCTGCTGTTGCTGGGCATAGGTTTCTTTCTGCATCATAAGGTGAGCCTGTCTTTCCTCTTCCTGTTGGGTCAGGATATGCTGCTTCATGGCCTGTAGCTCCTCCAGTTCCTTCTGCACCAGGAGCTGTTCTTGTTCACGGAACCGCTGAATTTCCTGGCGCTCCCACTCTAATTCCTCAGCCAGGCGCTGTTGCTTGAGTTTCTCCATCTCTAGTCTCTCACGCTCTGCCTGATACTGGCCATCCCCAGGAACCATGGGTGAAGACAGAGCCTCAAGTGAAGCAGCTATGGCCTCCAGGGATGCATCAGTGTAGGTGTCAAGAGATAAAGAGGTTGTTGCTGTGCTGACAGCATGGGCAGCAGTAGTACCCCCTCTAGAGATCTCCAGATTGAGTGGGGCATCGCCTTGCTCTTCTGTTGCAGGAGTGGAGATGGTGGACAGGAAACTGTGGGACCGTGTAAGTGGTAAGTTCTGGAGGTTGGACAGGGAAGGCATAGTGTCGCTGGTATGCATACTTGACAAGGTGTTGTATGTTGTACAAAAGATGGACCCTGGTTGGGTGGTAATGGCATATGTAGATGGTATTGGTGCTGCAACAGAGGAATAGACCACCCCATTTGATGACCTTAAGACGCTGTTTGTACCAAAGAGAGTACCAACAGCACTTGTGACCCTGGCTTGGGAATAGGGTGGAATTGTCAGTCCTGCGTAAGTCCCTTTCTTGGAGTAGTCAACAGCTTCACCTGTCAAAAGTCAAAAATATCAGTTGAGTCCAAATAATACACACTTTTTTCAATATGGAAGCAAGCCATGCCTTATCCACATTACGAAAAAAGGTGGAAAATGGAAAAAACCTTGATTGTTAAGATATGCAACAAGCATACAAGATGAACAGTAACAGCATGCAGGCACATGCAAAAATATTATGATGAATGGTCAACAACAAAAAAAGGAACTGTCCATGCAAAACAAAAAGAAAAGCAAAAACAAACCAAAAATGCCATGTTAGCCATGAATGAGTGGAGGCAGTTCAAAGTGACACTTAAGTGATAGGTCTGCAATGTCACTGCACTGACCTGCATCAGAAATCTTTGCAGAGGTAAGATCTACTGCACCCTCTGTGGTGCCACTGAAATTATAGCTGTTCTTACTCTTGTAAAAGAACAGGCCAGCTTCTGCTAGGTTAGTGTCTGACATCGACGGTTTAATTCCACCAAACCCTCTCATGCCATAAGGTGATCGGTCATACTGGTAATGGTCATCACGATATCCAAAACGGTCTTCAGGCAAGGGTGTGGTAGGTTGCTGTGTCGTGCAGCTTCCTGCAAATGGAAGCTTATACACAACATCACAGCATACAGCTCTTTTTCCTGCAGTCAGATCCACTGGTTTGCCATCATCATCTGTGATTACAGCTGTGGCCACTTCAGCAGAAGCAGCATCCACCGATACCACAGTATTGAATTGTTTTGTTGTGCTGAGGTCAACAGCTCCTGCCACTGTGGTTGTACCTATAGTTAATCCATTGGCAGCACAGCTTGCAATAGAAGTGGGTGCAATAGTCACAGGGGTGGTCTGGAATGTTCCCCCACCCGTGCTTGATCCAACTGAGAGGTTAATAGGGATTTCTGTACCAGCATGAGTGGAGGGCTGAGAATCAATGGGCCGATATATAATTTGGGAAACAGGCTCAAATGCTTTGTTTTTTGTTAGCTGAAGGGGCACTGAAGATGCCTGAGGGGTGTCTATATTGTGACATTGCTGGATTGTGGCAGCACAGGTCACAATGGTGATGCTATCAGTCACTATAGATACAGTAGATGACTCAGCACTGAGATTCACCACGGGGGACTGCACCGCACTGTTCTGACGACTGACATCTGTTGCAAAGGACTGTCGTCTTGAGTCTGGGCCAGAAGACAGATCCACCCCATTCATGTCTGATTCTGAGTCCACTTTCACAGTCCTAAGATCTACCACCTCAGAAAGTTGAAGGGCCTGTCCATTCTGTGAGGGCAATTGGGGTTTGGGTTTTTCAATTGAGATTGGGACACCATTTGCCCTTGGAGCTGGCACTGGTGGTGGTGTCCTTTCATGAACAACGGAGACCATGGTCCTTTGCACCTCTGTAGTGACCACTTGAGAGATGAGATTAGGCATAACCACAGGTGGCTGTGCTGAGGCAGATATAGCCTCAATTATGTGACAAGAACTAGATACATGTTTTTCTGGGCCACAAATCTCTTGACTTTCAATGGATTCTGTGACACGAGTGTATGCCAGAGGCACCCTGGTTGTTTGAGGAGGGGTTGGTTGTGGATGCTGCTGTGGATATGACGGAGTTTGAGGCTGTGGCTGGTGATAACTTTGGGGTTGAGTTTGGCGTGATGGAGATGCTGGGCCAGGGCTAGAGGGAGCTTGAGTTAAGACACTGTCTACTGGAGAGCTAGGCTGAGATGGCAGTGTGATGACCACATATGTGTCACGAAGATTGCTGGCATATCTTGGAGAAGAAGGAGACTTTGGTGAGGGTTGAAACGGCTTGCTCTCAGAAGAAGGGCTCAGATTTAGGGCTATGTCAGAAGAACCAGTGGGAAGTACAGTTGGTCTTGGTGGTTGTGGGGCATGGGCGGGTGATGAAGGCTGTGAGCCAGGCTTAGGTGCAATTGGTGGTTTGACACCATGTCCAGGTCTGTTATCCCCAAGCCCAGCAGGAATGGATGGCTTTGGGGGAATAGGAGGGGGAACATGAGGTTTGTACATTGGTGTAACTGCTTGTCTTGTAGGTGGTCCTTGGGCTGCAGCCATAGCCACTGTTTCTGGCCTAACTGGAGTTGCTGAAGCCTGAGGTGGAAGTGGAACTGGAGGTTTCCTTGGAAAAACAGTAGGTTTTGGTGGGGTGGGAGGAGGCAGTGGTGGTGCAATAGGTACTTCTGTTTTTTCCTGAGAATTAGCCCTACGCGGTACGCTTGGTTTAGGTGGCACAGGTGGGGCAGTTGACACTACGCTGGGAATACTAGGTGTGTACTGGGGGACTGTAGGCAAGGGCGATACACTAGCAATCACATGGGGTGATGTTCTTGGGAGTGCACTAGATAAGTCCATAACGTCAGCCTGGGATGCTGCTGCTGTGGTGTGAGGTTGTTGATCTGATGTGGATGATGGAGGAGATTCAGACAACACTGTCACAGGCTCAGTTTTTGCAGCCGATGTCATGTCTGTTACTGCAGTTATCTCCTCTCCCTTTTTGCTTATATTCTCGTCATCAGAAGACAACTCTCCTGAAGAGCACTGCGTCACCTTTAAATCTGGGATGGGGTGGAGTGCCCTTTTTTCTGGCTCCTGCTGAGTTGGACTTGTTCCAGGAGTCAGCACTCTTTTCATTAGCTCTTCATAGGCAGTTTCAGCATCAAGCAATGGCTTCCCATCTTTGCCTAATGTTACTGTACTGCTTTTGGAGAGGGTATTCTCAGCAGGTTGCAACACAATTTCTGGGTTTGTGTTTTCCTTTTTTGGCTGCATATTTTGATATTCCTGCTCCAGCTGCATGAATTCTTTCCTCTTCTTTATCATATCTTCATAAACTTCATCTGGTGATCTCAGCTTTTTTGGCTGAGCAGGAACAACAATTTTCTCTGGAGCCCCCAGATCAGCTGTTGAATCGTCAACAAGAGATGCATAGGCATAGTCTTCAATGAGCATGCCTGCATAAAGGGACTCTTTTCCTGGTTGAATCTCACATTTGTCAACTGTTGGAGATGTAGCCCTCAGCATTATTTCTTCGTAAGTCTCATCAGCAGATTTAAGAATTTTTCTTTGTTGTTTATCAGTATTTTGATCATCTGTTGGGGATTGAAGAGATACTGATGTAGGCAGTTGATACGTTTTCTGAACTGCTGCAATCTTTGCAGCATGGATTTCAAGCCCTTCAGGATCTGATTCAATGCTGGGGGAGAAATCAGAGCAGGATGATCGCCTGATCTCCTCCATTTCAGCCTCTTGCCTCAGTTCCTCAGTTGGTGAAGCATCTTCAATGGGGGATAGGTTGCTTGGTGGTGTTTTTGGACGCTCTCGCCTCCTCTGGGCTCGAATCTCTTCCTTGTCTTTTTTCGATTTTTTCCCTGAGCCCTTTTGTTTTTCTTGTTCCTTGAGGAGTTCCTCTTCTTCCCGTAACTCTTCTTCCTCAGAAGAGTCTTCAATAGTTGGCAGCATTTGACCAGGTTGCCTGTGTTTGGCTTTCCTATGTTGTTTACCCTCACCAGAACGGATATGGCTGGGACTACTGCTGTCACTGTCTTCATCCAGTGATGATAGGGATGTTGGGGATGTTCCGGGAGTAAAGCTGGATGCATGTAGACTGGATGACCCCTCACCTCTTGATCGATCATCTGGAGAGTCTGTAAGACTCTCCATTTCAGGCTCTCCATCATCATTAGGTATACGCATAGGGCTGCTGGTTGCATTCAGCTCCATTGTTTGGAATTTGCGAACTGCAGTACCAGTTTGATGCTCCTCTTGTTTTGGTTGTGGTCCCTCCTCTACATCAGGTTGATCCAGTGACCCTCTGAGTTGCTTATCTTCTTCATCATCTGGACTTATAGTGCTTTTCTTCGTAAGTCGCCTGGCTTTTCCTGATGTGCTTCTCTCTACAGTCTCTGTTTTCTTCTGTTCCATTTTTATTTTCTCATCCTCTCTGATCTTTCGCCGGACTAGATTTTCCTCATCAGATGGGGAAGCATCCTCATTCTCACTCATTTCCATTATCTGTTTTCGAATAAAATCCTCATCATCCCCTGACATTGGGCTTTCTTTTCCAAAGCTTTCACTGCTATCATCCAGGGAATCTGCTCTGACATCCATGGGCACAAGAAGTTTTTTCTTTGTGGTACCTTTGGTATTCTTCTCAGAAAGTTCTCTGTCATCCTCTGAGCTAGGTGAGTCAGGTGAGAGAGGAAGCACCTCTAATTTACGTCTGGTCTTTAGAGTGTCTGTTAGTTTCTCCTCATCCTTTGGTTGTGTGCTTGCCTGGGCCTCAAGAATGGGAAGGACTGTGCTTTCTAGCTTTGCTAGGTCCGATGGGCTGGTGGGACTGCCCTCCTTAGCAGCCATTTCTCTCTCTCCAGACTCTTTCAGGGTCTCCACCATTTTCACCTGTTGGTTTGAAATAAGACACAGTTAATGTTTTCCTCATGAAAAATAACACATGCGGTTTTGAGAATATTTCTCTGGAGCTCCATCAATTAATTATAAAAACACTATTTTTTTCCAGTACATAAAATAAGAAAGTAATGATAAGTGACAGCTACACATTCATTGCAATATTTAGGTACCATTTCCTTTTTCTATAACTGACACACCCACGTACATTTCAAAATATAGCAGAAATCAAAGTACAAAGATAATCTAATCTACCACCACGTCTGCAAGTACTATGGTCACCTCAGCAACTGCATCTTCATCACTGGGCTTTCCCAGAGGCTGAGCTTCAGCCTCCTTTGTCTCTTCCACGTTAGCGTTCTCCTCCTTTGGGCCTTTGTCTTGCTCACTAACTACAGAGACTGAGATTTGAGGCTCTGCTACAGGGACTGAAGCAACTGATACAGACACACCTCCATTTTCAAAAGCAGTCTCTGATACCTCATCCTTCTTTGATATTGTGCTCTTTTCAACATCAAACTGTGCAGTGCCATCTTTGTCAGACACTACGGTTGTCTCTGATACTGAAATAGGTTCCTGGATGTTTCCAGCAACAAGTTGTGACTCAGACTCTTTTTTGTCAACTTCTTCCTCCTCTTTGATTAACACTTTGTGCTCTGTGAGTTTCTCAAGCTTTTTTCCATCATTATCGGTCAGAGATAACGTCTCTTTTTCTATTTCATGTTGATTTTCAGCAATAATGTTTGTCTTTTGTGAACCAGCTTCTGTCTCATCCTGAATGAGTTTCTCCTCACAGGGTTTGCAGCTGACTTGTGTCTCACTACTGACACCTGACACCACCTCTGCACTTTGTATCGACTCCTTGACATTGACCTTTTCTTCAGATGTACCCACTGCATTGTCAGTTTTATCATCTGCCTTTAACTTTGTGTCTATCGGTGTTTGCTTTTCCTCTTTGAGGGCTGCACTCTCTGCTTCGACCACAGGCTTTTCTTTCTCCTCTGACAATGATACTGTTTCAACAAGGCTTTCCTCAGCACTCACTGGCTGACACTTTGTTCCTGGCTCTATCTCTTTATGTATCTGTATCTCATCTTTTGGGATTTCTTCAGTGTCAGCCGGAGCTAGCGCTCTCGCCACGTCTGATTGTTTCATATCTATTACAGCACAAATATTTTCTGTGTCAGTAGAGGAGGGTGCTGGACTGGATTCTTCTTTATTAACCTTCTCCTCCTGATGTTTCTGGTCATTTGCCATCTCAACTGTTTTCTGTGCAGCTGCCTCTCCTTCAAATGCTTTCTCTTCGTCAGCTTTTACCTCAATAGCCCTCTCTGCAGCTGCATTATTCTGAACTCCCTCCTCTTCAAAGGGTTTGCCATTACATGATTTATTCTCAATTCCTGCCTTTTCAATGACCCTCTCCTCAACAGTTTCTTTTTCAACAGCTTTCTCAACACTTTTTTCTTCAGCGGTATCCTTTATTGTTTTAATCTCAACTGAAGTTTCCACATTGGCCCTCTCAGGTATTTTCTCCTTTGCTATTTCCTCTTCAATAATAACTTTTTCGAAGCCTTTATTTTCAACAGTTTTAGCCTCTTCTGCTTTGGTTTCTCCATCGACTGCAGCAATAGGAGGTGACTCATCTGCTGGGTCAAGTGGAGTAGGCTCCTCTACTTTTTCTATGCCTTTGTTTTCCACTTCATTAGCGTTAGGATGTTTGTTCTCTGACACAACTGGAGAACCTACAGATTCGACACATTTTGCTGGCTCTGATTTAAATTCTTGCTGAGCCTCAACAAGTTTAGGTACCTCATTGTTGTCAATAAGGGCAACAGGAGCTAAATTTCCTGCAACCTCAACTGAAGGAGGAGGAACACCTTCGCTGAATACTGTCTTCTCTATTACTGGTTCTGGTTCTACCTTTATTTCTGTAGTAACTTCATTCTTGACATGCGGTACTACACTGTCATCCTCAAGTTTTGTAGCGATGTCTGTTTGCTCCACAGTTAAAGCTGTGTCTGCTGTATCTGATGGAGTTTGACCTGCTGCAGTAGCATGGGGTTGATCTTGGGGTTTCTCACTTGGCCTACCAAGTTCTGCCTCTGTTATTTTCTCCTCTTTCATATTTGTAGATGTGGAATCTGGCTTTGGATCCAGATGAATAGGATCATCCTGTGAGACTGCTTCTGTGATCAAGGCAGCCTTTGGCTCATCTGAATTTGTTGTCACTTCCGGATGCTTTTCTGGAGTGGGTTCCACTTTCTCATTATCTGTCGGGGGAGCTGCAACCTCACTCTGAGTAATCTTGGGATTTGGCTCTGTTTCTGTGTCAGCAGGGACTGTTGCCTTGTCTAAACCTGTAATAGTCAATAGACTTTGTGCCTCACTTTCCACAGGAAGAGAAAGGTCCTCTGTCACATTCTCAGAGCTACTCCGCTGTTGTTGAACTGCTGGGATTTCACTGACAGGTGCACTCTGTGCTTGTTGCTCAACATTAGATGGCTCAGTCTCAGAGAGAGGAGGGCCCTCTGCTGCTTTCTCAGAGCTACTCTGTTGTTGCTCAACTGCTGGGATTTCACTGACAGTTGCACTTTGTGTTTGTTGATCAGCGTCAGATGGCTCAGTCTCAGGGTGAGGATAGTCCTCTGCTATTTTCTCAGAGCTGTTCTGCTGCTGCTCTACTGCTGGGGCTGCAGGGTCACTCTCAGCTACAGTCTCTGAAAATGGAGCTTCTTGTTCAGGATGAATTACAGACACTGGTTCAGCTGCTAATGATTGTTTTTGTTCTTTTGACTGTGGTGTTTCCTGAGGGGTGCAATCAGGAGAAGGGGCACCAACAGAAAGAGGTGCATCATGATCAGGTGAAATGAATGCAGGTGTGGGAATGGTTTCGGGCACTACCTTGGCCTCAGGAGCTGGTGGGGTTAGGATTGCTGCTTCAACTACAGGTTTGCTATCTACAGCAGCTGGGGCAGGGGTGGAGGAGGGAGCAGGAGCAGGTGGTTGTTTCTTTGGGGAAGCCATGGCTGGAGGCGGCATGTCTCCCAGCTGGCCTGACATGGCTCTTTGGGTCTGACAGTTGAGGCAAAGCCATTCTTTCTGTAAGACAAAGGTGAAAACAAATTATTAGTAATTAATATGAATTCTTTAACCTGTTTGCTGCAATATGATTTCTACCACTAAAACAAAAACAAGTAACTGATATAGATTGGTTAGACATTATTGTGAAGTGCCTGGCTAGCACAAAATTACCTAACAACCCTGTTGGAGAATCCCCATAAAAAAATAAAATATCCCCATAATGACGAATAATTTGAATCTGTTCTTTTAATTCTGGCACAGAAACAACATGTTTCTACGTAGTTGAAAAACTGTGACAGGCCACCAGTGTGACTTCTTCTATTTCAAGGGAAGCTTTTACATTTATGGGACTTAAGATAGGCCCATGTATAATGCATGGTAATGGGACAGGGGTTTAACAAGTCATGTCAGAAAGAGTTGGGTGGCCTGTGCAGGCATTTCATCGAGCAGACTTAACAGAGAGACTGTGTTTGAATGCATATTTGTGTTTGTATGGTCATATAACTTGGTGTGCATATGTGTATGCATGCTTTAAACATGACAGTAAAATGTGCACACAACCAAAACCTGTTTTTAACTCTCCACTGTTAATTCAACTGCTTACAAACGTTCAACACTGAAAAAACTAGCTCTTTCCGCATGGCTATTGTGAGTCAGTGAACCGCAACTGCTTTTCCCAAGACTCTGTGCTCCCTGAACATCTCATTTAGTTCCAATTACACCTCTATTCAAACGCCAAATCCCAGCAAAGGCCAATTTAAAGAATGTTTTCAGTGCTGTTTATTCTTTAAGTACAATAATTTGACGATAATGTCCTCCTTCGAATCATCTGGGATGTAGTCCTTAACCACATCTTAACAGCGTTGCAGCTTGCTGCGGAACAAGAAACAAACACATCGCTGCCACAGCTGGTCTAATCTGTCGTCTAATAGCTCTGCTAAATCTATCCTGTCGTGGCCATTTTATTACTCTTGTATATTTCCAGGTATTCACTTAAACACAGGGCTCTAGAGGAACATACCTAGGTTCAAGGTCCTGCCGGGGGCTATAATTCAAGAGCTGCAGCTATTACTGGAGATTAGAATCCAGTTTCGTTTTGCTTAAAGTGAAAATTGAAGTGAATGGTAGACAATCTACAAAACACTGTAGCTATAAACAGTGCAAACGCATGCACCCACCTATCCAATATGGGGACACCAGACCAGAACATGTATTATGGGAAACACACACACAAAGACTCAAACTCACACACCACTTGCACACACACAACTACAGTAAGTCTCAGAAGAGGTAATAGTCAGCATGTTCTCAACCACCCTCCACTGTGACGTAAACACCTCATTTCACATTGCACCAAGTGCTCTAACATTCCTCTGTGGCACCCCTCTTGTGGATGCCTTCGCCTGGCTTAAGGGGGGTGGGGTGGGGGGGTTATGCTAAACTCAGGCTTCAGAGAATATCGCAGACTGCATATTAAGCCATGCAGCAGACAAGCCACCTCTCTCCAAGTACAGAGAGGCAGGAAGAAAGAAGCAGACAGGGGGAGGATGGGAGAAGATGACAGGGGATGTTGCAGCAGCCAAGTCAGGGTAAATAAGGCATGAGCCACCATGTTTCAGTCTATGCCTAAACAGTCGGGGGCTTACACACCTGGAAACACATCATACTGGTATGCACCCAACTATAGAAAGTCTGCTAAAATGTTTTTGCTAGTGTGTATCATTCCCAACTCAACAGAAATGCAGTTAATCCCCAGATATGATGATAGACGGAGCACAGATGCAAGTGCGTATATGTGCATGAACAAGCGTGTGCTATCAAAATGACCCCATCCGTCCCTGCTGGGAGGCCTTGAGAGAGGAGTTTCTCCAGTTTGACGGTTCTATCAGTTAAACCAGAGAGAGCAGGCACTGAGAGCTGGAGAGATGGCGGCTGATGCGACAAGAAAAAACTCTCAGTCCTCAGTCCTCAGCCACTTCAGAGCCAAAACACTTGGTCAGTTTACCTCTTATAACTACTGTACAGAGCTTAATCAACCCTTTTCATTTGGAATAACCTCTCTGTTAGTGCTAAGTGGCTATCTCCAGTAGATTTCCTTCTGACATGTCTTACAGCAATCAGCCTAAAAGGTCATCAAGTCATTAAGTGTCTTCTCAGCTCCATTTATAGCTAAATAAAGGAACTTTGGCAGCTCTGACTTAAATAGCCAGACACGAATATCAGATGTCTGTGCACAATGTTTACCTTCCCAGGTAGGTGGCCTGGATCACTAAGACTACAGAGAGAGTTTGACTGCGTATAATCCCTCTCTTCATAGAGCAGTTTATCCCATTTCATATCATGTTGTGCTACTTTGTAATGATTTGTAGCAATTATTTTTCCAAAAGAAATTGGCTTTGCAACATATATTTAAAAAAAAAAACAGATTAGCCTTTGATTAAGCTTTAATTATAAATATTTTACTAAACAGCAATCATGAATGTCTGTACTAAGTTTCAAGGCAAATGAGAAATTTCCAGTTAGACGAAAAGGTTGGATCGTCCGACCTACCAACAGACAGACCAACATTGCCATCCGTAGAGCCTCACTGCATGGCTACAGTTGATGAACAGATGAACTGATACTGACAACAGTCATTAGTTAGAGACCTAGTTAGAATTTTCCTCATATGAATCGTCTCCTTTTGCCGTCAGAGCAGATTTGTCACCAGCACTGCCACACCCATCACAAAGACTGAACCCACAGGGACTGGTACACTCCTCTCTAGCAGTCCTGCCTCGTCATTAACACTAACAAGACGGGTGTATTTTTATATAACAGACTTTCCTGCTGCAAGCTTTATAAACGCGACATGCCTGTGTGTATTTCTGTCTGTCTGCTGAGACGAGTTCTGCAAACAGCAACATGGATGATTCATAAAAGCAGCGGAGTCACTCACTCGCATCACCATCTTACAAAGACGTTTTCTGGCATCACATGTGCACGGATACCAAGAAGTGGGCACACACCAACACCCACGGGGATGAGCTTGTGACGGTGTTGATGACATACTCAGACGAAAGGCACGAAATACCTCGGAAGGAAACGACAACTTGCTCTCTCTTCCCTCATAACATTTCTCAAGCAAATACAAGCTCATACATGAATACCAAAGGACAGATTGAGTGCGAGTGTTTCCATCTCTCGTCCATTTCCAACTTTGCTTCCTCTACAAACTTCCTCCAAGGACACAAAGACCGACTGAAAACCGCAGACAGCAACCGGATATTGAGACAAGATGGGCTGCAGCCGTACCGATG
This sequence comes from Chaetodon trifascialis, assembly GCF_039877785.1. NCBI lineage: Eukaryota > Metazoa > Chordata > Actinopteri > Chaetodontiformes > Chaetodontidae > Chaetodon > Chaetodon trifascialis. The sequence goes on along the minus strand of NC_092077.1, from coordinate 14,076,045 downwards.
TACGGTTATTGTTTCCAACTGGGAGTTGGAGTGTTGTGAAGGTCGGTGCAGCTCTTTGATTAAGACAAGGGATCCTATGAGGGTTTTACCCATCTAAATATAGATGGAGACTGGCACTGAGAGTGGGAGAACAAGAGGATCTAAAGAAGGATGGGACAGATGGATGAAGCAAAGACGAGAGGATGGAGAAGTAGAGGAAATTTGAGGACATGTGAGAGAAAAGGGAGATAATGTGTCAGAATCAAAAACAAGAGGAAGAACAAAAGACAAGCAGGGAGAATAGGCAAGCAGGATGAAAGGAAAGCAGCATGATGTAGTGAGGGAAAAGGTGAGGCAGCAGAAGTGAAGGAGCTTAATGGTCATTGGAGGTGACTCAACACCAGCTCCTGCCAACAAGCTTAACATTATCGCCCAGTAAAACCTGCTAATCAATTGCCAGGAAGTCAGGAAAAGCTGCAGTTCATGATGACTGCCAAGAAAAACCTTAAAATGTTCCAGAGAAGAATGAGAAGTTCCTTGATGTCATTTACGCATGCAGTGTCACACCGTCCTGCTCTGCTAGCTTCTGAAAACAGCTAGCCTGGCTCTGTGCAAAGGAAAGGAAAATGTGCCTGCCCATTAACCTGACAGCCCATTATTCCAACATGCCAATAGTCAGAAAGATGGCCTGCCCAGTATCCCTGTGATTGGCCAGTGTGTGTTGCTTGGTTAGATTTAAGATAATTTTGTCAGCATGCAACACCTACAGCTTGTAGAAAGCCTTGAAAATGCTTCTGCAGCTTACTGGGATTGTTGCTGAATGCTAACAAAGCATTTGAGGACATGCAGTCTTGTCTATTTTGCTCTTTGAGACGAGTATTTAGCAGAGACTGCATTCATAATCACATGATACGGACATGTTTGTCCTGATAGAAAATGAGTATATAATCTTTGCAATCAATATGTATCAGTAATGAAAAACTTCTTTTCTGCATCAAATACCGTGTAAATCCTAATTATATCAATAACACAGGCGTTGAAAGACTCGTGTCCTTTCTGCAGCCCTGCTCAAGTCACCTTTCTGTGGGAAAAGTAAAGCCTGGAAGCTGCTGCCCTTTTCTCATTGATGAGCATCGCTGAGTGGCCAACTTAATTATAATGCATTAGACTGGAAGCAGAACATCACAGCATCAGCTCCTTTGCAAGCCAAAAAAGATCTTTGTCCTAATAAACGTCCTCACCGTTATATATGTTCCCATCTGGGGATCCGTGTGCACGCTTTCAAACTGATCCAGGCTCATGTGTTGATGTAATTCTCGCTCAAATCATGAAACTAAATGTCATGCAAGTGGTGATTGCCTTAAGGTTGGAGACTTGGGCTTTGGATCAGGAGATTGCTGGCTTCAATCCCAAAATAAGCAGCGAAATCTGAGCTGGGAAGTTGAATAAATCAAAAGCTGCTGTCAGAAAGCCTCTGAGAAAAGTACTTTAAACCCTCTGCTGCTTAGTAACCAGCACTAGAGGACAATGGTTGAACTGGTCGGATCCTGTGTGTAACCAAATATGGGTGAAGCGGAGTGCTGCAGGGAAACCACAGCAAGCCTTCAGAGCAGCCATTCTTTGGGTAAATGGAGCTTGAAGAAAAGTTAATTATCCAATTCTACTGATCTTTTACCCGACTCTAAGCTGACAGATGAAAAACAAGAACCTGAATGTTCCTGTTCTCTCTTGATAAGAGTGTCAGGCTGTGTCGCCTCATTGTGGATTGATATCCCCCCTGCCAGGTGAGTGAGAGAGTGCCAGGAGAGAGAGAAAACGTGTGTTTTCCTGAGTGTAAGTCTACGTATGTGGATCAGATACAAAAGAAAAGGTGTGAGACAGCACCTATGAGGCCAGGGATTAAGCAGAGAGACATTTGTTTCGGGGCATTTTCTGTCTCCATCTGTGTTTGTTTTATCTACAGCCCACTTCATAATCTGTCTGCATGTGCCAGCTTCACATCCGAAACAGAAGAAGATGCATTTATTTCATCTGTCAATGGCTTTGAAATATCTTTGGTTTGAAAACTGTTGGCTCAGGCTTCTGTTCCCTTAGTCATCTTACATATCCTATGTCACACAATGGGCACTTTTTTCCAAAGAGCCATACAGCAAAATAAATGTATATATATGAATATTCAGTCGCATATTCAAACCTCAAATCCCTGCTTTCCTTCTCGCTTAGAGCTCCAGTCATCATATCAACTTCATGAAGCAATAACATCAATCTGTACTTACAGATTGTGTTTTTAATACTGCTTTAATGAATCGAATAACTACGCGTACTTGGAAAGTGGTTGCATAACAATCACAGGATTATTAGCCAATCCTGCAGCTTTGTGCAGCTAGCCTCTGTTAGCTTTGGTTTTCCAGGCTGTAGATGACCTGGTTCAGTCTCACAGTACCCACGTTTCCAGCAGCAGGCAGCTGTTTTCAACAACAACAACGAAACTCACACATGAACTCACTGTATCCTAGGCCAAGCGCCAAATGGCAGACAGACAAAATTAGCAACCGCCTAACGGACAAAGTCAAACATGTAGCAGCAAAAGATCCAGCTGTTTTTCCTCAAGAGTTGGTGGAGACAAAAACAGAACTGTTAGCCGTTCCACCGAGGTGATAACGCTATCTGTAGATGAAATGACCTGAACAGGATATGAGAGTCTGGTCTCATTGCACAGCTCTAGCCTGGGCTGTCTGTCAGTCTGTATAATGAACAGTTACTTCATACACGTCATTTGCATCAGCTGCAGGTGTGTCCTCATCTGCTGATAAATGTGCTCAACATTACCAAGCTTTTCGGCTACTAAGCATATCAGTGCAGGTGGACAGAGAAATTGTACCAGAAGAGGGGGGAGGTAGAAAAAGACAAGGAGGGTGGAGGAAGACCCCCACCCCCAACCTCTATTCAGTGTAAAGGTTAGGCCTAATGGGCTGTGGGCTTTAACAAAAACATTTAGCAGTTTGCTGTTAATTAAAGGAGATATGATGTTATGAGGTGGAGAAAAAGCATTTTCTAAATGAAAATGATGTATTTCATGTATGCTTTGTGTATGACATTTACTGCATACTTACATGGAGTGTGAAGTTATGGTTTATGCATAAACTACATATATAACATTTACATGCAATGCAGTATGTTGCCCAAAAAAACATCCATTTACAAATTCTAATATAGGAGCACAGTATTTCTTGCGTGAATTCTGTATAAAATGTGCATTTGCTTGGATGACACTGAGGAATGTGAACCAGTAATATATTAAATGCAAAATGCTGCACTGGTAAATATTTCTATAGGAAATAAAGCAAACTCACTTAGAAGTTCACTTTTCTCTGACTGGTGTGGGAAAAAGAAACAGCAAGCAACTGCATTATTTATCTGTTTTGTCTACATATTCTGCAGAAACGAGACACATTTGTGATTATGCTCAGTACAAGCGTATGTTTTTTAATTCACACACAGGTCTGCAGGTTAATTTATAGAAAATATTCACAATTTAAATCGCAATTAGATAATTTCTTCAGCTCTAGAAGAGGGACATTTCTACTCTAACAAGCATAACTGATCACAGAGAAACAATTCAGCTTCACACACTAACCACATCCTTTACTCTCTCAAAATCTTGTACGATGGTACAATTCTTGCTTCATCATATGTTTCTGCCTGACAGTAAATTCTGCCTATAGGTGCTGCAAATGTGACTCAGAGGCGTGAGTCATGAGTGCTAAAGCAAACCACAAAAGTCAGGTTGTCATGGTCTACACTGCTCGGGGCAGCATGGGCTGGCACCCATATCCTTTGTGACATCCCCCCATCCTCTCCACTCCCCTGCTGGACTCCACTTTCTGTCACAGCGTTCCCTCTTGTCTCCTCGCTCCTCTGTTTTGAGCCTGTCCTCCTCCACTCCACAATCACATGTAATCTGTCCATGTTTGTTACTCGTTTCATGGCTCTCACACAGGACAGAAAGCGTGTTTCAGCTTGGCTCGTGCATGTGTGTATTTGCTATTTCAGACCTTACTATTTGATTGTGAATGAATAATCAGCAGCACTTTGTGAGCATAGACTGCATAATAAATACTGGACCGAACCACTGTGACGTCACTCATTGGTTTGTGGACTACCATTTTGAAGCTCGATTTTGGCTTTATCGCCATCGCCATCTTGGATTTTTGGAAGCAGAAGTGACCAGACTTGGACAAGAGGGTGATGGGAGGATAGCCTTTGCTGCGCCTCTATCCTGATTGGATCTGACTGAGAACCCGAGGACATGCTGTGAAAGCAATCACACGGTAGCCAGGCCTTCAAGCACACCCTGCTTTATCACCTGCTTGAAAAATGAACATCATGACACTTGAAGCTAGCGATTAAGACCATAAACTCATCAGGAACGTGTTTACTGAAGTAATAAGTCAAGAATGAGGGTAATTTTCTCATAAGCTTATTTGTAATTTGACTTCTTTTTGCAACCAGTGGAGTCGCCCCCTGCTGGCCGTTGGAGATAATGCAGTTTTAAGGCACTTCTCTGCTCAGTCCACTTATTGTTCTGTCTATGTGACTGTGACATCAACAAGCATCTTCCAGCTTCACTCTCTTTGGCATTTTCTATATTCTCCAATAAGGAAGAAAGGCCTACTTTAAACGTGGGGGGGGGGGGGGGGGGGGGGGGGGTTAATCCACTTTCCTCTCAGGTTTTTTAATGCATGGAAATGATTTTGGGAGGTGAAGCCATTTCCTCATCCAGGCTCTGCTGCTGGCCTCACCTATTGAATATCAATTTCTATGGAGGAAGTCAGAGTCAGACACTCCATCCACAAAGCCAACTTCCCTTTTTCAACTCAAATCCGACTCTCCTGTCACTCTGCTAAACCCTGTGTTCAAGTCGAGAGAGCAGCAACAGTCAGGATGTAAATACAACAGCCTGTGCTAACTAGATCAGGCCGGTGCCAGAATGTGTGTGTTTAAGGGTTTGTGTGTGTGTTCGCCTGCCTGTTCTTGCCTGTCTCATCAGGGCTCAGTGCTGGCACACACTATGTCTTGGCTTTTTTCCCCCCCTTCTTGGCACTAAAGGCTCAGTGGCTAAAATGCGACCCTTGCAAAGCATGCAAGCACCAGTAAATTAGAAAGGGGATAATTGGAGATCATTCTGGAGAGGAGCTGGAGGGGGAGCTCTATAAAAAGGAAAAGAAGAGGACGTTTGCAGTGCCTGAGGACAGTTCCTTGAATGATAACAGTTTCTAAAACAAAGATGAACCACTTGTCTGGGATTGAACAAGGTCCAGGAGCTGGTAAATATGGCAAGACAGTAATAATTTAGCCTGTGTGCACTACCGCTCAGCAAAACAATTCGACATGCACAGCATATTCCTATTGAAACCAGCATTCACACTGCCAAAGTCACTAAAACACTTCTCCCACAAACACACCAAGCATTACACACACAAAACACCTCAATGTCTAAAAATACCGTCCATTTCAAGCCTTCCAAGGTGGCCGTGGGGGGGACTCTGTGGGTTGCCTGGTGCAGCCGACAGACCCTTTTAAATGGAGGAAATATGAAAGAGGGAACACAAAAGAGCCTGGAGAGAGAGAGATAGATGGAGACAGAGAGCGAGAGCTGCCCTGCGGTAGCTTGTGTTCTCCCCTTTGTGGCTCTTTTGTGGCTGCGACTATTTTTGTCCACTTCAGCCTCCTGGGCAAGTGATGGCAGAGCTGTAAGGCAACTGGACTGTAATACAGATACACATTAACCTGAGTTACACACAAACGGTAATGAAGCTGCAGTCAAAAAGCAGATTCATATCACAACTGGGATATATATGCAAGATGTGATTATGTAAAGAGGATAACACACAGACACCAGGCTAGGATTGTGCGTGGGCCTTGACGGCATGTGTGCCAGCTGACACCAAAGGCTGTTACTGTACGCTACATGTGTATGTGTGTATTGTATGTATGACCATGGAGGAAGCCTTTATCTGCCAGTGCAGACTCAGGAGGGTTCAGACTGTGGGTGGGCACTGTTATTCTGTGTGCACAACCACAGAATAACAATGAGGGAAGAAGACACAGGAAATACCATGTTGTGAGTGTGTGTTAGCATATCAGGCCGCACAGACGTGAGGATGCGCACGACCTGTGCCGACCATCCAAAGCATGAATGCACAAACGGGCACAGCCACATTTGTTTCTGTCATCGAACTGACTCACATTCATTCACTGGCGAACACACTTAACATTAATTATAACAGGTACATGCCTAATCCCAGCACTTAACCTAAGCATATTTTCCACCGGTACTCAAAACGCAGTTAGAAAATAAAGGGCTACAAAGGAACCGTGTGAGCAAATGTTCGTCCAAACAGTGTGATTAAAACATGAACACAGGCACACACACATGAAAAGTTAATGGAACAGTCTGATGTGTTCAGAAATACACTTATATGCTACCTCAGCCAGAGTGAGATGAGAAAAGTCATCATCTTTTTGCATTCAAATAGGTGAAGGAAGTGCTTAGCTTAGCTTAGCGAACACATTTAAATATAAATTCAGCACCAGCGCTGCCTTATTTATGCTTTGTGCATATGACCACTCATTTGCTCATCTTTCATGTGTCAAAAAAATAAGAAAAAATAAATTTTTCTGAACAAAATTAGGTAACAATGACTTTTATGAGGACGACTTTGCTAGCTTAAGATAACATATTTAGCTTGTTGTATGGATTAAACAAACTAGGTATAACATGCTAATTAGTGGATTCTGTTGCCTTTGACAGAGCCCAGCTAGTTGTTTCCAGTCTCTATGCTAAGCTAAGCTAACTGTCTACAAATGGTAGCTTCATATTTATCATAGAGATATTAAAGCGGTATCACTCATCTCATACTACTCTAACCAAGACAGGAAATAAGCTCAGGCTCAAAATGTAGAACAAGTCATTCAAATAGCTTTTGGCGCTCTTAAGGTTTTCACTGTGAATGGAGCCTGATTAGCATGTTTCCAGTCTGAGGTGAAACTGATGTCAGTCATCTAACTTGAGAGCAGGGTATCCTATTTATCTTTACAGCATTATTGGAAAAATACTAAGATTACCATCCATTTAATGATCCTTATTTACAGATTTTTCAAGTCTTTACATTGGAAATGATCCAAAGCCTCACAGTGTTAAATTATAAAGACCAGAGAGACCATTTGATATATTACAGCAAAGCACAATCTTCTGTTGAGTGAAATACTCTGTCAGCTGTTTACCTTTGGTAATGAAGTGGTAAATATAAAGGTGAGTAAAATGTGAACCTCCAATCGTAATAAATGAGTCATTTGTCATCATAAGTAAGAAGACACTGACATTAAAAAAGGGCACATTTGGTTAATATTCATGTCAGGATTGTGCAGTAAACTGGGCACAGGTGCATTCACCCTTAACTACATCAATGTATCTGTGATTGGATGTTAAGCTGCAGGGTATTAAAGGAACCACAGATTGTTATGAAGCTTCAAAACTGGGAAAATTCAGCTGTGACTCTCAATATTCCACACAGCTTGGTCAGAAAGGTGAGGTTTAGTTGGTTTTGCTTGGTGTAGGTGATACAGTCTGCAGCCTCCTTTCTTAGCTTCAGTTCTTTGATTCGTGCTTGTTAGCAAAGCGGTGCCTCTCCCATTTTACGTAAGACTTCTCCAGCGAGCACACTCATTACTGATAAGGGCGACATGACATCGAGTCTGAGCTACAGTAACATCGCTGCGCAGCACTAGACACAGACACACATTTACAGACTTTCCCTACATCAAAGGGAGCCACAGTGAGAAGAAGGAAAGGGACAGCATTACAGAGAAGACACTGTGTTTTAAGGGGGGATAAGCACCAAAAAGCCACTGGCCTCGAGTCTCCTCTAGGCCTCATAGAGATAGGAAGAAAAGATATAGAGAAAGGTGACAAAAAACACACATATTAAAAAAACAAAGATGGAGGGCTGTGGTGGAAATAAAGAAAGAAGGAAACCATGAAGGTCAGTAATGAGCCACCTGAATCTGGGATCAAGCCTTGGTAGAAATGACAAGCTGCCCGTTGCCCTTTAAATCCTTTTAGGAAACAGAGATTACTCCCACACACGTGTTGACATGCAGTATGCAGGCAACCGTCAGCGTTTCAACAGGAAGACAATCAGAACTTCAGCTGAACAGACCCCATAAAACCAACAAGATGACAAGCAACACACCTGCAGTACGCTAATTCACACCAGCCGTCCCAGGGTGCACCCAAAATAAATAAATAAAGCGCGGTTTAGTTCCCGCGTGCACACACTCAGGTACACACACTTAACCCGCTCTCATGCGTCAGCGAACGAACCCCTGCTGACGGCCGACACTGTAACAGCGAATGACACAGAAGCAAGACACAATACGTAGGGGGCAGATGACTCAACCAAGGTGTCGTGTGTGTGAGTGTGTGTGTCATCTGCAGCCATATTCCACCAGGTGCTGCTGGTTTAAGACTGAACTTGTTATTAGGTGTGTTTAGTGTTCATTTGTCTTGTGCCGATCTCTAGCTGCATCGCCTTAAAAGCAGAACTGAGCTGACCGCTCTAGCTTTAAGAAGAGATGTTGTTCAAAGGACTAATCTATATCCAATTAGGGCACCAGTGGCTTGGATGCCCATCTCTCTAGCATAATTACATTTTTGCTCGTGCTTGGCCTCAATTAAGTGATTGTGCAGTTCAGCTCCTCATTATCCCAGCAAGTGGGAGCAATTAAGGAAAGCAGGAAAGAACGAGTCTGAAACTTAAAAGAAGTAGAGTCTAGCAGCGGCATCACTACTGTAAACAAATGGCAGCCATCTTGTTTTGGATTGTTATCGTAGCAGTAGGGCGGGGGGTACTTCAATAATAATGTGGAGCATGCATAGCAACAAATAAATAGCGTCCAATTTGAAGTGTCACAATAATATGACTTCATTTGATTTTTTAAGCAATAACAAGAAGAGCGTGGAAGGTCAAACTAACATCCTGTTAGGACAACGTGTCAATCTGCACAGAGCAGTTCGAGCCAGTCAGGAAGTCAGACACAGGAACAACGCAGAGAATGTGGTAAATTTTCAAAATAAAACACCCTGTGCAGACTTACGATTGGACATCAAGAATAAACGCAATTAAAACGGACAAGAAATGAAACCATTTAACTACAAAGCCTACTTATCCAAGGTAGAAGTACAAAAAATGATTTAAGGGGCAAGTATGAGACCCCAGAAGGTTTGAGCTCCAAGCCAAGAAATAGCTGTTCCCTCCTCTTCCCAGTCTTAATGCTAAGCTAAGCTAACCAGCTGCAGGTTGTAGGCCCATGCTTAACAGACATGACAGTGGTATCAACCTTCTCATCTAACTTTCCGGCAGAAAACGAGCATGCATGTTTCCTAAAATGTCAAAGTATTCCATTGAAAGTGCACAGACTGCACTGTACTGACATACAAAATGTGTTCATTCTCACATTCTCTTACAGTAATACTCATACAAAGCAATGCAAAGTATATATTTCTCCACATTCTTTCACCAGACTTTTCTTTTACGCTTGATTTCTCATGAGAATTTAACATTTCCTGTAAATAGAGTGGAGGTGGAGTTCACTCCCAGCTTAGTTTCACTGGCTGTTGTAAAAGTCTCCTCAGAGAGCCAAAAATACACAGCAGATTACTAAAGTCACACTTAAACCACCAGCTAACGAAGCAGCGGACACGTGAAGCCTGGATAGAGCTGCTGGTTGACGAGCATGTGACTGTGAATCGCATGATCAGAGGAGGCAGTCGAACACCATCCTGTAAGTGACCTATGGCTTTACTTTACCACGCATGGCTTCAAATTTTCAATGAATGTTTAAGATTCTGAGTGGCATACAGACAATAACTCGTATGCTTCACATGGAATATTATGTAGGTGTAGCATATGTGAGTATGTTTCGCCTGCACGCTGAGAAACCGCTCAACCGAAAGCACTTTTTGGCCTCTGTTCCCATAATATAGTGATCCTACACCATAGAGCACCATCTGCTCTGTGCAACTCAACACAGTCTTGTGATGTTGCCTCCATGTGAGACAAAACACCACAGTAACACCACAAAACCGGTCCCCACACCTCAGGAAATAAGCAGGCCAGAAGTGTTTGGTTTCCACGTCATCAGTAGACAAGCTAAGACAATGAATGGACACACAAAGTCTCAAATGCACACACACAAATCATCATCAAGCATCTTTTCTTGTACTAAACACAATAAAAGAATACTAGCCAGAGGGGGGACATGTGTGCATCGTGTGTCGACACACATATACTGTACTGCACACACACGCAGAGTGTTCCGTTTCAGAGTCAAGTGTCAATTGTTTGAAGTGCTCTTTGGTGATGAGACGTCCATTTAAACAACCTAATTTATCCTCACATTTCTGGCTGCCCTCTCCACTAAGAAAGCTTGATAGTAATGAGACTGACATTTTAAAATGCAGCACAATTGACCACAGCCATTCATTGGTGGTCAAATATGTTATGTGTAGTGTCTTTACAGCGTCTACTGGGATAAATGAATGTACTTAGTAGAACTAATAACATTCTGTCCTCCTTTCAGTACTTTGTTCGACGCTGGTGGGGGAAAGCGCAGAGCTGAAAACTCTGCAGCTCCTGATGGTATCTTTACAGTGACCTATTTCAATGAAACATCTAGAGGATGTTTGCGTTCTATTTATAAGCGACAGAATGCATAAATTACTGGTAGGTGCAGTGTGTTGAAAGCACGGGAAGCTGTGGGGCTCACGACAGCTGTAGTTCCAATACGGCGTCTTACCTCTCCTAAATGGGGAGTAGGATTAAATCCACACAGATTGCACACTGTCTTCTTGCACTCGGTGCAAAGGCTGTAGTTGGGTGTGTCTGCTGATCCAACGTTCAGCTCCACCTTACAGAGAGGGCAGCTGTCCCTGGGTGTTGAGGCCGGTGCAGGTTCGGCTGCTGGGGTCTGCTCTTCCTTCTCCACAGAAATGCTTCTGGGGGGTTTCTTGGATTTAGCGGGTGGGGTGTCTGGAGCAGAGTCCGAATCAGGAGGAGACCCAGGAGCAGAGAAGGGGGAGTCGGGTGGCGAGCCAGGGCCAGAATCCGGAGGGGAGCCTGGTCCGGAGTCAGCGGGGGAGTCCGGCGGCGACCCGGGCGGAGAACCCTCCGCCTTCTCCTCCTCTCCAGTGACAATATTGGCGGCTGAGCTCAACAGCGACGACCCAAAGCTGAACATCTGAGAAGCAGCAGCGGGAGGTTTTGCTGATTCCGTCAAGCCTCCGAAACCTCCAAACAGCTTCCCGGTCACTGACTCCTCCTGCTTTGGCGCGGCCTGCGCTGGAGGCTTCGACGATTCCATCAAGCCGCCAAACCCGCCAAACAGCTTCCCTGTAACGGACTCGTTGGCTTGTGAAGCAGCCGCGGCAGGTTTAGCCGTGTCTGTTAAGCCTCCCAGACTGATACCGCCAAACCCCCCAAAGAAGCTGGACTCCTGTTTGGCTTTAGCTGGAGACTGCTGGGGACTGGACTTCGGCTGGATGGGGCGGCCTGTCTTGGGGTCTATTTTGGGGGACCCTCCCATTGAGGAGCCTGGGGACAGCGGTCCAGGAGAGCTAAGACTCGGGGATTTCTGCCTCGGCGTGGTCGGCGGCGTTAACCCTTGATCGGTGGTGCTCTGCTGCTTTATCAGCAGCTTGCCCGGCTTGCCAGGTGCCTGTCTCTGGGGCGAGGGTGGGGCTGAGCCTTGTTTGGGTTTTGTCATACCGGGGGGATCCATACCTCCCATCGCTCGCTGCATCTGGCAGTTCAGACAGAGCCACTCTTTGCCCTGCATGAAACAAAAGATGGGTTAGATTTGACTGGAACAAATCTCCACACTGTTGTGAGCACAGACATCAGTGGGACGTGTAATTACTGTATACAAACAGGCAAACATAACCAATTAAAGCCCTAAAATAACTGCTTTATGCTCATTTAGCGTAAAATAAAAGACAAATTCAGAGACATGTCCATTAATTAGTGTTTCAAATGACATTAAATCCTGTTTTGCTGAGCCTAATTCTTTCTTATAACACGAGAGAATTCAAATCTGGCAGCAGTTACATAAATACTAATCAGTCAAAAAAAGGCACTGGATATTTATAGTCAGACCATTTTTAGGATTTTTTTGTTTTTTTATTAAATTAAATGTTTGTTTCTAATTAAATTTGAATTAAAAAAAAGCACTTATCTCTACAATTCAACAATAACATAAGTGTAAACCAGGGGAATATTACCAACAGACTGTTAGCAGAAAGGTAAATACTACTGCTCATTCATCATGGGTACTGTCAGTCTGACCATCATAAACAGTTGCATTTCATTGTCTGGTCTATAACTACAAACAGCATTCAAAGAAAATCTACTGATCATTTTGATGAACAGCAGAATACTATCTGCAGAAGAGGCTGGAGCAGAAGGAACCAGTCATTCTGTGCTGCTGTAATCATGGCCCACCAGCATTTTACCGTCCATGTGTGACGGAGAGTCCTCACTGGCTGGCACACTATCTTCCTGTGGCCATGACATGAGTCACCTTGATCAACATTCCCCGGGTCCATATGGTCCCTCTGTTCCTCAAATCATGTGGCACTCTCAGGAGATGCACTCCATTCGCCAGGCTCTGAGAACAGCAATATGCTGCTGACAGGCTGGTGCTGGATTCAGCTCCACAGCTAAAATGAAGCCTTCACCTTCAATTATCTGGTCTTATTTTGAAATTCTATTGTTTTATCTATTTGAAACATGTCAATCTTCAGTAATCTCCACTGTTTCCAATTCAGTCTGACCGTTTTTGACCATTTCCTCTCTCTGTAACAGAGTAGTTAGTTAGTTTCATTACGTTGATTTCAACTGTTAATGGAATTCTGTTTGACCACAGAAAGTTTATCAGCTGGAAAACTGACAGCGACATACGAAATGCTCACGTCGACCTCACTGAGGTAGTGCTGAACAGCTTAAAAACAGGAAGAAAGAGAAAACTAATCGCTGTCTTACCGCTGAGTCTGGGGGGCTGAACCCACAGAGGCTGCAGACCTGGTTCTTACACTCAGTGCAGTTGCTGTAATTAGGCGGGTCCTTAGATCCAGTGTTCAGCTGGGTGGTCTTACACAGCGGACAGAGTCCACCTGCAGGCCTTGCAGCCCCCTGCTGACCAGGATGAGGCCCGGGGCCTGGTGGACCTTGCTGTTTGGGTCCAGGCTTCCCAGGTCCTTGTTGAGGGGGTCCACCTTTTTGCTGGGGAGGGCCACCCTGTTTGGCGGCTTGACCTGGTGGTCCTTGACCAGGTTTGGGGGCCTGTTGCCCTGGGGGTCCTTGGCCTGGTGGTCCCTGACCTTGCCTGGGGGCCTGCCCAGGGGGTCCTTGGCCAGGGGGACCCTGACCTGATTTGGGCCCCTGGCCTGGTGGTCCCTGGCCTGGAGGCCCCTGGCCTGATTTGGGCCCCTGGCCTGGTGGTCCCTGGCCTGGAGGCCCCTGGCCTGATTTGGGCCCCTGGCCTGGTGGTCCCTGATCTTGCCTGGGTCCCTGCCCTGGCGGCCCCTGGCCTGATTTGGGCCCCTGACCTGGTGGTCCCTGACCTTGCCTGGGTCCCTGTCCAGGGGGTCCTTGCCCTGGCTTTGGGCCCTGTCCAGGTGGGCCCTGACCCTGTTTCTGAGGTCCTCCCTGTTGTGGTCCCTTTGGACCTGGCCCTTGCTGAGGGCCCTTGCCTGGTGGTTTTGCTCCCTGTTTGGACCCAGATGTTGCAGATGTGTCTCCCTCCTCCTCATCCCCAAACAGTCCAAACTTGGGTATGTTGACAGAGTCGCCCATGGAGGATATGGAGGATGTCATGGACGACACAGCATTCAGCGGGTTGGCCCCGCTGAGGAAGCTGGAGCCAAACATGCCGGATGACTTGGCCTCTGGGTCTTTTGGCTCCTGCCGGAATCGGGATTCAAAGAGGCTCAGGGACGAGGGGCTGCGGCCCGGTGTGGGTCTGCCAGGCGGACCTTGGTTGAAGGCGTCTACAGTACGACTCTTACTGAGACCTGTAGGGCCCCTGGAGGCCCCTACCTGCTGGGAACGCTGCTGGGCATCAGATTCTGAAGGTCTGGAGAGGAGAAAAAGAAAACACAGTTAGTTTTTGGTTTGTTAGCACTGGAGCTTTTGCTATTGTTCGTTTGTGTTTACTCTGGCAACGTGAAACAACCTGAAGCTCATAAAAACACACTGATTCTCAGCTGAGCCAGGGGCCAATGGGCATTAAAACATGAAGACTTTTACTGAAATAACACTAACATGAGACTGATGTTAACAAAGTTTCTGTCCACATGACTATTAATATTCTGATTGTCATCCACTTTTTTAATTAGAGTGACTGCCCACTATGATATCCGCTCTCTTTCATTTTTCCATCTCCAACAACAATGTCTGCTGACGCCTCTGCCTCTACTGTAGCTTCATTATGCTAACAACAAAGGTTAAGACCACAGCTTTAGCTCTCTGCGACCGTGGGCCCTTTCAACACACCAGTGAACGCAGAACGTGTAGCCAGCAGCCTTCGAGTAAAGCTGACAGGAAAGTGAATACCGCTGAGTGACACAGAGTGTAGATCATTGAGATGGAGGGGGAGATGCTCGGCTCTACGGGGGTAAGCTGAGACATCTTTGTTAGCTCAGGCTGAGCAATGTACACAACCTACACACACTGCCAGGCACCGGCGTGAAAGTCGACGTTAGCCCCTCGGAGAGCAGCATCAAATGGCCCAATGGGCTGATTGCTTAATGTTTTGTTATTGTGTGACATGCTGGTTTCTCAGGCTGCTGTTTGCACGTCCCTGCCGCTTCTGCCTTTATGTCTCAGCTAAATTACATTCCTCTGCAATAAAGTTTAATGCAGGAATGAATACAGCATTTGATTGTTCTTCACAATGCGCACTGAGTAACATGACTTTACAGCGCAGGAGCCCAGCAAATATTACGAGCAGTGTTGTTGCAACGCCCGCTGTGGGCCAATCCACTGCAGCGAGTGCTTCAGCACCACGGACAGCGACCAGACTCAACAACAGGAGCTGAAATGTGACTTTTACTTTAAAGACACATCAGAAAGCAGCAGGAGGGAAGTCTATGAGGGATGACATTCACGCTGCTGTTCTATTTATAGTCATATTAATATTGATGCACCCCTCCCCCCCATCTCCAGCTCGGATATTAATAACAGATCTCCCCCAATTGGAGCCAATTAGCCGCACATGGTGTAATTTTAGCAGATCTCTCGATTATTATTATGACTTGAATTGGAAATGTGGAGCATCGTGGAGCATATTGTTTTCACTGGCAGCTTTCTGCCTCCCCCTCCTCAATGGAGCAAATCCCGCGACTCACATCCAGTTTAGAGGCAGTTTAACTGGAAAATACGAAAGAGGCGATCTGACAAAGGTGGCGGATTTGTTTAGCTTGGTGTCAAGACGTCGCTCAGATGGGAGGGGAAGAAAAACTCTGGGCACGACAGATTTTCTTACCCAGCAGGCATTTCGAAAATTTCGCACAAATACCGGAGGTGTGTCTCTTACGCTATGATCTCACAAACCGACTCAAACAATTCACCAAATCGCACCAATTTCAGCCGTCAAATCCTCGAAAATCATCGCACGTTTGTGCATCCGCGCAAAAACAGCAGACACGCAACGTTCAAAGCGACCTCTTATCGACTGAAGCTGCCCAGCAGATGTCCGAGCTGTGTTAGGGGGGACCCAGACTCTTTTTTCAGTCATGCAGATCATCAGATGTTCATGATCATCCACCACGGTGAGCCCTAAGAGCGGACCCGTTTCTTGGCGTGGTTGCGGGGGGGGGGATTAAAAATGGGCGTGAACGCCTCCGTAGAAAACGATGCTTCACACAAACACAACACATCCACTCGTTCCTGCCTCACGTATGCCTGCTCGGTGTGGGTATTTTAAGAGCATGGAGGAGAGAGAAAGAAAAAAAAAACGCCCTGCCTTCGTGCAGATGCTGCGCCTCCGGGCTGCCTGCCTTGCGCCCTTGACATCGCCGCGGCGAGCTGCCTCCTCTGCTCCTCGCTGAGTTCACTCAGGTTGACCGGAGTCCCTTCGGGGACCCGGACGAAGCCGCCCTTCCCGTCAGGTGCCAGCCCCTCTGGTAGCCCAGGCGGCGGCCCTTCGCCTCCTTCCAGGCTCGCTTCGTTCCCCATGATCGACCCCTCCCGTCCACTGGATTGGGATCAATGCACGATCCGAGCGCTCTCCGCGTTTTTTATGTCCAAAGAGCGCAGCGAACACGGTCTTCCTCGGTGTCTCGGAGCATCTCAGATTTATTTCCCTTCCCCGTGCTGTCTTCTCATTTCCCTCATTTCTTCTTGTTTTTCTGTGTCGAGCATCTCTGCAGCTGTACACCACAGTTACCACAGTTTTCCGTGAGGGGGGTCACCGTTGTACTATTGCTCACAGTCACAGAAGGCAGTTTCCGGTAGATTTTACGAAATAAAATCCTAATTAAGCGGCAGTAAAGCTGGTATTCAGTTTATGCAACTGAAAACAAGCCTCAACTACAGAAAGCACAACCTGCAATTAGTAGAATCATTAAAAAATATAATATTTGCATACAAATTAGTTATATCTCACGAAAAAAGGCGATGAAGGGCGCACACCAGATGAGTGGAAATGAGTCTGCAGGCTTCATCTTTACCATCTGGGCGAGATTCCTGATTTTGCTCCTCCACCTTAGCGCTTAATTCATCTTAACAGCCAATATCACATTCAAAATGTTTTACTCTGAAATCAATCTCGTTTTACTTCCGTTATTTTCGAGCTAACTCTGGTTGTCTTGACGCAGATTCTCCAGCAGCCACTCGGCTCTGCTGCTCAGCGCGCATGTCCCGCCCCTGACAGGTGATCAGCAGACATCAGCGGAGGACAAAGTGTTTTTAAGGGGGACTACCTCAACTGAAAGCGTCTTTGAAATGTGGTTTGATTGTTTAAAGAGTCGAGGCTGGGGGGAGAGAGAGGACAGAGGGGGTCGTTGAGGCTTTTCTTTAAGTCCTTAATTATGGTCCTGATTTTAAGGTAGGAAACCGGAAGGAGAGAGGTGTAAGTACTGGTTGTGGGTCAGGCATCAGGGGGCTTCAGGGAAAAGCTTGTGGAAGTTCATATAAAGGCGGCTGTATTGACACACATCACATGCTTTTCAGTCTTTGTGTATAATCAGTAACTTTGTGTGTGTCTTTATTCTTCCACCACTAGCCACTCAGCTCACAGAGCAACAACAACAAACATTAAAGAAGGATTTCAAAAGGCAATATGTCTAATTTTAGGGGAAATTTCCAATATAAAATATGAAAAAACACAGAAAAGGCATCTGCGAAAGGTCTTCAGATGCCTCTTAACATGAATAACATCCCATGCACTTTGTTTTTGTTTCATCTGGCAGCTGTAAGATGTCTCTTTTTACATCTAAACCTTTTATATTCTCAAATATGTTAATGTGCAAGTCAGGGCTGGAGAAATCAGACTGTAATAGGATGAATGAATTCTCCATCTCCTCTCCACCTGTGAAGAGCTGATCGCTGCTGTTCTCATGGAGAACACAGCATGTGATGTAATGGCATCATATAATATGTAAGAAATGATATTTTTAAATCAACACAGAGGCTGCAGTGTGTTGCATCATACAGTCCGGTGTATGAACCTGAACAAAGTGACACAGTATGATTGCATGACATCAGCCCTCATGTTGAAAATGGCTGCAGAAGGAACCTACAGTATATTTAGCCGCGCTGTACTGAGAATATGCACACCCTGTCACCAGATCCAGCGAGTAGGATATTAAAACACGTCGGCTCGGCTGTACATCAAGCAGATGTGTTGCAATATGACAGCGAGTGCTCATTTGCTGCGTTGACTGTGGAGCTCTGGGGCAGATGTGTCCTCCATGCACCCAGCTCAGAGCCCTCAGCACCTGGGCAGCGGTGGAGAGGAGGACAGGGTGACCAGAATCCGCACCAAGGGGAACACAGCCTAAGGCCAGTATTTATGCTTCTCCATCTTTTTTTTTCTTACTACATGGAAAAGCTACTGAATAAAAGCATTAAGGACCATGTGGCACTACAGATCATCATTTAAAACCAAAGTTTAAGTGTGATGACAGTCCCTGCAGGTGGGATGTTCAATACCAGTGAATTGTGTATCAATCTTAGGTGCAAAAAAAATGCGAAGTTGGAATTATTAGGGGACTGCAAGCAAGCAAAATGTTGTAAACATTAAGTAAAAAGAAAATGAGAAGATTGATACTTTAGATACTTTTTGTATCTCTATATGTGGAGTGAAACTGTGGAACAGACTGTCGGGGGAGCTAAGGCGATGTCCAAACAGCGGTACAAACATATGGTATTCACAAGGTACAGGGAAGAAGAAAGGTATGATGATCATTAGGGTTCTCACATATTTACATGTTTATTTATTTTATTTATTTGCTATTGTTGGCATAGGCAAATATGCTTAGTTACAGTATGTGAAGTAGGTGATTAAAAAAAAAGGGTTACACAGGAAGTATACGGTATGATCATTAAGTGGAGAGGGGGTAGGATTAAATAAGCTAATGCTTCTTCCTACTCCTTTTCAAACATGTTATGTTAATATTGTTCCAATGGCTCTTAATTAAGTGTTTTCATTTGTTCATTTGTTTTTGTTTTTTGCTATTTTTTGTACTACTCTCACATGTTTGAGATAAAGCCTTCATTCATTCATTCATTCATTGACACCTCTCTCAGATCTGTACAGCAAAGATGAAGCCTCAAGCAGGAGCTGGTTAGCTTAGCATAAAGACTGAAAGCAGGGGGAAACGGCCATCCAATGGCTCCCTACTAGCACCTTTAAAGCTAATGTTTTGCTTGTTTAAACTGTAAAAGCCTCACACATACCCCCCCCCCCCCCCCCCCCCCCCCCGAAAAAAAAAAATCCACACCCTGTGTCATTTTTACACTTTTTGCACAGATTAAACAAACAAGATGTAACCTATTAATAAGTGAGCTTTAGGGGTGCTGGTACATAAACCTTTGGGCAGATCCAGAACTCACCATTCCCCCTGCTTCCAGTCTTTATGCTAAAATAAGATAAGCATCTCCTGGCTCTGTCTACAGGGGGATTATGCGCCGTTCTATTTATTGCATTTCTTGCGCAAACAGCTTTAACGCTGCAAAAACAAGAAGTTCTGGTGAGCTTTAGCTGTGCAAAGAAAGACGTGTTTTTATGTGAGTTTATGTGCAGAAAGTTAAGGCCCCCCTGCCAAGACATAGCACGGCAGAAAACCTGCAGTAAAACCACAACATCGAGGATTAAACAAACACAATGTGACATGTTGAGCAGTGAGCTTCAGAGGAGCTCCACAGATTTTGTTTCCTTTGGACAGTGCCAGCTGTTTCACCCTTCTTCCACTCTCAGCTAAGCTAATGTCGCCTCGCTCTTCGTATTTAGCTCGCACATATTTTCTCAGCAAGAAGGAAAAGAAGTGTTTCAGTGTCAAACTATTCCCTTTATACAGCAGAGGAGGGAAATGGCTATAAGTGAATATCCTGTTGACATTGGTGGGTGTTGCAGCTATAGGCCTCAAATCCCACCTCCATCCTCCTTCCCTGCTTCTATTTTCTTTATCTGCACATATCTTTTTCCTCTCCTCGGCTTTCCTATGTATAGATATGCCTCATTTTTTGATAGTTGTCTCCCTCTTTCCTCTCAGTCTTTGTCCCTCCTCCTCCTCCTCGTCTTGCTGTGCAGTCTGTGTTTGTGTAGGCAGAGGTGAGTTTTGGTTTCCGTCCTCGGTGATAAACGATGGTGGTGTAGCGATTGCTCTGCTCCTCCCCGGCTTCCCACTGATCGCTGAAGCGTGGCCTGATTGTCTCGACGCTGTGAGGCGGAAGCAGGCCGTACATGCATGCTCTGCCTCTCTCCCTCCTCCTCCTCTCTCTCCCTCTATCTGTGTCTCACCCACACACTGGCATAAACACACTGACTGAGTCCAGCCATGCAAAGCAAGCGCAGTCACCCAGACAGACAGACGGGCGGTCGCACAAATACACACAGGTGTAAACACACAACATCAAACACAGAAGGCCCGGGGACAAGCTCTCTCTGAGGTGTGTGCAAACGCAGCGCGCACACACACACACACACACACACACACACACACCTGCATACAGTGTACACAGAGTAGACGCACTAGCACGATGCCATCAGGGCCCTTTAAGCACATTTCTGTCAAGGAGTAAACAAAATGATGGTTTTTATCTGATATTGAAACTTACCTAATGGTTGAGTAGCCCTAACCCTAAACTACTGAGATTAGGATGCATTTAAGGTCCTACTTGATTAAATACACACAAGTATTATCGACAAAAAGTAGTCGAAGTGCTTCTTCAAAAAGTCTACTGTAAGTCTTTGAGTAAATTGTTTCGTATATGACGTTATTAGTTTTTTAAATGTCTTGTGTTACCTTTAAGTTTTACAGCAGATTGAGGCAGAGCTCGTTTTGACTGCTTTTATATTCAGTTATGGACTTTAGTCCAGAGGTCCCCAATTTAAAGGCTGAAGAGGAAAAAAAGGGAAAAAAAATCCTGCGACACTCTTGTTAATCAATTTGGGCTTTGAACAGTTATTTAAATGAAATATCAGAGAGGGTCAGAATAGAAATGTATTGAATACAGCTGTCAGATAAACACAATAGATTAAGAAAACAATGAAAGACGTGTCAGTTCGTAGTAATAGTATAAAGTAAAATGTGAATGCTCTAGTAAAATGAGGACTTGTACTTTCTCTGAATATATACATTGATCAACTCCCTTCCTGGACATTTCCAGTTTGTGTGCGGTGTATTTGTGTGGCCTGGCCAGCGTAACTTGAGTCTGGTAACCAGATAACACACACTGCGCTGTGTTCATTAAATTTGAATACACAGTTGGGGTCTGAGGCAAAGACACTAACAAAGACAATGTCTTTTGCCGCAGAGATCGGTGCCTTTAAAGTACTCTGGTATCTTCCTCAACACAACAAGCTGCACAATTTACACAACAAGACAACCCACCAAAGACCTCCCTGTAGATCCGTAGATACGTCTGAGACATTCATGTTCTACAACAGCTCTTTTTCCCCTGCGATAAGCTTCAGCTCTTTTCCAAACAAACTACTAGAATCTTCCCTTGAGAGCTTAAACTCCATAATCCACCTTCTTTCCAGAAACAAGCAGGAAAGGAATTACATACCTTCACTTCGGTGTTAGTGTGCAGGAGTGTGTAGCTGGTGGTATCACTGAAGTTAGACGTGTGTGAAGAGTTGAGGCAGCTCCCGGGTGCAACTGATGTTTCATTTCTAGTATATTAACACTGAGTCTTTCTCATCCCTATTAGCAACCTGGCACGCGCCTAATTCCGCCCTCAACGCCAATTTCTGACCAGCGAGACACCATGGACTAAAAATACCTTTAAAGTCACAGAGGCTGCTTTCCCCTCCTTACTCAATCATACTATCTGGTACATGCATGCGCGCCGGCACACGGGTAGGCGTGCTTGGGTGCTGCCAACACACGAACACTGACGGAGACAAAGACATACTCGTGCACAGACATAAGAGGTCCCTCTAATCCTCTTTTCCTCTGAGAGATAGGCCAATCACACACCGCTCTGTACTGTAAGCTGTTTTCTTGTGTGCACAGTACAGGAAGTCCTGCTGCTGTTACTGCTGCATTTGAGGGTCAACTTAACTCACTGGCAATCAACCGAAACAACAAAACAAACAAGCAGAAAAAGACTCCGAAATCAATTATTCATCTCTTGCCAAACTACATTTTACCCTCAGAATACTTTCCCTCACAGCAGCCACAAACGGGCCCCGAGAGCTGCACTGAGAAGGAATAACACCACCATCTGTTAAAGCCAGTAAACACAAACAAGGGAAGTGGATGGAGAAGCTGCATCATTACAGAAACATATATTATTTCCCTGCAGTGTTTGAGAAGTAGGCCATATTTCTGTCTCCTAGCATGTGGAGGCAGTTTTCCTTCCAGCTGAATTCTCTGTGAATAATGTTCCCCGCTCCCCGAAGACACACAAAAGGCGTCTGATTCAGAGACTCGACACAATGCCGGAGTTACACAAGTGCCTCTCATTTCATACAAACACACAGCAGCGCAAAGCAGAGCCGAGAAGACGTATGTGTGCGCTGAACTGACGAAGAGCTGGAATGAACGTCCGCGGTTTTATGACGGGAAGTGTGTAAAACATCAGCATCATGTTGGAAGCTGAGTCACACGCGCTTCAGTTGTCTGTCCTCATCTGCGTCACCTCGTCATGACTGAGGTGGATTTAGAAAGGTGCACCTCTAAGTCTCCTGTCAGTCCAAATCAGTCCTGAGATTTTATGATTCAACGGGGAAGATTATACATTTTCAGATGGTGAAACGGATCTGAAATCAGTGAGTGTGGGATTTATCTCAAGGATGTTGTTATGGGGCTTGGGTGAAGGGCATGGGAAGGAGACTTTAACTGGTAACATGACTGTTAATAGGATTTACTGGTCACTGTCCAGAAGCCAAAGACACTAGTGGCTGATTGATGTAACAGCAGCATGACCTGCTTACTGTTGAAAGGTGCAGAGGAAAAGTTGAGGCGAGAATATGAGAAAACTACTGGAGAACAAATAAATCTATAATCGGAGTTATATAACTAAGTAACCAGTGACATCCCTGATTTCCTGTCAGCTGGTACAAGATGCTCTTTCCTCTCAGCACTTCCCAGAGATCACTCAGACGCTGTCACACGTCTTTGGAAGTTTTAATTCCTGAGAGCATACCAGTCACTGTCTTTGTCTGTTCAATGGAGGCTGCTCATGCTAATTAACACAGCTTTGTACACAAGCTGCTGCCAGAAATGAAAACACATCACTGGAGGACATTTGTGACAGTTAAACTGGGGTTTAAAACAGCAGAAGGTCTACTTGTAGATTACTACCTTAATTATTATTACCTTTGCAGAGAGTCAGATGAGAAGATTATGCTAAATATGAAGCTATCGCCAGCTAACCGTTAGCTTAGCGCAAAAACTGGAAATGGATTTTGGGGCAGATAGCTTGGCTTGCCAAAATCCTCCTACCATCGCCTCTAAAGCTCACTAATTAAAAGCAGAGACTTCAGGAAGTTTCTGCTCCCGGCCAGGAAATAGCCTGATACATAAAACCACAACTTTATTTTTCTAATGAATGAGAGATAATTAGCTTGTAGGCATATGCTTTTACCTTTACATGGTTAGCTTAGCTTAGCATAAAGACTGAAAACTGTGAGTCGGCTCTGTTAAAAGGTAACAGCAGCATGTTGATTAATGAGCGATGATTAGCTTGTAGGCAGATGTTGCCACCTTTGAACAGAGCCAGGCTTGCTGTTTCCTCAGTCTCCGCTCTTTATGCTAAGCTAAGCTAACTGCACCCTGGCTCTAGCACCATAATTAACATATAGGCATTTTCCAATATTGCTCAAAATGTCAAACTATTCTATGAAAATATTCTCATATCAGTATAGCTCTTGAGCAGCAACTAAACAATGCTGCCGCTCATCAACTGCGGTGGTGATATGTCAAATTGTCATATTAACATTTAAAACAGCACACGTGCGACTTACATGTCATTTTGTATGTCATTTTCTTTGGAGAAACGTGGCATTTGAGAAAAAGCCTTCAAAAGCCAGCTCACCAGTGTAATGGATTTGTGTTTTCTCCGCCTGCCCTCATCTCCTGCTCTCACTCCACATGCCACTCTCATTTCTCTTGGTGAATTGACAGCAGCTGACATCTTAACTGATGCTGCTCCAGGATTTAATGGGCTGATTCATCAGTAGCGGAAGAGGACCGGGGCAGTCCTTCAGAAACAAAAAGAGATCATTTCGGCAGGAAAGGGTTGAGAGATAATGTCAAAGTAATGTGGGTTTGAATGCCAATCAAGTTGTAAAACACCCCCGCAGTTCATGAATCATTGACAACACACACCTGTTGTCAAGGTAGTGCGTCACAGCCAGTGACGTCGTCCCTTTGCAACGAGGGGGTAAGTCCCCTGAGTTCAGCTGGACTGAACACAGATGAGTCACAGAGAGGGCAAATTCAAATGCATGCACGTCCATACAAATACACAAACACATCACATTATGAAGCAAACAAGGGGCTTACATAAAATCCTCTCCTGAGGAAATGTTCCAAACACTGCTTCAGCTTTAATACAATCTTATTTTTTTCTTGGCTTGTAACTTTACTAAGATGACGCTTCAACCACAAAGCTTTGGCAGTCCTTGGTGATTTACCAAGTCCTTGAACGCAACCCTGCAGCCCGGCGTGCATCAGTATTCTCTTCAGAGACAGACAGGAATAGGTCATCGATCACCTCATCAATCCCAAGCAATCAGTGAATGGAGAGTGTATGAGGTCAAAGTGGTGTGAGTCAGTCTTTATCTGTGCCTGGCTGTGCAGGCGTCTCTGTTTATGACTCCCAACCTTGTAGCTCTGTGTTGAAGAGGCGGGATCACAGCCATAAATCACAGCTTCTTAACAACAGACGGGGAAACGGTGCTCCCAGAGGTCATTGAATATACAGTGAAACCCTGAGGAATATATGTGCAGGGAGACTTGGCGGTTGGTTATGTGATTAGTAGTTGAAAATGAAAGTAAACATGGCAGAGGAGGTTTTATTCTAGTCTGGATAGATGTATATTGAAATATAATATAATTGCTTGCTTTAAACAAACTGCAGCTCAATTAATGTTAATGTAAATTAATCTAACATACTTATTTTAAACCACAATCTTTTCATTAACCTAACAAAGCAGTTTTGGTGCCTAAACTTCAGTTTAGACAAATTGGTACTCGATGCACAGTATATGAAATATTGAAGGGCAGAATGGAAAAAGGTCATTTTACCAAAGTAAAAGCTCTTAAAATCAACATAAAATTGAAAACAGTACATTAAAGCCAGCAGAGGCTAATTTAGAACTTCCAAATCAAAGGTTGCATAATACAACAAACACCACAATACATATGTTAACACTGTACAACATACTTAAATGTACTTTTCTAGACAGTTTTGACCATGCAATGAATGCAGCCAGTGAGGAGGAAGAGGAGGAAAGCTGCTGCTGCTGCTGCTGCTGCTGCTGCTGCTGCTGCTGCTGCTGCTGCTGCTGCTGCTGCTGCTGCTGCTGCTGCTGCTGGAGAACATGGCTGCGGCTCAGTGGGGTTCAGTCTTGATGGAAAATGTCATCTGTCATCAAGGAGGGCTGCTCTGGATCTGATCCCTCCCTGGTTGCCATGGTTTCTGAGGCAGCTGCCACTCACCTGCAGGGTTTCTAATTATGGGATCAGTTGAAGATTAGTGCAATGCACATATTGATTCTTTGCTGTATGGTCTGGTACACTTACGAAGCCTGCAGCTACGAGTTCTCCTGTATGTTTTCACAGCAGTTTACTCAGGAAAGGGTGGATGGAAGTGGTGGAGGCTCAGGGCTTTACAGGTGTTTTAACATCAGGACAAAGGAGAGAGATGAGCTGGAGATTATGAGGGAGATGGAGAGTGAAACGAAAGACATTCAGAGCAAAATTAAGAACATTTAGGCAACATTTAGACTGAAGAGAAATGAGGAAGCTAAAGAGTATGTATATTTAACACACTGTGGTGGTGAAGGTAGAAAGGGGGTAACTAACAGTGAGTTCAGTAGTCTGCTGGTGTGTTGTCCTGCCATTGACCTAAATCTCCTCCTCTCTCTTTGCCCACAGACTTGATTTCCCACAATCCCTTGGGCTAGCTCTGGGCAAGAAGGAATGAGTCAGAGCCTCTGCATAGAGCTGACTCTCAGGGGCCGTGAGGAGCTCTGGATACGTATATGCACATATTACACATGTAGTGAGGATAGAGGACGAGTTAGAATACAAGAAAAAAAAAAATCAGAATATTAAATCAAGTCCGAATATTTTATGACTATTCTCTTTTATTGAATATTGTGACTTTATTCTGAAAATCTCAAATGTATTTCGTACTTTAAGAATTGCTCAAATACTGCGTCACGCATTTCAGACCGGAAAGAAAAGAGGAAAATTCAAAATATAGATAAATACACTCGATTTGATTAATGTAATAATAATTGAATTTGCCTTGGCAGTGCTGAATGCATCCTGCGGCAGCTGATGTAGAGAAGAGTCTGGGGACATGAAGAAAAAAGTACTTGAGACAGTGAAGAAGCTCCCCTGAAGCAAAGGACAAATAATAGCAATAAAGCGCTCCAACATAATGGTCAAGACGGCCCTTTTCTACTGCTAAAAATGTGTATTTTGAAGGCTCAGACAAGCGCACACACAGACACACAGGACATTCAAGGACAGTCACCATGGTAACAGGCCCAGCGAGTTCACAACACGTGTGAAATTTGAGGGCAGGGGACATGATTGCAGCAGTCTAATCACTTCAGGTTGACGCGCACGTGTGCACGGGCAGCTTCTGAGGCAGGCTCGGCGTGTCTGACCGTGAGAGGGAGGCTGCTCTGAACAAACATCACAGCATGTCAAGATGTCACAGCCAACGCTTGTCCCACGAAAAGCCTCAGATGGGCTGTGACAGGCCGGCTGCAGGGGCAGTGAGACGACAGCGACCTCTGGTGGCTCTTTGTGGGAATTGTCATTTTCTCTGCAGGCCATGTTAAAGTTACAGTATTTAATTAGCAGTAACAGAATCTTTAAGCAAATGTTTGCTTTGTAAACTTGAATTACAATTCCAACAACAACACGTATCTCTTACCTCCCGTGGCATCTAGCTGTGGACGGTTTTATCCTCATTTATTTCTGCCTCCATCACAATTCATTTCAAAGAACAAGCGCTGAGCTTTCCAGCTTTCCACAATAGACATTTTTAACAGCAGGTATTCTCAAAAGCAACAGGTGAAACTAATTTCTTGTCCCAGGGAGCCGGCTTGCACAATGCCTGGACCCTGGAATTGGCTCACCTAAATGGATTGCAGTCGTTTGTGAAATGATCGGTTCCACCTGTGCTTTCCCCTGCCGTGACGTGCCACAGTGTCCGCTGTGAAAAAGGTTGATTAGTCATGATTGTTCTGGATAAGCCAAAGAGCTTGCTGTGATAAATTACCACTGGATCCACTTTCATTTACAGAATCACTCTGCGTGCTGCTGACAGCATTATCAAGGGTAACGGGACAGTGTTTCTGGAAAGATGCGTTGCTGATGATGATTTGAGCCATGTTTCATCTCAGCGTCTGCACAGACATTCATGGTTCCCAGAGGATGAATCCAACCTTGGTGACTGATCCTCGAGTACCAGCATGAGGCTGACGTTTGTGGCTTTTACTGAAACTTTTGTTTCTGTTAGATCTCTAAATATAGCTGTTACAGAAGTCTTGAGACTTGACCATGAGAGAGGCTGGTGTGCAGAAGGTCTCTGACTGAAATGAGAACAAAGGGACTTTTATTTTGTAACGGAGATGTTTATTTAGACAACTGAATGCATGCCAGGAAGAACTGTGTTACAGCAGCGGTAACTTTCAGCTCTCTTACTTTTCTAACTCTGAGGGAGAGACCCGAATCAGGGACACACCAAACTTGAGTTTTGGTAGAGACCACGACCTGCTCTAATTTACTGTACTGCATCGACACATTACTCTTGTCATGTATTACGGGGACGGGGGAGACAAGGGGGAACCATTGCTGAAGATCGAGGAGCTTGGATCTTACACAGTTTTGGCCAGAGTATCATGAGTTGTTAATATCACTGTTTTGGCAAAAGGACAGAAGTAATTCACACCTTGCTTTAAGGGAACTTTACCTCTCACACAAAACACATAAAGAGACGATAAAAAAGATGCACTTACTGTAGGTAGCATTCACATGCAGTATAACGTGTCTTCTCCTTCAGACTAGATTTAACATTTTTCCCCACTATTTCTTACAGAGATTCACAGCTAATGTTTTTCAGATTGGGGAATTATCTTACACATAATGGCTACTGGATGAATAGAGACATGTTGGATGGATTTGGGAGAAAGAAAAATAAACACTTATGAAAGTCAAAAGAGACAAAATTGTGCTTATCGTTAGCGGGATTCAGTTAATGAGGCAAACCCCTGTACTCGAGCTCCTGAACTTAAGTCGTTTTCAACCCTCCGTGACACAATTTCAGCCAGTTGGTCCATCAAAGTTTTCTAAGTTGCTGTTGCCATTGTTTCTCCAATATACTGATGAGCCAGAAATACCATAATATCAAAAATAAATGCAACCCTTTCACAAAACAATGAGCAATAAATAATAATCAAGTGGTGTTCTTGTACTGTATATGTACTGTATATACACAGAGAGTTAAGTTTGTTGTATATATGTACACAAAACAACTGGCAGTCTACTTCAGACTGGGTTTTTAGCATAGCCTACAACTGGAATTCGTGCCCAGATTCTCAAAATCCCAGAAAAAGCAACAACAGAATAACTTACACAGAATCCTCGAGAGCAGAGGGGATAATGCACAATGAGTCTACGATGCCGCTTGAGATTTTTTTGCCCCCAAAATTAGAAGCACTGGTCTGGAAAGGAAAGTAAATATAAAAGAAAAATGTAACTTTTTTTTCTTAGGTAGGGTGTAAAAAAAAAAGCCTCTAGAATTCCATAAAATAACTAGCTTATTAAAACATTGATTGACAACGACATGCACGATGCTTTCCCAGCCTCAGGTGGAGGAGGTGACGATGAAGCACGTCCTCTTCACCGCGACTCTGCCGTTTTTGCACGTGACAATGCTTCGATTTTGTTTTTAAACAACACGAGGGCCACCGGTGCACGCTGTGCACGCCTCGAGGTCAATCGCAACCCTTCCTTTCTCTCCTTTTGGGGTGCTGTTGTCCGTCTTGACTTTAAAGACTGGATGGGAGGTTCTTCTCACCTCAAACAGTTCTCCAAAATAAGAGTTTTTTTTTTTTTAAATTCCATTCCATGTACGCTATCTTGCAGTTCACATGCTCGGGTCAAAGGGCAGCAGGCTGCAGCCAATGCATCATTTCTGCCTCCATGAATGTCTGTGTGTCTATTAATCCACAAATGTCCTCTCAGCATATTAAGTCCATCTGCTTACCAACAAACACCTCACTAAACACTTTTGTCCCAGTCTTATTTTAGTAGCTTATGTACAGGAGGTTGAAGTGTCTGCCAGGCAGTATCCCAGGCAACCAGCCGTGTCCTCACACATTTACAGTATGCATTCCAGTTTTTCAGTCCTCTGTTCGTCTTTGTCCTCTTCACAGGTTATTTGTGTGTGTGTGTGTGTGTGTCTTTGAATGAGAGCTCTGCTGTTGTGACATGAGTGCTGTTCATGTATTTCTACCTAAAGGTGTGTGTGGCTGTTTCAACGATGGGTTTTTTGTTCTGCTGTTATGACGAGGTCACTGAATCATACGTTGGATACACAATCTATAGAATGTGTCTGTGTGTATGTGTGTGGATGCGTGGGGGGGGGGGGTTGTGCTTGTGTGTGTAGATCTGGTTGCATGTGTGCATCTCTGTGCTTTTCCTCAAACGCTACGTGGGGGTCTTTGAAGCTCATGGGTCCTCCTGTTGCGCCCTTTCTTATTTTCCTGCATCCGTCTCCACTTGGCTGCGTGCTGGCTGCTCGCCCGAGACCCCCCCACGACCGGAGAACCAGCCACGGCGCCCTGCCCCTTCTGGCCGTTTTGTGTCTTCTGGACGTTTTTGGGAGCCTGGCCACTCAACATGCCCAGATTCTGCTGCCCCTTCTGGGTATTCTGGTTCCGCGCTAGCCCTTCCGCTGTCGGAGCTCCAGCCTGGAGCCATGGCCTGCTCTGCGGTGGACTGGCTTGCTGCCTCTGGGTGTTGGGAGCTTTGGGCCGCAACGCAGAGTTGGAAGCGCCAGTGCTGTCAGGTTTACCCTGACCGTTGCCGCCGGGCGTCTTCACCCTCTTCTGTTTGCGCTCTTTCTTCCAAACTCGATCGCAAAACTCCTCCACGCTGTTGAGGTCTGGGTGGTCCAGCAGAGACAGGAAATCTCGATACCACAGCCTGTGCTTTGCAGAGTGACCTGCGCCGCCTCCTGCTCCAGGCAGGATGTCACCCAGTTTCTGCGTGGGGATGACCTGGAGGTTGAGGCGCAGCAGAGGCTGGATGAAGCCGTGTTCGACAGCCTGGCAGTGGTAGATACCTGTGTCGGACTGGCTCAGGCTGCGTATGAGCAGGCCCTGGTCTGTACGCAGCACCCTGTCATCTAGCTTGATCTGAAAAGACACAAAGAGAAAGACAAAGATATAACTAAAGAGTAAGAAATTAGAAAAACATGTGTGTTCCTGAGTTTCTTGAACTCTACACCTCCACACATCCACGCACATTTGTAAAAGTTACTTCTTGTCTTCTCTTATTTGCTTCACTGCTGAAGACAAGATGTCTCCTAAAAGTCCATCCTCAGTGTTTGTGCACTGGAGGGAGTTTCCACATCACACTTCTGTAAGCCGCCCAAACAATTTGGATCCAAATCATGCTTGTACATAAACAGGATGTCTGAACACAGATTGAAGGCGAGCGCAGAGAAGCTTTCCCTCTTAAGCTACGGTGAAAAGGCACCCATGTGACTATTGTTTTGAAGGAGTGAGTTGATGGTCACTGTGCTAACTTTCCAAGGAAGTAATATCCTTCCTCAGGACATTAAAACCTGCTGTGCAGTGATTTGTGTCTGATAAGAGTTAAAACTCACAGATCTGTTACTCAAACTCCCTGAGTTGTATTTTGTCACCTTCAACCACATTAGAGTCAGACAAGAGTGATTGGTTACATCATAAGGGTCAAAAGTCAGTCTAAACAACCACACCCACACGGTTACCACCCTGTCTAAGTCACTGAGGTGAAAGGTCAAAGGGGTCAGAGGTCGTCCCACAATAACACAGACAGAGAAGGAAAGATGTCGTCTTTAGCAGAGGGATGTTTTCTTTGCTGAAATTGAATTAGTGTGAAATAGAGCTGTGGTCACAAATTGCAATGTATGCGTTTTGCAATCACCCTGCTGCACACACACACACACACACACACACACACACACACACACACACACACACACACCTCCTGCTTGCGATCATCATTGGGCCTCTGCAGCTGCCAGTAAATCAGCGCTCTCTGAGACTTGGGGCTGCACTCCAGGAACATGCTGCTGTTCTCCACGCCATACACGCTCCTGTCCTCCACGCTGCCTCCGAGGCCGTCCATGTCTTCTGCTCGAACCGAAACACACGGACAGGATGAATGAGAAGCGTGTGGCGAGAGGAGGAAAGAGTGTGTGCGTGTGTGTAGAGTCATTAAGGTACCCTGATGCTGAAGGTCTGAGCACTGCGAGAGAGGGTCTCCGTTTCTGATGTCCTGTCGTCTGGTTCTCCTGAGAAGAAGAATAAAAGTTAATGGTGAAATCAGTGAAAACATGCTTGCATGTACTCACAATTTAAGCAGCACATGTTCCACCAGCAGACCAGAAATGATCACGCTCTCTTCCCTGTACTGTTTAATTTCAGCCACTAGGGGGCAATGTTAGCCAAGACGAATCCACATTCAGCTCCAGGAGCAGCGAGTGGGTATTTATTCAACCTTCAACTCCACTGTTAAATCACACCAGCCAAAAAAAAAGAAAGAAAAAAACTAACCCTGGCAGAGCGTAAGAGACATAAACCTGCCGAGCAATGAAACAGCGTGCTTCATTTCCTTCTGATGAGCTGAAATTATGAAACACGTACTGTATTGTTTCCGCCCTTGAAATGCCTCGTTAAAAAGCAGCCCCACTCTTTGTCCTCTGTGTCATTCGCTTCCTTTTTTTTTTAACTGCGATGGTGTTTTCATGGCCTGGCTTTATTGACTGACTGCAAATGTGTCTCCTCTGTTCCGAGTTGTCATGCTCATGTTTTAAGTCTCTGATGGGTGCGGTAAAAAAAAAAATCAAAGCGGAGAGAGAGGTGGGGAAAGCCAAAGGTGAGGTGAGGGTTGGAAAGAAGGGAGGTGGAGGAAAAAAGTAGAACCGTTAGACGTAAAAAGGAAACAGATGGAGTGAAAGGATCACTACGTGTGGGTGAATTCTGCATACAAAATACGACCACTGACATCCTCTCCTCCTCACTTGTGTGTGTCATGTTCGGTCGCTCGTCTTTCTGTCTCCTTCTCGCACATGTCCCTCCTCTGTGCGCTTCCTGGGCTAAACATTCCTGTCTTTTTTGGCCGTCTGAGCACGTGCGGGGCCGGGAGTCTGGTTCTCATTCTGGGAGGGAAAATATTTGCAGTGCGGAGCAGAGCTGAGAGGAGCCGGCCCTGGCCTTAACCACGGGGTGTGCCACCTCCTCTGTAACCCTGCCAAGCTGGAGTATACCCACTGGCCTACTTCTGCTGGTGTGAGAAGTTCTGGATGAATGAGATGCAGGGGTGTAGTGTGCTGTGTGTGTGTGTGTGTGTGTGTGTGTGTGTGTGTGTGTGTGTGTGTGTGTGTGTGTGTGTGTGTGTGTGTGTGTGTGTGTGAGGGCTGTAGTGGTCAGCCTAATCCCGCTGGATACAGCAGAGGGTAATTTGAGGGTGTGTATGTTCATACCTCCTGGCTGCAGGGTGAAGCGGTCAGACAGCTCCTGTTGGCTATAATTTAGTGTGTGTGTGCTTGTGCTGATGTAGATTCAGGCGCGTTTCTTTATGGCTGCGTGTGTGTGTGCATCTTGGCTGTAGGGAGCCGGGCTCACAGCTCGGAACAACTGTTACTGGCAGAAGTTATAACCCAGGTTGGTGGATTGTACCTCTTGGAATGAGCCCGCGTGTAAGTGTATTTAACGACTGCATTTTGGGCCTGGGTAATATTCTGACTCCAGATTACTTCCATGTTTGGATGTCTTGGCTCGTACAGTGTATCCGTGTTCATTTTTTTGGAATCACAGCACTTGCTAATAGGCCAGTGGAGGTCTGAGGTCAGAGAAACAAGGTTGTATATTGAGATGCCCTTGAGCGTAGCATTTAAAGTCGACCAACACAGCAGACTGCAGGTGCGCTGATAACTCCCAGGTGTGAGCGCGTGTGACTGCATTAACACAAAGGCAGGATGTTGCTAAAAGAAAGCATGCAAGCTCAGCAAACCCTCTGAGGATAAATAAAGCTCAAAGATTTGTTTGGTGTGTGCATGCCCCTACCTCTTAGCGGTAGGAAAGTATCTGGAGCACTCGGTGCCGTCCCAGGCACAATACGGGTCTCTGGCCAGGCAGCACTCAGCGCAAGCTTTCCCATACACCTCACAGCGGTGTAAAGACATCTGCGATACACCCAGGGCCGAGCCAAGGTACAGCTGTTGCTGTGGGAGCAAAAGAAAGGGAGGACGTAAAAATGTAATATTCCTGCGTGGCTCGGTCGGAAAGGATCTGGTAAAAAGAAAATATCTATTAGTTATCTCTGTTTTTGGATGTCGGTGTTTGCTTAAAGGCCCAGAGGTTCTTACTTTTTTATTTTGCTTAAAGTTGTAGCCTGTCAACAACCTTTGGATAAATTATCATGTGTGAAAAAACAAGTCTTTACCTGCTTGGTGGACAGCTCCATAGCAGTGATGGGAGTAGGCTCCTGCACAAAACAAATACAGAGCAGCTGCTTTACTACCTTTAACTTGGGAACTTTCCCAACAGTGCCAGGAAGAAAGAAAGTCGTACAAAGACAACATCAACAGGGCATGAAGGAGGGGTCAGCACAAGTCCACATCGGTCTCATCCATTCAGACATCAAAAGAGTGTAGACCCACCAAGCAAACAAGTCCCAGAAAAGAAACCAGGAAAGAACATTAAATGTGACAACACTGCTGTCCTCAATGCTGAATTCAGTTAGACTGTTATTGAAATTTGCTGCCACATTTATGGACATCATGTGTATTTTTTTTAGTACGCATCAGCTTTATAAATTGTTAATAGCACTCATTTTTCATACCCTGAAGACAGTCATCTCTTCCAGCACCACCTCCTCCAGGTCATGCCAGCTCTCTCTGGGGATCGTCACCACCTTCAGCACCGTGCCCATGTCTGAGAGAAGACGTTCACATTCAGTGTATGTATATACAAAGCTGCTTGATCATGTATGAATGATCTTTATTTGAGATGCACGCTCAAAAGTCTGAATCTGTGAAGTCATTATTTTCATCTTTTTGTTGATATCTGTTTATTCTTAATATTAAAAAATGGGCAAAAATGTATTTTTTTCAATAAAAAAATTACACAAAAATCTATAAAACTCTGCTGACAACCAAATTTCTTTCAAGATAACAATAAAGGTCAAGTGGTGCATTATCAGACCTCATTTTCTGTGAACTGTGCTTATACAGCAGCAAGAGGACCTTGTTTACTGTCCCCTTGCAGCAGGGAGGTAACATTCGGGTGCAGAGGGACACATGAATCACGATAGAATGTTTAAAGTGTCTTTTGCTTTAATGAAAGTACATAAAAAAAATAATATTCAGTCTTAAAAACCATTTAACTGTGAGCGGTTTCAATAGTTTGTCCAAAAAATGTGTGTTAAAGAATGAATAAAAAGCTTTTTTAGTGGACCTCCCTGGCATGGAAAATACACATTAAAGCACAAATGACAGACTGAGTTTGTGTACCTGTCCCGATGAACATGACATCATACTGTCCGTCCTCCGCCTCCACTCTGTCCACCACCAGCTGGGAGAACTGGTAGTCCACATCCGTCCGCACCATGATGGGACGCCCGCCTATCGGGTGCACTGGGTTGTACATGGCTGGGTGGCCCCTGGCAAAGGTGATGACATCATCGGGGAGGTCTTTGGTGGAGTCGAATCCTCCAAAAGTCTTACTGGGACACTGAGAACCAGACCAAAATGGAAGGCAGGTAAGTTTTAGATAACGGACAGCCGTGATTATTGTTTCATTCTCTAAATTCTTGTAAAATCCCTGCGTTTGTGGAGACTCACAGTGCCAGGGCGGGGGTAGGGCACCCTCCCTTGGAAAGGCACCCACTGGTAGTTGGGTCCATCTCTGTGGGCGTAGGGCCCCAGGAAAACCCTCCTGATGTCTGCCATGTTGTACATACACACCGCTGAGCCTTTAAAGATGTTACTGTGGAGAAAGAGAGTGAGAAAAAGGCGTGAGAGATGAAACGATAGAGAGAGTTTAAGGATGAAGAGATGGAGGGAGTGAGAGAGCGGTGAAACGATGGCAGAGACCAACAAAAGGGATTCAGAAACGGTCGCTCACAAGACAGGGATTAGGAGCCTGTGAAATACTGAAGAAAGACAACAAAATGACCCTTCATCGCACAAAGACGGAGGGGAGCAAGGTTGTCATTACCTAAGTACAGGAATGACAGATTGGAACTTCACTCTGATTGCTTCCAGCCTCTTGAGAACAGACAGGAATTTGGGCACACCACCAACAAAACAGGAGACCTGGTTCAGAGCGTATTTGAAATCCCCTCCAATGTTTTGCGAGCGCTCGCTCGAGCCAGATGGGTGGGTTTCGCTTTCACTCGCCAGGCGAGGTCCAAAGCAGGCAAGGTCAATCAATCAGGCGAAAAAACAGGGAGATGATGTGGATTTTATTTGAATTCATGCTCTGTCCCAGGTCATCCAGAAGACAGCAATTTGAGCAGTGACTCATTTAAGTGGAGAATTTGGGAGTTTCGCAGGAATATTCCATGATATACATATTCCAAAGGAGTTATTAAAACGCTGTTGAGGCTGTGAAAAAGTACGCTGGCTGTTTAAATCTCTGAGCACCATCAAGTCTGCTCATCTCTGACCACATAAAAGGGGGATCTGTTTCACAATTTCATAGATTTGTAATTATTTGTTTTTATGTTCGACGCTCATTCATCAGCTTTTTGTCACATTTTACAGATGGCAGATTTGAATTTGGACAGCAAGTCTCTCGCATGTGCAGGAACCAAATGCTTCAATAAGATTCGGGACGTCCTTTGTCTTGCTGACTGCGATGGGAAGTTGTATCAGACTAATTAGGGATGTGGCTGGCATACACGCACCCGACAGTACGCGCTAAAGCGTGGAAGATGAATGGATTAGCATTTGAAAATGTTAATTACAGAGAAATTCAATTAACTCCAGGGGCAAAAAAAAAGACACTCCGATATCTACGCTTAAGAAGAAGGGCGAACATGTGTTTGCGCAGATACACACAGTTTGAGGGAGAGGACACACAAATTCAGCCGACCCCACACTAATGCACGTACGCACACAAACAGGGGCACAATCAAACATTGATCTGTCAGTGGCAGCTTCTTTGTGCCTCATTAAGCAGTGATATTAAAAGCCGGTCCCTCTGAATCTCTGCTCTATTCATCTCTGAAAACCGGCCACTTAGAAAACCAATTAAACCACTCTAATTCCTCAATGCCCCATAATTGAATTTTAAAACGTGCATGTGTGTGTGTGTGTGTGTGTGTGTGTGTGTGTGACTGAGTACAGGCACACATGCTGGTACGTAGGTGCACGCCCACCACCGTGCACCGACCTCTTCCTTTGAATGCATTCCAGAAAGCTGAGAAAAGCCACACGGGCCGAGTGATGCGAGGCGCCTGTCAGTACGCGTTAGCTTGCGCCGCCGTTCTATTCAGCCCGTCTTATCATTAGTGGTGATTGATGGTGAAGTGTTTGTCCTCCTTTCAAAGCCAGTCAGAGACACTACTGGCCACGAGATGCCCCCTCCTCCTTCCCAAATGCAAA
The DNA here is from genome assembly GCF_039877785.1 of Chaetodon trifascialis. NCBI lineage: Eukaryota > Metazoa > Chordata > Actinopteri > Chaetodontiformes > Chaetodontidae > Chaetodon > Chaetodon trifascialis. The sequence goes on along the minus strand of NC_092077.1, from coordinate 14,039,203 downwards.
TTCATCATCATCACGATAAGTGCCACCATCTGTGCCATTTCAACTCGCTTATCTGCCTTTGCCCCGAGCCTTCACCTCTCCACATGCTTCAATAGAGCCACACCCGGCCTCTGAAAATCCCATTCAAGGCTGGGGCGGCGGCCAGCGGAGAGACGTGCGTTCCTGCTGAGTGAATATCGTGTTTCTCTCGCTCCCTCCTGCTCCATAATCTGATTTCCCTACAAGGCTCTGCCAAGGTTTCAATGAAAAAGGGGGACAGGTAGCAGGGGAACGGGGGAATTGGCTAAAAGCAATCTCCAATCTGAGACGTGGGGAGGAGAATCATGCGAGGGGAAAGCAGCCATAAGACACCTGTAAGTGGATTATGGGACCAGGAGCGCTGTCTGGGAATTTGACGGGGGCACGCTCAGTTGCTCGCATCCCGCCTTGTCATATAAAGTGCTTAGGACATTACAGATAAAGGGAATAAAGGATGTGAAAAGGCAGAATTCTTGAAAGGAAATATGAAGCGTGTGTGTTTTTCAAATTCAGAGGAAATAACTTGTCCAGAACACTTGCCGACTGAATATATATCAGCTTCCTCTGATCTCCTAGCAACAAATCAACAAAACAAATATGATATACCGGTGTCTTTCAAGCTATTTGGGACTTTCAGTCTCCGCAGACACATTTTGGAGGTCACCACGAAAAGATCCGGGCGGCTCCGTACCTGGATGTGGTGAATACGGCGTAGATAACTGGATTCTTCGGGTCCTTGGAGCTCATCAGAAACACATCCTCTGCAAATGCAAGAAGAGGTGAAGGTGAGAGCTGAGTCTTTGAGGTCAACTTCTCCTCGCGTGCAAATAAAGCAAACGCACTCACGTAGCTCATCGAAGTGTGTGTCAATGCCGTTGACCCCGGGCACTGAACACATTAGCCGGGCCTTGAGGAAAGTGGTCCACTTGTTCACCAGACTCCTGTGACCTCCCATGTCATTCTGTAACACAAACAAAATAAACATGACCGGATCTCTGCAGCCGCTGACGTAAACATGTATCATATCCATGCAGAAATGTGAGAAATGATCGTGAATCTGCGATAAGGATTCTGTTTGTGTTTGTGTGTTGTTACCTTACACAGTTGTCCTATCCTGGCGATGGTTGCCTTCCCCGTGTGCTCTCCGTCCATGGCGTTCTCCTTGAAAAACAGGAAGATCTTGTCGTCTTCAGGGTTGTCACTTTCTGGGATCAGGTTAACACCTATGAACCTGGGGTCTAGAGGAAAAAAGGAAGCAAATAAAGCAGAGAAACAACACTGCACACACACATCTGTTCACACACGCTTGAATCACACACACCCTTACACAAACGTGTTTTTTACAATCCAACTCCTGCCCGAATGGCAATCCTCTCACCCCTATTTTACACCTCCGAAACCAATCCCCCGTGATATTCTCCAGTCACGGCTCAGTAATAACAGCCATTCACTTTACACCCTGCTGTTACAGTATCTGACTTTAACCCGAAGTGAGCGCTCTGAGTCCAAATCCCACATAACCCCTGTCTCTAGACCACATCCTCACAGCCACACATGGCTCTGATTGTCCCGGGTAACACGTGAATAAATTTATCTCAACTTTTAAGCGCAAGAGGAAATCAAAGCTAAACGGCCGAGGCCGAGGCCGAGGCCTTTGGGATGGGATATCTCCTGACTGGAAGGGGGCAGAGGGGACTGAGGAAAAGTGGCCGCAGTCACCGAGGCGTCGTCACGCTTAAAACGAGCCTGTGTCTAAAAGCTCGGGGGGTTAGCTGGAGAGAAACAAGCAGTGCCATGTTACGCCTCCGTTGCCGTTTAGGATATAGAGTAGCTGTGAAAAAGTCAAGTGTGGCCAAAGTGGGAAGCAGATTTATAAGCGCTGTGCGGGTGCGAGACCTCTGGTATGAATCATGTGTACCCCACACACGCTTCATACCTCTATTGTGAATATGCCATTAAATCTACACCTTCATAAATTCAACCTTGCACGCGGTTGCATGCAGAAACAGGCTTCTGCCGGTGTCGCCAGCCATTTCATTTCATTTGATTCTCAACAAAAGGCCACTTTATTCAGCCGAGGTTTAATCTAACCTCAATGCTGAGTGTGAGGGCATTAAAGGGTGAAGAGATGTGTAAATAAACTGCATGAACCAGCAAAGCCAAAGCTACCATTTAACCCTAAATCCTTTCTAGAATCGACTGCTATTAAGGATTCATTCCCAAGTTTCTCTCTTGTTACATCTGAGTACCATGTAACCTCGTTGATAAAGGCTCAATAGAATATCCCCATCCCAGTAATCCATGCAATTACAATCCCCCCCTTTGTGGAGAAGGAGCTGGATTTTGCCGGGCTGGATGGATACAATCCCTGGCGTATTTGTTTGAACAAGGTGAAAGATCGATGGGGATTAACGGGGTAACAATGACTTCTCCTCTTTAATTCTCTCTTTATTGATATGTCACTGCAATCAGCACTGCAGAGAACAGTGTTTGTGATTTTTGATGGTGCTGGGGAGGAGGGGTTGTTTGAGGGGAACTGAGAGGAATTTGACTCCACTACAGGAAAACAGCTGAGAGCGGATTAGTTCTGTGGGAAAGAGGGGAAAAAGGGATGGCACAGCTTGAGGGAAAGGTTCAAACTGACCTTTTGTGGCTCCCTAAGTCCTCGGTGCCGAAAGATAGCCAGACAGACTGCACAGTCAATAACCCTCACTGCCGTGCTAATCTTACTAGCACAGGCAAATCCAGTGACTTTGTGAATGGGCTCTGATATCTGATGTCTGCACATGAATGGAAATGATTGGAGACTCGAGGCTTGTGAGAGAATTTAATGCTTCAAAGTCTGCTGAAAAGTCCGTGGCATTCTCTCTCCAAAACTGGTCAATGACAAGGGTTTGGTTACATCTTCTACTGAATATCTGAGGCTTATGCAGGCCACAAGTGTCCGTTTTTATTTTAATAGTAAAGTTTGTTGGAGTTCGCGCGGTCTGAAAATGTATGTTATCTTGGTTTTGCGGTCTGAACACTATTAGCTTCGAATGTGAGTTTGTAGAAGCCAAAGGCCTCTTAAAAAATCAAGGAAAGGCAAGACATTTAGGGAGACTACAGTTACAAAACCCAGCATAATACAAAATTAAATTACACACTAGATTTCTAGGAGAACATGAACAACTCTTTGTGACGAAAATCACAAAAACAAAGATCAACTTTCTTTTTCTCAGGAAAATGCATTCCTTCAGGAGAGAAAGTCAGTTTTTTTACCGTTGATACATCATTCACATGCTTCTTTTTTCTTTCTTTTTTTTTTACCATTCAGCCATCTTGAATCATGTTGCTCTGTTCTGATTGGATGATGATCTCCCAGGGTACGGAAAATAGCAAAGTCCCTTCCCATGAAATCAGCAGATGTGCCCGAGTACAGCTCTCCATCTGCCAGTGAGGAAAGCATTGTTAGGAGCAAATGACCACTTCTGAATCGAATGTGTACTTCCTGGAACTAATCAAGGCAGAGATCAAACTCACCGATCAGAAGCGAGGCCGAGAGCATTTTGGGGTCGTAGGGGCTTTTCCCGCGGCCGTTCTCGAAATGTGAGGACAGTCGAAAGATGTTGTCCTGCAGTGGAAAGGGTCAAAGTTCAAAACGAGGCCAGTGAACGCCGCATTAGGCTGGGCTAAAGGTGCATTTATAGCCCGTGTGTCAAATTACGCCAAATTCTCATTATAGCACACTGTGTTTGGGATGGGACGCGCTGCAACTTCAGGCTGGACCTGAGCAGTACGTTATCTTTTACTGATGGCTCGTTCTGCTTTGGTTACAGATCAACAGTAGCTTCTTGAATATGTTAAAAGAAAAGTCACAAAAGAGAGACCAAACTCAGTTTTCTTCAAATCAATTACAGACAACACTACCTTAAATTCAAGTGAACCCATGCAGGGTCTTCTACGCTGTAAACCTGCATGGTGCAAACAGCCATTCCCCTCCCCATTGTCACACTGCAGAGTCCATGCTGGTACATTGATTAACCTGTTGACCTTTATCGAGATGACTGATTCCACTTTTATGTGGAGGAGAGGTTATTTAATTTCCGAACCATGTAGTGACCACTTTTTTCCTCTTCCTCGCACAAAGGAAAACATTGATGAGGAGATAATCAATGAAGGGAATGATTACTGCTGTGCTCGACAGAAAAAATTCTGTGTGTGTGTGTGAGAGAGAGAGAGAGAGAGCATGCACTCAATGCAGTCTGTGTGACTGCTGTGCACATTTTTTTAAGGGGGACAATATTGGACATTCGCTCTCATTAGTTTACAAAAGCAATATTGTCACATTTTACGACTCATGAATGAATGCTCAATTTAGATCTAAATTACCTTTTGCATATATATAACTCGTTAAACATGTAGAACCCCACCCCCCACCATTAATGCACCCAATGCATTACCTCTGCCCTCTTGCCCATTTCCAGAAATGCACAGATGGGGTGGAAGGCTCCAGTGCCACAGATGTACAGATGGGTCTGGTTGTACGGTTGAAGGACCCGGATGAAGTTATTACACTCTTTCTGAAAAAGACAAGAGATAAGAAACATCAAAAACCCACCGGATGTGTATTTATACAGCGAGAAGTGCAGCTGGCAAAGTGATTTAAATACATTTGTCTCCATACGTTCATGTGTCTCTGTTTATGTAGTAATCCTACCAGTGTAATATATTATATAGCCTTGTAAAGCATGTGAAACTTTTGGGAAAGAGATTGCTAGCATTAACCTCCCCCATATCATAAAGTCTGAATTAAGTTTTATCCTTTATGAAAATAATGCTGACACTTTCAATAGAAAAAAGCCCCGATGTTGTCCAATTGCAAATACAGACGTAATCGAAAGCAGAGCACAGTGGAGAATGGAGAAAAGCTCTGTTGGAATTCCCTTTAAATCAGGGACTTTCCAGTGGGTTTGGAAAAGACTTACTGTATGAAACTGAGTCTCCTTCAAGGAAATCCCACCTGTAAGTCAAATCAGGCACATCCACCTCAGATCTTTAATGATCCATATGTTTGAATTTACTGAGGGTATTTAGGTTGGCTCTCCAGCACATGGTGATAGTCCCAGTGGTGTGAGACTGTTTATTAGTGCGCTAATCAACTGGATTGGTTAATGTAGGAGGGTCATTAGCAGCCTCGAGGAGTTATTTGGGCACATGTGTTTAAGAGATTAGCCTGGGGTTTGCCTTATTATAAATACATGCTGAATATCCACCTAACAAATAAGTACACATTTGCTTGGGGATTTGGAAACGCAGTACGCACATCACATCACACACAGACACATGTAGCTCTTCAGGCTTCTAAACTTCACTGACATTTCAGTTTGGTGATTTGATGATGTCCCACATATGAGACATAAATGGACATGACACTTCACTGAGTTAAGGTTTGAGTGATGACATTTCCCAGTCCTACATCAAATTGACTCTGGCATCACATGCTGCACACCATTTCCAAAAAACAGTTTCCTGCTATTATTCAGAAAGTGTTTAAGATCTGGCTCTTTGTTCTCCTCAGTGCTTTGCTTAAAGGAACAGTTGGACATTTTGACAAACATGCTTCTTCACTTTCTTGTTGAGACTTTGATGAGAGGACATCTGTATGTACAATGTGAAGATGGAGCAGGCAGTCTGTTCGCTTACCTTAGTAAAAACAGGGGAAACAGCTAGCTTAGCTCTGTCCAAATGTAACACAATCTGCCTACCCACCAGCAAACTCACTTAATCTGTTTTACGGGGTTATGTGTGGGACTGTTTCTTGGCTGGGTGCAATGACATCCTAAGTCAACTGAGGTCTTCATGACAAGATTTGAGGAAGTCGCTGCACCCAGCCAAGAAACAGTCCCACACAAAAAATCCTGTGAAACCACAAACTGTCATTTTTGATCTTTGGTTTTTGTATGATTTAACAATCAGAAGTGTGTTACCTTTGCATGGAGTCGGGCTAGCTGTTTCCCCGTGTTTCCAGTCTTTATGCTAAGCTACGCTAACAAGCTGCCAGCTACAAATTTGAATTGAACACGCAGACATGAGAGTGGCATCTATCTTGTTGTCTATCCCTCACAAAAGCAAATAAGCATATTCCCCAAAATGTCCCACAACTGTTTATTTAGAATGGAATCTGATTTCCTCTTGACTTAGCTTTGTTAAATACACATCGCTTTATACTGCAGCATGCCAGTAGTTTCCAGCTGACTGTGGTTCACTGAAGCACTCAACACCTTTCAACTGTGCACGCTATTATTAACTCACAATCCCAAAAACACATTTCCAAAGGACTAGGAAGACTAAACTTGCATGATGTCTTGTGGCTGACCTCAACCCTGCACATCTCTGTGCACATGTGGCTGTACAACATAATGACTTTACCCTCTGTGTTTCCTACTGTTGAACATCAGGATCACCCCTGACCCGTGATGTCCCCCCCCATCATTCTCACGCCCTTATTATATGCATTTCACCAACTCCTGTAATTCCACCTCCCCCAACGTCAGCTCTGTTTAGGATTTTACACGCCTGTCTTCGACTTAGACTCATTGGCTGTGTGGTGGGTAGTTTGCATCTAAACACTGGCAGACGTTAGTCCCTCAAACATGTGGCTCTGTCTTGCCTCCAGGTGAAAAATGGTTTCCCTGATCACAAACCATGTCATTATGTGAAAACACCAGCAGAGGATAAATGAGTCATTATTGGATAAAATGAATGACTGCCTTTGGACTGAGCATTAATGATGACTTTCCATGGGAGAAATGGGTGGACAGATTTGCATGTATTTGGAAGAGTTGGGTGAATTTTGAGATTATGCTGAGGTCTCTAATTGAATATGGAAAATGCACGGGAAATGCCGGACAACTCGGAACTATTATTTTTCCTTTAATATCTGGAATCACTGGAGAAATAATCGGGAATGACATCAGCCAGTATGAAATAGTGAGACCACACTCCAGCATCTGAACCCTTTGTTGACTGAATCAAACGCAACAACCTGGGCAATGTTACACACTCGTCGTGCCAAGGAGAATGATACAGCCATCAGGCATTTTAGAGGGCAGCTGTTACATTTGCTCTGCGGCTGTAAATTGTGGTCTGGAGAAATGCATCAGCTCTGAATGCTTTAGTAATGTCCTAATCAAGGTCTCTCCGTGCCGCGCTCCGTCTCTGCTCTCACCGCCTCATTTTCAAGAGTAAACATTTTCACAGCACGCAAATACCTCATCATTGTGCTCTGTGTGATTCTGTGCTGCCAGAACACATTCTCTTTCCACTGTGTGAGGGAGCGAAGGTGCTTGTGTGGCAGCGGCTGTGTGTTTGCGTGAGAGTCCCGGAAAGCTGGCGGTGAGTTAGACCCCAGTAAAACCTCTATGATTTAAAAGGACATCGTAATTCTGGATAATCCTAAAACCCTGCAGTCGCTGCACTCCAGACTCATCCAGCCATGAAATTAAGATCAGATACAACACAGAGAGGGCCTATCCAAACAGCAACACGAAGATAACACACACTACCGCCATCGTGCACACAAACTAAGCCGGTGGCATATAGTATGTGCTCAGCAAACTTGTGCAGAACGGCACATGTGAGCTAACACGCCGCGCCAGATAACGGGGACTCAAACAATACACTCCCACATAAATATGCACATATGCGCACAAGCATAGACGTACTCCCAACAGCAGCAAATAACCTCTGAGGCAATGCGTCACTGTACACCTCACTGTGACCGAACATCTGCTGTACAGCGTGTTGAGTTGTGTGTGTCAGTGGGGGATGGCCTACAGAGAGTACAGTGCACTGTGGAATATGTCTGCTGTCCTATAATTTTTATCTGAGCTAATTTCCTTCCTCTGCAGAGCTCTTGCTGGATCCAAGCAACTTCTTCTATGCTGTATTATTTCCACCAAAACACGCATCCCAGAGAAATCTGAGGAACTGCATGGAACCACGCAGGACAGCCATGTAATTTGTTTAACAATAGAAGCAAAAATTGTAGGGAAGCGTTCAAATGGTGACGCCATCATGAATGTGGACTTACCCCAAGGTCTTTCCCTGCCCACTTGCATTCATCCCTCTTGGAGGGGGTGGCAGGCCACGCGATCTGTGCGAGTGAGAGAACAACAAAGTCATACTACGCTGGAGGTGGAGTGGAGAGGTTTACCCGTTGTTTCATGAAACAGTGAGTCAATGCGGTGAATCAGAGGAAATCAGGATTTGTGTATTTCCAGGAGAATGACTTTGAATTTGTCATGTTTTTCTATTGACAATTCATAGTTTACTCACTTCCTTATTTCCCTCTATATCCCTGGTCATACCATCAGTGTGAGGGTACATGATGAGTAAGGAATGGCATTTTAAAGTGTAATGAAAAAAGTGGAGAATAAAAAGGGTTCAGATGAAAGGTAAAATAAAGTGATTTGAAATAATGTAGGGTGTTTATGTGGAACTGAATGAGACACAATATGTAGGTACAGCACGCAGGAATATCACCCTCAATATTGCTGTTTCTGTGTTGATATAGACAATTCGAAAGTCTAAATACAGGCTCTGGTTCAAATTATGGCATTTAAGAAGTTAATCTCTTTTCTACAGTTGAAATCCTGAGCATATGGTTGTGCTTTTCACTTCAAATTTGAAGCGAAAGTCGGCTTTTGCTACTTTGTTTTGGAGGAGATAGGAAACAAAGGAAATAAATGATGGCTTTGTACTGTCCTTAAGGCGAATCCATCTGTGGCCCCTGGTGTCACGTGAACTGTAAACACGCACGAAAGGAAGGAAAGTGAATGAGTGAGCTGTAATGAGTAAGGGAATGATTATATCCACAAAAATGGGGTGCAGTTGAGCTCTGCGTTTTGCTGGTGGCCACGCAGATGTGGACAGACAAAGGAAATGTATGCACATGCATGTGCATGCATTATGATGTCCTTACAAAGCACACACATTCCTCGACTTTATCTCCTCGTTAGATCAGCTGAGTGTTCCTCTCGAGGGAATCTGCGTTACACATTTCAAGGTAATTACATTAGATTTGCTTAATCACTGCTTTCTGGTCTTTATCTCACAATGACGCAAAGATCAGAACAAAAGAACGAAAAAGGGGAAAAAAAATACGTCCGAGCCAAGGGCGAAAGAATTCAGAGACACGCTCTCTCTCTGCATTGACAATGTGCTTTCAGCACTTTCATACCCTGGCTCAGCTCTCTGCAACCTCCAGGCATGTCTGTGTCAGTCTTGTGTGTCAATGATAGCAGCCTGAATCTGATAAAAAGACTGTTAACCTAGTCCAGGTGGTGTAATGGAATTATGGACAGCCCTGTCTGGACCCAGACAGACAGTGGGAGGGACGAAGGGAGGGGAGAAAGAGGTGGTGTAATGGACTCCAGAGGGAGAAGAGAAGAGAAGAGAAGAGAAGAGAAGAGAAGAGAAGAGAAGAGAAGAGAAGAGAAGAGAAGAGAAGAGAAGAGAAGAGAAGAGAAGAGAAGAGAAGAGCTCAAATAACACCTTGCAACCTCGACCAAAAGAAAACAACTTTATCCAACCCTCGCACACACCTTGAACGGACACCCGCACCCGAGTTTTACCTGTTTGTGGTCTCTGTTGATGTTGACGAGGTCGAATGAGAAGATGTGGTCCTCGGCTCCGACCAGTAGTCTCCCTCGCTCCTCGTCCAATAGGAAGGCGTCGTAGCTCGAGCTGTTGGCCAAGCCATTGAAGGTGACGAGGTTACTGGACTCTAACATCTCTGGAAGACGAGGAGAAGGAAGAGTAAGAGTGGATCGTGTACAGGAAGGGCTAACAAAAGACTCAAAGATTGACAGAGGAGTACAAAGTAGTACAAAACACCACAGTAAAAGTAAAGTATGCTGTAAAAAAAACAACCTTTTAGATTCAATATTGTATGAGAGCACAATTACTCATACTTTAAGTCAGTATCACCCAAGTTGAGTACTTTATTCTCACAACACTTGATAAGCATGTGTCAAAAACTTTAAATATATTTGCACTGAAAGGATAAATATGTACATATATATATTAGTGCTTCCACGATCCAGGTGCCCTCTTGTATGAAATTACCTTTTTCACATTTCCTTAATTGCTTTTCCACACACATATTTGCGCACACTGACATACAGACATGCGTCAGTCAGGTATAGCGTGAGACATTCCGAAACGAACACAGCATGTCCCAATCAGGGACACGGTTCAGACTGTTCAGCCGTGTGATTGGTTGAATAATTCATATGGAGTCAGGGCCAGGGGAGACACTGTGTGTACGTAAGAATGCGTGGGTGTGTGTGGCATGTTGCTGTAAATGGGTTATTATGTAAATCAACACTGAGGAGTGTGTGACTGCACATGGATTTCTGTTCCATTCAGGTGTATAAGCTAACAACAAGCAGCCACGCTACGTGAAAACCAGCACAGGACTGTACGTACGGGCTGAAGTCCAGCAACCTCTGACAGTCAGTTAACATTTAATCACCAGACATGAGTTCCATCACCTCTGATAGTTTTATATTAACAAAGAGCCACACTCCCTTCCTGACATCAGGTTAAACCAATGATTGAATTTTGTTTGCCACAACAAAAGTAAGACAAAATAGTTCATTTATATTGGTTAAAGTTTAACCAGGAGAGCCTCAGTGTTCGTGGGAATCAATGGAGGAGCCAGAACGTGCATCGCCCTTCAGTCTGCATCACATGAGCTGATGAGTTCGTTATGGTTTACAGTATACAGGTGATCAACATGAAAATTAAACAGCAACCATTTTCATAATTGATTACTTGCTTTCGTCAGCCATCAGGTAAGAATACCAAACATTTGCTAGTTACAGCTTTTTGCTATGATTCTCAGTTTTATAGCATTAGAATTTGAATCAATTTATTTCATGTATTTATATTTGTATACCTTGAGGTCTGAGACATTTTAACAGGCTTTTTTCACTCATCTCAAACATTTTGGAGACTAAGCAAATAATCAAGTAATTGGGGAAAAAATAAACCACAGATTTAACAGTAATCACAATGATTGTGTCCTAATTAAATCTCATAAAAAATCCCCACAGTTAATACTACTGTGTGTAAAGACACTTCCTTTTCCAACCCCTCACATCATCTTAATTATACATATCTCTATTATGAGAGCCCACGTTGACCAAATGCCTATGAAAACATATATCTTTAATTATAATTAAGTACAAAACAATGGCATATGTTCAGCTAATTGAACAGCAGCTCCCACAATTAATAAGGAATTTGCGAATCAGGAGTGGCTCATTTTTGCTCATAGCCTCTCTTTAATGTTCTGAAAATAACAGTAACATTTGGTTTACTATTCAATTAATAGAAATTGACTTAACCCCTTAAACCATGTGCCTCTGGATACTGAACATGTGCTCTATATTTGCACCACAGGTACAGTCCTCGAACACATCAGCCTCACTATCACACCACATCATCCATCATCATCAGTGCCACCGTGTATCATGGACACACACAGGCACACAAAAAAGCCAGCACAAGCAAACGCGTATATAGTGTACACACACGCACACACACGCACACACAGTCCGGTGGATTGTGATCTCCCTGCTCTCCCCACAAAGCTCTGATTGACGGGCTGCTATAGGAGCCATCTGCGCCCACTCACAGTGTGTAAGATCTTGGACATCTGTGTCTACATAAAAGAGGGGATTGATGGGAGGGGAGAAGGAGGAAGTGGTGTGTCAACCATGCCTGCGTATCGAGTACCAGCGGGGTGGACGAGGACCGTGAGAGGGAGTGGTCATCACCTAATAAAGACGGTTGCAGCTCATCTGCGTCAGTTGGATTTCGGGTTGAGGCTAAGTTTGAGGCTAAGGAAATGGAGTGGGTGGGTGTGGGCATCAATGGAGGTCTGTGGATGTGTGTTGGTGTGAGAATTTGTAGTGTACCACAGATGGGTTGAGCGTATGTGTGTGGGTTTCAGTGCGCGTGTGTGTGTGTGTAGGCATTTTTTTTCTACGCTGGCCATCACATGCACACTAACATCGAGGCATTCACATTGATACACACTTGTAATGCTACAATACTAAAATCATGACGACAAGTAATTACATATTGAAGTTAAGATATGACGTCAGAGCCAATCAGAATCTGACTATCAGTTTACCAATCAGACGCGAGTTAGAGGAGGGAAGTAAGGAAATACGATTTCCAGTCGACAGACCACCAGAGGAGGTCTTCTGATGTTTCAGCTATGAAGTAATGGAAAAAGAAATGGATATGGCAGAAAGCAAAAGTATTCATAATAACGGGAATGAAATGAAAAAATAAACAATTTTCAAATTAATAAATAAAAAGGAGACAAAAGAATGGCAGATATTGAGACACAAGAACAAACAGTCAGAGGACAAACAACAATATCCTCCGTCTTCCCTCTGTTTCCACTTAGGAGAGACCTTTTCTCATTTCCGCTTCACTGCCATCTTGGCTCCATTTGTGACAACCGGTGTCATCTGAAAGTGAGAGGCTGGAGCTCAACCCGGCAGCCAGGAATGCCGTCCAAAATGGCAGCCTCCGTGGTCCGTCACGAAAGGTTTACCCCAGATGGGCCAAAGAAGAAAAAACACACAGGCATATTTCAACACGTGGCGATCTCCGACACAGACACGGTGGCCTGCGCACACAGACACACACAGAGAGCTGCTCTATCTGAGCTGGGATCTACTGTGTGTTTGGAGAATCGAAGGAACTGGGCGTGAGCACCTAAGGACCTCCAACCTAAACACAGACACGCTCGTTTGGAAATGAGAGCATGGGCAGATAGCGGGCGTGCAGCACAGCTCATACAATATATAGCAACCACACAAAAGACGAGCGTGCACACATTCAGAATAACACACACACACACACACAGGCAGGCAGGTTCAACATGAATTCACAGCGCTCTGCTTTTAAAATGCAAACAAGTACAAACCCTTAAACTGACATGCATATTATATTCATATTGACCTAAATGTTTACACCACATCAATTCTCCCTGAATACACACACACACACACACACACACACACACACACACACACACACACACACCCACACACACACACACACACACACACACACAAACTTCTTCCCAGACAAAGTTGTAAGCCAATCAGCATTTCTGCTTACTAGACGAACAGTGAGCGCACTCAGCAGCTTCCCCCTCGAACACACGCCCTGGCCCTGGACCCCCCAGCACACATACATTAAAATGCATGTGTGTGCATACACATGCCACACGGCCCCTCACCGCACACAGTCTGCTTACACTAGCCACCAGATACACGGGCACATTGAAACGCACATACGTGTGTGTGTGCATATGCATTCCACTCACTTCATATACACACACACCCGGCTACGCACACACTCTCTGTTCAGTCTCCGCTGCCCACTTCCATCCCACTTTCTCTTGTTACACAGATCCTCTGTCTGCTCTGTTTCACTGGCACGTTCTGTCTTTTACACATTAAAACACACACACACCCAGGCACTGCGGCCTATGCAAACAGCCACAGACACACATGCACGCACACGCACAGATGCAAATCTGTAGACATCTGCATGCATCCAAAGACACGGTGAAATCATCAATTTGTAGTTTAGTGTTAACATATGAATGATATCTTATATATGTGAATCTACATATTTTTCATATATGTATGTTCCAGCTATACTGAAGTTACTTCATTTTTATATTCACTCCCTGCACGAACACACACACTGTATATTCAAGGACACCCCTTCAAACAAGGTAAATACAAGCATTTCATTCAAATAAATTATCATTTGTCTGTCTGCCACACTCCATTATGGAAAATAACCTGCCTCTTGTCTTAAAAAGCCCCAGGAAAAAAAAAGAGCTACATTCAAAATTCAAGTGCAATTGTCTGTGGAGTACTCTTCACTCCCCCATTCTCCAAACAGGCAGGCATTTTGGACGCCTACATGCCACGCAATAGCAGAATAATGAAACGGCATGAAAGAAAGACGACAGGGCATTAAATTATGTTTATCTGAACGTGCGTACGCGCCGCTGTGTGAGTGTGTGTTTGAGTGACACGAAGCATAAAAGCCTGACAGAGGAAAACACTTTACTGAGATTCAACAGATGGGTAATATTCCATTAAACTAATGCAACACTTGTGAAGTGTTCCTCTTGCTCATATATACAGAGAAGGTGCAACAAGAGCAGAGGGGCTTTGGGTGTGTAAAAGTGTTTGAATGACACGTTTTACTTGTTAATTTCCTGTTGTTGACACAGCTTTCTCTTTCATTCTGCTGCTGGCAGAAGGCGCCTGACTTGGGCTATAGGTGTGTTTCTGTGCTTCGTCAGAGTGTGTAACTCTGTATTACTAAAGAGCGACTCCACTGACAGGCAGTGGGGGGAGAAAAAAAAAAGAAAATGGCAGCTCAAAAGGAACTGGCTCAGAGAATTACACGTTTATCTTTTAAATACGAGGCTAGCTTCAGGAAACCAAGGGCACACAGCGCTGTAATACCTCCAGCGGTTTGGTTTGGCTTGTCGATCCTCTCTGCCTTTCTCAACCCTTCCTCTGAATGCTTTCTTTTTTCTCCGTGTGTGGTGCGGCGCGCGTTTTTTCTGCCGCTCTCGCGACGGCCTCGGCCACAAAACGCAGGTGTCAGAAAAAAAGGCGAGACGGCCGCCCGTGGAAATGTGCCGAGAGCTTTGCTTAACAAAGTGTTCAAATATTATCCTGAGCTCAAGGATATCCACACATGCCTCAAAAGTTCACCTCCCCTCTCTTTCTCTCTGCCTCCCTTTCTTTCTCTTTCTAAGCACAGTAGCAGGTGTGGGTTGGTTTCCATGGTGACCATCTGTACAACACAACCTGGGGCCATCGGATTTCTCATTCAGGTGCGGCTGAGTGACAGCTCTGACAGGAAATGTGCAACCTCACACACACACAGTGATTACGAACAGCTCCCATGTGTGTGTTTTCATCCAAAAGGACCAAGAACGTGTGCATGAACAAAGTGTGTGTTGACTGATTGTTCAACACGGCCACGCTAAATATGTGACAAGTTTGCTGTTGAAGCCATAGTGATATTGCCTTCATGCCAGTTCTGCGAGGTTTCAGTTGAAATAGAAACTTTTCTACTTTTTAACCGAAGTGACTCATGGCCGTAATTCATAATCAAGGACTGGATCGTATGGGAAATTTTAATACCATATTCTGTCCTGTGAATACCAGCATGTTCAACCAAAAGATATGTATCAGAGGGACTAACAAGGAAAACGCGACCACATCCCAAACCACACAGAATCCATATGAGTAGTGTAAGTATGTGTTGAATTTCACCATACAGCACCATTCATCTCTCTCAAACCAAATGCTAGACTTCCTCATCACCGCACGACATTCCTGTTTTCCCTCGAGAGAGAGAGAGAGACAGAGAGAGAGGAGGGATACTGAAAACAAGGGCACAGCATGCTGGAAGAGTTGAGAGCGGAGAAGGCGACATAATGAAAGATAAAATAGAGACAAAAAAATATATCAAGGATAATGACAGCAAACTAAGGCAGAAACATGAGCGCAGGGAGAAAAGAAAAGCGCGCATAACAAAAGCGGTTGAATATGGAACCATTTCATTAGCGTGTGTCTCCTCCTGTCATTGGACGGCTGGACCACAGAGAGCAGTTTTCCACCAGCGCCGTGACCACAGACGGCTAGAGGCCTGGCCATGCCTACCGCAGAGAGCCCACTCACTCACCACTAAATGCTCACGGTATAACCAGGCTGCTCGGCAGCTCTGGTTCTTATTACTTTTAAGGAAAACACACACAGACAAACTCGCAGATACACACATTCACTTTCGTATGCAAATACAGTCGCCGGCACAAACTTGTTTGAATATGTACAAACAGTCAAAATGGGCCATGTGTTGCCAAGCGCACGCACACAAATCACAATATCGCTCCTCTGCAGAGCTGTGCAGAAAGAAGGGGATGGTGCTATCGCCAGGCAGCTTGACGGATGGACTTTGAGAGGAACCAGGCTGTGGTTAGCGTGGTCATGTCTGGAGCCACTGCCTGTTAGTGCAGCCTGTCAGCTGTACCGTGTAGCCGAATGTCAGCTCTGCCATTTTATTAGGAATTAATGAGGCAAGGCTACAGATCTGAACGTGTCCCAGGCAAACTGTGACAGCAAACACACTGATGCCACAGAGACCCTCGAAGACAAATCCACAGGCACAGATGCACATTTCAGCTCTGCACAATATTATCCGAGGATCTCGTGGAACGAAACGAGGTTTCATAAGATAATTGAATACACTGTCTGCATTTCATGAAATGCATTTGCACTTGTGAATTCTAATAAACACAGTCCCGAGCATTAATTATATAATGTCAAGATTTATATTTGCCATTTCCGAATGTGGCAAACTGAAATACGACATTTGCGCAAAGTGTTTTCAAAACCTTCCTCATTATATCTCATGCTGCTTCTGACATTTATGACAGGGAGAGAGAAATAACAAGTCAACAGGAAAGAAAGAAAAAAAATGACTCCACAGCAAATTAAGTCTTAAATTATTGAAACTTTAAGGGACTGGTATTTCAAGTTGACCTTATGTTTTGACATTAGAGGCAGTAAGAGCGGTCGAGTCGGATTAAAATCACCACCGGTGTCTGTAATTATTATAAATCACTGCACATCCTTCTGCATCACTCACTCTTACTTTCTCTGCTTATTTGTGTTTCTGCTCGTCTGCCACTCCCCTGTCTTTGTCTGTGTGTCCGTCTGCTGTCTATCAGTCGCTCTGTCTGTCTTTCTGCAGAGATGTCCCCCTCATTTGTAACACGACTCTGTTCAGATTGAATGGTGCACCCTTTCTCCATCTGACTGACGAGACTTAGCAGGTGGCGGGCCCATTCATACCCGCGGTTCAGCAATCTGCGCCACGCTGTAACCCAAGCCTGTGTCCCAAACACAGATGCAAAGGCACAGGATATTTTTCCTCTGTGCATGTCCATACAGCGCTTAATGTACACACAGACAAAAAAAAATGGACACTGAACACACACAATTACTGTGCACACACGTTAGTCTGTGAGCAAACACTCTGCGCTGTCACTACCTCCTACTGTGGCCAATGAGCACACATCCGGGATGTTTTTGATAATCATTTTTGTGTTCTACAGCAAATAGCAGCATAATTTGGGAACATTTCCTGAACGCCGGGGAAGTGTGTGATATTCCAAAACACGCAGCGACTTGGAAAGCAAGCTCGACACACACAATTGAAAGGTCAAAAAACTTATCAATGATACCCGCATTCCTGTGTGAGCTTAAATCACTTACAACAAGATAAGTTAAATAAAACGATTTATAAACGACAACAGACAAAATCACCCACTTCCTGGTTTAGTATGCAAGTGTAAAACTGCAACTAAAACAAGCGACAGATATGTGCGACTTGATGAATGGCTTTCTGTTTTGCAAGTGCATTTGAGTTGTTGCACAATTATCTACGGGGCAATAAGTGTCAGCGTAGACACACTGTTACACACACTCCATGATGCCAGCTTTCAGCGTGTGGACTTGGGTGATGGGAGCTTACCAAACACTGCGGTCAGGTGTGTGAGTCAGTGTGAGGAAATGTCATATATTTGGATGGAACATGGGGGCAAACCACTGCAAAACATTGGCTTATACTATTGGAATGTGCCCGTGTGGGAACAAAGATGAGGGCAGTTTAGTGTGTGTGTGCGTGTGTGTGTGTCCAATGGAGTTGAAAAGAAGGATAGCCAAAAGATATGTATCAAATGAGCTGCAATCAAAGAGACAGGAAAAGTAGACTAGCAAAAAAAAAAAAAAATTACAGACACACACACACACAGACACACAGCCTACTAGAAGATTGTACTTAGGGTCTGCGGTGTTGTGGTTCCTCGAGATGCGACTGAGCCGCAGGAGAGGGAGGAGGGGGTAGGAAGAAAAGAGCGATGAGAAAGAAAGAGAGAGAGAGAGAGAGAGAGAGAGAGATGGAGGCAGACATCTCCAAAGTTGGCGCGTTGGGAGAACACCTTATAATTATCTACATCCGCTCTGTCAGGCCCAGCCCGCAGAACGGACAGATACAACAGAGAGAGGCGCTCATTCACATGTGAGAGCATGAATAGACAAAGATACACTGATAAACCAACACACATGCAAACACCCACAAACATACAAACAGTACATATTTTCATAGGCAGGCACGCCCACACACAAACACACACACACACACACACACACACACACGGACCCACTCACACAGACGGGCTTATTATGGGGCTCAGTCCAGACTGCGTTGAGTGCGGTTCCACACCAAGTGTCTATTTTGAAGGCTTGTAAGCCAATTCCAGATTCCCTGTCTCTTTCTCAGTCTCGCTCTGTCTTTCCTCCTCAGTTCCACCCATCCAGCCAGCGTGGGGCCGTTGCGATGGCATTAAGAGGTCATACAGTAGGCTCCGTAATTACCCACGGCAGGGGTAATTAGCAGGTTGTTTAACGAGACCTTTTAAGTTTAAACGGCCGCTCGCTGGCTCCTTTCGAGGGATCGCAATAGGGTCAAGTTTTGCAGTTGCATGCACCTACCCCCATGTGTTTGCATTGACTGTGCATCAATTGACCTTTAGGGGTCAGTGTTCCTCCTGATGACTACTTCTAGAGCGCTGCTAGAGCGCTGTAGATGGACCGTGTTCAGGAATGCGATAGTGTGCAGGTATGCATTGATCCATGGGAGCATATCGCTGCGCTTCATATGGTTGCTGTGCTGCAGTCATGCAGCAGCAGCATTGAACAGTCTCAGTTGTGCAACACTACTATCAAAGAGGATGACTTCAATATGTTGCCAGTTGCACTTTGTTCGGCAAATCTAGGTGATGATTCACTTTCCAGGGAAAATCAGGTGTCCTTTAAATATTACAACACAACACCGATTTCTATCAGTTGTTTGAACAAGTCAGACTTTGATGAAGCGAAACTAAATACATGAAATATCTTTGCCAAGCAAGATTATTTTACTTTGGACTTGAGTTTCACCTTGTGGCTCCCTCCGCTTGAGATACTAGTCAAGGCGAGGAAAGTTAGAGCTATTCTCGTCTCAAGGAGAAGAGAAAATCATTAACTCTTGTGATCATAGTTCTGTCCCCATCAAGCCAGATCCTTTTACCTGAATGTCTAACTGACCCCACTGGGAAATCATTTACTCTGCACTTGCTGCGCCAGCCGTCCCATGAGATGTCATTTTATCTACCTGCCTCCATTTCTCAGTCGTTCCTTTTCTCAAACTGCTCACTCTGCAGTTGTTGCCTGTCCTTCGCGGCAGACGAAAATCACTCACTTTTTTCCTGACAATCCGTCCCCGGAGGCGTGTCATCAGCACTCATTTGAGGATGATTTCATGGGACCCTGCACACACGCTCAGCGGTTATTTGACTCGCCTAAATCACAGGCCCTCTTGTTACTGTCCTACTCCCGGGCCTCAGTCTCTCTTTCGTTCTCTGCTTGTGCGATCGTCCCACTCAAGGACCTGCTCTTTTTCTCTGTGCTTGTTTGACTGTCCTTCCCAGGAGTATTCCTCCCTGTCGTTTATTTGACTTAATTACTACGCCGTCTTCGTGGAGGGAGAGAGGATGAGTGACACTTCATTTAACGACCAGCCTCCCGTCCTTCTGCGTCGTCTACTGTGCGTCTGCCAGCTTTTCCTTCATTAAAAGCAAATTTCCTCCCATCCACCATCGCCCCCACCATGCCTCCATCCCTCTCTCCGCCCCTCCACCCACCATAGTATAGGTGTTAACTGAGAATCATCCCCTGACAAGCATCAAGAGAGCCATCAAACACCTGTGGACCCGAGACACAAGCGCAGACACTGGCGAGCAGTGACACACAAAGACAATGGCAGACGATACACTCTGATGCCTTTACACCCCATGATCACTCACACAATGACATGCATACACACACAATGGCAGAAGCCAACAGCAGTTTGGCATCACGCATAATTATAGAAACAGAGCACAATAAAAGATACCGATTTGTGAGCTTATGCATACGTGCACACGCACAAAACCAGGTGTCTAATTATATGAGTGCACGCCAGACCTGACACATTTCTTGCCTCGCTAAAACACACACAAACTCGCACACCGAGACACTGCTTACAGTCTAAGGGGAGGAAATCACAAGAGAGGGTGTTGAGTCCTCACACCAAGATGTGGCAAGAACATTCACACACACACATACACATAAACAACGAGCCTTTGATGTACTTTTAGCAAAAATAATTGTACATCCACAAAAGTGCATCTGCCATGACAGGCTACTCTTCCCCTGCAGACCTGCTCTCTTGGATTGAAGACACACATCCATCACTTGCACAGTCAGTCAATGCAGACTTTGATGCTTGATGACATATCTCTTGTCTCGTATTGTTGTCAGCAACATGCTCACTTGTCAGTCTGAACAGTGAAGAGGATCACAAAGGGGGGCAGGAGGGAACTATTTTCACATTCTTTAAACAGATGGCTGCGTAAAGGAGGGATGACATTTTCCCATCATGCCTAGAGGCTGCTTTACGTGTGAACTGACATAATGGAGCCCAGGGGATGTTTGACATGTAGCAGGTAAGTGCAACTATGATTCTTTCCAGATCTATTTTGTTCACATGGTAAATGCATGTCATCACCCTTTACGATCTTAGATCACGATACGCCAACTACACCACACCACAGTGGCACCAGGACGCACCGACAAAAAAAGTATTCAATTACAAAAGTCACATGCCTTTTTATTTTAGATTTAGAGCATAGACAATCGCCATACAAGCTTGGAAGTTGACAGGGTGATAAAGGAAAATATACTGTCCCACAATTACAAGTTGCACTTCATCTAAAGAATAAAGCATGTCATATAGCCAGCCTCTAAACATAAGTTACACCGAGCATCTTGGCTAAAGATAGAAAATGAATTAGAGTGACAAACATCAGGTTTGCCCCCTACGAGACTGAAATTGTCCCTCAACATAGATTGAAATTATTTGAGGAACCAAAGCTTTGGGTGACACAGTCGAACACATAAAGGGACGATCGACCACACGCTCATGTTTTCAGACGCAAAACGACGGCAAATCAGCCTGTTCGTAAATTTTCAGAGGGCATGTTTTATGAGAGAAACAGGACTAAAATAAAGAAATGGGAGACCACACTCCCAGCCATATACTTTCGGTCAACAATAGCCTCCCTCACTGACATTAAAAAGCAAAAAAAACCTTCTCAAAATATGCCAAAAATGTTGCCAGTTATTTCTAGCTGAGATGAAAAGTCTGCTATTACAAAGAGCCTGATTTAGTGTAGGGTGTGAGAGAGGAGACGAGACAGAGAGAGAGAGAGAGAGAGAGAGAGAGAGAGAGAGGGAAGAGGAGGAGGAGGAGGAGGAAGAGGAGGAGAGGAAGAACCGGCGCTCCGCAGTCTCCCCTCAAAATAACACAGAAGCAGAGAGAATAACATGTTTGCTGTATACGTCAAAAACTTACACGTGCACGATATAAAAAGGCACATGAAACTCCCTCTCATTCACTGCCATGCGTTCGACTGCAAATAGATTATTTAATGCACACACGTCAAACCAACATGCATATATAGTTTTCCATTTAAACAAAACTCGACAACTGTTGGATCCATTTAGGACAGAGTAATGAGAAGTCAGGAAACCTGCACGGCCCCTCAAAGAAAGGCTCTGTGTCATGACCAAAGCAGAGTTTTTGGGACAGAAGCCATCAAAACAGAGGCTTACTGCCTGTTCAGAGCACTTAACAGGGCTGTACAGTACTAGCAGAAGGGGACAGCACAAGGGGAAAATTGGTACAGGGGCCAATATATACATTTAACCCCTCAACATATGGAACCACTCTGACTATTTGTAAGAAGAATAGTGAATTCTGAGAGACAGGCAGAGCGAGTGAGAGGGAAGGAGTGAGTTAATGGGAGAGAGGAATAAAGAAGGTGAAGTGGAGAGTTAGATGCTGTGTACTGACCAAGAGGGAGAAAGAGTGAATGAGAGAGACACAGAGGCAGAAATAGATCCACAGAAATAGAAGAGGAAAAAGGGATTCTCAACATAAGAAAGAATGGGTGAAAAGAAAAGCATGAAAGAGCAGCCACGGGCAAGAGAAAGAGACCAGACAAGCTAGTCTACGTTAAAAGCACCAGCGACCGCCGCCGTCCCATATATCCTGGAGTCAGGGGAGAAAGGAGAATGGGCTTACCCTTGTATGACAGCTTTAGTCTGGGTACGTTGTGCTTGGGCTCAACACCTCTTCCCGGCTGCACCGCCCCGCACAGCAGCACTACAATCCCAAACAGGTAATCCATGGTGCTGGAGTGCTGGCCTCCAGACCAGGGGGCACTCACGACCCTGACCAGTGCCCAGAGATGAGTGTCTCCCGCTGGGGTACGCCGAGCCTGGAGAGTCCCTCCACGCGAGCCCTGAAAGTGGAGGTTCCGGGGAGGGGGGGTAGGGGGGTGGGAAATCCTGGTTGTGCTCCCCAGCACAGAGTGCAGACTGTGGGGGGACTTCTGTAGTGTGAAGTGGGTGGAGGGGTGCCGCTCACATGGCTCCCCGTGTGGAGGTCCAGGCTATGTAGTCCCTTGGCTTATCTGTTCTCCCCCAGGTGAAGGCTCAGCAGGGCTTCAGCTTGGCGTGAAGGAGATGAATAGCAGAGCCTGCGTGAAGGTAAATCAGATCACTTATCCACAACAGGAAGGCTATCCTTGTCTAGAGGTTTTTTTTTTTTTTTTAATCTCTTTCTGTCTTCTGGCTTCTTCTCTTTGAGCAGACACTCACAGCAACCCTCTAATCCTTGTGTGCGGCTCCACCAGACTGCCAGGGAGAGCGAGAAAGACAGAGAGAGCTACACCATCCACGGGAAGAGAGGGGAGGGGAGGGAGAGCAGCTGAGAGAGAGAGAGAGAGAGAGAGAGAGAGAGGGAGAGAGAGGGGCGGGATGACTGGAGAGCAACGATGAAACCAGAGTAGTGGATAGAAAGTGTGGTGGATGGTGAGGTTTATATACTGCTGTCTCTCCGCTCTTAATTCATTTATTATTCGTCATCAGTTTTCTAACATCACTTCCTTTATTAACTCTTGCTTTAAAAAGCCTAAAACGAGGCGTTCACTGGGTTTAAGGCATTTGTAGTTCAACTGTACATCCTGACACTGAAGTCAGACACTGATCTAAATAAATGAATATGAATAAAGTTTGACCCTCACAGAGATCTGTACGGGTCTTTTCTATAACTCTTCAGTTTGTGTTTTTTTGCGCTTGTAAAACATTTTGGATCCTCAGGTCTTTGTCGTGGGTTAAAATCCAGAGAGTCACCTTGTTAATGATTGACTCAATCATTTCAGAGAACCAAGAGTTTAATTTTGCTGTGCACTGATATCAAGTCCCTCAAATTACAGGAGCTACTTTTATGATTTTCATCATTTAATTCTAAGAAATGTAATTCAGTAGAGTCTGCCCAGTTATCATTGGTTGAAACTTTACTTTTTTTCTGTCACTTTAAGGATTTATTGTTCACGTTGGCTTAAATGCTGAGACTGATTTGTTCGAATAGTTCAAGAAACAGCTCCTTCCTTGTAGGCGAAAAATATCGTTAGAGACATTAAATGTAAGAACAGGTGTGTTTTTTAAAATTGTGTCTTCAGGATTTTGACAGGAGGAATTTATGTTATCTCTTTTTCACCGTCTGACGGTCACTCTATATGCTGTAGCTGCTTCGACGCGGGGTGACATGATATGTGATTATTCCCTCGGCAGAATTTCAGGGTATATAAAAAAATCATTCTTCACAAAGAGGATTTAGACCAGCTCACGTTTAACTTTTAAATGCAGTGCAGATCATATTGAAGATGTTTGGGTTGAAACTTGGGATTGAAGTGTGTTTGGGAGTTCGTGAGAGGTGGACTGGAGGACGTGGATGACGAAAAAACAAGGGCCAGGCGAGACAGAAAAACAGTGTCTCATTTCTATAACAGCCATATCATGCACACTGCAAGCCCTGCGGAGTTCAACAAGGTCGATTCAAAAGAAGACTACTTCAAAATTTCCCACATTAGTTATATTTTGAGAACAGAATATGAGGTTATGAGGAATACTGTACATAAATTACGTGTCCGATTTTTTTCCCACAGTGTATTTAGCCTTTGAGTCTGTTTTCCACTAGTCCGTATGAAACCAGGAGGAACACATGCTGGTAGTTAACCTGTATAGTCTGAGACGGATCCTGTATCTGGTTAAGTCATTCACATCAGTGAGGCAGGTCAACAACGCTCCCCCCGCTCCTCTCCACCCCCGCTAGCCCCTGCAGGTGTTTGTGTGTGAGTGGGCACCTCCTGTCTCCTCTCAGAGGGTGACAGCAGTGGTGAGGTGATAAAAGCTTTGATAAACAGGAGTGCTGATGTGTCAACTCACACACCTCAAGACACTAAAAGAAAACAACCTGAGAACTGGGCTGGTGTAGGGAGCGTATGTGTGCGTGCTTCTTATATGAGGGTGCCCTCATATTCCAGCACTCCCACCAGCGTTTTGTGTGGTGAAACCACTGTAGCTACTTTGTACAGCATATGTGATGGAGCATTTTGTGTGTGTTTGTGTATTCTATAACCTCATAAAAAATAATGGAACACCATCCTCAAAGGCTCATTTCAGTTTATAACAACTTGGCCATCGTTCCTACTGGTAAAAAAAAAAAAAAAAAATGCAACCATGACTCTCAAAAAAATGGGATGCTGTGTGAAACGTAAATAAATACAGAAAGCAATCATTTGCAAATTAACTGTGTTTATCCACAAAAGTTTTATGAAGTGTTCCTGTAGTCAGAATAAGCAGATACTTACAAAAATCAACGAAGCTGATGAGGTCACACATGAAATATATTGTCTTCAGTTTTCAGTTGACTATATGTCAAAAAGGATGAGCAAGTTATCACATTCTGTTTAATTTATGTTTTATACAACATGCCAGCTTTTTCAGAATCAGGGAATGTGCTCTCAGAGTTAACTACTGAGATCTGATCGTCTGACTGACAGTGTTTCTCACCCTATCAGACTTTCTAATCTTTCTGGTGCATACATTACCCATGATGCAACACCACCACCAACAGTTCAGTCAGAGCAGAGATGAGGAGTGTGCTGCAGAGGTCTGGTAAACTCACTTCTTTCTGACTTCACAGTCCCGGATCTTCTCTCATTTTCAGACTTGCAGTCTTCAGTCTCATATAACACTGACTCACACGACATCACTTGAGGCGATTTATCAGACTTCACATACCCCGTCTAGAGCCACGAAATGCTTTATTTAACTTTTTCCACATTATCGCAGTAAGACTCCAGGCCTATGCGTGAAATCAGCAGAATTTAAAAATCTATGAACCGCACTGTTTCACTTCCTCTTGGAGTTGTTGTTCTCATGAATTTTGATGTGTTCCTACAGGTCTTCCATTGTGCATTCACTTCCACAACCGTGGCACCCACGTCCTCGTATCTCATCGCCCCTTTAGTCTAAACGGCCTTTTTAGCTGTTTACCCAAAACAAAAAGACGTGTGGACAGACACATGAAAGTACCTTCTTCTCACACTCAGCCTCTCTCCATCGACCTCTGCCTCTCTCCTCTGCCCCAATCAGCCACCTCCCTCCCATTTATCTGCATTAGCCAAACTAATGGCAGCCTGGCTACCTGCATTGATCTTCACTCGCTGAGTGAGATGTGCTGGAACACGCCTTTATGGGTTGCCCTTTAGGGAGTGCAGCAACAGTCCGACCTATCCTTGCCGATCTATTTGCGACACCCCCCGGCACCGCGGCAGCCGGAGCGGCCCTGAGTAATGACGACTTAATAAATGGTGACACGCCGTTGGCGGTGGAATGAGATGCCCATTGACAAGGAGCTTCCAGAGGCTTTCAGCGCCTGCCGGTAAAAATAGAAGAGGACACGAGACACCCTGCTTATGAGGACGCATCGGATAGGGGATAGGCGTCAAACGGGTCTGTGTGTGTGGCGAGTGTCAATGTGCTGTTACTGATACGATGGTGTATCTTCATCCGGTGGTATGGGAAGGGCTGTTAATGTTCTGTGTATGTGTGCGTGTGTTAGACAAAATGATTATGGTAACATGACGCCAGATATCTGTTTTACAGAGAACATCGGAAATTTCCCGCCCTGAACTTCGCACACACTGCCCTTTGACCACCGGCTGGCTTTAGCACACGCCTTCAAACCAGCCTGCTCATATCCCGACTGACCCTGGTGTTCCTGAGGCCATTGCCACTGCCAGCACAGAGTAACTAATTGCTGTTTCGATAAATGACATTTGAAGTTCAAGGTACGAGCAGACATCACTTCCTCTATGCCACAGGAGTTTCTCTTCCTATTCACTTCCTGTTCCCAAACGCCTCCTCCTACTCCATGTTACGAGAGGTCACACAGCAACTCCTTACTCAGCAAATGACATGTTCAGGAAATGTCGATGAGGAAAAGGTGGGAGATAATGAGGAAAGGTGGGTGGAGGGGCAGAGGAAGAACAGTAGCAAGTGGGGGGTGTTATGACAGAGCAGCATTTTCGTTTGTGTGGTGGTGAAGTGCTCACCCTAACGCTGCTTACCGGAGAGGCTGAGGCAAAGGGAAGAGTGAGCGTGCTTTTGAGAGCAGGTTTGCTCATTTGAGGGGAGGGGGCGGGTACCCGTGATCATATAACATCATAAAAGATGCAGTAACAGATGACAAGTGAGGAAAGTGAAACGGTAAAACATCAGCACATGGCTGAGTTATATTGATGAGGTTTATTGCGAGAGGGAGGGTAAGAGGAGGAACGTAAGTTAAGGAGATAACTGTGCAACTCTGGACTTTTTCATCACACACATTTGGTTATAAAAAAGGAAGATCACCTTACATATCACCAGCGGTGGAAGCGGTTTGTCACACTTAAACATTTACCTGAATGTGTGGGTGTGGGAAAGGAAGAAAAAAGGAAAAAACACATCTGCGTTGGCAATCATTATGGTAACTCTGTAAACCTCTCTGTGTCGGTGAGAGCTATACAACGAGCTATATATCACAGTATATGAAGCCTGAAAGCACGTCTCGGTTAGCATGTGAAAGTGTTAACTCGGAGTTTCTAATGTCTCCAAAATCCAGACAAAGAGATAATTTTAACAGAAAAGACATCTGGAATGTGATAGAAAGACTGTCTGATGGTTCCGTGATTACAGACAAGCATTTCTCCTCATTAAAAGTCTTCACAATCTCAAAAACCAACCCTGTATTTCATTACCTGTCCAGTCAAGTGCTGACACCTGTTCCTGCTCTTGCATGCTCTTTTTCCCTCGACTCTTAGCCTTCAAACGAAGTGGCAGCTGCATTAAAAATCCATTCCAGAGCTCGATGACAATGCGTCCTCTACACCAGAAGAGCCTCCAAACCCCGGCGGATGGAAATGGGAGGTTTCCCTTCATTTCATCGCTTCTCAAAAGGTCAGAGGTCGGCCCCCAGGTTTACAATGGGGTCACACAACCCCATCGTGTGCATGACGGGGCTTGGGTAATCTCTTTTAGTGACGCCTTCCACCTACACACACGCACATACACGCGGTTCCATGCGTGCGCATCCAGTTTCCGCATCCACTCAAGACAAGTACGGGAATGAGAGGATAAATAAACAAAAGTGGAACCACATTGCACCAGGGAGGGAAAACACGACCGAGCTGTAACATCTGTTGCAATGAGGGAGGGACGAGGGGAAGTTGTTGGGTGTATTTATTCATTGTTGATACATTTCCATCCATCTTCTGCTGACGGAAGTCTCCCGTGGAGCTTTACCTCACACAGATGTGTCCGCTCTGCTCAGAAGATGACGGTTTTACAACGCCGATAGGGAGCCGCTTACAGGAAGCAAAGAAATTTGACTGAAATGTAACGGTGATTCATAAAGTCTGCTAATTTCCTGCCGTGACTCGTTGCTGACGTCCGAGTGGGGGAGGACGGAGGAGTCGTTTTGTCTGTTATCAGCTGGCGTGCACTTGTTGGGCAAGAGCATAACTATGTCCAGGGCAGAGGTGTAATCTCTTCTACACTACATGCAAACCAACAGGCTGACCAACAACTTATGTAGTTGTTGGTCAGCGGTTGTTACAAATGAATGACTGAGCAATTTCTAATTCTGGGATGAAAGACTTCTAACTTGTTTGAGTCTGAAGGAAGCTCATCATGAGGCACCACTGATGCGGAAAGGACCAATAGAAATCTTGAAGCGAGGGGGGCGCGGACTAATCCAAGACCTGAAGGATTCCTTTAAATTGTATGTATATGTAAATGCTGAACACACCATTTGTGAATGGAGGTTTGTTGGGGGAGGACTTAAGTCCGGAGTTGGGCTGAAACAACGGTGGAGAAGCTCATTATTCCCTCTATATGGTCAAATCAGGGAGCTTATAGGCCTTGAAGAAATCTGCTTTCCCTCAGCCCTTCCTCCCACCCACACCCACAGTGAAAGTAGGGCCTCTGAGAGATCTCTCAAAGAGCATTAGCTTCCCTGTTAGGTCCCTGAAATTAAAGTGTCACCTAATTGAGAGGCAAGGGTTTGCTAAGTTGGGGGGAGTGATGATGGGACTAAAAGCATTTGTTGGAACCTTGCTTGTGCCATGCCCACACTCATTCAGATGAAGTTGGAAAATGCCAATTTAATTTCGCTTTATCGAAATGTTTTCTGAGGGTCGCCCACACTGAAACAACAGCAAATATATTTCTTCTTTCTCTGCTTTCGGTTTGATGGCAATTCACAATCACTGAAATCCCGGGCTACTGCCCCTCGCAGCTAATGAGCGAGGATGGATGAATCAAGGCTTTTACTGGACCACACATGTCTGATGTTGATGTCTACTTGGCTAAAACACAGTTTTGTCAGCTTCCAACTCAGACTGCAGATTGACGCTGTTTCTGAATCCTGAGTTATTCTCACCTTTAGGATCAACTGAGGACCTGCTGGTTAACAGGTGGCATTTACGACCATTAAGCAATAAAGTTTTATACTTGTGCAG
This sequence comes from Chaetodon trifascialis, assembly GCF_039877785.1. Taxonomy (NCBI): domain Eukaryota; kingdom Metazoa; phylum Chordata; class Actinopteri; order Chaetodontiformes; family Chaetodontidae; genus Chaetodon; species Chaetodon trifascialis. Next base: position 14,010,018 of record NC_092077.1, on the reverse strand, counting down.
CCCCCTGACAACGGTAACCCAATATAAATCACGATGACGTCATATAACGGCAAAACTAAGACACAAAATAGATCCTTGCTGCAAAACAAAACCGGAGTTCAAATTTGCCCATTCTAGAGCTGCAACTAACAATTATTTTCAATATATATTCCACTGATAACTTTCTAAATGGTTCAATTTATCATTTGCTACAGAAAATGTCAGAAAATGGTACAATATACCCATCATAAAATATTTATTTATTGTGCATTTCTATTATTACTAAAAAGTATTATTGTTTTATTGATGCACATTTGCACATTTACTATTATTATTATTATTATTATTATTATTATTATTATTATTATTATTATTATTATTATTATTATTATTATTATTATGGCTATGTTATTGTTGTAGTAGTTTGTAACTTTGCACCTTACCTTAGCTTTTTAAGTCTGTTATCCCTCTTTCTAACTGTGTGCTGTACAAAGCAATTTTCCGCGTGGGGATCAGTAAAGTTTTTCTGAATCTGAAAAAAAGATGTTCATCTTGTTAAAAGAGAAGATTAAGAAAACCAGCAAACCACCACTTTCGCATCTGAGAAGCTGAGAGCAGTGGGGGGTTTTTTATTTTTGTTCCTGCTCTGAGGAGCAGATTTTCTTCATATTTTTTCTTGATTAGACAGCGTCTAATAAAATGCTGAGCAGAAATGAGGGAGAGACATGCAGCAGACATGCCACTCACCACGAGGAAAGTCTGACGTCAGTGTTTATTAATGCAGCTTTAAATATTTGTTTTTGTCCTGCACAAGCACGCAGCTCCTCGACTGATTACGATTTCAAGCTCTAAAGTGGGATTGAAGTGTTTCAACAACATGACTGTAAAAAGCTATGGGACCAAAAACTGTGTCTGAACGCTCCCCAGCCCTCGTGGGCGCACAGTTTGCAGTAACAAAACACCAAACAGACGCTCCAAACACACATCCCAAGCTTGGAATGCTGTTAGTCGCCATCATGTTTCATACATATCAAGTTGGGTATCAACATCTATACCAACTGACATCTTCTGCAACCATAAACAGCATGTATATCCATGTCTGTCACACTATCCAAGAATCCAACTGCGACGAAATACGGCTCAGAATAAGACTCGTGTATGAATCTTCTTGCTGCTCCATAAATTTCTCCTGTCAGGAAGAAATTCTCTCAGTATTTCTCTGTCTGCGTCTGCGTGGCTGACAGGGCAGGAACAGTGACACAGCACTCCATCCCGCTCTTCTATTAAATATTTACACGCTTGTGAAACATATAAAACTAACCGCCGGCGCTCGCATTACCGCTCAGCAGAGGAGTCAGATTTAATATGGCTCACATTCGCTTCCAAGAATATGTGTGTTAAATAAGGAGAGGTAGAGAGACAGACAGACGGACAGACGAATGGGCTCGACTGCATTCGTACTGCTGAGCGAGTGTCCAGCGGTCCACTGGGAGCTTTTCTTTTTGTTTCATTTCGGGAGCCGAAAATCCCTCATGAGGAAACTGACTGTAAAACATCTCAACCCGTTTTATTCAATACAAATCTGACTGTTTTCATACGTTATGTGCTGAAGAGTTCGCTGAAGGATTCTGACTGCTCCTTTCTGCTTCCATCATGAGCGTTTTTTTTTTTTTTTTTAAGTTTGGAATCGTAATCATACCTCAAAATGCAATGACCATGACTCAGCGGAATAACCATCAATTATGTTGTCTTTTAGGGTTGGGAAATAGCAAACTACTAAATAATCTAATTACTTCTCACAATGTCGTACAGCATGACAATTTGACTATTTCATTTCCAGAAATTATAAAGTCTCATTTTGTTAAGTTAGTCATGTTAGCTGTCACCCTTTAAGATATATGGATTAATATGAATTATGCAAAAACATGACACCACATCCTCGACATTATCATCAGCTGCTTCCACTGACATGTCGCATAGATGAGTACGAGCAGAGATGCTTTACTTCTCCTCTCATTGCGGAAGTATTCCCACTCCTTTTATTTTACGATAAATGTAATATTGGATTTCAGCACTATAAAATTTGATTTTTATCTGTAATCATTCACAGGGAAAGAGGGGAGAGGTAGCTGAGTTCTCCTCCTGTTTAAGAGTAGGAGCTGAAGCATTTGCCAATTTAGGGTATATAACTTAATAAATCACTGCTTCCAGGGAGTAATAAGTAAAGCGATAATATTCCTCCTGCAATGATGAATGAGAACAATATATTTTTTGGGAAGTGGGTCCAACATTGATCGCTACCATATGATTCCAGTAAAAGCTATCTGAAAGTGAAATTATGTATTTTAGCTTGGTTGGTGAATGTCTCCTTTTAATATAGTAGATGTGTTGTGGCATGCTGGTGACTCAGCCGCCACATATTTCTCCACGGTGATTTGCCCCAGCTGTGTGAACAGACCAACACTTTAACACCAAGGGAAAACATTTCTGTGTTTTATCAAGACAAGAAAACTCATCGCAGATCCGCGGCAGTCTTGCTCAACTGGCACCAAACTTCATCACCTCTCATTACCGAACCCTGTTTTTCCTCCAGATAAGTCCTTACTCTTAAACAGAGTTATGGCCCCCATTCTTAACAACATAATTACCTTCTTTTATTTATTGTCCTAGCCCTCTCCCGAAGCCATTAGCACAATATTATCAGTTCACATTTATCAGGGCTCATAATGCAACCTTGGGGAACTTCAGGCAACCTTTGTGCCCCTGTCTGTCTGGGGAAAGTGGTTCATGTGTGTCGCTTTTAACTTTTTATGAAACCCTGTGTCATGTAACCCTGAGAACAAAACTGTCATGTGCTCTCTATTCACTACTTTACGCAGACAAAGTCCTCGTATTTGGCTAGCTTTACAGCATTTATATAGGGCCCTGGGTGAATACAAACCATCTGTGTCAACAGACTTCTGACAGGCCGGTATGGTGAGCGATGAGTCCCACCTGTACAACAGCACAATAGCTCTGGAAAAGTCTGAAGTGGTCCTGTACCTTCTTATACAAGTCACACAAGCTCATGCGCATTCATGCAGACTCTCACTGTATACCTGGGAGAGGTCATTCCTGATAAGAGTAATGACTGAAATGACTCACTCCAATTCGACAAGGGATAATTGAAGGACATCCTGCCATGTTAATGAATGATATATTCTGCCATCTCCTCTCTCTCTAGTGCAATCACCCACTCACAAATTGATGCTTCACATTCACTGTCCCTCAGATACCTTGTAAATCAAGTATAATTGACAGACAGAAGTGATGAAATGCAAAGCGGTGCGACTAAATGACTCCATCAAAGCAGCTCCATTAAAACCTCCGAGGTGGCCAATTATCTTTCACACTTGCTTGGCAAATAACACAGGCAGGCAGATACTAAACAGTAAACTTTTGCCTGTGCACTATAGAGTTATACACATAAAAGTACTGTTTAGAGAAGAGGAGCGAACAATTTGAGGTGAATTTTTGGGATCGAGCCAATATTCCTCTCACTATATTCAACCATCCCTTTGAGACGTCTCAGTGTCTCCCCTATATTCATTCATTCTGCAGCAGCATAAAATTTCACATGACCATTAAAATGAGTGGGCCACTGATGATTTTCACTTGCACACTGTGCAAGCATGATAACAGCCTATGGTTGGCTAACTCCCTCTCCCCATTCTTCAAAGGACATCTCGGGAAAGGTGCTGTTATAACAGTAGTGTATAGTGACGGGCAAAGTGTACTGACTCATTAGAATCAGTTCATTAAAAAGATTCATTCAAAAGATTTGTTCACCGAGGCGCTCAGTGCTTGACCGGACCTCCAACTGTATAGCCCTGCTCTCTGAACTGAAACAAGGCTGAACATTCAGTCTGGAAGCTGAGCAGGAAACGCTAACAGCTTGTTTTCTGGCTGCAGTGTAACTTTAGATACATTGACAGGAAGTAATGCTAGTCACTTGATTTAGCTGCATGTCATTAATACCTACATCCAGGGTTTTTCCTACAGCCATAAGGCCTAGGTGGAGCACCCAAGCCATTTTGGGCAGCACCACGACGCAGAATCAATGTAAAATCAGTGATGTTTCCCAGAACTAATGGTTGGAGTTGGTCACCATTGGACTTGTCTTTGTCTTTAAGCTTGCATCATTGTAGAGATGCAACATGCCCAACAGGACTGCTGCTGAAAAAAAGTTGTAGGGGAAACGCATACAGTCATATACATATTCATTTACATTCATATGGTCTTTTGTGGTGCAGATTATATTCAACAATGGAGGCTTAATGAAAGTGGAGGGTGCAACGCAGCTAATAAGTTACAACACGTCCTCCATTTCTGACTCAAGCTCTCTGTTCCCTCAAAGGTCAGACCTGTCGAGACAGCTTGCTATTGGCCAACTGCACAAATTTGCAGGTCAAGCTTCAAAAAACGCACAGATTACTTGCACACATTGTGCCCCTGGTGGATCGGCGGATTTGGTGGTTCAATTGGAATGAACTGATTTTGCAGCAAAGTTTTGCTGCTTTAAATGCTGATGTCAGAAGGACTTTAAAGTACACAGGACTGTAGTTACACAATTCACTCCAACAGTTTCATTTCCTCAAACAAATCCCTTTGAGAATTCCCTCCATGGATTCACCAGCATCTGTCAAAATCCATCTTGGCAGGAGCAAAATCCAAACTACTCATCTCATCGTCATCCACAGACTTCAGTCCTTAAAGATGTAAAGGATTCCTTTCCTTCGACTGTTTTCCCCGACAGCCTGCAGGCCGAGAGTCGCCCTGTTCCACAGCTCAACTTTGACTATTAAACCGCTGGACAGATGGATTCAAAGCACTGTCCACAGGGTGATTAAGTTTCATTATGGCAAATGAAACACTCCATTACTCTTTACTATCTTATAATAAATGTCTTTAAAGTATGCTTCCATGACTTAGAAAAAAAAGAGTGTCCAGGTATCAGCAGGAATGACCGTGATGCTGACTTTTGAGGAGTCTTCTTTTGACCAGAGGAAATGAGACAGAAAGAGAGGATGAGAGAAAGAAGAGGAGGAGAATACAAAATAATGTCAGCAGTTTGTGTCTGTATAGCAAGCCTTGTTAAAATAAATAAGTCAGTGTGTCATTTGTATGCTCTGTTCGACTGGCACAACACAGCCCATCTGGGCCCTGAGAGAAATATGCAGAGCGCAAGCACAAAGATCCAGATTCAACAGTGTTGTACAATTAATTTACAGGACAAATATCGGGCTGTGGTTTGTTCCACTACTCAGCGCCACAAATAGGGGCTTCCTTGTCCCTGTTAAAATGCTGACAAGGCAGCAGCAGTCGATACCCATCTAAGGGAGTAATCCTGATTCGCACCATGCCCAAAACACAACACGCAGCGCCCAATGCAACACAGGGCAGTCTGTTTGGACAGTTCCCCGGAAATTCTGTTATCAGCGCACGTCCAGAAGCGAATGTGGGGTGGGTGGGGTGGGTGGACAGTGGGTGGATGGTGGAGGGTTTGTGGGGGCGGGGACTTGTTGGAAAAATGGTTTGGATGGTGGCCCCCAGCTGAGGCTGTCTGGCAAAGGATCAGTCTCATTCCTCTTCAGTCCATGGCTCCTTTTCTCTGACCCGTCAGTCCTGACGTCTCACAGAACTGACGCAAGACATGCAGCTATGAAAACAGCCTCTGGTCCTGCTGGTGAGAACTGGGCAAAGCTCGCAACCCACATTCTCAAACACACACACACACGCACACACACGCACACGCACGCACACACACACACACACACGCACGCACGCACACACACACACACACACACACACACACACACACACACACACAACACACACACATCATGCGACGACATACAGACTTACTGTACTGCAGCCATCCTGCATTTCAATAGGGAGAGCCATCAAGATACTGTACATTAGAGGGGGCTGTATGTGTGTGTGGTGGGGTGTTGGTGGATGATAAAAGGCAAAGATGATACTGATGTATTAGCGTCTCAAACAGCTGTACTGCATGTGTTCTGGCGCTGAATCCCGCCTTTGAACTGAAGCCTTTGTGATGACTGTAAAATAAGATGTAGAGGACTGACAGCGTATGAAACCACATCAGTCACCTGAGCAGTGAATGGCGCATAATGGTGCACTGTTCAAATTAGCACAGCTTTTTCTTCAGGCACGCTGAACTTTTAAAAAATGCCTTGAAGCCTGAGGACTATTCAGACCTTCATTTCAAAGCTGCCAACTTTTTATGCACTTGTCTGCCTCCGAATGAAGAAAAAAATATAAAAGCAACCACTGTTAGCTCCAGTAACATCACAAGTTTCAAGGCTGGTGGCACAGTGGTTCACCAGTCACCTCAGGCATAGAAACTCATCACATCCTGTTTTCCCTGTGTCACTGAGGTTGGACAATAGCGGCGCATCTCGCCCCTGTGTTTTTCTTCAGGGTGGATTCTTGTTGGATGATAGATGATGCGATGTCCTCCTGTTTCCCTCTGATGTTTGGGCTCTGGATTATCCCTGGGCTCAGTGTGGTTGTTTTGGGTGGATTCTGCTCTAATCTCATGAGCTTCTGTCACACTGCGATGAAAGACAGCCTGTTGGTATTGGCGCAATGCTGAAGCTGACTCACAGGCACAGGTGCACCGTGAGAGAGGAGAGGTCGCGCTACAAGCTGAGCCTTACTGTGCATTTACATCCTCCGAAATGTAAACAACACAAAATAATATGGTGTTCATCCAAAGAACAATCACAAAACAAATGAAACTAATTAGCTGGCTAACAGGGGCTTGTACAAACAACCACCTCATTCACCCTCAAGCAGTAAATACATACTGGTTTGAACTTGCAAAACCTGATTTTGCAGTGACTAATCTGACAATTTACAGTTTTCTTCCCCTAATCCTTTAAAAAGGGTGGAGGTTTTTAAAACAAACCCCTCACTGTGTTCTTTGTTACACATTTTTGCAGACCTGACAAGTTTAGCCTCTGCGGTTAAGCTATTTGTGACTAACATGTCTTCATTTTCTTTATGCAGGATTACCTTAAAACAACAGTTGTCATGGAGAAAATGTACCTACATCACAAAACTAGACATGTCCTTTGACGAAATGCCTTCCTTTTGAATCATCTATTATTATCTACACCACCACTGTATAATCATACTGCATACACTGTACAGCAAGAACATGTCTACGAACACCTGCATACACAGGTGTGCTTTTGACAGTCAGCATCATTTACTCTTTTCTTAAATTCAGTTAGTTATTAAGAGAATCATTTGATACATATGAAATAAACATCATTCAGTTCTGGCTGAAGGCCAACATGTGTAAATTAAGTCTAATGCCACTAAAATGTGATCTTTTTCTCGTTTATCGGTGCTCAGGGACTGTTCTTCTGGATTCTGAGGTTTTGGTTGGAGGTGCTAGTTACTGTTGTCTTGTCAGTATGCATTTTTCTGCCAAACTTTTTGAGATTGGCAGTTGGTTGATTGTATAAATAATCTATACAAACAAAATCCCAGTGGACGAGGTGGGTTTCACAACCTGCTGTGACACAGTGTGAAGCCTCTAATCCTGCCAGACAACTCCTATATTTCATGCTTGACCAGAGAACAACATGTTTTGATTACAGCCGGTGGAAATTACCCTTTGAAACATACATTAAATCATGTCAGGGCGGGGGAGTCTACTTCAGTCTTCTACCTGCTGGGGTGTGATGGGTAAACAGAGGCTCTGATAGTGGTTGGTGGTCTACAGCATTCAGTGGTTTACTCGGGATTCGCTCCTCTGGGGAGCAGTCCTGAAGAGGAGGGGATTACCTCAATCCTCTCTCCCTGCTTCACCCCAACCAACTCGACACTTCAGATTCAAACAAAAGCTCAGGGACTGTGGGCCTCAGGCCCCTGGCGGACTGCTAATCCCATTCCAGCTGGACAACAATCCGTCTGGCCGGTGGCCCCTGTGGGGCTGTAAGCCCCCAGTAAGAGGCTTGGAAGAGAAGTCAGACAGCTCATCAAGGATGAGGACTTAATTAGCCTTGCAAAGTCAACCTGGCTAATTGAAAAGATTCGAGCTGCCACAGGAGCAGAGGAGTGGAAGAGAGCATTTTTTACGTTTTTTCTCCATTGTTCAAGGTGTTCTGTTGCCAGGCGAAGAAAAATGCCAGGGATGAGGCACCCCTGCTGCTTCTGAGTTGGCAACATGAAAAAGGGCCTGCTTGTAAGGTTAATTGGGCTGGACACAGTGCCAAGATAAAGTATGGGGGAACATGTCTTGAAGTGTTTAGCTGGATCTGAGCTTAATCTTTCATGACAGGCTTTATCGGCAGGGTCAGGAGTGTAGTTCTGGGAGTGATTCTACATGCTGGTTTTATTGGACGCCGCAAGTTTAAAACAACAAGAATAACTGGGTGTGCGTTTCAGTTTGCGATGCATCCGTATCTACATGCATGTATGTGTGTATTTGTCAGTTCATGAGTATATGTGTGCCAATAAACCCTCAAGTGTGCTTTAGGTGAAACGAGTCACTCTGGTGAGTCTGTGTACCCAGGCTGAGCTGATGTCAAAACTCAGTCAGCACTCAACGGGCAGACAAAGCACACACACCTTGGCGAAATAAAACAGAAACTCTCTTGACCCCTCTCTCTCCACCCTCCATCAACACTCTGTTTAAGCATGCCACTGCTGCTCCGGCATAATGTGTTTAGAAATGTTGCACTCCCTCAACCTCTCCGACTCTGTAATGCATTTTGCTACACGACCCCCATCTCTCTTATCCATGAGTTTGACTACGCCACTTCTCCCCAAACACACTATGTTTAAAGAATGCCACACTCTAACTCTCAAGCTCAATCACTGTAACGTGTTTGAGAGCCCAGACTGCCTCTCTCTTTGTAATTTGTTTGACGTTGCTAGCCTCTCTGACGCCACTTGCGCCTAATGCGTTTGAGCATTCATAGAATCACACACACACACACACACACACACTGAACACACAGCTGATGATGCTGACTGTAGAGAAACTAACTAATTTCATATCTCAGTTCATGAAGCGAGGCCAGATAATTGTGCCAGCATTTACAATCTTGGATTTAATTAAACATTATGATAAGATGTAAATACTCAAAGGCCTGAATAGAAAAAAATACATCGAAAAGAAATAATTAACATTAAAAGGACATTCTGCTGTGTTGTGAATTCCGGGTTGTTTTTTAATGCATCATCTAAACTGTGAGGCACGCAAGCAACATGGCTCCATCCATACCGATGACAGTTAATTGGCTGGTCCACAACTTTGTTCCAGAATGACATATCTCAACAACCACTGGATGGAACTAAAATGCTGAACATGGCAAACGTTATACCTGCTAAACAAGTTAGCATTGTCATTGTTAGCATGTTTCTAGCATTAACATCTAGCACTGCTGTGCCTCAGTGCAGCCTCACAGAGACGCTAGCAGGCTGCAGACGTCTGGTTTGGTTAGACTTCAGCTTGTGCTTTGTCTTTCAATCTTACATTAGTCCAACTACTGGTTTTCAAGTGTTTGCTAACCTGTGGATTACTTTTAAAGTTTTACTCTTGATTGTTTACAGTAATGTATAATGTGAACCATAAAGCCTAAAGTTAACTGACATGACATTATGTTACATTTCATTGTAGTGTTTGTAGAAAAAGAACATGAAACAGCTACTCACAGCTGCAAAAAGCTACCAAAGCAGTGTACTCATAACATTAGTACATTATGTTTTGGAAGAATAAGCATGTTTTCAGTGGTGATGACATGGGATGCAGCACGTGAGATTCCAGTTACCGTTTATGAGAAACTGATTGGTGAAATAGCAAATCACCTGTCAGCATTTTGCTGGTTGAGTCTTTCTTTCAAAACATTTTTCCGCTTTGTCAAGTCAAATGTATCTTTCAGCTAATCCCCTTCTGTCTCTGTCTGTCTGCCTGCTCTGAAATCCTCACTTTGATCCACGTCTTTCTTCCTTCTGGGCTCCTCAAAGTAAACCAAGCGCTGACCCTGAGCTGCAGAAACCGATCACCCACAGCTATGATGCTAATGGTCTTCATGAGGTGACGATATTGCGCACATTGTGGTCATAAGGGATCAGCACGGCTCTGTGCACATGGAGCCATCACTCACGGGTGAGGACAGCTGGGAGTAAAGGCAGATTCAACTGAAAATGATTTAACAACTTTAGACATGTTTTGAATTCTCTCTCTGCATTGATGTATGTGGCTTTACTGTAGCATGGCTGCCATGCTGAAAAAAAAAAAAAAGAAAACTGGAGGCTCAGCTTTATTATTTCCTTTTAAAGTTATCTCCATAATGTATCCCATGAATTAGAGCATATCCCATTCGCATGTACAAATAATCTTTTGGCACACAGTTTGTTATTACAGGAATCTCTTGTCTGTTTAATATCAAATGCAATGCTTCTGGATTCAGCTGAAATAACACCGCTGGTGTTTCAAGCAATTAACCTTTTCCACTGTGTAAATGGCTCGGGGGTGGGGGGAGAAAGAGGAGCTCAAGAGGGAATGAATGTCTGTGCCTGTGTGCTTCATCCACTCTGGGAGAATACATGGCACGTTTCAGGGAGGCCCCAGCTGAGTCGGGCAAGAACCCTGCACGGCGTGTGTGTGTGTGTGTGTGTGTGTGTGTGTGTGTGTGTGTGTGTGTGTGTGTGTGTGTGTGTGTGTGTGTGTGTGTGTGTGTGTGTGTTGAAGGGTGGGAGACAAATGCAAAAGAAATCAGTGTGGTCTCCAATGCACCGTTTGGAGTTAATATAATGGGGGAAGGGGAGTGATGTGTGGAAGCTCATGGCAGTGGGGGAGTAAGAGAGGCAAGACATTAATAAAAACTAAATCAGTCAGGCTTGACATAAACACCCCTTTGTTCTGCGGTGTGATGGCAGCAGCCACACAGTCAGCAATGTGATACATCATGCAAAGGAACGCTCAAAACCCCCCGCAGCCTTCCCCTCTCGATTGCTCCATGAAGACCACATACGCTCATGCTCTCTCTGGCTCCAACTCTCTCATGCACACATACACACACTCTGAGGCTTAATATCCCCTCCACCTCCATCCCCTACCTAGGAGCCTAATATCCAGGGCTTGATAATAGAGCGCTGTGTCTGATTCGTGTCTGCAGGAAGGAGCCATGAAATTACCTTCCTATGCATCAAGGCCTATAGCGTAAAGCCGCACCTCAATCACCAAGAGAATAAGGCCTATTGTTACAAGCCAGAGCTTTTACGAAAGTAAGCGATCCTACTTAGGAAAAAAAAGAGAAGATGATAAGACTTGATATCCCTGAATAGTATGACTGTCGCCCGGAGTTAGAGCTTTACAAAAATCCAGGTCAAGCCCCCTCTGTGTCTATGTGAGATCTTGGAAGAAGCTCTTGAGTGTGTGATTATACATTAACCCCCAAGTGCAGGAGCAGCTCTGTCCTTACGCTCAGAGATGTTTAAAGAAGGGTAAGTTTTCAGTTGGTTTCAGTTGAGGTTGTCTTGCCTTTGTCTTCTTGGAAGCCAGAGTTGAAGTTGGGTTGCGGCTGTGAAACTTGGCAGGAGCAAGCTGCCATTATCCTCTTCTCAAATCATATAATGGGCATGTTGCATTGAAACAGTGGCGTTCGATGACCCAGAGCGCCACAGGTAAAAAGGGTCGCAGTTTTCTTTTTTGCTTGAAAGGTCCCTAATGGCCAGAGGTCAGCGAGTCATGTTTGCCCTGCCTGGAGTGAATAACAATAGAGGAGGGTGGCGATGGACAGAGGCCGGCAGGTAGACAGATAATTAGATGGATGAGTAGACAAAGAGCTGAATCTTATCAGTCAGGAACAACAGGGAAGCAGACAATACTGGATCGCCATGTCCTAGTCTCTTTGTTGGATCCACAGAGGCACATGCTCATTAAAAGTTTTGTCCCACATTCACAGAACAGTTTGCCGCATCTGATGTTAGAAAACAAACATGTTTAGTGTGTGCAAAATTGCAGCCTACTCCACACGTGACTAAAAGAATGTTATTTTAACGAGGCATAGCACATGATTTGGACCAAACTTAAACTTAAGTATATGACGGTTTAAGGATGATGGTTTTTGGTTTTGTGTGAGAATGTGGATTTTTTTCTTTCCTCCTTTTAGGCCATCTGGACCAGCTCTGATTCTAAGAGAACATGATGAGTTAGTCCAGAAAGGACTGGGATGATTTCTTGATGAGATGAAATTCATTAACAGAGACAGGCCATAATTTATTTAATTAAAGGGTAACTCAGGTCCTGAGATCAAAAGATATTCTTGTCTCTTGAAACTCTGTTGTACAAAAAATTGTTGATGAATGCTTACCAGTCCTCGGCAGAGAACGTTTGATTAAATGTAGGATAATTTCCTTTTAATCTCAGTATTACTTGTAACACTAAAACGAGTGATTTCAAATTTATAAATCAGTCATGCAACATGCAGTCATTGATGCTATTTTATAGTTTTGACAGAAATCTCGCTTTGATCAAAGCAGCATTGTTTTCTGTTAGTCTGTCAGCCGTTTTAGTAGTACATCTTGTTACCTCACTTTATGTCAGACATAATTATGTGAAACTGTGAAAGATGTGTTTCAATCCCTGTGCTGAAAAAACCACAAAAAAGAGCAAGATTTATGATGAGCATTAAAACCCAGATTTTCATCTTTGGATCCTGGAGAGAAAAATAAATGTTTGCTTGATTCCCAGAGCAAGAATAATTCCATCGATGGTCAACGACTTCAGCTGGGTTGATGAGTTCTGTTGCAGCGACAGGATTACGCTCAGGGATCGATGCGGGACTTTCATTAACACTGAGTGACGGGCACCCGAGATGGGTCGATCCTGAACCGGGACTGACATTGACCCAGTTCCCTCCCCGCACGAGTCCTGTGCCTACCCAAGTCCATCGTCACTGTCATCAATAGCCAAAGCTCCCGGGGGCAAAATGTGAGAGAATTGATTGTGAGAGCACATGCAGAGTATTACTTGTGGAGGCACTGAAGCTCATCCAAAACCTCACATTAATCACGGTGGTGCCTGTTATCAATTCTCCATTATGGTTAAATTAAAGCTCAGCAGATTCCCACTCAAACATTTCGCCTCATTTGTTATGTGGTTGTTCTGTGAGTTGAGCAATAATATAATAGAATTTGTCTCACGTTAAAGAAAAAATTGATTGGAAGAAGAGTGGATGTGTTGGTTGCTTAACAAGTAAAAGCAAATCCAGCGTCTCAGTGGTTCTGATTGTACTTACAGTGATAATTTCCTGCATTCCTTCATCCTTCTCATCCCTTTCTATTTGTTTATAGGCCTGTCCAACCCCTGTCTCTGAGAAATTATGTTTACATACCACTAATTTGCTACAGCACATGCATTTTCATAGAAATACAATGCTGGCAAAATGACATGACTCTCAACATTCTCAGGGAACTTTGGCAAAAACATCGCAAAATGTTGATACTGAACGTGTCTGCAAAATGTTCACTGCAATTTATTTTGGTGGTTTTCCTGCATTTTCCAGCGGAATCATACAGTACTCTAACTCTGAATCACAGCGCTTTTGTTGCCTAAACATAGTCACATACATCCAACTGACTCAGTGGTGGAAAGAAACAATGTACTGAGTACTGTACTTCAGTACAATTTGGAGTTATTTGCACTTTACGTTAGTATATCCAAACAATGCTACTCTCTACTTCTACTCCACGACACTTCAAATATTGCACTTTTCATTTCTCCACATTTATTTTTTTACTGTTAAAGCTACTTTGATTTTACAACCAGAAGGATCGCCTTATTAAATATGATGCATTGTTAGAGACGCGACCCTCACAGGTGTTTTCGGTTATGTTGCTGATTAGACCGGCTCAGGTTGGGGTTGTGCAAAGCTCTGCTGGGATTCACATGAGGTCATGAAAAGAATGATGGACCTGGAAATTGTTCTGATATAAAACCAAAAGGAGGGCCCCTTAAGTCCTGAAAAAGCACTTTTTCATCCTGTTGCACACCATCATAACTTGTGTGTACAAATTACGATCTTGCATACCATAAGATAATGCAGGACCTCGAAGGTGTCATAATTTAACACACTGAAAGGGGCCACTTTGTATGCCGTCCATGCAATATGAATGAAGGGCTTTATTTTCAAAACTTGTATTTCAACACTGTAGTATTGTTGCTTTTAAAGTAAAGGATCTGAGCACTTCCTTCACTGCCAGTGAATATTATTATGTCTATCAGCAAAACATAATTGGAAAAGCAAATTAGTTGGACAGAAATGGCAGACTTGGCCTTACTGTGTAAAGTCCTTCACGTATTTTCACACTGCAGCCACAGTAAATTGCTAAATCTGAAAACGCAGCCTTTTCTCTGTTCCTAAGCTCGTTGGACGGTTTTTCAGAAACACTCTTCCAAGTGGATACTTCTGAAAACAGCAGCTTCACATTTAGTCTGGAAAGGCGAAACCATGACGCCTGTCTGCCAGACACAACCGGGTGCTGTGTGGCTGCAGAAAACCTTCTAACGCCCTCACTGATCTCCCATTTTAAGTGTGAATAGAGCCGATAATACATAAACCAGTATTTAGGTTTACTTTCTCTGATAACATCGTAGCGGTGCAGGAGTTTCTGTTCCACTTGGTTAACAGGTCGAATTTATGACTTGCCATTTTATGCTTGTTTAATTGCCTTAAAACTGAAAAATGTGCATGAGAACGAGACAAAACAGCCAAACAGGAACAGAATCAACTGCTTAACCAAAAGTGATAGAAAACGATAAACGTGGATCCACATCACCTTCATGTGTTAATAGCTTATGACACGAGCTCTCACACATATTAACCACGTTTACGTCTGTTTAACCATTCTATCATCGCTGCGGTCTATTTTTGCCTGTTAATTCAACTCGCTTTACTGTCTCTCACACTATTTCTAGTTCACACTGTAATGTGACAATCTGTGCAGAGTTTACCTTCCCTCCCTCTCTGTTTCTCTCAGCAACAGCCCCCGCCACCCCTCCCTCCTCCCAGGGGAGTCACTCCAACAGACAGGACCAATTTTCTGCTAATTGGGCCTCAGGAAATTGCTCCTCGTTTTAATTTACTGTTGGACAGCCATGAAGACATGTGATCCACCGCTGCTTTTCTCTCTCCCTCCCTCCTTTTCTTCCCCTCAGCGAGTGCAGGTGTGAGGATGAGAGAGGTGCGCTGCACTGCGCCCTCTCCCTCTCTCTCTTTGGAAAATGAAATAGTAGACAATGTTGCTGAGTTGAAGGGTTAACTCACTGTGGCAACCAGATACATTAAGACATGGTCCAAGTTGTAGGGTCAGATATGCACACAGTGGGGGATGTGACTCAAAGGTATTTAAAGTTTCCTGAGACAAAAGCGAGCTTGAAGAGAAAAAGGAAGAGCAGGATCAGTTCCAGTCCAGTTCGACTGTTTTCACAAACACAGACTGTCACAATATTATCCAAACCAGCGGGGCGCAGCGTGCACACTATCCAAACAGGAACTGTATTCATTGGAAAGAGTATTAACCTTTGCTATCGGCCGATGGCAGGCCGGACTGTGAGATCACCAGGATCAAATGACCATATCTGACAGGGCGTCGTCTGGAGGATTGTCCAGATAAGATTAATTGCCATATAGTAACAAAACTAACACGATAACCGTAACATTAGTAACAAGGATTACTCTGTTAGCAATTACCGAGAAAATATCAGAGGAATTCTACACCACACTCAAGATCTTCAGACCTTGATAGTGATGGGCAAGTGAGACAGGTGTTCCCTCCTCCAGGGCCGTCACAGGACAATGTGTATGATGATTTGTGAGTCATGTCACAATGCATGCACCTTCTAATACACAAACCGACACCAAACAATTTGAACAAATGTAAAACGCTTTTACAAATAAATACAACCCAGCTGTTCAAGACATTTATGTGGAAATTCAAAGTGTAAAAAATCATTTCAGTGTTGAATTGTATACATACCTTAATGAATGTTATTGAGCTTAGTTTGACATATTTTCTACATTTCATTTGAAGCGACAACAAACATGTTTCCTAACTTAACATTTGACTATTTATTTTACCCAAAGAAAGTGTCAACCTTCCCGCTAACAGAAAGCCTATTTCAGCTGCGGTGCTCATGAATCAGGGAACAATCCAAGCTGTCTGCAGAAGTCAAGGAGAAATGCCTTCACTCAGTAAAGCACTTAAATGAGAATTCCCCTCTTGCCTTGTTTCCCACTGTCTTATTTAGAGTCTCTGACATAATCCATTATTTTCAATTCTGCCTATTGTTTTCGTGTTTTTTGCCAACATAAGCAAAGTGCGAGACATTGATTTGAAAACTGTGAGGCTGACCATTTTACTGACAATCTATAAACTATGACAATAAAGCAACTTTGGATGGATTTCAGTGGTTCAATTTAAACACTTAAATAAGAAGAAACAAACCCTGATGTGTACGCTGCATGTCAACACACACCTATTGGGCAATGCTACACTCTCACACACACACACACACACACACACACACACACACACACACACACACACACACACACACACACACACACACACACACACACACACAGCCCCCAGCCCTTCCTCAACACACGTGTTGCAGAACGACTAGATCCAACCTTGGTTGACATTCACACCAACACATCCATGGCCCCTGAGGGCCCGCTCTGACCCTCGCACAGGGTTCATCTGCATCAACCAATCAATACACACGCATGTTGTAGCGCAGAATCCCTCCATCCCTGCCTATCAATACTGACACGTTACCCCGGCCAAACATCCATCAGGCAGCCTGACATGTTTCTGAGCCGAGCAGCACCATCCATCAGCGCTAGACTTTTATAAACCTAACGACCTAATATGAATCAATAAGTCATGTTTTCAAACAATCTGCCGGGTCGATATGCAAAGCTGCACTCCAACACCAGCAGTGACCTCCATTCAAGGACCTCAAACACAGTCATAACAAAGAGTAACAGTAGGCCACTGTAAACAACCAGGAAATGAAGTTTAGCGTGACTTGTAATAGTGTTCATTGATTCTGTGTTTTCAGGCATTAGTGAGCTAACAAAGCTCCTCTAAAGGAGTCAGGCTTGATAAATCTGTGCTGTTTGGTCACTGATTTTGTTCTTAATAAAATGGGCGTTGTGTGACTGTGTGCGCAGTATGTTTGTTCATGTGTGTGTAGAGGATATAGAAGCGGAGAGGCAAGAAGAGGAAAAGAAATGACCAGTCTGTAACATACACATCCAAACACATCCAAAACCAAACACTTTCTCTCTCGCTCGCTGAAAAGGACTCATACACAGACACACACGCACACACACACACCAGCACACACACACACACACACTGAGCTCATTACGTCCACCGCGCTGCCTGATGCCTGGTTGACAACTTAGCACCTTCAACTTACTTTCACACTTTCCAAACTTCCTAACTGCTCGGCCTCTGTGCACAGTGGAGCTCATTCACTCGAATCCTCGGCGGACGGAGAGGAGACAAATAACCCTGCGAAACCTGTCTCCCCCCAAATCCTCAGTATCTTATCAGTTTGAACTCCTGACTTTCCACTCCCACTTTAATTGTTCACACACCGGCAAAACACTGTTGTCCAAAAATACGCTTCAATAAAAGTGAGAAAGTTTTTCCCCCAAAGCGAACGGGGGTTCTGTTGTAACTAAAATCTCCATCCATCATGCAGATAGGTATGTGTCCCTCGAGGGGACTCAGCACTCTTTGGCTGTTGTAATAAAGTGGACCTATCAGTCAGGATGGAGCAGACTTATTACTGTCTGTGTGGCCTCCTAATGCTTTACACACTCTATAAAACCCTCCTGCTGCTCCTGCAAACTGTGCAACAACACCACCGCTTAAAACATGGATTTAGGAACAGTGGGAGGCAAACCTCAGGGCACAGAGCAGAGCATATCAATGGATACTAATGATAATGATCAGTGGTGACAAATTTAATATCGCACTCAACAATAAACATCAAAAAAAGAGTTCTCAGTTTCATGTTTATTATTTATAGCGTCTTATTAATAACAGAAATATAATGAATTACTTGAGGAGCCTTTTAACTCAGGCTGACTGCTTTTGGCTACACTTTGTTCTCATTTTGTTTTGATGTCAGAGGATTAATTAACTGGAAGGACAATGGCCAAACACATCCTGCAACCAGGGGAAAATAAAACAATGTGCTGCACTGCGGCCACCACAGAAAGACCAGCTGCAGCAACAACACAAGGACACTTATCAAGGATGCAGCAGCACTGCAAAGGCAACCGGGACTTTTTTTTTTCCCCACAAACCACCACTACGACCATCAGAACTGTGGTCTCAGCATACCATGAACAGTTACATCAAAGCTACAGTACAGTCAGACAGCTCAAACCAGCCCCCGGTTTCTGCTCCACAGAGATGCATCAATCTTTAAAGTATTTCGCAAGTGAGCCAAAGGTTAAGTCTTAGAGACTAACTAAATTATTTGAATGACACAGTTAAAACCACAAAAGCCACATGCATCAGGACAGGCTGGGCTAAATCATAGCTTGCACTTTTGCACAGTGCACCTGAACGTGGCTTTTGAGGGCTTGGCGAGTTTAATGGTGTGGCAGGTCATCTGCACTATGTTCAACACCCTCGGGGCAAAGGAGAGTGAGAGCGCTCATTCAAAGACCTCCACTATGTACAGCTATATATTCCACCTGGGTGGCGAGTAGTAAAGATACAGTGGGAGTGGGGGGGAAGGAATGTTATGGATTTATGCATGTCAGGTATCACCTGTCAAAGAGCGGGGAAGATATACAGGCACAGATCTATAATGAAGAGGCCAGGGCTTGTAAATGAGGTTTCCATGTTTGTGGGTTATGGCTCTTTTTTCCACTTCATCACACCTGTTTTCTCTCTTACTATATCACTGCCCATGTTTGCTCGGGTCTTTAGAGGTGAGATGTTTCTATGAACCCTAGGAGTGTGAGTTCACCAGCTGCATTTCTTATTATGTCCCAAGTCTTTCAGGTATTGAACTTAATTTTTACTTAATAGCAGACATTGCATACATGTTTATTTACTATTGTAATACTACCTTCACTCCTGTCTACTCTGTACATAAAGCACATATTTCATGTCTTCAGGACGTCCTGGAAGAGAGATCCTTCCCCTGTTGCTCTTGCTGTGTTTAAGAGTGGTAATTTATCATGACTTTGGAGAGCCTTTCCAAAACCAAAACTAAGAGAGCAAAGGGGAGAGATTGATGAAATGGTGTGTTATCTGCTAACATAAACTGTAGCAATAGCTTGTCTGGCTAACTAGCTTACTATCTACTAAGGTAATGCTAACATAGTCTTATTTCTAGTCTAACTCCTTTTGTTGGGTTACGGGTCACGTTAGAAAAATAGTTTTTCAGCCGACTAATGTTAGCACTAGCTAGCGACAGCTGATAAAATCTGCTCACAGCAGTTTTTCAGCCTGCAAAAATATACACTTGCTAGAAATGAGGAGCCTGGTTTTGTCTCATCTCTACTGCTTCAGTTATTACTGTGAATTTCAAGTGTTAAATGTGCCACCTTTATAATTCTAAACTGCATTTGTGGCATGCAGTTTCAGACAGGATTGTGTGGTTCTCACATTAATACTTCTGCACCCTCACTAAATGTAGTCCAATATCAACATTATCATCTGGCTGTAGGGTTTCATTTTATATGTTGAAATAAACCGTTAACTCTCTCTAAGTCCATTACAGGAAGAGAAAACACTGTGATTACACTGTAGGTACTGTGGTCAGCCATTATCCTCTTTGTCTCCAGGGCCTTTCCGGTCCAAGCAGTGAATGTGCTGCAATTCCCAGCCCTGACCAGAAGCAACTATTTCAGGTCATCTTTTGAAGGACTACCCTTTCCCCTTACATCATCAACTACAGGCTCTTTTCCCTTCCTGAGAGCTTTGAGGGAGAGCAGCAGGGGTCAAAAAAATTCAACCACTCCGTCTTGATACCCATCACCTGTCATTATATGACCCAGGTGATGCATTTAAGATGGTCTGCGGAGCCTTGAGGGTATTTCTTCTGTTTTAAGTATCCACAATCAAAACTCCTTAAAATATCACCAATTTCCCCTGAGGCTGGGTGCACCGGCAACCCCTGACCTTAAGGTCAGGTGACTAATTAGCCAACACCTCTGTGGAGCGGTGGAATGCTCTGTGCCGAGGGCGGGAAAAACTGAAGAGGGATCTGTCAATTCCCTTCACTGGGACCATAAACACTCACAGGAAGATACTTGGAAACAGCTGATTATTGTGTGTGTACAGTCACTCCTCGTGTATACAATACAGCAGCACTAAGTGTCAAGTGGAAAACGATAGATGAGAAAGAGGAGGTGGTTTGGGAAGAAGAGTGGTTGTGTTGACAGGAAATTTGGTGCAAACGTCACTGGCAAAAGTAAATGCTTCAGCGTGTTTGTGTCCCTGTCTGCCTGCACATGTACACATGTAATGTCATTTGCTAACTTTAACCTTATTTACTAAAAAGCGCCCTTTTTTCCCCAAAGAGGATGTGCTAGTCTGCTGAAGGGGTGCAGTATAATTTAAAGTGTTTAGATGAAGGGTATGAGCTGGGTTCTAATGACATATAATGGTCCGTGTCCTACAGGAGTTTATTGGCTTTTCAAGGGCATAATGATAGTCAATGGCCATGCATTACATTTCAGACCATGGCCCCCATTAGGTCCAATAGGATCTTTCATCTTCTACATTCCTGCTTGTAGGCGATAGAAGATCCTATGTCATTGTCAAAACGCTGTCCCCCCGGTACAGGAATCAACTCCAGGCCACCTTGACACAGAATTCAGCATGATTGATGGTAATTGCCTTTTGTGAAATGCCACCGCCACTCTTTATTTTCCTCCCACCCTTTCATGAGGAGCAACTAAAATACTTTACCTGATCTATATGTGGAAGTGGTCGGCATCGTACGAAAGGCATGACACATTCAGCTCTCTGTACTAAATGGCTTAATTATGCTGATGACATGTTGCGATTCATTGGCCTATTTGGACGCGGTGGCTGTGGTCGAGCAGGGCCAGATATAGAAGGGATAAAAAGACTATTGTGTGTGTGAGGATGGACGGGGGAAATATATAAGGAAAGGCATTTGAAAATGAAACCAGATGTGTGCGTGAGTCTGTTTTTCTGTGAGTGTGTGTGTGTGTGTGTGTGTGTGTGTGTGTCTAGAGACTGCCGGCGATGCCATTCCTTGGCCAGAAGAGTTTGTGGCTTTGAACAAGTATGTTTGGTACAATTAAAGGAAAGAATAAAATGAGTAACACGGTAGGGTAAGAAAACGCTTGAGGTTTTGATGTGATTTGGGAGCAGAGAGAGAAACATGGATAACAGGAACAGAATACATCCAAAAAATGTTCTCTTGACTCAGCGAAACAGATCACATTAGGGGAAGAGAATATGTCAAAACCTGACATCCTGGATTCGCATCACCGGAACAAAGGACGGGCACAAAATATCACCCGGGGACGACCTGACAGTCGTCTTACATAAACGACTGTCCCAAAAAAAGAAAACTCTCCCGCAGCAGATAACAATGTCCAGCCTTTTCAGAACTGTTCACTCTGTCGGTGTAATAACCGAACTGAGCAACAGAAAATCATTTCTGTTTGGGGAACCGATGAAAAAAGTGCTCTGGCATTGCTCGGGACAACGTAAGCCAAGAGACTCATTCCACTAAGGCTCCACAAATGTCCCCTTTCCTTGCACCTTGAATATTTCCAGCCGCGCCAAATAAAATTGTTCCAGGTGCACCAATGAAAAGGACGGGCCCGATTTCCTAAAAGTGGGGCCAAGGGCTGTTAAACAGAGAGGCGTGAATTCAGGCCAGGCTTTGTAATAGCTTGAAGTACTGGCCAGTGGCCCCTGTGAAGGCTGAGTGGCCTCTCTCACAATACCGAGCGGTGTTATAGTTACAGGTGTCTGCTAACCATTATAACACATGGCAGATTAATTCTCATAACATATGACAGAAATAAGGATGCTCATTCATTTAATATTGTGACATCTGGTGGGGAAAAGAACTACAGGACTTGTGTTAGGAATGATAATAATAGAATGATCAGGTCTCAAATACTGCAGAGAAAAATGCTAAAAAAGCTCAAAATTACACCAGTGAAAAAAGAACTGTAGTGCTGCAGACTAATATTAAAATGAGACTTGATGTTATAAATGTTATTTTAGACAAATAACTTTGGGTTTCAATTAGTAAATAAAACTGTATCTAATTATGAAATAGAACAATTTGCTGTAGCACGCTTGTCATGATAATAGCTACATTACTACCTATCTACAACTCCATTATTTTTGTCATTGCATTCAAAAGTGGCAGATGGTAATAACGGCAAATTGCTGGTTAAGTCACGTCAACTTGATCCTGCTGCTGACAGCTCTGTCAGTTACGATTAGCATTATAATTGTAATGATCCCAATTAAGGTGATAAATATTCATGCCATTTACTTGAACTGAGAAATTCCAACTATTGTTAGCTCTTAGGAGGTAGTCAGTACCTGACGGCTATGTGCAGCAGCTGAACTGTGCAGTACATGTGCAGTCAGCGAACACAATCATTTCCTGACCGTCAGACTTATCACAGCAGCAGCAGCAGAAAAAACTCCCCTCACTAACTTTTCAAAAAAAACTAAGGAGTACAGAGTGGAACTGTTCCTCCCTAACAATCCACCTGGGACCCAGCATACAGACACCGGACTGCAGATCTATAAATGAGAAGCCTGCTAACAGCTTTGATTGTGTCTTGTGATTTCATGGGAACAATTGGCTGCTGGTAAGCTGTAGCAGTGAGACACTTTACGTTTCAATGGGGATGTTGCTCTTGAAGGAGAAGATGGTGCGAGAGATTCTGAAACCAGGTTTGGCGAGAGCCATGTTTGATGGATGAGAACCATTTAATTTTTATAAATACAGTAACTGACTACTGTAGCTTCCTGCGGTATGGTTTTGCAGTGTCATATGAACCATAAAGTAGCCTCAGCTGTGTGAGACTACAGAGGAGAGTGAGTGGAGCAGGGCAGGACTCATTATAAACTAACAGATCGCAACAACTCCCAACAGCTCCTTCTTCTGTGATGGATTTCTTTCTAAAGCCCTGACAAACTGCGAGCCTAAAAGAGCAAAGCCTACGTTCAAGGTTCATCAGTAAGCTGAAACCTAAGCAGAGGGAAAAGGGCACCTCGACGTATGGAAAGGTTTAGGTGAGTAGTAAACTCCCTCCTACGGAACTGATGAGAAACACCTGCGTTTCTGAGCAATAACGTCAGCCGGACGAATCAAAGCCAGGATAGATGATTGAGAGCGAGGCGGCACACATGAAGAGCTCTGATCACACAGTCCAGAACTAAGAAAGCAAGCAGGAATGGCTGAATGGCTGCCGTTGGAATGAAACCTGAGACACGCCATCAAAGACGCAACACAAACAAAACACGACTGACAGAAAAATGACCAAATACTTCGCTGTAAACATTTAATAAACAACTGAAAGCCTGCATAAATAACCAAAATCCAAGCTCTAATCACCAAAGAGCTTTACATTAACAAACCGTACGCAACACACTCGCAGGTATTAAGAGGTTTGAGCACCAACAAAACCAAGCTGCTTTGAAAGGAAATCCACAAACTGCTCGCATCATTTAACCTGTGCGAGGTGAGAAGTGACGGTCTCTGCCTCACGTTCTGTTTCTTGGTCGTGCCATAAATTGTTAAAGTGGGGCAGTGGGTTCTTTCCTGCTTTGTCAGCACAATATTTGATTGAAGTCATGAAAGGGACGCCTGTTGAAAACAATGCGGGCGGGAGAAATGCAAAAGGGCTGGAACTTGTCTAACCCTCAGCCAACATTGCCAACACTTCACCCTCCATGTGAGGAGAGGAGTGCTGGGTGAAAGCAAGATTTCGTAGTGGCATTGGGAAATTTTTGCCAACTGCCCTAAGTTGTCCGCTATTTTGGAGAGTGTAACTAGATATTTCTTAATTTATGCTGTCTTCCTGAAACCCAATTACACCTCAACCAAGAGTGACCATTCTCCATGTTTTACATCAGCTAAAAATAATTATATTCTGGACAATCGCAGGGGTTTGATGTTTCAATTTCCTCCCTGTGGGGAAGACGCGGCTGTTGGCAAATGGTACGTGTACGGAAATGAAACACAAATGTCTCTCACCCTGTGGTCCGAGGTTTGTGATGCGTTTAAGGAGGCACCATATGAAATGTGCCCTTCGCTGCCCACTGGTGATATGTGTTCTGCCTACTGAGTCTATGTGAAAGTTGTTTTAAAGCACGGCTTATCGCAACTGCACTCAAAGTTTCTACTCTTGTGTGTCTGTCTGCTGTTTCCGTGCATGTGTGTTGGCGTCAGTACTAATAGGTCTGTCAGATGAGATGCTGCTGAGAGCAGTTGTCATAGCCCGATGTCCAAACTGGCAGCATTCACTTTCCACTTCCAGTCCCTGGAGAGAGTTTGACCTGAGTGGAGTTACCACAATGTGCTTTCACACTGCCCAGTCGGTCATCTAACCCTGCGTGCGCACACATGCTCACACACACACACACACACACATGCTCACACACACACACACACACACACACACACACACACACACACACACACACACACACACACACACACACACACACACACACAACACAGCTGACACATTTTAAGAGTCTGTTAGTGAAACCTCTGCTGAGACCTTATTCATTATTCAGTATTATATTGTTCTAATTAGCCATTTAAACAATTCACAGCTGGGTTTTACATGCCCACATTTCCATTTCAGAAATGGTCACAGGCAGTAAATCCTGTACATTCTGAGGCTGAACAAAGCACAAACAAAAATCTACACTTCACAAATCAAGAAAGTTGTTCATTAGTAAGGAAGTGGCCCAAGAAAAGATTTCTAATTTGCAAATACAAATGTTTTACCTGAAAAATGAAAGAGAACAAAACCCCTTCAATGGATTCACTGCATTCAACATACAATAACAATATTTTAGTACAAAAAAACTGTTCTTTGAAGTGCCCCTTTAAGATAAAATGCTTTATTGATGCTGTAAACAGTCTCAAAGAATACAGAGTAATAGCTTCACAGTTATGGCCAAAAAACTTATCTAAATACCAACAAAATCTTATCAATTCATTGATTCAGTGCTTTTTGCAAGATCCTGCCAGGCGAAACAACATTGTCACAGGATTACAAACAGCATAAAAAGCTGAATGAAAAATCTGCCACTGACCTCAGATTTCTGAGTGTCGAAGTGTCAAGTGTGAGGAAAATGTCATTCAAGTTAAAATTAGAGTTCGATTCTCTGTATCACCAAAGGTTATCTCACTTCAAACTTTTTCTCATAAATTCAAACATCCGGAGAAAATGTCAAAACAACAATGGCTCTTCCTGCTCAGGGTCAGGCTTTGGACTACAACACACACAAATCTAATTCTTCCTGCACATGCTAATTTTTAAGGTCACATACTGGTGGGCACACAGAATCTGTGCAGTGTATACACGGTTTATGAAAAACTCCCACTGTGCTCACAGATGAGGCTGAGTATACAACGGAGCCAGAGGACAGAGACCTGAGCCGAGATTTAACAGGAACACAGCATGCCAGAGCGCTGGCCAGTAGACATCTCACAAAGAAAACAGTCCTGTATTATTCCAACCAGAGGAGACCGTATTGCCCATTTTGCCTGTTCGACAGCGAGACCTGTTTAGTCTTTGACTGATTTTACTGTAACTACTACTGTCTGTGGTCTACAATAACCACACCACCCATGCTTTGATTGGAAATGAATGAAAGTAGTGACCTCACTGCTTCGGCTGGACCACCCTTAAGTGAAAACTCCCGAGAAAAAGAAAATCAAAGAGTGGGAGTTTGAGGCCATATATGAAAGAAATCTCTGTCAGGCGCCTATGTTGAGATTTCCCATTTTGAAACAGTGTTTTCGCGTCGAGGCGGGGAGGTGCAGCTGCAGAACATCCATGTGCTGATGTTTATAAGTGATCCTGGAAATCCAGCAGAGCTCTGTCCCCGCGATTAACAAGCCTCTGCAGAGTGCTCCACACATGCAAACACATAAACATGCACAGGTCCACAAAGACATACGCAAGCAGCATGCAAGCAGACACATGTGCACACAAGGTTGGGACAGAAATGACGACAGCGCACAACAGTCCAAGTGACCTCAACCTGCAAATACCTCAGTTTTTTCTCCTTTACCAGCAGTTCTATGAACACATTCATTTATTAAAAACTGTAATTCTTTTCCTGATGCAGCCATTTTTCCTCTCAAATAAAACTGCACTGAAATCAAAATGGAATTCATCCATCTCTGTCTCAGGGGCTCTTACTAATAAATACAACCAGGCGGTGGTTTGAGGCTTGTGAAGAGAGGCGAGCGTGCTTGTGTTGGGGTGTATGTGCATGACGGAGATTAACTCTGGGAGACAATGTAATGCTTGTAGCGCTGCTCGTAATGCTTGTAGCTTTGTTGTGTTTGCAGGAGAGTGTTTGCTGCCCAGAGGACAAGTAGAAGGCACCCAGTTCCAAATGACTCTCTATCTGTGCACTGGTGCTGGCTCAGCAGGCTTTGAGTCCGCTTCATTCGGCTCCCTGATTGCATTGGCCTTCTGTCCACCTACCCATTGATTCCCATGGCCCAGCCAAGCACTTTTCTGTTTGCCTTGCTTCTCCTCACCTCAATACCTACAACCAAGCTGCCTCAATACTGGTATTACCACGGTGTTACCTGTATTAGTGCAGAGGTCAACGGGTTTGAGAGGGGACAGTTCATGTGTAGCGGAAGATGCATGGAGCCCGGCTTAGGGAAGCTGACATTATGACTTATATCCTCCTGCACTGGTGAAACAGAGAACAGCTTGAACAATCCCATAGGTCAGAAGGTGCTGTTTCATCATTCCACTTAAGAGGTCTATCACTTTGACTGAAGTTCAGTTATTGGTATTTGAAGTCCTGTGGGCAAACACTCTGCAAAAGGTTACAGGGGTCAGAGGTAAAATACATAGAAGCCT
Organism: Chaetodon trifascialis; assembly: GCF_039877785.1. Lineage (NCBI taxonomy): Eukaryota > Metazoa > Chordata > Actinopteri > Chaetodontiformes > Chaetodontidae > Chaetodon > Chaetodon trifascialis. The sequence goes on along the minus strand of NC_092077.1, from coordinate 13,982,833 downwards.
TTTTATTCCTCTCTCCAAAATATCCTATCCAGGACCACATCTAGCTGCTGAAATATCAATTTCACCAAAAAAAACTCCCTATAACCTTCAGCTGCAACTGTCCCTCCAGTGCTGGATCAAAATCACACAAAGTGAACCGTCTGTGAAACTGATATCACCTTTAAAGGAGAGCTTTCCAGGCGGGGCCAAAACACAGAGGGCGCACTGTATTTTCTAATAGCTCTTTATCTTATGAGCATGTCTTTGATAATAATATGTCCAATTGTACAATGAAGACGTTTCAAGACTCTAATGTGCGCCGTCTGTGACACGGTGAGATTTGATCTGACTTCTCCAACTGAGTTTCAGAATGAGCAACCTTGTATTAGCACTGTCCTGTCACTCATGCTCAGCTACGAGGGAGGTTTCATAACGGACGGAAACATGAAACCGGACGCAGAGGTGGGAACGTTTGCAGACACAAAACATTCTCAAAAAACACAAAGGAATGCAAGTCGAGAAACCGGAGCAGGCCGCCTGATAACACCGTCTGACAGGAGACTTTTCCAAATAGAGGTTCTGAGATATCTAATGTCTTGAGTCTTGAGTCCCCCTCTTTCATACATCAGGAATGTAAGTTTTGCAATTTCAGAAACTTTTTTGGTCTTTTTTGTTTTGTTTTTTACACAAATAATAATAATAAAAATAAGAATAATAATTTCAAAGAGAATTTTAACCATTTAAATTCAAAAAGATGGTTTTCAAAGTCAAATATTTCAATGCTATAAATTCAGGGGTGTTTAAATTTCAAGTTTAAGTTGCAGTGGAAATGATTAAATTAAATTACAAGATGCAAATCCTTTTTTGCTTCCATACTATGTTGTCAAACCATCAATAATGAGAAAGAGAGACAGACAGCGACAAATATGAAGAGCAAAAGACAGTGTGAGACAAGAACAAAGCGCAGACAGACGGACAAAAAGAATTCCTCTTAATGAATTCACTTTGACAGGCGGCCGGGCGCTTTAATGAAAATCAATAGTGTAATTTTCTACTTAGATAACCCAATCCCACGAAACTGATTCCCTCATTTCCTCCCAGTGCATCTTCGATTATTCAATCAGGAAGCCGACCCCAACAGCACCTTGGTACGGAGATTACAGTTTTAAAGTCAGTCAGCTCCGGCCCTCGGGTCAATCTTGCACAAAGTTCATGGCGATTTCAGCGGCCCACTTCAATCGCTCAAATTCAGCGGCTGTTTGTAAAATCCCTCTCACTGAGACATGCCTCTTATTTATGATTTAATCAATGTAGACCTTCAGACCTGGAGGCCAATCGATACGATCACAGGGCTGTTAAAAATCTGTAAAGACTTGCCAAGTCCCTTTTCTATTGTGCTGATTGGGCAGCTTGAGAGGGTTGTCAGTCATCGAGGTCTCGCTGAAGTCAAGGGATTTCGTAGGAGGCTAATCAGGGGGAACTTGTCATGTTTGTGCAAGTTAAAACACAATCACAAAATCTGTGTTATTGAGCTCCTACCAAGCCAAGCCTGACTCCTCACTCTCTAGTGCTCTTGTGTTTTCCCCTGAGACATTTAAAGGCCGTTAGCACTCAGCAACACTGGACCTACGGAGCACCTCCTGCGTTACATTCTTATTTTCACATTGTTAAACTGCTTAGATTTGGGTGGGCCCAGTTGTTTTTGGGCAGATTTCATTGTGCCACACTGTTAAGTTGGCATTTCAACTCTTGTTTCCTGCCAGGAAAGTGCTAATGCTAGTTGTAAATGGAAGGTACTGCAAACCATTATAAATGTGTCTAGACACATAAACCGTGCTGTTAAGGGAGAAACAGATAAGTTGTGGAAATAGAGAGAAAATTTAAACCTAATACTGTCGTGTATAGAAAGCAGCAATGTTTTTCAGTGCAAAGCAAATATGCGTGCTTTAATGACGATAAAATGGCATGAAAAGCAAACACATTTTTTTTCAATTCAAGCAATAAAACATGGTGCAGCTTGAAGCACTGTCCAGTTAAAGGTAGATTTGATGACAGTAAAGAAGACAAAATGAAAGAGCAACAATTCTTTCGATTTCTGAAGTGATCTGCATTTCACAATCTGTACCTGCCGAAGTCTATAAATCAACTTTTATCATGTGCTTGAGCTTCATAAATCTCCATGTGTATATGAAAGAGGGGCCTCTGCTGATGCCGTGCCAAGAGCGATTCAGAATCTCATGAAAAGGAATCAGCATCCAGATGCAGTAAGCATGGGTCTCTGTTTTGTATTTAATCTGTGGTCCGATCTGGGACTGAGGTAAGCGTGAGCTGATCGCTACCAACAGCTGGTATGTGCTCATTTCCATTGTCTGGATCATCTTTCTCTTTTGGACAGGCAGGGAAAAAAATGGGGCTCATGAGGTGGACATGTAACGTTTCTAACTGGGAGAAGACGCAACGGCGGAAGGTGAAACAGGAAGAGGCGGCATGAGAGGAAGGTGAGAAGGAGAGAGAGTGTGAGACAAAACGAGATCTGGCCGGGCCTCGAGGTATCTGATCAAACAACTTGACTTTGTGTCAACACACATCTGGAGCAGATATACCGCCTCCTGCCCATTATGAAACCAACTCCTCCCTTCCTCCACATTCCCCTGATGCACAGTGATCCTATTAAAATAAGAAAACACATTTGATAGCGGCCTCATACTTCATTACGATAAATACTGATCAAGAAGAAGACTGACCAAGAAGACGGAAACAAACTTAAACCATGCTAATCACGTAAGAGTTTAACTCCTCAAAAGACTCCTCACTGTCTGTGAGGACTTGGCACAGAATCCCCTCCTTCCATTCTCTTGTTTGCTCTTGGCAGCCTCTTCTTGTTTTTATGAACTGGCCCTTTAATCCCATCCGACCACAATTGATGCAAACAACGCGGGGCACTGGAGTACACACCAGACAACTGCACAAACACAAACATGTCCTAACATTTACAGCAGTGATTGAAGTCGAGGCCTGAAACCTCGGAGAGACAGAGTCAGTCCATTTCCCAAGGGCAGGTGGGGTGCATGTGCGTGGGGTTGAACGGTGACCATGTGGGATTCAAGGCATGTTCGGGGCATTATTCTTGGCGTGCGGACAAATCACATCTGATATTACTTCCGTACTGTAATAATAAACCGCTTCATCTCTTCGGAAAAGGATGGATAGAGTGTTCTGGAGGGCACAACCCTTCCTGAAATTACATACCAGATGCTGAAGGCATCTCTGCTGCCTGATATGCACAGAAATGAAACCCACCAGTAATGAAAGTACCATGTGGCCACGAATGCCCCCTCACTGCTCTACATACAAAGTGTCAAAATGATCTCAAATGAAGACAATGATTGACACGAGGCTGAGTCAAATGTTGACCAATGACTGGAAGTAAAGATGCGCGATGCGATCCACGTCCTCCCACAGAAAAGAAGCCACAACACTGATTCAGAGCTAGTCTGGAGCTTAGCTCATTAAACCCAAACTTATCAGAAAAACTAACACTTGAGCATACATTAGCGTGACAAGAGCTACCTAAGATGACAGAAACCATCTTTGGGAAAAATTTATTTGACGTGCACTTTGACGTTTTTTTTTTTTTTTGGTCCGTGTCCCATCTGCTAACATGCAGAGGACGGGATTTATGATCTATACGGCAGCCGGAAAACAGGTTTATATACAGTCAACGTAGGACCGAGGAGAAAAAAAAATGAATGGGATGAGTCATCACAAGGAAAAACAACTCAAATTGTGGATGAGTAAATGTTGTCTGTAGCTTTAGTTGCACATATGGTAGAAAGATTGACAAAAACAGATACAATTACGCATTCACATATACACAAACACACACAAACAAGCTGCCCCGAAAGCTCTGTGACATAACCGTGTGTGTGATCATTAAGTGGCTGTGGCAGGTTGTTTTTGCCCAGACTGCCCTCTCTGCATCTGTTCCCCATAGTGCCTCATTAGTGGAATTCCTCTGGGAGCTGATGGGCAGGTCAGGAAGAGGGTCCCAGACCTCTTCTGTCTGTGAATCTGCCAGAGCTGATAAGGCTGAGGTCTGGACAGGACAGGGGAAAAGGAAGGCAGGGGGGTCCGGATCCACGACCCCTGACCTCGGAGCCCATGATCTGATGAGAACTTGAAGCTGAGGAGGCGTGTGGAGAAGGCATCCCAGCATGCAACCTCAGCTCCTTGTTGCTTCCCATCAAAGGTTTGCTGCTCGAGCCTACAGGTAATGCGAGCCACAGGGAATGTGTGAGCTGAATTATTAACGGGTCAATTCAGCCACATGGCATTTTTTCATTCCATATTTGTATTTCATTTGCTGTTTTTATTTAGAAATTATGTTGGGTTTTTTTGTGCAATCCAGTCAAACTGGTGTTGGCGTGTTTTGATATCTCTAAATGTTTTAATTTTCAGAAATCATCTTTTTTATTGTGCGCTCAAGTGAATATCAATCAAACTGGTGTTGGTTCATTCATTTAAGAATGGTGTTTATCTGTTTTTGTAAATGAACTCTTCAATATTCAAGTCCTTGGTCCACTGCACATTTTCACGAGGCTGATGGAAGCACTGAGCAAAACCCATCACTCATGTCAGTGTTAATAAAAGATCCTTGATTATACTTGCAGTCTCTAGCTTTTAGGATTCTCAAAACGATCGTTTGGTTTTCTGTGCTGAGCCTCTGAGATGTCTGTGTGCTGCAAACCCAAAGCGATGCAGGTGAAAGGAACGTTTTTGTGCTGCTCATATGAGTGAATTTGAATAGCAGTGCGTCTTTGCAGAAAACATATCCTGGTTTCTCTGGAAAATAGACCACACTGTCAACAATTTTCCCTGAAAGGACTTTAACTCCTGCGCACCACAAACTAAACGCCATTTACCTCCATTATATTTGGACTGTGGCACAAATCTCAACCACGGATCTCAAACTATCAGCAGATAAAACAAAAACTATACGGGTAATTTGGGTGAAGCGACCGTATCGCCTCGATCATCTCTCGTCCTTATCCTTCCCCCAAACTCTCCGCTCCCCTATTTCCTTTTCCCTCACTGTTTGTTTCATCAAATCTTTCCTGTCGGGTCCTTTTCTCTCACAGACTCGTTCTCCATCACCAGCTCACGATTCCTTCATGGCGTTCATGTAATCAGTGTGAGTCACAGATAAATATCAGTAAACAGTGAGCGACGTCTCCCAGCTGGTTTTCATTTTTCTGCTGTCTTAGTCGGTCAGTCAGCGTCTTACACAGGATCACAAAACCAGAACATGATACCTTGCAAATCCCAGCAGACCACTGGGGTTTGACCACTGATGTCTCTGAATTATACACTTGCATGAACGCACACCTATGCACACACACATGCACATTCATGGTGCGCATATGTTTTAGTACACACATACAAACTAAAGTGCCTGAAGAACAATCGCAACAGCACTTTTCTTAAAGAGGCAGCATCCGTGAACGCTTCATTTTCTCTGTTTGCTCAGTACTCAGCGTTACAGGACATGACAGGTGTCAGCATATATTCTTTTCCATATTAGACGGATTTTCACCTTAAGTCGATACCTTCATTGAAGTCAGTGGGAGTTGCATTCTTTAGCTCTCTGGTCGCAGGGTGAGAGGAAGTTCACGGCCCATCAATGCAAATGAACAGCTTTCACAAGCAATCTAACTCAGTCTGGCCATAGGCTTCTGGGAGTCAAAGCAACTTGGCAACAATATCTGTTTGACCTACTGGGAGCACAAAATAACCAGTTAAGGAGATAATTCCAAATAAATCTGACTGAGAATGAAGCCATGTGTAATAAAATATGTGACTTACAGTAAGCTTGGCCGACAAAAGAAAATACAGAAGAGAAGTAAAGGAGTAGTGCTGCATTCAGCCAGAATGTAACCTGAGCAAAACTAGAACAGCAAGATCATGTTTCAGAGTAAACTCTGCCAGTGCGCTCCAGATATGTGACGACCTTCACTAAAGCTCTGATGCAATAAACTGAAGGGGAATTTCAATGTTATGTGTGTTGGTTTACCCCAATTCATGCCCCTGTCATCTTTTTTTCCCTGAAATATGTGACATTACAAGCAAACTAATAGCAAAACATTTCCCTGTTTTGTTACAATGAAATATGTCTATTTTCATTTTACCTCATCGGTTCAGAGAGCAATATTTCTGTTACCGACAAACTTGCGCTACAGCATAAAATTTAATGAGGAACTGTAAAGCATGCTGAACGTTACCACTAACTTCACAGTGGAAGTGTTTCAGATTTTTAATGGTGAACACATTCCCATTTTTGAGCCCACTTCTCTTCCAACTATTGATAAAAATGTGGAGCTAACAGCCTCATTGGCCGTGGTTGGCCTTACGTTGTAGACGAGAGCCAAGTCTTCACTGAGGATCATACACTGCTTTTATTGTTGGTCAGTCACAGTCCAGAACGCTGCAAACTAGTCAAACATACATACAGTCGGTGCCATATTTTGCTTGTCACATACATGGTCTGTTTCTCCATTGCACCACTCACGAAAAGTGTAGTAAACTATTGGCAGGTACTCCAAAATCTGGTTGGATTTAATGAAATGTGACTGCCCATTTTAAAAAGGCCTCAAATATGAAACTGTGCTCCCTCCGCCTAATCCCACAAGGCTACGAGTATCCATATAAATATGTCACATTTGTCTAAATCCACAGATTTGACAGCCCGCAGTACAAGCAATCGTTTAAGGCTGACAGACACCATGGTCCAGTGAGAAAATAAATAAATAAAGAACATAAAACAGCAGTTCCATTTTCCAATTTCATCTTCCTTCCATTTTGGTTATATTAAAATCCCCCTGCTTTCCCCAGGCTGAAGAATTTCAGAAGGATTTTTCAGCGTCAGCTTAAACGGGGAATTGCATCCAGATGTGGCCTGAGCCTGGCTCACGGTCAGTCGGGGCTGGAAACACAGAATAGGTGAATGGGGTAAAGGGGACAAGAAGGAACCACGTAGTTTCAGGCACACCCCAAGATTCACTGAATAAACATGACCCCAGCGTGACCCTCACTAGCCAGCGTCACCCTCAGGGGCCTCCTGCAGGTCCATTAAACCTGTTCAGATACCTCAGGGCTAACCTGCCCTATTTCAAACTCAATCAGCATCCCACAGGAGATCTGTATGGCTACAACACGGCCACTACACCACAACAAGGGCCTCTATTGCTAGAGAGCGAACCAATATACCTACAGGAAAGACTGGCTCTGCTGAAGAAAAACAATTCAAGCACAAAATTGAGTTCTGATTCTTTTTCCTAACAATATCCAGCACACACACACAATGAGGAGTCTGTCCCAGAGGATAACACGCATGGCTTCTAAAAGGTTACTTTTCATCGATGCATCATAGAGTCATGTCTAAAATCAGCCTCTCCTGCTCTGTAATGGATTTCTGCGGCTGCACTTGGCCGTCATGCTCTAGTTGGCGGCTTGCATCATGAAAACACTTGGAGGAGGTTGTGTGTTTAGCTGACGTCCTCTCGTTCCGTCATGTGTAAAACAAAACAGATACGTGGCATCAACCACTGATCACAAAAGCCAATAAGTACGTTCTCTAATACCACCCATGGCTGGTTACACATGGAGGGGGGTTGATGAGCTGATTGTTCAATCCTACCTCATCTCTCACACCCCTGAATTACCCCCTCTGGAGGATGGAGCGACAACAGAAAAAGCAGATTAAGAACAAAAAACACACTTGCATGTAAAACTTCCAGGACACGTGGACTGAAACTTACAAATAAATCTGACTGAAACACGGGGCAGGGAAATTAATTAGTGCAATTAAAACATTGTCTCAGTGTTGCTTTCACTCCATAATGTGGTCGAATACAGTACTGTCACCTCAGCAGCTCTTCCTCACATTTTAAGGCTGTAACCTACTTTTGCTTCACAGCTAGCGGTGACTCTGCAGGCATTATCAGCTCCTTCTAACACCAGCACTCGCAGCACTAGGATCAGCACTGCAGGCACTTACTCTCACATGCTGAAGAGTGATTACGGAAAGCTCGCAACTCATTGCCGTTCTCTCTGTGCCATACTGACTGTAATTATCTATTCATGCATCGCATTCCTGGGAAAAGTTATCGATCCCAGGAGTGATGGAGGCTCTCCAGAGCTCAGAGCATCGACAGACCAGCAGAAGAGGTGCTGATGACGGCGTCAGAAGATTTCCACAGCTCTGTTTCTGGAGTTTTTGGTGATACAACAAATGATTTCTAGGTAATAATAGATGTTGGAATAAAAGCTCTGTTCAAATTACCCAGTCTAAATATAGCAACAACTTGAACATGTTAAAGGTGAACTTTTCATAAAACATAAATTCATCACAATGTCAAAATAATTTGCGCTTGGAATCAGATGAATCACGCCCTGCCAGGAGGAAACTATCTAAAGGGTCGGCTCTTCAAAGCCACAAAGTTGTATCCAAAGAAACGTGTTTACTTTTCCCATGGCTCATCACTGATGCTGATTGGTTAATTACACGAGGGGCATAGAATCAACCATTGGACGTCTTTGGTTCCACATACCAGATTTCACCAAGCGGAGAAGTTATTCTGAGGCTGCCACAAGATTATTTGGATGCTTGTCAAGGCTTTAAATTGAAAACCACAAGCAGTCAGAGTGTTTGCCCCAAGGCCTTGACTAATCAGACTTACAGTACAGTGAGTGGCGTTCTCACAGGTACCGGAGCAGCAATGAAGCCCCAAAAGTGGCTTTGACTCACAAGTGGCCTTTTGCTACAAAATCAAGGCATCTGCCAACAAGTATTCCAGTCACTGGCTTTCTGATTTTCCCTGTACCGCTCTGAGCTGAAAATGAAGCCTTTTCGCTCATTGTGGATGTGTTGCAAGTTTAGACTGACCACCATGTGACAGCTTAACTATGCTGAGAGTGATAAAAAAGAAATGGCTGGTCTTTCAAGAGCAGCTCTACCCACATATAAAAACATCCACAAAAATGTTATGAGCTTATGAGCACAAAAATAAGATCTTCTATCATCTCTACTATTCCATCTTAAGATGGTCATGACAACTAACAAACATCAGCCTCTGAAGGCAAGATCTGTATGTAATCTGACCTGCGGGAACTCAAATACTTGTTTTATTGTTTTCGTTTGTGTCTTTTTGGGAAGAAATGTTTATTTAGGGCAGAAAAAGAAGCATCAGGCTGACAGATTACTTGCTCCATCAAGCCAGCATTCATCATATCAATGTCAGCAAAAAGGAAATGAATTCTGAATTTGCGATTATTAATTGGGCATGTCTGAAAAACAGTATCAGCTAATTCGGCATTAATTATGGCAAGAACCAAAGTCAAGTACATGTTACCGCAGTCTACACAATTAATCTACTTTATTATATTTCTGCTTTAAAATTTCATCCAACCCTTATTCTCTTGCAATAATATAACTATTCTTCTTATTTGCATAAATAAGTAGATCATATTTCTACTCGTTCCTTTGTCTTGGTATTCTTCTAACTATAAAATGTAAAGACAGAGAGGCTGTTAAGTATTCATGTGAAAGAGCATTTTTGCATAATAGCAATTGTCTGAGAAGGAAAGAGCTCTCATTACAAAATCTGCTCATGGTACTAAAAGAAAAGGCCTGAAGGGAACACTGCATATTCCAATGACAGAAAGAGGAAATACTAATGATCAAATGTGCTACTGTCCATTAGTTATTGAAGGGTCCTGGGTAGGATTGTTTTTCACATTTCTAGTTCAGTCTGAGTGCTGACTGCCCTTCACAGTTTAAACTCTGGGCTGGAGTTGATAAGGTGCCCTTTAAGGAGTCCATATGTGTTTCTAAACGGGTGCATCTGCACAAGCGATTGATGCATGAACTCAGGCTGAGTTCTCAGTTGATTCCGGTCTCTGTTTCTGCCATTGAAGCAGACTTTCATGGCATCCAGCCGCATTGAGCCTGCTGGACAAACTGTTGCTCGTCATAAAGTGCCATGAAAATAAGCACAAATTACATCTTTAAAACGTCTCTTCATCTCTCAGTGGTTATCTTATATCTTCGCAGATGCTGAAACATGAAGCGTATTATTGTGCTCCACTAACACTGATCCCCGGCCACATCAGCCAAAACCACTAATTGGGCTACCACAGACACTCTTGCCAGCATCCCCAAAACTAGCAACGAGCTGTGCCCCTGAGAGTAATTCTGCCAAACAAGGACAACAGCCAACAATGTGTAGATGCTGTCAGAGGTCATTGAAATTATCTGTCTACAAATTACTTTGTGGGCTCATGGTAATGTGAGGCCTCGAGCACAGGGGGAGGGGAGCGGCAAATTCAAGTCTCACGGATAATGTAGAGCTGGTCTGGGCCCAGGAAAGCATCATCAGAGTTCAGATGATCTCTGTGCGATCCTAACCGCTGACATAGAGGAAAGACGCATCACTGCAAAACACCGGATACACAGCCACGGCTCTAATATCAGATTCCATACATAGTTTGTGTTATTGAAACATGGCCAAATGGAAATGATACAGCTGGTTCTTTGTCATGTTGTGATTTAAGATGGATTTACACGGAATGTTTTATTTATTTTCAGGCTGTGAACATCGAGCCGGCACTGACGTTAGCATTTAATAGTCCTCCTACGGACAGTATTTTGTCCTTGCGGGTTTATCAAACTGACACAGTAAAAAGTTTCTAAATCCAAAGCTGCAGGCCTAACAAGTATTAAAACAGAAATCTACACTATGTGACGTGCTCACTGACATGTCAACACCTGTGTGATCAGCAAGTCGGCAGGTGTTTGCCCCGTCTGTTCCCTGCAAAACAGACCAGTGCTATTCTCCCACCGAAGACACTGACCTGCAGCGAAAGTTCAGCCGTCCTCTGCCCTTAAGGCAGTTAAGGTCATACAAGTAGGGCACAAGTGGCAAAGTAATCACTGTAAATAAGAGCAGAGTCGGGGGGAAGGACAGATGCAAGAAAAGAAGAGCTGGTTTTCCCTCAGACAAACAGGGTCATTAGCACTTTCAGAGGGAGCCCCAGCAAGGGGTCGGCACTTTGGGAGTTTGATCTCAGTGAGAGTGTCTGAAGCCGTGAAATGTGGGGGCAAACCCAAACCATGGGGAAGGGCACAAATGGTAGAGCGATCACAGGACTGCAAGCGGAGCTCCACTTTAAAAGGGGTCAGATGGCTTTTTCATCTCCGCTAAAGGCACTCGGCAAAAGTGACGTGATGCACAAAGGACAGGCGCTGTGTTGATTGACAGACACTAGAGGACGGGGTTAATGCTATTCTGCATACGTTCATACAACCTGAACAAAAGGACAACAAAGCAGAAATAACGAGAGAAAGTAGAGTGTCCAGACACGTCTCTGAGGTCTCCCTGAGACAGGAGGATGAGAAATTGGAGACATTAAGTGATGGATGCTAAACTGCCAGTTCTAATAGGCAGCAAGGCAGTAGCACTGTACTGCTGCTTCAGTAGTCCAGGAGAGAACAGTCCAATGATCAACACAAGGGAGCCAATTAAAAACTAAACTTTGGCAGCAAACTGCATTACACCGGTCCTCATGTGACGCTAGAAACACATCAGAATCCACAGAGAGGACTCTTTATTTTATTTTTATTTTCTGCAAAAACCTACCCAGCATCTTCCGTCCTCGCACTACAGGCTATCATCGATCTGTGGTCTCCTGTTAAATCACTGAGCCTCCACTTTAATTATTTCTAACTGACTGGCTGCAGGAGAGTCTGGTTTCACCCCTTGTTACGGCCAAAAGGGATGAGTGCTGACATCATTCCCTCCTCTGATAAGCTGGAGAGCCAAATGACAAGGTCACTGAGGTGGAGGAGGTGAGGCTGCAGTCTATTCTAAAGATAACATGTTTCAGCCAAGGTTTCTTTATACCGTTGCCTGCAGAGATCAAACACAGAGGCTGCTTTTTTTCACTCCACGATTGAATTTGTCTCAGTTCTCTGAGTTAGGTTGTTTTTCTCTCACTAATTGGAGAGAAGACTCACAGGCGGATGCAGGAGATAGCGGTAACAGAGGAAGGTCACTGATATGAGGTTCCTCTTCTTCTTTCAAATGCTTTGAAACTGTTTCAAAAGCGGTGTGTTTTGCTTAAAAATAAATCCCATGAGACAGCAAGGCGTTATTGAACTGGGAGAAATCTGCCAGGTGACCATACGTAAGCAGCAAACATGTTGGCAAAAGAGATGCGTTCTAAATAGAGTAGAGTTATTTCTGTATGGGAACTTCGACACTGAAAGACTAATTATGCTGGAAGCAGCTAATTATATGTTGAGCAATCAATCTGCAGCCAATCAAAGCAAAGGAACAGCAAACAAACAGCTTTTCAACTCGTGATTACTTTTACTGAGCAAAGGGAGTTAATCAAATTCAAACTATTCCAGCATCTTTGTTAATTTATGAAAGAATGCCACATATGGAAAACACATCAGAGATAATCCAGAACGCATATGGACTGGCAATCACAAAAAAGTGCAGGCTGAACCCAAACATAAATGCTGTCCACAAAGCTCCTGCGTCCTCACTCTGAAATAAGCCTGAACAACACTGCATGAACAAAATCTAAAAATGACTTGGAGTGTACCTGGGCCAAACTGTAATGTTTCTGCATCCTAGAAGAAACATTAGCAGACTTGGTGACAGAGATAGTGAGTGCAGAGAGTCAAAGATGTTTGAGGGTGTCCATCCGACCCTACGTCGTAACCGCCAAGGAGGGCAAGGCGGTCTGGAAATAGCACTTCCCAACAAGCCTTTGGTGTCTCCTCTTTTTACACTCATATGACCGACGGTTCCACCTAACTGACATTCACAGAGTGTTAATATACATTCACTGAAAACAAAAGCTCAGTGAGCTATTAGGGGTCATGGCTTTAAGGTCTTGCGGTTTTTGCCATAACGTGCCACAATCAGTCATCCTTGTCTTCTAACTGAGGTGATTCCCTGCGTTACTGCGGTTCATCAGCCGGGTGAAGCAGCCGGTTCATCAATCACCATTCCTACTGAACAGACCTCCACTGTCATGCTGTAACATCTGTCGAGCATCGTACCAAACATCCTGAAGAATGACAGCATGTCACATCTGCAGCGTTCGCAATGACTGTAACTCATCTGTTTGAAGACCAGTATATGAAACACATGTCTGTCATTCAACCCCCAGAGATAAGGAAAGTTACAACTTGCTGCTGAGGAGCTGGGATCAGATGAGATAAAGTGCTACTTCAATGAACACTTGCTGCAACCAACACAAAAATACCTATGGGTCTCCCAAGATGGGGTCAATGCGACTAAACCTAGTGATATGGGAGGAGGGGGTCGAGGTTCAAAAGATCATGGAGTCACTGTCAATCGACACATCTGTCAGGAAATACTTTCAGCCGTTACATCTTCATCTGGTGTTTCGAGTTACAAGGGTCTCTGGTCCGGTGGAAATACAAACACAGTGCACATGCAGCTCGTTGGAATCTGGACAAAGATTTAACCGGTCGTAGTGCCATCAAAGAGCTCTCAATCAACAGACATAAAGATCACAAACTTGGAGAGGTTGATGTTTGATAAACATCCATGCAAAGATGTCCAGCAGACCCTTTCAACTGCTGACCATACTGGACTGAAATGTTGGGTGAGTCTGAACTGAATTCCAACCTCCCATTTCGCTCTGAGACGTTGTGTTTGTGGTCAAAATATGTGAACATGGTTTAAATCATGTGTATTAGTCTAAGTCTGGTTAGACCTGTAGAGTTATGATCTGTAGGTGGCGGGAAATGTCTGACCACGCACTATTTTGGGATTGAGACACTGTGCAGACAGAGTCATCTTTCCAGTTGGGGGAATGTCAGGCCGCCTGGGTGAATTCCTTTCCCCTAGTTTGGGGAATAACCCCTTGCCCTTTGCCCCACAAATCTTCAGGTCCACAGGTCCCTTGCTGTTGGGAGTCCAAGATGGCTGTCCATAGGTGTCATGGCCAGTTGGAAAAGAGCAAAGGGAGGCCCTCTCTTCCCTGGACACGTTCATGTGTGGTTCTTTAAACAGTAACCTGTTGCGCTGCCAATAGGACACCTGTATGTCATGTTGCCCCCTACTGGTCACCACAACAAATTACAGGGTTTATACATTTTCTAAAGTTAAGTGAAAAACACCAATCAGAGCCGCTCAGGTGACATTTTCAAATTACTTCATTTGTCCAACCAATTGTCTAAAATACATAAATGTCGATTTTTCTAAATAAAACAGAGAAAAACAACAAATAGTCACTTTAAGAAGCTAACAGCAGTTTTTCAATCATTAACATTGCTGTTGATGGAGTTTTTTTCTGTAACCCATCTTGTTTGTTGCTTTAGTGCGATATGGAAGTAATCTATGCGGCATCACAACTGCTCTCCCTTATTTTACTAATGATGCACAGTCATGAGGGGGCTTAATAAATCATGTGAGGAATAATAAAAAATAGGAACAGATAGCAAAAGAAAACAACCCAGATGAAAAGACATCATGCAATGGTGCACTTTTGTTCAGAAATGATCTCTGCTTTGCCTTGTTATTCACTGCCTCCCTTCACTATTGTAGACCAGAACATTTATCAGCCCTGGATCTTTTGCTTTTTACTTCTATCTGTCACTCTCCCTCTCAATTTACCTCCTGCAATCCCTCCCACTCACACCCACTCATTCTATAACCGTGTCTCCTCTCTCACTGTCCCTCACATGCTGCTGCAGTCAAGAGGATGAAATCACTCCATCAGCGAGTGGAGCCTCCACTGTCACTGGCATCAGACAGCTCCAGAGAAGGCCGTAATTAAACAACTCAAGCTCTGGTAATTACCCTACAGTGGCCCTAATTACCCCATTCTCAGGGTGATTACAGCCTACAGGGGGAGGGTACCAACTACAAAAAGCCCTCCCTGTCTGGGTGAATGGGGGTAGGAACGATGGCAGCGGTGAAATCATGGGCCCGTAATCCAGCCTCACTGTGGAAATGGAGGAAATGAGCAGGTACATAAGACAATAGGAGGCAGTCGTTCCTGAAGGGTTGAGGTGACAGAACAGTGTGTGTACACAGGAAAAGAAGCTGTGATTCACTGCGGAGAAAAGGTGGTGTTAAAATAAACCACAGACTCCTTGAGGGAGTAAAGAGGGCAGCAGGATGCAGCTGTTTGGACTGTCAGAATAAAGACTGTACCTTCGACACAAAGATTACAACTGCAACAAGAGCCACAACAATATGAAAAGCACACTGATGTACCGAACACCTTGTAACTTTGCCAAAAGGTTACAGTCTATCGCGTCCATCATGCAGCGTTCAGGAGTGTATCTTACACAGATCAGCGCATCTCCTCTCTGTCTCAGCATTTTTAGTACAAGAGGGGCTATGCTGCTCTAAGCATATCGTTCTCTTCCCTCTCTCCTTCCCCTCGAGGACATGCTGACTGGGGGAGGGATCGATGCTATGCTCCAACAGACACTGGTGTGTCGATTCAGCACCTGGCCAGAGGGACAAGGTAAAAGGGAGAGAATAAAGTGACATCTCGGCTAACTCTGAAGAACTTGTAGCCTCCTTTCTGAAGGTGAGTCATTTTAGTGCTTACAGGAACCCCTGGGACCACCGCAGACTGGCTCCCGTCCTTTGGTGGAACAATGCAGTAAGGTGAGCCACGGCGGGATAACTGCTGTGCCACAGAGACAAATATATCTACCCCTTTGGGTGTGGACGATTAATCATGAATCTGCCATTTAAGGTGGATTTTGTTTGTTCTTTTCTTTCTTTCTTTTTCATGTCTGTACGGACTCATGTGATATGAAGACTTTGAAGGAATTTAATAAAATGTATTGAAGGTATTTTTTGGTAAGATTACGGTGAATCATTTCCAGTGAGAAACATTCTGCCTTCACTTAGCTGTCGCGGCACTGAGGCATAAAAATCAGCGTTGCAAATGTTTTATGAGGCAGGAAATGCATTCAGCATGTTTGTTTGATCTCAAGGATACGCACGCATTTTGGTGGGAGACTCTAAATATAAACATAAACTTTGTTTAAAAGAAAACTCAGCAGGGAACCTTTACATATCTTAATACACTTTGCATGAGCTAATATCATGACACAGCAACAGGTTGCTCACAATACAGCAAGGTGCAGGTAGCCCTGTATCACACACAGGCCATCCCAAAGCAAATGCATGCTCAACTAATCATCAAATCTAAATAAATGAATTCAAAAAGAAACACCAGCATTTTTAACTTATTACAACAAAAACACCCTCAACAACAAATATGACTCACTAATGTCAAAATTGCCACAGTCCAGTGGAGGGTTTTAATTGCAGAGGAAACATTTAATTCTCATCAAACAGCATTGAGCAGGATAGACCACGCCCTATACCTTGCAGCCATTTGTAGCCATAATGAGGATTTGTTTTGTCAAAGCAACATCATTAGCATGCATTTGGCATTATTTATGCCGTGTGCTGGAGGATCAGACGGGGACATCTGCTATGTGTTGAGTGAGTGAGGAGGGCCATTTGAGTGAGCGTGCTGAGGACCCTGATTGATGTCGCACACAGCGGAAAGTCCCGGCGGTCCCATTAGCAGCTACAGTCTGCATTACTGTCACACCCGTCAGCCATGATGTAGGACTGCTCCGCCACCACAGCCATCCGTAACCTGCCCTGTCTATGAAACGACACACAGGGACAAATGAATTGAATGCAGCACTTCCCAAATGAACACTGGCTGAAACCAGAGACACGCTGTGCTTTAATGCACCCCTCAGCTCTTGTGAAATTGCTCCCATTTCCAGCAGCGCGCATTTGGCATTCATCAAAATCGATATCACCTTTCATGCACGTTGTTGCCTCTGTGGCCGATTCTCAGTCAGAACAATTCACTTGGGATTAATGAAAGAGGGATACTGTTGGATTACTTGAAAATATTTACATGACAACACAACGTGATATTATGTACATGCAGCAGGCTCAGGGCTTTATTTTGTGGGAATGGTCCAGATGCAAGATTTCATTACTTCCTTTTTCTCTTGGGTGAGTAATGATATTGGCCTTATATGCAGGTGCAACACGGATAAGATATGAATCACCAAACAAGTGGTGCTTCAAAGGTCACTCTAACACACAGTACATAAGTCTGTCGCACAAAAGTATGCTACCCTAACGAGAAAAAAGTTCTACAGAGACATTCCCATTTGGCAATTCCCATAGCCTCTAGCATGTCTGAATTACCCACAAAGCCCTAAGGATCCTGCTATATGTCACACTAGTCCTCTAAAACTCAAATCAACTGTCTGTGGCTGTTTAAACAGCTCTGTGTTTGACTACGCCAGACATCACATTAAACAAAAGGCTTCTTGTACCCAACTAGTACGTCTCTTTCCCCCAAAACAATTAGCTTCCTACATGACAACAACACTCTGATGTGTTTGCAGAAAAATAATTTACCCTTTCGATCTAATTACCCTGATCCCTCTTGCCCCCAAAGGCTTCCAACTCACAATGGAGCTGTTTCTAAAAAGCTGAGTGGGGACTGCACATGACATCATTGTGATGAATATGTAACTCAACCAAGACAAACAAGCATGGATATTTAGGAACCCTCAATAATTGAATTTGGACATGGCATGATGTATCTTGTGTGCTTGCATGTTCATGTCCAGAAGCTATTAAGAACCAACAGACCAGGCTGCATAACTGTGAGCGCGTGTGCACATGTGTGTGGAAGGACTTGTGTCTTATCTGCATGTGAACATCTGCAGCCCACAGTACATGAACATATAAGCTCACTGTGCGAAGCCTTTGTGCTGTGAATGTATATCCATACGTTCATGTTCTGAGCGTGGTTGGCTGCTTGTGCATACACACAAACATGTGTGTGCATGTGCATTCGTGTGTGCATCATACCACTACCCAGATGACTTCATGAAATCTCTGGAAAACAGAATTTAATCAGTCTCTGCGAGGACTCTGCTTACTTCAGACAACTTCAAACAAGGAATGCTGGTTATAGAGGGGCTGATGATAATCTGAACTCCACAGGACTTCACTGGGGAAGCACAAAAGGCCACTGAAGTCATGCCATTCATGCTCCTCCTATGTTTTGGAAGGAATTGCATGCCCTGTCCTTGATGCTCGCTCTAGTTTTAAGGCATTTCTTTTCATTCAAACTGTGCTGTAGATACTGTACAACAATAACAGAAAGACTTTCTTATAAACTGAGACTAAAATCACACGCAGAAACTGTAGGTTAATGCTTTACGCAGGCCATATATTTTGAAATGGACAGACAATGAGAATGTGTCCTAGATTTAGTGCAGTGAATAGAAAAGTACTGTGACAGAGACAAAGTTGTTTTATCCACAGTGATGCTCCCACGAACACATCTCTGCAGGTTCATCTCGACTTGCAGAAGACAAATCTTGAGTTCAGCCAAAGGCCGCACATTAAAAGCGCTAATTCCACTGCGGAGAACATGGCAACTTAAAGCCCTCCTTCAGCACGATTGCAAATCCACTCCAGCAATGCTTCTGACAGCCTCTCTCTCTCAGCCTCTGGCGGACAATAAGTAGAAAGCAGCAACAGCAGTGGACAGTGTTGTCAGTAATGAGAATGGATAGCAGCTTGGCTATGCCGTCTCGGCCCGAATGATCACATGGCCGTGAAGACTGATGGAGCTCGGCGCGGCGAGAGAGCCGTGTGCATGTTCTAACTCTTCTCAGATCCATTCTAATTTGGCTCCATATTGATAACTTCTCCCATAGAACCCCTTGTAGCGATGTACTGGAGTGCAGAATAGAGTAAACACCCTTTTACAGCTATTGAACAGTATCCATCATTCTGCAGAAGGCGGATATAATTGGAGACATTTATGGATGCGGTCATGACTACTGTATGTGTGTGTGTGTTTGTGTGTGTGTGTGATCACTGAAGACTATGTCGATACATGTATGAATGGTTACTCTGGGCAAATAGCTGAGGAATGAATTATTTGATTAAGTTACTTTAACACTTGGCTGGCTCGCCATCAATCAGAATGACCACTAGCAAAGGATGGCTCGTTGTGATGGTGACTTCATTTTACGCATAGATGTGGCCTCTTTATCCGCCCTGCATACACGCTTTAGTCCTCATTCTGTCTCTCAAAAGGCTTCTTTCTAAAGTGGTGGTGTGTCGGCAGAGGGTCGCATTTGATCCAGCATCATTACCCCGTACTATTTGCTCCAGTCCATGCCTCATAAATGTCATCCCAGTCTGTCTAAGCATTAATCTGTATGAGCCCGGGGCCCAGTGACTCTCCAAAACAAACCAGTCTTGTTGAACCGCTCCCCTGCTGAACAGTAGAAGCTTGGCAGAGCTAGAGGAAACAGAGAAGTATGGATTGGGAGGGGGGGAAGAGGGTTGTCTCTGTCCTTTTTTTTACGGATGCAGGGGAGTGCAGCAGCAGCAGCAACAGTGGGGTCTCCAGTGGGAAAAATATCCGCAGCATTATGGAGCGGGGTTGAGCCTGCCATCACTATCAATGAGAGGAAGAGGCCTGTCAGAGCACACAAAGGGGGAAAAGACACAATCACAGACAAAGAATAACGGGAGGGATGGAGGGAAGGAGAGAAGAAAAGAGGGAGAGAGGGAAACAACACGAGGAGCTGAGAGAAGGACAAAGAGAGGGATTAAAAAGCATTCCGATTCGAGATGGAGGAGACAGTCGCAGGAAAGAGCTAAAGAGAGCACTGATGAGAGACTTAGATAAACCACCACAAACACTCGGGCAAATTGAAAGAGATAGAGAAAAGATAGCGAGCCAGAGAGAGAAAGACAAAGAGAGAAAGACAAAGAACAAGCACGAGAGAGCAAAAAAAAGGCCCAGGCCAAAGAGAAATTAATTAATGACTTGAAAGAACGAGGCGAAGAGGTACAATAGGGAAAAAATAGACAATAGGAGACAAAATTAGATGAAAGGGAGAAAAACGTCCTGTCACAATGGCACATCAGAGCCCGCATGTGGCACCACTTGATAAGACGCGTCTTTGCCACCTTCCATGCTGGCGCCCAAGTCCCCCCCACCCCCTCGTTCCCCAACCATCTGCGCCACACAAACACACCAAGCTGTCCGTCAGCGGCTCGAGCTCACGACAACACCAGTTTTGTGACATCAGCCCGGAGTCCGGCTCCCGATGACAACGAGGGGCCACCCGGATCTGTGACATCACCAACCCACGAGTGAAAGGTGCCAAACAGTAAGCTCCCACAGAGGAGGATTTGAGTCATGTGAGCAGGGACTCCAACCACAGTGGCCTGATGGTTATCCTGGACGGATAAGCACAGAGACAGACAGAAAGACGGAGAGAGAGAGTTCACTGGGACTTTTGAGAAACTCATAGAGTCTCAAGTTCCGCTCTCCTCCCTCTTTCCCTCCATCTTTCCATCTAAACGGCTGTGAACAGCTGTGGGTATTTGAGTTCGCCTTACACACCACCCAGCAGGGTAGCACCCACTGACTAGGAATGACTGACATCTGACAAAGAGGAGATAGGCGTGGAACACAGCGTGGCAAAGTTCGACACAAGGATGAATGACAAGTAGAAATCCGCTCACCGAGAATAGAACCTCGTGCCCCGAGTGTTGCCCATTGACGCCTCGAAGGAAATGTGTGCAATTATGGTGAAGAACAGGGTTGTGTTACTGTCATTTACTTCAGTAATGTCATTTAGGGTTGCAACTATTTTCACTATAGATTGATAGGTCAGGGTTATTGTTGGTAAACTGATTATTCATGCAGTCCATAAAATGTCATAAAACAAGGAAACATGCTCATCAAGATTGCAAGTTTTGGCTTTTTTGAGATGCTAAAATGTTGAAGACTTATTTAATAAAGTGTAACTTATCCATTTTTATACATGTATTTTTTATCATGGAGAAAAGTCTTGAAATAATCCTTTAGCATAATTACAAATACAGGACTACAAGAAATACAGACGGTAGCATCAGAAGTGTCATTTATACTCTTCCTCCTTCCTGCCTTAAGTTGTAGACCAGGTTTAATTCATCCACTAAATCAGTCCTCTGCCATAAAACAATTCACCCTGTGAGAGCGATGCCATATGTGTGTGTTTGTGCGAGTGCATATGGTGTACTTGTGACTCAAGGACCCTTTCGAGAAAAACACTTACTCAAAAAGTAAGAAGGACAAAAAGTAAAAACACGTCCATGGCAACAAATCAATTATTCCAGATGAAGAGCGAAAGGGGTGACAAGTAATGGAAAAAGATTAAATGCCTACAAGATATCCTCAGCTGGTCAGAGGAAAAAAAATGACTGCACTTTGTCTTTGTCTCGCACACACACGTATTACATGACCTATCACAATCTCGATATCCGGTGAAGTGGAGAGAGTTCCTGCACTGCCTGGCAGTATATAGGAGAAGCTATAACAGTTCTTCCTTAGCGCGGGCAGGTATCCAAACAGCCTCCGCAGGCTTTGATGAAGTGTCCTGTCATGATGTCAGCCTCCATCGGTCTGTAGCTCACCTGGGACCTCCCTCACTCTTAACAACTCCTGGCTGAGAGAGGAGAACGAAGAGAAGGAAGAAAAGGGAGGATATAACTGGCCTCCTCATCTAAAATCCCTGCTCCTCACTCCTCCTTCCTCGTAGACTTAACCTAACCTTGTGCTATAGCCAAATAATAACGATAAAAACTCAAAATATGGATTCATTAATCTCATATCTTTTCTCTCCTTCATCTCCTTCTGCGTCCTCCTCCTCCTCTCCTCCTCCTGCTTGCTGGCTGTCGGCAGGTTAAAAAATGGCTCGGCACTAGCGAGGGAGAAACAATTACTCATGGCGCAGGCTGTATAGACATTAGAAGCCCTGTACTCCTCTGCGATCTCAGGGCCATGTGTTTCTAATTAAACGGTGCACTGGAGGAATTATCAAAGCTTAGGATTGCATAATGAGCACTGGCAGAAATCTGCAGCAGGCTGTGACACTCTTTGTCTCAAGAGGCACAGCGTGGTTATATTGAATTAGAATGGAAGCGTGTCAATAAGAGTCTGGGAGAAGCGATCGTTTTTGTTGTGTGAGGACGCCCAGATTGCATCTTAGATGTGTTTCCTGGAGGTTTGTAACAGAATCATCACTTAGTGGAATCACTTTATGCCGTGGTCAAATAGCAAGATTAAGGAATTCATTCAAGGGAGCTTTTGCAAGGCGGTTTCTATTCATAAAGACCACTCTGCCTTCACATCCTTGCCTCTTTGCTTGCGTGATGATCACTAACACCTACCCTGTTTTTCTCCTCACCAGTGTTCTTCTATCATCGCACAACAGCAGTTGGCCAGAGACGGACATGGTTGGTTTAGCTCGCCAAATGGAGGCATGCTCGTCCTTACGCAGAGAGACACTTCTGTAATAGACGTCGGGTCAGCTTTTGTGAAACATCACACATGAGCCTGCACCCGCATGCACACATACACACATAAATCCTGGTCTCCATGGTGATTGTTTTAGTGCCCATGTGAACTTACCCCCTGCATCTGTTTCTGTGTTTGTTGCTTGTGTAAAAAAAACTCTCACAATTACTTATTCATAACCACATGACTATTTTAATTTTCTACAGAGCATTCTCCAGGCGCCATAAACAAGCACAATAAATACCAGAATGTAACAATAAGAAATAAGTACAGGGTACAAACAGCTCCTAATTTCTTTAGAGGCACACAATGTTTTGTGAAAGCCTGTTTTTGTTTTACTGGGAATCACTGAAGACATAATTCACATTCGCCATTCAAGCGTACCATCATCACGGCCATCAGTCCAAGTTGAAGGTTTACACTTCTAACGAGGAGGGAGTCCTGCCTGCTCGACGCCACAGTGGCCAATCAGAGCACCGAGTCCATCTGGTGGATAAACGGAGAATCGCACGCAGCTTACGTTTGGCTCCAGTGTCATTTTACTACATCCTAATCCAGATTTAATGTTTAATGCTGACTCCAGCCAACAATTTTGTGTAAGTACCACTGAAACAAACTGGATTGTCATGGGGTTCATCTCTCCTGCTGTCACGTGTAAACAGATGAGCCTGGACGCACAGAAAAACGTATACAACTCACTACGAAACCCGAGGAAGACGCCAGAAGTAATGCGAGGCATGTGTGTCAGAGACAGTCTCTTAATACTGTTACATGTA
Organism: Chaetodon trifascialis; assembly: GCF_039877785.1. Classification (NCBI taxonomy): domain Eukaryota; kingdom Metazoa; phylum Chordata; class Actinopteri; order Chaetodontiformes; family Chaetodontidae; genus Chaetodon; species Chaetodon trifascialis. The sequence continues at coordinate 13,959,593 of NC_092077.1, read as the reverse complement.
GCATGGATCACATTCTGGCGGAGAAAAGAAGTGTGTGTCTGTGTCTGTGATGGTTTGCAGTCATCCAAAGTTTCCTTTCACACACACACTCTTGAGGTCGCAGTACTGGTGAAACTTTCCTTGCCACACAGAAGAAACAGCTTACCAATGTCTGCTGAACTGTCTGAGCACCAAACCACACGCTGAGTTCAGGCTGTCACCAATAAATCTTTCGCCCATGCAGCTTAGATTTCAGATCACCTGAGAGAGAAAACCAAAAGGGCGGGCTGACCGTTGCTTTGAAAGGTGTTCAATTTTCATGGATCAGCTGCATTAAAGCATGAAAGCTTAGATGGTGTTCACACAAAATACAAGACAAACTACAGCGAGCTCGTATACAATGTGTGTGGATATGCAGTATATGGTTTTATCTGATTAAAGACAAAGTATATAAAAGGTCATTTTTGGCGTCTAGAGTCTCTGACCTTTTTTAAAACTAAGAAAAACTAGCTAAAGAATGGAGATTTCATCCATCAAACCAAGGTGTTTTTAAATGAGCAAAGCAGCTTCAGGCCAATTTCTGAACAGAGAACCACCACTCTTTATTTAATCCCACACTGAAATCACTTGCAGGCAAATTATGTTATTTTAGGATCACTTGTAGAGTGTTGGCAGTGCAGATTCTGCTCGCATTTGCAAGATTTAATAGTGCATGAAACTGAAGGTAAGCCCACTTTTTTTCTGGTCAGGCTGTCAGGTGGGTAAACTCAAAGCTCATGACTGCTCTGGAGCAGTTTACCATCAGGCAAACTGACTGGGGAGTTTTTTTCAGACGACAGTGCTACTTTAGATGAATACCTGAGGCTATCTTTGTTTATAAATGACATCAGCTTGTAACCATTATTTGCAGACGTGTTTCACAGATGGGATGCAGCAGCCGCAAGGACCGACAACTACAACATTTGACATCATGTTCGCTGGATAAATGCTGATTTATTCAGACACGTTTCATCCTTGGCAGGATTGAAAAGGATATCCAGATGTAATGACTGTAAAGCTCCCACAGCTGCACACCTTAAGGCCTGACGTGCACCTTCCTGTCCGCGGAGGACACAATTTAGGCTGACGCTTCAAGAGCCACATAAACACTATCACACCCGCCTGAAATACCATCCACTGTTTATGTTCCCAAACCTGCACTGCAGACTCAAAAATGCCAGAATCATACTCATATCAAGGCTAAGATAAGATAAACACCCCAAGTGCACTGCTGCCGTGAAAACTGTCAATTAGAACATTAGTTTTTGTAAACACATGATTTCCTGGTGGGCCACGGCATGAGGAGACCCATATGCTTGGTTTACATTCTTCTGACTGCATCAACGGTGTTTCAAGCAAAGGACTTTGGGATAATTCAGGCAGTAATGACTGATATGAGCGATGACAGATGCGAGAGAAGCTTAAGAAGAAAAATTGTTGGGAGGGATGGTTCAACACGGCATTGCTGTAATGAACATCTGCATTATGTTTGAAAACAGGCAAAAATTTCCCATGGCAAAAGTTTGAAACTAAGACATATGCCAGAAATGATTTCCCGACTAAGACATAAAAAACATTTCAATCCTGAAATTAGAAGACAAAAGAGATTCAGTGCATTCTTTCTTTTAAAAGGAAGTGAATGGAAAATTGTGAGACCGCACCAAAAAAGTCCCATCTGAGTAAGAAAGTAAACTTTTAAAGTCCTGTATACGATGAAATTAGCAGGAATCTCACAGTGATGTAAAAACACCACTCAGCATATGAGCTTTCTGAAACAAAGAAGGTACATCACAGTATGATGCCTGCGCTCATTTAGTCTAAAATCTCTCTTGACTTTTGTGCATTTTCACATTTCAAACATCTTTCTTCTGCCTTTCAACCGATTTGCCATCTGTCTTCAGAGCCTCTATCTTACCTCTCAAGGCCAGGCGCTGTAATGCCACAGCGCCTCATTGTTTAAGTGTTTACTTCCTAAAGGGCACTCGAGAGCCTGTTTACTGATTCTAAACTCTCGTTCTGTTTCTTGCTCTGAACTCACGCCACTCTCATGACCAAGTCAAGGTCGCTCCCATGCCCCCCCCATGCCATCAATCTCAGAGGAAGAAGCAAAACTTCCTCTCACGCTATTTTCTTCCTGTGCATCCCCTATTTTTTGTACATATGATAAATACACTTTCCCATAGAATCATATCATATCCGCTTCTTCCTCTTCTATTCATCTTGCAGCATAAACAAACACAGGTTGACAGACTAATCAGTTTTTATACAAAGGTCGCATCCTTTCCAGCTCGTGGCTCTGTGTTTTGACCAGCGCTGCTGCTCTTTATTTCTGAAAAACTGCCACGGCCATTGACTGCATATGCACGTCAGCTGTACATATAAAAAGCCCTAAAAACAGCAAACACATACAGTATATATACACACAGAATACCGAAAAACAGGTTGTTGCAGTTTATTCTGTCTAGTTGCAGATTTTCCTCTTTTGAAGATGTTTTTATATACACAAAACACTATAAAGCAGTTTATATAGTTTTTCTTTGTGCATGCTAACCAACTGAAAGAACAATCCATAGAGGGTAGAGACAGACTGCAGCCACCTTGTAAAAGTTTACGGACTCCAACCATCGCTTTAAACAGAAACACCACTCAGCCCGTATAAATTACAGTGCAACGACACCATCAGTAAATGCCAAGGAAGCCAAGCTAAAGTACAGCGCTCCTGACATACTTGAAGCATGAAACTCCACGGCCTTGTTGGCCCATTTAACCACATATAAGCAACACCACATCCATCACTTTGAAACACATTCTTTTAACCCGGCAGACACTTCTCTTTGACTCATGCTGGGGAAACAAGCACAACCGTAATGTAAGCAAATCTGATCACATACCACAAATCACAATTTATCCAGAACAAAGAATGGGTGTTACACAAACACAATGATACACAAACCTAGATTATGTAAGCATGCTAATTTACAGTAACTGTCAGTATTTATCAAAGTGGTTGATGCTGCTCAAGCACACAATAGAACGTCACTCCTTTAGATTTGGCAGGAAGTTTCAGTAACAGAGCACGTATACATCAGTCTCACATTTCCATTTCTGTACAAATCCCTGCTTTATGTCACTGTTTCACCAGGTACTGTTGTGGTACCTGCGCTGGAAGTGCAAAACATCAGAAAATGGTTGTGTAACCTCCCGAGCACCCCACCATCTGTTTGGTATCAATCAACACCCTCATCAACATGACGCTCATCATCATTATCAGACAGCAGGCTTTTGAAATGCTGTCTTGAAACACTTTCTGAAGTTTGTTTCCATCTAAACTCATTCTCCCATGGACAAAGACCCTCCCACACACACTGTAAAACACACACACACATACCTCAGAAACCACAGCTTTCTCAACTGTGGGGGTACTGGATAGCAAGTGAGAAACATGTATGGGTCTGGGGTGTGTACTCATAGCCCTCATTTCAAATCACTGGGTGACATGTTGTAGCTGTATTTAAACATTGCAACACCATGTCTGGGATTCAGTCCCATTAAAATATCATCTTAGTTTATTGGGTCAGCATGCTAACATTTGCTAATTAGCACGAAACACAAGGCACAGCTGAGGCTGACAAGTATGTCATTAGTTTTGCAGGTATTAGACAAATTAATTTTCATATGTTGATGGCACCGGATGACAAAGGTTCACCAGAGTCATCAGGCTTCATCCTTAGGGGAACATACAACATGTCTGTACAAAATTCCACAGCAATCCATGCATCGTTGTTGGGATTTTTTGGTGGTCAACCAACAACATGTCGGAGCCCAGGCAGAGCTGAGCTGAGCTGAACAACGGTCAGTCATCATAACTCAGTGTAATGGCACAGCTGTCATTCATGGCAAACAAAGCCCAACACATTGTATGTTTTAAGACAGTGGTTCCCAATCTTATTGGCTTGTGGAAGGGTGGACTTTGTATTTTTTCAGGGAGAAGTTGAGGGATTTCCTGCTGATCACCGAGAGCACTTTTGAGACTGGACGATGGATGGATAACTTCATTAATGCCAGAAGGAAATTGTACTGTTACATGAGCTAAACCACACATAATCACAAAATGCCATGAATAACATAAGGACACTCAAAGAGGTCGATAACTAATAAAATATGGAATAAAGTATACGTGCCTGGAAGTAGCATATGTCCATTTGGTACCTACACTCATTCACCTTTTTTTTTTTTCACTCAATCGGGACAAATATTAGGTTTCGATTTATGTTGGCGTGCTGGTCGGCAGGCTCCTAAGCCTTGACGTCCAGTGCTGAAGTTATCTACACACGCCATCTCCTTCTCTACGCCTTTGATCCCTGTAGAAATCTGCTTAACACATTTATGGCCAGAGCTAATGTGTTGCAGGCCAGACGCAAACTTGTTGAGAGGTGAGTCAGAGTGTGAAGGTAAACGTAGATTCAGAAACCAGGTCTGGTGAAGAACTGGCTCGGCTCTGGACCAAACTCTACCTGGACTTGAACTGTTAAATTTCATATGATAAATTAAGAATTAAGTCAATGCAGCAACTCTGTTGGAGCTACTAAACGGTAAGCCGTCAAACACGTATTTATGTTCAAGTATTATGTAATTCTGCAGTCTTTGTGGTGAAAGCACCTGCAGGTTGTGTACAAGACGCAGCCTCTTCAAGAACTTGGTTGATTGTCATGTTGCTTTGAAGTCCATTTTCCAGACCCTTTTAATAACTGACAAATGCTAACTGACATTCAACCTAATCTGACCCACCTTTGTAGCAGTGTCTGCGACTCTCATGGATTTAACTTCAAAGTCCTTTTTCCACAAAGTGTTTACATACACGCAGGTCTAGTCAGATACAATGGCCAGGCAAAGACTCAATCCTTGGACGCAGACGTAATCATGGCTTCAGTTCCGGACAACACACTTATTGTCTTCTAGGCCTTAATGCAGACGCAGAGACAGAGATGGTTTCAAGAACCATGCTAACACAATGGATCCTTAACCACACTTGTGCACCTTCAGGCCTGTTACATTCAGCACAAAATGTGTTACAGAAGTCCTTTCCTACACATCCATTATGCACAACGCTATTCAAGCAAGGCTTTGAGAATTTCTGGACATATTAAACACAGGTGCACTCACTGAGACAATAGTTTGTGTTATGCCAGAATCCATTGTATGAGAGTGTAACAAATGCCATATAGAGACAGAAAACCGATAACTCAAGTGTGCGACATGCAAGGGCACACACAGAACTGTACACAAGTAAACGCTTTCATACAGAATTTAGAGATGGCTTCAGTACATTTGGTTTTTGCTCATTCATGGAAGTCTTTGTGAAAAACTGTAGGTATTAATGTGTGTTGTACTTTCTGCATATGCAAACAAATTCACAGTGGACAGATAAATGATATGGCAACATGTGTTCATTGGTAACTTTTTGCACTGTCCCATTGAAATATTGGCCCTCCAGCTACCATGTGATGAGGACGGCGGGTGTAAGTAGTGTGTATGTGTGTGATGAAAAGAGGCCTCAACACATGGGAGTGCTGAATCTCCAGCTGCTCCTAATTCTCCCTCATGGGTTTCTCCTGGCAAAGGGTGTCAACCGCATGCTAATATGTGCAACCTCTGAGTTGTGTGTGTGCTTCTATCTTGTCAGTGTGCCCTTTTTCTGTACAGTATGTGTGACATCTGCAGGAAATGAGAGCCATCCTCCTATAGCTGATGAAGACAAAGAGACTGACAGACTCTATAAGCTCGCTGAATCCAAAATGTTGGAGGACATCCAAACTCTTTGGGCCCTTTTTCCTAAATGGGTGACAATGATAGATCGCTCTGAACCAACACAGTGTCTTGTAAGCAATATGGAGCTGTGGGGAAACTAAGAAAAAGGAAAAAGTTGCGCTTCAAAGACAAATAGTTAGGTCATATGGCAACAATATAGCACAAACAATAAAATACAATCTATATGTGCATGGCGTTGTGTTTGATATATGGAGACTTTGCCTCAATAAGGCCCTAAAACCACACAAAACTGCACCAGCGCTGCATCATGAATAAATGTGGTCTGAACTGGAAACCCTTCATGATTTTCCGATGTGGAATTGTGGGAGACCCCACACATAATGAGTGTTTTCACAATGCGCTCTAACTGAAGCCCACACAGTCAATGATAATGTGACCAATCTCAACCTGAAATCTCAGTCCAGCTTACATTATCTGGCAAGACTCTGACACTGCTTATTGTATATTGAGTAAATACAGAGACAGATCTTCTTTTTTTTTTTAAAGAGAGATTTACATGAAACTGTGGTTTTAAATTCAGGCCAAAAACAGTTCAGACCATTTCAAAAAGGCAAACTGGATTTCACATATGTGTAATCAGAAGGCACCACTAATGAAAAACAGAAAAGAGAATCATTTTTAGCATGAATCAAACCACCTTTTGAATTGCACTGCTGCATCTCGTCTGCAACAGTAAGTAAGCAGCAGAGTAGGATTTGGTTCTCACAGGTATCGGAACACACAGCATGAACAGATCAGATGTATCAACATTAAATCTTTATAAATATTACATTATATTACATGATAATCAAGTATCCTCTGCTATTAGCAAAGGGCACTTGGCATTCATGTAATAAGACTTCAAGGAAAATCTTTGTCGCCCTCTAGTGGTACGACCCAAACTCTAAAAATGTCATGTGCTGTAAAAGTTGTAAATCACTCTGGAACAAACTCCTGATTCTGACCTGAATAAATAAGCTGACTTTACTTGACATAATGCCTCCATAATCATAATCTCAGTAACTAGAACACTGCCAAACAGCGACGATGTCATCACAGCTGCCTGTCTAGAACAACTTTCATTCCCACAATGCAATTTCTTAATGCAACAATATTTAAACATTTATTTATGAGTTTCACATCAATATTTTGAATAGCACAGTCAGTCGTTGGAGCACATGCCAGTGTTTCATCATTAACTCATCAACAATCCACATACCATCGACATACATTCATCTGTGAGTTACTCAGTGCAGAAAAACAAACCCAAAGTCTAGGACGTCCCTTTACACTGTGCTGAGTCTTGGCAATGATTGCAAAAGATTTCAGTAAAAATTTCAAATTAATATTTCACTCTTTTATCTTTGGAACAGAAACAGCTGCATCAAGACAGAAACTATTTCTCTAAATGATCCACAACAGCCAAACCAAGACTCATCACCTCTACAGCGTTCCATCTGTAACATCTATGGGAAAAGGCATGTGATCGATTAGACCGTGAAGACAGCAGCTTTCATTGGCTCTCACTGAAGTCAGCTTCTTCACTGCAGAGAATGAAACCTCAATGTTTAGGAAAATCTGAAAATAAGTCTAGAAGTCAACAATGTGTGTTAATGTTTAAATCCATCATCTGACATGTATACACGTCTTTAGTGTCTAGTGTAGCATAGATATAACTGCACGTGTGACCAGGACCGACCACTAGGTGGAGTTATGAATTCAGGGATTTAAGAAAAATGACTCCACTCGGAGAACATCTTGATGTTTGTAGTCATAGCCTTGAGAGTTACCATTGGTGCTACTATTTTCAGGAATACAGACATAACTACAAATATTAAAACAGTAAACTCAATATCATTTGCTGTCGCTTGTCACAGTGCACTGTCAGCTCCCCCTTCAAAGATTTCAGGCACAAAATTATGATACAATCATTTACCAGCAGAATTGTGAAAGAGGCACATTGTGTTCACTTCATAAGGAAAGGTAATTTATGGTTGTATCTTAACAGTGACACCAGCTTACTCAAGTGCTGTGATGGGCAAAAAACATTAACATAGAAATCTGCACAGTGAAAACATGATAAACCAATTTTGACCATTAGCTGAACAGAGTAGAGTGCATTTTGAGTACCCGTGTCCATTTCCTTTGTCCAGCTCAAAGTAAATCATACATCTAAGCCAAGGCCATGATGCAAAAACAGTCAGGTATCAGAGATGTATTAGCTTGGATTTAAGTTCATTTCAATGTACGTGCAGTACTGCACAAGAGGGACTTAAAATCAGCCTATTGGGTTAATGGCACAATTTCTTTATGATTGCAATGGAGCCGAAACATGTCTGCTTGCGTCTGCCTGCTTGGCTTAGATCACTGGGTCAGAGGTTCAAGATTCAGAGGTTGAAGTTTAGGTGTCAGGTCATTGTTCCATCTGCCTGCTGAAGGTGGTCTGTTGGGGACCCGGTGTGCTCAGTAAGGGTCCATCTTGATCCTTCTGTACAAGCAGCTGGTGAACACCATCCCACAGATCTGAAAACAGGATGGGTTAGGAAAGAAAAGCGCTGCTCAGTCACCATGGAAGACTGCAGGAAGCCTGAATGATATTGACTGTGGGGATAGAAAGGGGTTAAAGGTGATGGGGGTTTGGAGGGAAAACTTTGGTTACTATGGGGTTGTCAGCAGTGAAGCAGCTGTTACTGGAGCAGCATGTGTGTACAGGTTTTTACAAGCAGATGCAAAATGAGGAGTTGATGGTGTCAAAACAAAAATGTATGCGAAATCTGAGATTAGACTGAAGGTCACTCCGAGCAGTATAAAGTCAGGTTGTAATAGCTATGAAAGTAGAGTATCCAATACCAATCCAATCCAATCCAATGCTGATTAAATATTTTGTGTTCTGCATCAGAGCGCAGTGACATCCCTTCAAGCCTTAATGTTAGCGTTGATCACAGAAACTCTTATGTGACGATTATATAGTATGCTATCAATTTCACGAATAAAAATCACTTCTATTAGTACTAGATAAAGTAATCTTTTTCAAGGAAAGTTGGACTATACAATGGGAGATTATGAAAAAAATTCAAGAAAAAAGGGGTCAGGTTTCCAACATCTAAATGATATTCCAATATGAGGTATTGTATAAAGTAACACAGTTGTTTTAAATTCATCTGGAAGTGTCGACATTTATAAAGACCTATGACCTCATGACGTAATCTCCTGGCTTCAGGGTAAGCTCATAGACAGTATGCAGAACCGTAAAGAATCCACAAGACATGATTTACAGGAGCACTGCGTAATACACTACCATAGAAAAGGTCAAAAATAAAGTACAGCAGGAACAGATATTGACCTAACCCACTGGGCCTGCCAGGCTTGATGGATAAACAGGAAAGTGCCCAGATTCACTCTCTGAGGCTCTGAAAGCCCACTGAGAAAACCTTATTGAGCAATTGTGTATTGACTCACCACAACCTCTCTTCAGGCAAGTTTCCAGTTTTATTTTCCCCTTCTCTACCAACACCAGTAACGGGTATGTAGAAGCACAACGTTTTGGCTCAGCAACAATGATATGAGAAGAAAAGTGGGAAAAAGCCTCTCTGCATTTCTGTTTTCCTGAAGCCAAATTTCAGAAGACAGGGGACATTGATCCAAAAGAAGTGATGATGAAACTGCATGTAATAAAAAAAAAAAAAAATCACTGCGCAAGAAAGTCAATATTCATGATAGCCTAATTTATTTTAGACTGTAGCTAACTATAGCAACACTATGCTTGCTGTGTCCACAGAAGCTTTTTTTGTTTTTTCAAAGCTGGAAACGCCACATGCTGATGGCACTTTGGAGGCACAGCATTTTTTCAGCTGAGGCACTTTGGTTGCTATGGTACAGAATATCTGCAGAAGTAACAATTTATTTACGTGTTGCAAGTCCGTAATGTCTGAGATAGCTTGCTTCACCATCAAACGCTGAATACAAAAATGTCAGCCCAAGGCAGCATACTTTCTCTGGCCCTTGCCATGGATGAAGAGAAGGACAAAGCATGCAGGGAGAGAGGACAGACAGTCTGTGTGCTGTTCCTAAGAATGCTGACTACCATTGTTTGGTTCAAGAGCTGAAGTTGGATGGAGCCCAGTTCAAGGAGCATTTCACATGAGCAGGACAGTCTGAAGTGTTACCATCCTTCCCCTAAACCGTGATTGGACAGCTGAGTAAAAAGCGATTGTGAAGAGTGCAGTGTTTTAACCGAACATTTTTCAATTCTTGGCATTCAGCAAAATTTAAAAAAAAGCATACATTTAAGAGTCTGGAGTCATTTAAGTGTACAGACATCACCCTTCTGTCAATTTCAGTAATTAGAAAGATTCAAAGTTAGGTAATTACTCCTGTCACCATGTTTTGTAAATATCAATTAACTGCAAAAATATAACAGAACTCAACAGCTACACAAATAAACCCCTCCCATCAGTGCTCCTTTAGAGGTTAAGCCCATGAAATGCTTTACCACAGCTACAATACTAACAACTGTGCTAGCTGACCAAAAGAGAAACGTGGCAGAAATCTGAGCATCTGCTGCCCGCAGGAAGTTTAGCCTCAAAAAGACATGTCATAAAGGCAAATATGAGTAATTCCAATACTCTGCCGTAGCAAGTAAAATATTTTTATCCCAAGTTGGCAAGTTAATATCTATAATGTTATTTACATTTCACTACTATTATTGTGTAGCTTGTGGGCGAGGATGTCGTAGAGGGAGAGTAGCAGAAGCAGAGGGAGAAGTAGAGGAAGTTAGAGGTCAGAGTGCAAATGGTTCCCCTGTTGCAGATTGGCTGGAATACTGTTGTGTGGCTCAGTCCAAGCCACTTTGTTTGTTTCCCATTTACAGAGCCAGAGCTGTGTACGAACACCGGACAGTATTTTCAGCACACACACAGAATGGACAGCTAATGGACCATGAGGACATAGTCTGAGAAAATCTGTACTGTCAATACAGGTACTTTACAGAAATAGGTACTACTGTATAGAGATAAAGATTTGCACTCTTGCTAACAACATCATTGTGCACAAGCTTTGATTATTCAAGCCATTCTCATGATGTGTTTGACCTTTATCACATGCTTAACAGCCCACTATCACAACATGCAGAGCAACAATCTGCAATACACAGCCAAAGCCAGGCAGCTGCATGCTTCACACCAGGCAAAATATCATGTAAAAACATAAATGTGCTCATTTAGTATACATGTAGCCTGCAGATTTCACATTTAACAGAGCAGACAGTCACACAAGGACATGCAGTCATATATCAAATTTCCACAATGCCCTCCAACCTTGTCTCTCCAGTAGATTAAACCACAAAGCTGCTCTAGAGCTAAATCACAATGTACCGAAGTCCTCTTCCTCTTCTTTATAGAGCAGATAGATAAAGCAGGCTGTCAAGACTGCCCCGGCCAGCTATTGTGACACCACACACACACACACACACACACACAAACACACACACACAAACACACAAGGACAGAGAGACATACAGTGCAATTCACCATAGACAGGTTAGTGTGGTACACGAGACACACATGTAGTTTATGACATTAATCAAAGACAAAAACTGCAGCTAGTCTGAGTTAACATGAATTTCAACAAATCTACATTATTTCAGTGAGTGTGACAGTTACTAGTAGGGCCCCACGACTTCCACAATTGCGAAATTTATTCTAAAAAACAGAATCAACTGTAAAACTTTGTGAAACATGGCAGAAACTGACTAAATGTGGGTCCAGTTTAGAAAAACTAGGGTCTTCCCTTCTATTTTGGTCCGGTGACACATACACAGAGTCATTTGTGAAAGAGGCAAAGCGCTCGCAAGAGCTCATCCCTTCCACAGACTCTTAGTAGTGCAACCACATTGACAGATGGAAGACATTGTAAACAAGTAGGAGCATGGAGTGGACGTGAGAGCAGCCTCCATCAGATCCACTTAGCCGGTGTGTTTGAGCTGCATATGGAGGCTGTCCTGCAGATGATCCATTTCATGAAAAACAGTCTAATGCTGTGCTACATCAAATTTAATGGTATTCATTAAATTTTGAGTATTTTTTTATTGAACTGTTGAAAATGTTATTAATCCACCATATGATTGAACAATTTTCTGATCACAAAATGTGCTTAAATCTTGAACATGGAATTTGAGAAAAAAATAGAACAGAATCTGGAAAAAATTGTAATGGATTTCATAGGGCCCTACGGAGGCAGAAAAGTATACTAACATTTAGACAGACTGGAGCAATTGACAAAGACCAGACGTAACAGTAAGCCTAAGAGTACAAAAGGAGGGCAAACATGTGCTTGGACAGACTCATGCAGCACTTTCTCCAGATATGTTCTATGGATATATTCAGCACCTCATCTATATGTTAAGCATAATCCCTTCAGATCGTTTGGGGATTAAAAAACCTGTCACCTGCCTCAACCATCAAGGAGATCATAGTCAGGTGATTTCTCATCTTTGTTGTTGCAAGCATTGATTATTATGGGAGAGAACTTCTGGCCTCAAGTCAGCAGGAACATCTGGCCTTATTCTCAGTTCCCATGTGCCTGATGAAAACTGTTCAGCATGTAAAGTGCTGGGCATTAAAGGGCATGTCAGGCTTATGAATACCACTGGGAAGAATCAGTGCAGGTTTGTTTGGTCAAGTTTCCCTCATGTTAATTTACAAAAAGATGGTGCAGAGCTGTGCGAGGGCTGTCAGCCAGTACAAAATTGTGTGTATATATATATATATATATATATATATATATATTTAAAAAAAAGCCTCCCTGTATGCCTCCTTGGTCTCTGTGAGGCTTAAAAGCTTAAAAGCTCCAGTCCATCTCAGCCTGGAACAAATCAAATAACAGGAATGACAAAATCAGGTAATGATAACAGATAGTCTGGAGTGAGATGAAAAGGAACGTCCATTTACAGGTTGTTGACCTACCATGGTACATTTTCAGTAATGGAAAGAATAAAACCCCTCTGTCCATGGTTTTGTAAGGTGTTCTTCACAAAGGGCAGCATTTCATTCAGAAAGGTAAAAGGAGTACGTAATTTTTTTTTGATAAAATAATACCTGGCCTTATATAAAGTGGAGTTTGCTCAGGATGAGCACAACTTCAACAACTATGTGAACTACATATCACTTACCTGCAGACAAGCCACTCCTATTCCCACAGCACCAATGACCAACAGGTGGTCAGCCAGAAACTGCTCCAGCTTAGTGATGCAACCACCCTGCAGAGCCAAAGGCTGACAGTTAAAAAGCCATAATCGACAATATTACCTTTGTTCCAATAGCCATTTGGCTCACACTCTCCATGGCCACTTTCAAAATCGTTACAGCAAACAAGAAAACATCCTGCAGAGAACGTGGGTTTATTAAAGCTGGCATACTCCAACCTGTTTATCTTATGTACATTTTCAGACCGCTCTTACCTATCTCCCCTCTTCCCCCACATCATGTTGACATGTTTTTGTTAAATTCTGAGGGTGTTCATGTTTACGCCTTTACACATGATGCAGGCAGTGTACTGTCAGCGGTGGGGGGGTGGGGGTGGGGGGGGGGGGGGGCTGAATGGTTTGACAGAAGAAGGTGGAAACACCAAAGCAGCACAGATAAGCAAAGCATTCAAAACCTCATCTTTTATTCATTTCCAGAGAGCTCATTTTATCAGAGAAAAGTTTCAAACTATAGTGGTTTCTCTGTTTCTGTCTCTACTTCACTTCCAGAGGGGAAATATCAGGACATGGGGAAATCTCAAAAATACTCCTGCGATATTGTCTAATGGCAGCAAAGCAACGTCCAGCAAAGTCCATCGGCAGTCTATTTTTGTTATTCAATTCCACAAATGCTATGTGATATTTAAGAGTTAGACTGAATATGGCACTTATCACTTGGCATTTCTATCTTCCAGAAGTGTAGTCCACTAACCTCCACCTTGTAGATGTTGGAGGGGTGGTCTCTCTTGCCACATTGAGGGGTGATGGTTTTACAGCAGCTGTCTGGCACCACCCTGCCTTCTGCCAGCTCTGATGAAACGTAAACACTCACCATCCAGTCGTGGGAGCTGTTGCTGCCACAGCACTTGAACTGGTGAGGCAGAGAGAGGGAAGCAAATGTTTCACAACATCACACTGTTAGCACAAAATCCCTCCTTTTCATTATAACTGAGCCAAGGTTTAACTCAGATTAATTAATTTGGCTCAAAGTTCCTCACATTAGTATTGTGTAAACTTTGACATTTCTTGCAGCTGAAGGGAGTGGCATTCCATCCTCTCAGGAACTTGGACAAATTGACTTTAGCTCTAGCTATTTCACCAATCAATGTTGGCACAATACTTGAAGCAAACCCCAATGGATAACACAGAGCTTGGAGCTATTTCTTCTCCTGAATCTCAGCATAATTTAAAACTACTTCACAGATGGTAGCTGCAGACTGAGTCATGGAAAATGACTTTATAACAAGTGTGACTGCACTTGACCATACCGACTTAAAAAAGTGCAGCATATAATCTTACAAAAACCCCCCCCAAAAACCTCAGAGGCTTTTGTAAATACAGTCCATACATCCTGTTGTAGTCTGTCCACAGCTAATGTGATGGCCTCCTTCCCTGGCTGGGCATAGTTCTCCGTCATAGTCTGGTTGAGATGCAGCTTCAGCTCCTCACTCAGCTGGATATGAGGAACAAAGACAGACAGCAAACACACACAAAAGGAAACAGTGTGTGTAAGACAGAGAAGGTGAGGGGGAGTGTTTATGGGAAGAGAAAAAAACATATATTTTGTAACCACAGGCTCCTTCATTTATTACACATGGGGACACATCAAATACAAAGACTATAAGGTAAGAGAGTTTTGAAGAGATAATCTTGACAAAAGGGAAAAGAGTGGGAGGATTAGGCCAAGACAGATAAGTAGCAACTCCCACGCATCTGTGAGACCTGTGATTGAAAAGACATTATAAAAAATACACTTTAAATATAGGCTTTGATGTGTGTATAAGTTTGTGCACGTGCATGCATGTGCGCACACACACACACACACACACACACACACACACACACACACACACACACACACACACACACACACACACACACACACACACACACACACACACACACACACACACACACACACACACAGGAGAGATGAGGAACACAGAGGGAAGATGAGAGCCCTTATCTTTAAAGTGAGTCTATCCTGTGCTGAACCCTTTTCCATTCTAATAAATCTCTGTGCTTGCCCGCAGATAGCGTGGTGCTCTTTGCAGTCCTAGCTGACTGACAGGCAGATGTTTGTGAGATAACAAGATCCTAAGAACTGTGTGTTCGATGAACTCCAGACACTGAACATAACACTCAGTGCAGGTGGTACATGGTGACAGCCCACATATACGCATATAAAAAGGAGAGAACAGTGAAAAGCTTAAAGATCTTATGTGGATTCTCCAGTGGCTTATCGTCGTCCATGCCCTACAAGACGGAACAAAGACCACGAGGAAACGTTTTCACATGGGGAAAAAAATGTCCTGAATATTTCATAATAATTCATTCGTAGGCACACACACAAAAAGTATGTAATGATGCCCTGTACACAACTTAAGTTACAGTGAAAAGTACACACAAAACAATACATTGAAACTAGTTATTCTGATACTAAAAGTATGTCAATATTCAGATGCTCCCAGAAGACAAAGGGTTCATCAAAATGCAATTAAAACATTCTCTCAGCAAAACACCCTCTCTGCCTACCTGTCTGTATCCCATAGTCTCTATATATAAGAATATTTTTGTATAAGACATCACAACAGATTGGTGAAAACTTTTTCATGCAGTGAGCAAACCTTAAAAAGCCTTCAGCCAACCACTGTGGCATACAATTATGTAAACGCAATGATAATTGATTAAGCAGTGATCACTTACCCTCTGGTAATAGACATATGCCAGTACTCCAGCCACCAGTTCAATTACGAAGATTAACAGCAGGCAGAAGAAATACTGTAGGTGAGAAAGAGGACAGAGAGCCAGTCAGAGTAGCATGCTGAAATAACTCATTTGAGAAAGTTGTTCACACCCATGACAGCTCAATAAAAACTTCCATCAACTGTCATTGTGCTGCATCTGTCACTTCCAACACAGATGGCCATGCAGCACAGAAAGAGACGACCAAAAATCGGACAGGCTGTAGAATCAGATATCTCTTGGGCATCTCATAAAGAGCTCTCCATGCTGCTTGAAACCAAACACCATCTTAGCAAAAGCTAAATTAAGGTTATTTAAATATCAACCACCTGAAAGAGCAAAAATATTCATTTAAATTCCTCTGGAATACAAGGAATATAATAAATCAGACATCAGATCAGGGTGCATCAATAACCAAGCAGCTAAAAAGAAAAAAAAAACAGTCAATAAAAAAGAAACACTGTTGGTTTGAACTGCAAGCTTCATCCTTAAAGATAAGCATTATTGTACACACTGAAATGCAGAGCACAGTTATGTAAACTGTGTAGCAAACAGATCACCCACACGTTTTGAGGGCTCAGGCAGACAGTTGTGGAATGAGTGAGATCAGGCTAAAATAACACAAACTTTTGCCTTTCCAAAAATGGTTCATTTAACACACACGCACACACACAATGCCGCAAGATGCAAACACACACATACAACTAATTAGGCCCACCTGTCACAGAGCGGGAAACAACAGTTTGACAACAGCAACAGCGCTGCTTCACTCAGGATCATTATGGAGGGACAGATGCTACTCCCCATCCTGTGCCATGCAGGAAACAAAATGATGGCAAACTACTGGTCAAACAAAGAGCAATGATCTCACTGAACAAACACATGACACTTTAGCAAACATTGTCTTCTGTTTTATAGTTATCACAGTAATTATGTCAGGAAGAAACAGACTGCTCTGTATCTCATGGTTACAAGAATAAAAAACACTCCACTCTGCGTGCCTGCTGCCCACACAAATTACTAACTTCACTCTTTCTTTACACACACACACACACACACACACACACACACACACACACACACACACACACACACACACACACACACAGGCTAGCATCACTTATTCTCCTCAAACAAATCTATAAATAGCACATCAATGCAGTTGATAATCAACCAAAATGCACCACACAATCCAAATCCTCAAAGCATGTACCTCTTCACTCCTACAAGCCCATTTCTCTTTCCTATTGCTCCATCCATCAACCGTAGATGGATAGACCTATAAATAGTCCTGCGGCAGTGAACGTTCACCTCCCGCCTGCTTCTCTCCCACTGGGCTCTGTCTCTGTAAAATAATGAGGACAGTAAGGGTCCTGTCAGAGCCATTTGTCAGTGACACACCATAGACCAGGGAGAGAATGGAGGAGTTCCATGCCATGTTGTTGCATACTTGTTGTCTAGTTGTGCAGAGAAAGCTAACCTTTGCATACATGTGGGCGAGCATCTGGTTTCTCAGCGCAGACATAGACACAATCTAGCACCACTAATAAGTAGCCTGGACCATCACCATTGTTGCCCACATGATCATTCAAATTACATAACTCATGAGACAGTATTGCTGTACAACAGGAAACACCAACCTTTCTATTTCAGAATGTTAAATGGGTTTCTAGCTTACACGTTAAGTCATACATTTCTTATATACTAACTGCAAGAAAGACATACTACGAACAATTGTATGTAGTACACTATATTCAACATTAGTAAGGAATATGGACCTCAGACATAGAGACAGTGAAAGTGAAAGGAAGTTTTTCATTTTGCTAAATGCGAAATAAATATGTCAATGACACCAAAAGCCGGACAACCACTGTAAGGATTCAGCACAATTTTAGCACAGAATCGTTTGCGCCTGACTAATTTTAGAATTGAGTGAATTTGCTGCTTGCTGGTGACATTCAGTTTGAGGCAAGTCACGATGCTGGATTAAAGGCTAAAAGGATCAGGGATCTGGCTCCCTGATGATCGGACAGATTTCTGGCGCATCAGAAATTCTGGTGGGCTGTCTTGCAGTTTGAGCAGTTCCACAGTTCAATATCCCATTTGGCTGTTGTCAAAAGATCCATTTTAACCTGTGAGCTTCTTAAAAGATAACTGTGTGAGTAGTGCTTTTCATGTTGCGGCTCAAACCAAAGTCTTGAAAATGCTGTGATATAAAAATAATGTCTGTATCTTCCAGCCATCTGGAATTTTTTTTTTCTCTCTTTCCATTGATAGTAGAACTGCACAAAGTAGTGCTGCCATTCTTTCTTTTTGTCATCATTGAAGACGTAGCCATTTTGTCTGAACGATGGACCACATACACCCCTGCATACACCCAGTGCAAGCACCCACGTCACGTCACGTCAGCACAATGTACAAGATCATTTGAATTTCAGTCTCTGCCCAGCATAATAGAGAATGCAATCATACACACACACATGCTGACACACAAAACTAAATATATTCTTGCAGAACATTATGATGTCACAGTGAAACTGACCTTTGACTTTTTGGATATAAAATGTCATCATCTGATCACTTGTGTGAAATTTTGTCAAAATCAGTGTATGAATTCCTGGGTTATGGCCAAAAATGTGTTTGTGAGATCTATCATTGGTGCCAGTAAAATATATCCTGCAGCCTGCTTTATTCCCTCCACGGTGGGCTCTGCTCTGAAGTTATGCTGCTGTTCATTCTGTGTGAACAGGCAGCAAACAGAGAGAGCAGAGACAGTGAGGCTGATAAGTTGCTTTTATGCACCTTCATTCCAGTCATCAACTTTCCTCTTTTCCAAAGGATATCGTCGTTCTCATTCACTTTCTTCACCACAGGTAGCTCAATGCTGTGCAGTAGGGCATGTATTTTGATGTGCAAGCCACAAACCGCTAAAAAACGGTTTATTTCTGTTGTGTGAGGCTGTTAGCTCGATGTATATAGTAACAATGTGTAAAGCATATCATCATTATCAATGTAAATTTTATCAAGATCCCCTATTATGACTGCTTTGTCGCCCGGCCGGACTTGTGAATCTGCTAAAATTCACATTCCTTCATCCCACACACATCTTAACAACTACAAACACAAATGCAGTGACATCAGTAGAAACCCCCTCTATGGGTGCCCAGTCTCACCGTGGACAGGCAGCTTCTCTGCTCCCGGATGACAGCACAGCAGCCCAAGAAGCCAGTAACCACCACCAGGCCTCCAGCCAAGATGAGGATATACGCCGAGACAGCAAAAGTGCTGGAGGCCAGCAGACTCAAGTAGTCACTCTTCTCTACCAATGTCCAGACTCCAACACCCAAAACAGCTGCTCCACCCACCTGGAAGAGAAGGGGAGAGGGAGAGAGGAGGTGGTGGGGAAAAAAAAAAAAAAAAAAAAGATGTGGTAAAGAAAGAGATACTATAAAACTGATTTGGATATAGAAAATGGTTCCATAGAAGAAAAAGATTAAAAACATGATAAAGGCACAATAAAAGCATGGTGAAAAGGTTGAGTCATATAAAAGAAAGAGAGAGAAATATGGATGACTTGAACAAAGAAAGAAAAATTGTGAGAACAGTGAGTGTGTCATGTCAATGCAATCTTACACAGAGAGACAAAAGACAACAAAGCATAGCACTTTACACAGGTTCAATGCTATCTCAGTCTGTATCAAAGAAGAGGACATAGCCCCTGCGTCTGAAAAGTGAAACCAAAGCAAAAATGCTTTAAACCAGGATTCTTTCTAATGGCCAGCAGAGGGCAACTCCACTGGTTGCTAAAAGAAGTCAGAGAAAATGATCCTTCTTCTCACTTGATAATTCCCTCACTAAACATTTTCTGAATTAGTTTATGGTCTCAGTTGCAAGAATTGTGTCTTCTTCAATGCAGCATAATGATGCTTTTGCAAATTATGGTCCTATTTAGAGTAAAGTGGGGGAGTAGGGAGTGGCTTCCTTGTGATTGACAAGTTGCTACCACGGAGACGTGTCAATCACAATAGATGAATTGTAATGTCCAAATATGGTCACTTCAGGCTCCAAAAAACCAAGACAGCAGCCAATAGCCAAAACAATACCAAACTCAAGGCTTCAAAACAGCAGTCCACAAAGCGATAGGTGGTATCACAGTGGCTACAAAAATCTAACAATATGAGAGGACAGTGGAAGGGAGTGAAAAGCTGCATAATACAGGGCAAAAAGAAAAGAGAGTAAACAGAAAGAATAAGGGAGAGGTGGCCAGGCATAAACATACATCACGGCCATCGTAATGACCACTTCCTTACAAACAATCCTGGATAACAGACCATGGGTGGTGTCCAAATCTGTTCTTCTCATCAGTTTCAAAGGCGGGCAGATAGGAAATGCCTCAGAAAGTCTCTTGCCTTCATCCTCCCTTTCCATTTCCGTCAAAAGCAAAATCCACAAACTCACAACAACACATGCCCAACCAAAGAGGCACCACTTGGACACATACAGGGCCCAGAGGAAGACAGCCCTTGCCAAACTACAGCACATTTAGGGCTTTTACTTTATTTACAGCAACTAAGATATGCAAGTTCCACCAAATATATTCACATAAATGTTTTAAAGTAGGGTTTGAAAAATAAATACATGCATCAAACTGACATGGTTTGGGATAAGCTTGGGGTTCAATAGCATTTTATTAAATCCAAATCCAGGGTCAAAACCACTTACTAAAAACATATCCCTTACTGAATATGTTTACTAGGGATGCATCTATCCAATCTGCTGCATCTGTATCAAAGTGCATAGATCTGATAATTAGCAAGATGACCAACTAAATGTATTGAGATGAAAAGCCAGCAATGCCCTTGAAAAAGATGTACTGCCCCCAAGAAGTTATAATGGAGCACTGGTGGACAAAAAATAAAAAGTCTAAAAAAGGTGTTGTGAGGAAAAATATGTCTGTGGTCCAAGAAGGGAGAGAGAGATGGTGTGTTTTCTCAAGAGATGAGTTTTAAGGTGGTGTCAGAGCATTAACCCAAGCCTGATGACGAAGCTTGATCCCTTGTATCTTGAACCACTCCCACACACAGATCTGTGCCTCTCTCTACACAAAATATTCTCTTTGCCTCAGACTTTAACAGCGTTTCAAAGTGACCCCAGGCACTCTGCTCAGTAGCTGTGAGTGTATACAGTTTTAGCTGCAAAATTGCAGTATTATAAAGTGCGGTGCCAGAGAGCAGGTCTGACACACTGTTCCCCATCGTACACTGACAAGCCCTAAATAATCTATGACTCACTTTGGGCCGAGTCCATAACGCAGCCATTTCAGAATCAGAACTCTCCTCAATCCTCCTCCCTGTTTCTACATAACGCTTTCCCTTTAATGTCTCTATCTGCAGCTTTAAAGGAACATTAAAGCCTTTCTACTGTGCCTTAGAGCAGAACTTTATGATTTCCCATTCACTAAACATACAGAGTAAAAATAAGCCCTAATTACTCTTAAAAACAGGACTAATTGATACCCACAGTCAGTGTAACCACTGCAGGGGGGGGGGTTCCTGTTAGGTTTTTTTGTGAGTGTTGGCATCTTTAAAAGAGGACTTCTACATTTACAGCCCTAACTTACCCAGAAGAGAAAGTTGAAAACAAAGAGCAGGTACTTGAGACACACTGTCATCCAATCCTCCTGGTCATCTTTGTATACCGCCGACATCTTCCTTCCTTCAGGTCCAAATCTGAAAGTGCAGATTTTTTTCTTACTACAGGAAAGGGATAATGGGAAATAAAAACAATGGACAGGAAAAGTTTAGGGATACATGCCTGAAAAGCTTTCATGATAACAGAACTTTAATTTTAACTGTGTAGATACTGCTCAGCAAAAACACATTGTCTCAGTTTGGCTTCTGCTACCCAAATGTCATTATCTTTATCTGAAGGAAAGCAAAATGAAACAGAATAAAAAGGGACTGGCAGCTAACATAAAAAGACAGACACTGACAGGTAACTAATGCAGGTCCAAATTAGCGAGGCAAAATAAACCTACTCATGTCAAGGCTCAGTTTATTGTCATCTGACTGCTCTGCTTCAAATGTGTGCCACGGCACATGAGAGTAATCACAGTATTTGTGCTTGCCAAGGGGATACAGCTGCCCATCAAATGTCACAACAAAAGCATCATATCAAAGGCAACGTCAAGTCCCCTTTTCAGCATTTACAGTCTGCCATTTTGCCAAGTCAAATGCGCTCCAAAACGCACAGCCTGATCACACAGCAGCATAACGTAACACTCTCAAAGGCCCTTTGAGTATGACTGGAAAAACTTGAATCATGCTAGCGAGCACATTTCTTTCACAACACTGCAACTTCAAACTTTTAATTTTGACTACTTTCTAACTGAAACTCCTTCTTCTGTACTTTTACCATGAGGGGCTTCATCGGGGGTACATCTTACTAGTTGTTAAGTGATGCAGCATATAAGTTCACAATATGACACCCTCTTGTTATATCCACAAACCACACCTTAAATTATTCATAGCACTGAACAGATCATAAACCTCTGAATCAATGATTGAGTTGAGCACAGTTGCAGTTCTGTAAATAAAAGGCCATGGGGTGAGAAGCACTTAGACCCATAAAATTGATCTACACAGTATCCTTCAGTGTGATTGCACCAAAGGATATAGTGCAGCGTTTGTGTTTTTTGACCAGAGTTGTACAACATACACTATGCTCACAACAGTCTGGGTAGGTTGTGTTGGATTACTCTTAATGCTTAACCTGGCCTTGCCGTCAGTATGGTACATAAACAACCCGGTGGCCTTGTTTCAGAAACCTCAGAGGTGGATATCTTGAGACTTTAGCACATAAAACCAAGCCATCTCCATGGCTGAACAGAGGAAAGTGTGAGGAAAT
Organism: Chaetodon trifascialis; assembly: GCF_039877785.1. Classification (NCBI taxonomy): domain Eukaryota; kingdom Metazoa; phylum Chordata; class Actinopteri; order Chaetodontiformes; family Chaetodontidae; genus Chaetodon; species Chaetodon trifascialis. The sequence continues at coordinate 13,936,876 of NC_092077.1, read as the reverse complement.
GTTTCAGGTTTTGTCATAGTTTGAGTAAACAACCCCTTAAACTTACTGTAATAACTACTCCCAGTGTCTAAGATCATACACAATACAGATTGACAGCCAAATGTCTAAAGACTGAGGTGTACATTATGGAAGAACTGGAAAAATAAAAATAAAAAAGTAATCCAATGTCATACAGAACTGGGCACTAATTTAAATTTAAGGTGACAATAGGACATCTGCATTATAGCTCCCGCCTCGTGCTCACCTCATTAAATCACCTGTGACAGCATTTCAGCTAACTACTTTAAATACTAATGTGCGACACAAAAGTTCTAGTATAACGTTTTATCTTTCGCCTGGGACGCAAACACGCAATTTTAACTAATATTCTCATTCTAGACGACAAATATTATGCTTAATACAGCCTAAACAGGCACCTCTTATTAATATAAATAGTGATTTTACAGCACCTAACTTAAGCTAGCGGTTAGCCTGACGTTAAATAACCGTTAACCGTCTAGTCCACCGGCAACGTTAGTTCAGGTTTCTTTAGAGATGACAAGCTCTTCCTCGGTGATTTCGGACTTTGACCACTGCCGGTGTCCTTCGGTGTGTTAGGCGTCCTAAAAATCAAGCGGATATATCTCTTTCACGGTTTAAGAGAAACTTTCTTGCCTCCCTTTTTCAGGATGGGATGTGAGGTTAGGCTCGAGCATCCTGAAAAGAAAACATCCCTCCACCTGCGTTGCTGATGCGCAGGACAAAGTTTAACCGAATTAGCTTGCCGTTAAAACGACTAACAAACGTTTTCGTCCCAAAATCGAGAACATACTCACCAGACGAGCGTTTAGTGGGGCTCAATAGCCTCGTTTGATGCTATTTCCGTCAAATCACACAATGTACGGCACTGCAGCAGTAAGCGTTTGGTCCAGTCAAGCTTGTTGCTTTCAGGGTGTCCGGGAGCAGGTTTGTGCTGATGCTGCCTTTAGGTGCACCTCGTTTTTTCATTGATAAACATGACGGGACTTTTCCACTCTGCTCAGAAATAGCAAGATATCAAGCAGCATGCTTTTTGATTCAGATATGACAAAAAAAAAAAAAAAATATATATATATATATATATATATATATATATATATATATATATATATATATATATATATATATATATATATATTTATATTTATATAATAATTTTTATATATATATATATATATATATATATATATATATATATATATATATATATATATATATATATATATATAAATTGTATTTGTCAAGGTCATTGCAAACATTACACATTACACTCACATTACATACAAAGAATAGAAAGGCTTTGCACCAAATTAACTACAAATTAGCTACAGTTACAAAAGTAACAACTTCATGTAGAAAAAGTAAAATATAGGAGTTGAGGTACATTTTGTTGGTACACAAAAATAGAAATGCAGATATTCCAAGTGTCAAATTGATGTTGAAATTAATGGGTTGTTTTTTGTTTGTTTGTTTGTTTGTTTGTTTGACTAACTACTACTTTTACTTCAAATGTATTGAAGATATGAAGTTATTAGGCTATGTAAAATGCAGAAAACATAAAATTGTTTATTCGCTTTAATTTCACTAACTGGTCAGATTTCCGACAGTCGTTGAAGGCAGCGCAGTATGAACTTGTGGAAAGGGTCATGTGGAGCGTCAAAGAAGGAAATGGAGCTGCTACCCTTACCCAAAAGATTGGCTGAATAGCACCGTGCCATTAACAGCATAACCTTGGTTACAAAGTAACCACATACCCCCTGAAGAATTTCACAATGAGGTGTACGTGAATAAACACAGATAAAGTGGGGAAAAAAAACACAGACTACAGGGAGTATAGTGTCAAACTTAATGTTTTTGCAAGGCCAGAGAATGGATGTCTATTGTAAGCTCTTGGTCTTGACTTGATTACATCGCAGTGTGAATTCCAGTGAAGCCAGTAAGACTAACAATTCATTTTTAAATTGATCTTCATTATGTAAAGACTAGGAAATGACTCAATAGAGTGCCTCTGTGACCCCAACGGGAGACATGGTAATTTGGTATTTCAGTACAGAGCAGATCAGCATTGATTTGATTGTCTGGACTTATCTGCCCCCCCCCCCCCCCCCCCCCCCCCCCATTACTCATTTAATCACCCAAGAAATGCAAAATGCAACAATACACAAAATCCAAAAGAAATGCATCTATCAGCAAGGAGAATACAGACATCAAACTCTCAAAATAAAAAGTTTTTGTTGTGGCATTGGCGCATGTTAATTTTCATGGCATAAAAGCCAATAATATCTTTTGTATAAAGCAAATGAAAGATCTTGTTGCTGTCCCTTTTTTATGGAATCGTGAGTCTTAATCACAGCAAGACTTCCTCTCTAACCAAAACACTCTTCACTACGTATTTGCCTGTTTTCCACCTCAGTAATTCAATAAAATTGCAAGCTATTAGGAGTAGATAATGGCTGCAGGGGGAGGCACTTTGCAGTGGTCACCTGGGTTGGCGACAATCAGTCTACCAAAACAACATTAGCAGAGGATGTCATCCGTCAGGACAAGTTTTCCTCAGCAAATATCATCCAACTGGAACATGAAAAAAATTACAGGATATCATGGTTCTATGGGTAGGAATTTGGAGCATGTCTGTTTTTCCATTATCTTATATTTGCATAGGTGACACATGGTGGAACAAACAGAAATGTGGTTTTCCCAAAAGCCAGCTCATTTCTATGCCGAGCTCGTGCCTCTGTGTCCAGTCTCATTCTGCTAGAGTTGGTTTATCACCTCTCCTGCTTTGTAAATCACCTCATGCTTTCTCCCACGGGGAGAGTAGGAGCAGGGCATGACTGAGCATGCAAGTCAAATACAAACCGCCTAAAGGGAAAGCAAACATGATGTACATTGTTGTGTGCATGTGTGATTGTATGAGTGACAAAAGGAGAAGAAATATGTTTAAAAAGAGAGAAAAAAAATGACAGAAAGACTTTCCGAATTGCACACTTCCTTGCAGATATGCATCCAATCATTTAAATGTCACATTATATTTGGCAAGTTTTGACATCTTTTTTCTTGGATGTCAGCCTGTAGACAGCAGGGGGCTGAAATTGTGCACAGAGATTAAATGTAGTTAAATCAGTAGTTTTGTATAGTTTTGAATGGATCAGAGGTTCAAAGAGGTGCCCTGTAAGAGTACAATGGAGCCAAGTGTGAGTCAGCCCAGCTCCTGCTTGTCGTGCCTGACCTCTTGTGGTTAGACTCACCTGGAAGCCACATGACAGACTGGCCTCTTCAAAGAGAGCACAGTTCTATTATTACAAGTCATGAAGAGAAGACAAAGGCAGTAAAATCTACAGCACAATTCAGGCAGATGATGCAAAATATCAAAAGAGATATGTCGACCAAGAAATGTAGAGCTATCAGACCGTGCAATCCTCCTTGCTACCTTCTGGATTAGGAAAAGCCAGGATGAAGTGATAATAATCTTCTTTCTTGGACAGGAATCAACAGCATGTTTTACAGGTGAACCAGGAAATTGCTACAGTGAAAGCTCAGGACTGGTCCTCCTATCTCAGTGCACAACCGCACAATCAAAGAACAAGAGAAAAACTTGTGGTGCTGGTAACCAGAGAATTCATGACATGTACTTGAGTATTTCTATCCTTTCCTACTTCGTAGGTCAAGGCTACTCCACTGCAATCTGAAGGCAAATGTGGTCCAAATTTCGGCTTCACTACATTCATTTGACAACATTAGTTATGAGTTACTTTGCATTGTGGTAGGCTATTTGTATGTAAGGAAAGGGTCTGAGTTCATCGTGCACTACTGCATGTTATTATGCTAATGTTAGCATCTTAGTTTAAAGCACCACTATAGCAAAGCAGCCTCACAGAGCTGCTAGCGTAACTTAAATCTTGTTGTCATAAATTTGGCCCTTCTCGTCATGAAATAAGATGAGAGTTGTTGACAAATTACATCCTTACATCTCCTCAAAATCAATCAAGACCTACAATCCTAATTTGTAGGATATGTACAATTAGCTATAACCTAACTTTGATTTTGGTGTGATATTTTGCAGTAATAAAAGTGTATCTTTAACTTCACAAATACAGATACTCTTGTCAGTGGATCTAAAAAGGTTGAATTAGTCCAGGAGGTGTATGGCTATGGAGCACTGAGGTTAAAAGTATAATCAAATCAGAAATGAAATTAAACATAACAATTAAGCTTTCTATGGGAAAGACTGCAGACTACAGGAAATGGTGGAGCATGTATTTTCATACTGTCAAAGGTGTCAACAAAGGAAAAACCACACAGGTATTCGAGAGAAGTTGCACATCAGTTCACGTGATGCAGGATACGTTCAGATTTTTTGAAAACACACTAATAGGAGAATTAAATGTAACAGTATCGTAATCGAGAGGGTGGCGGTAATGCAAAAACTCTTTGCCGACTGCCATTAAAAAAATAAGAGAAGAAGAATTCCGTTGCCGGGAGGAGCCCTTACTGACGTCATGTGCCAAATCGAAAGTGAATGAGGGTAGTTAGAAGCCACGCATCTTCAGAAGTAGCGTGGTTTGCCTTCAGTTTTTGCTCGTTAAACTTGCTACTTCACAGGTAAGAAGGACAATATTTCAGTGGTTCGCGTTTGAGATAAAATAAACACGATTCAGCCCATTGAGTTGAGTTGTATGAGTTGTAATTGTATTTTAATTTGTTAATTCTTGTGCAGATATGGCGGCTGCCAGCAGTCTGCTGTCAGAGGACAAGTTCCTGTGTTCTGTCTGTCTGGATGTGTTCACTGAGCCAGTCTCAACGTCATGTGGACACAACTTCTGCAGCGCATGTATACATGAGTATTGGGACAGCAGTGACATTTGCCAGTGTCCACTTTGCAAAAGGGGGTTTTCTACAAGACCCGAACTCCATGTCAACACTGTCATCTCTGAGTTAGCTGCTGAGTTTAAGACTTTAGTTCAAGTCAAAGCCTCAACTCCAGACCCTCAACTTCCTGAAACAGCAGACATTCTTTGTGATATCTGCTCTGAGATGGAGAAGGCTGTTAAATCTTGCCTGATGTGCCTTGCGTCTTTCTGTGAAGTGCACCTCGAGCCACACCAGAGAGTTGCTGGTCTCAAGAGCCACATATTATTAGACCCTGTGAAGAATCTTGATGACAGGATGTGCAAGACGCACAGCAAGATAACAGAACTGTACTGTCGGACTGACCAGGACTGCATTTGTGTCTTGTGTTTCAAAACCAGTCACAAGGGTCATGATATTGTCTCGCTTGAGGAAGAATATGAAGCAGTGATGGCAAAAAAGGATGCTGCAATGGCAAATATCCAAAATATGATGCAGTCCCGCTCCGAGAAGATAGCTGAAATTTAGAAGTCAGTTGATGAAGCTGGGACAGAGAAAGAAGCCAGTGTGCAGGTCTTCACTGACTTGATCCGCTCCATTCAGAGAAGCCAGGCCGAGCTTGTTGAGGCGATTGAGGAGAGGTACAGAGCAACGAAGCAAAAGGCTGAAGGTTTTCTCACAGATCTGAAGATGGAAGTCGCTGAGCTTAAAAGCAGAAGCAGCCAGCTGGAGCAGCTGTCACAGTCTGTGGATTGCCATCATTTTCTCCACAGCTTCCCAACCTTGTGCTCTCCTGTAAACAAGGACTGGACCGCCATTGGTGTTCACAGCGATATGTCATTTGAGGCAGTGAGACATGCTGTGACCCTGCTGAAACAGAGAGTTGATGAAGTGATGGAAGAGCTTCCTGAGATCAAAATGAAAAGCATAGCCGTTTCTCAATATGCGTTCTTCTCTGTACTTGTGTTCTTGTGTACTTGAGAAACGTCATCACTCTGAGTCCAAGTACTGTTCCAATTCTCAAGTCCGCATCTCGACAAGTACGCTCAAATACCCGGATGTGTTCTTGCCCCTCCCACTTTATCGAGGATGCATCGGATGGTGACTTGTGCGGACTTGGGGCAACCACGTATCCCAGAATGCATTTCGTCGCAACGATGCCGGAGGAGAGGACTCACAACTATAAGTTACAAGTTTGGAAATACTGCTGTTTTAGTAGTATGGAATATGGTTTTAAGATTATTTTATGTGAGAAAGTGGATGTTAAAACTTAAAATCTGTGGTCGATTCATCACGATAGCGCGTAGTTTAAAATTTGATCCAAAGTTTTCGGAGATGTGTCGTCCTGCTAACGTCATCAAGTACGCTGCTGTCCCAATTGCAGAATGACGGTCCTGCGTCCTCCCGTCCTGGAGAGACTGTACTCCTAAGTCGAACTTGCTAAGTCCGAACTGCCAAGTTCGTAAGTCCGAACTTGGCGTACTTGGTATTGAGAAACGGCCAATGAGAGAGCACGCAGTGGACTTGACTTTTGACCCTGACACAGCATATTGTTCACTTGTCATAAGCCAGGATGGAAAACAAGTGACTGATGGAGCCACAGCACAAGAGCTTCCCCACAGTCCAAACAGATTTGAAGTGTGTGCAGAGGTTTTGGCGAAGGAGGGCTTCACAACAGGGAAGTTTTACTATGAGGTGCAGGTGAAGGGGGTGATAAGGTGTATTGTTGGAGTGGTCAGAGAGTCAGTTGATCGAAAGGAAGGCACATCATTCTCAGTTGAACATGGTTTTTGGACCATTGAGCTCAATCAGGGTAAATATAAAGCATATGCAAAACCAAATGTTCAAGTCAAACCAAAAGAACAGCCTGACAAGGTGGGAATCTTTGTGGACTATGAAGGGGGAATCATTTCTTTCTATGAGGTGAACTCTAAATCACACATCTACTCTTTCACTGGTTGTCACTTTACAGAGAAACTTTATCCATACTTCAGTCCTCAAGCCAACACAGATGGAACAAACTCTGCCCCTCTCATCATAACACCTGTACCTCAAACACATTACGTTTGTTAAAAAGACCACTCAGAAATAAACTTTCATCTCAAGTAACATGCTTCACAAATCTTCCTATATGAGTAATCAAACTAGCCTTTTTATGTCCATGCATGGAAGTATGACACTGCATCATCACTGACATCCTGGTCCTTTCTCTTCAGTGTACTTGACTGTATATGTGTGGATGATACTAATGTTGCACACTAACATTGTCAGATGCAGTTGTTTAACAGTGATCAGTGTATCAGTGTAATTTATCATGATGCAATGTTTGTTAAGATATCCTGTTGCTCTCTCATGCATACTTTGATTGTTGTAATATGTGCTAGCAGTAAAGTGTAACATACCTGTACATACAGCCACAACCCTGACTGATTTATCGGATGGAGATTTACAAACAGGGACAGGAGGAATAGACCAGTGCATCATATCTCCATTTTGCATGTTTCTCATAATGAAGGGATTTTGTGGTCTAAATAAACTACACATCTGGGCTGACTTCCTCATGTCATTTATACCTAGAAGCTCTGTTACAATATTAAACTCAGATCTCCTGAATCTTTAATGTGGGCATAACTCATAAAAACGTAGCATAATGTGAGCTTAACGGCTTCCAAGTAAGGAGGAACCTGACTCCCTCCCTGCGCTATTTTGAAATTGAAGTAGATTGGACGCTGTAAAGTGCCCACGGACGTACTTCCATCAAAAAAGAAATTGCCATTTTTTTCATAAGACTTTAGGCATTTACAAGCCTTGATTGCAGCACCTCTGTTATGTTCACTGCTAGAGGGATTACATCACAAGAGCAGCCATGGCCACTAGTCTTGGAACTGATAGGTTCATTGTTTTGCACAAAAACAAATAGATATCAAGGTGTTTGCACTTTGGACATTAAGGTCAGCACACTCAATCTAACTACAGGGCTGCTGCCAGAAGTCAGTCACAGTGAGTCCTGGCTAGTTGCAGTTTTTAACAATTTAGCTGTAAAATGGAACTCAGCATTGTTTCAAGTCTTTGTCATGTTACCTGCTTTGTAAGGCTGGCAAGTCAATCAGCAGTGGTCTGCCCACTGCTTTCACTCCTGACTCCTGCCTATGTGCTCCTGCCCCCACACTGATTTGTATGTGTGTGTATGCATGTGTGTGAGATAGAGTAGATGCGCACATTATCCTCGAGTGTGATGCGTGGGCCGATGTTCTTAAGCACCACTGATGGAGCTCATCCATAACTGTGACTAAAACCTGGTGTGTTTCATTGTACTTGGATTTCATTAATGGGACACGAGCCCATTTTTCTTTTATGACAAATATCTTGCAATATTTTTCGAAATAGGTTACTACTGAATCCTTTGATACAGTATGAAAAGAGTGAGCGAGTAAGTAATGAAAGAGGTACAGATGTACACATCAAAAGAACGCTATAGAGCGTGGAAATCAAACCTCCTGAAGTAGGAGATATGTTCCAGGAAGACAGTATTTAAAGTGGATATAAACGCTATGTGAGAAAATCCTCCATCATGTTTTAAGCTTGAAACATACCTTTTTTCTTCTAGAGATCTCACCACCATCAGACAGGTGAGGGTCAGCTGTGTAATCAGGTGGAAAATGGAAATACTGGGATTTTAGGGTCGGCACTGAAGTTGATGTCAAATATGAGTGTATGTGCTCTATAATGGAAGTAAAAAGGGAGAATTTGAGACCTGAAAGAAGACCAGGAGAGGGCAGTGAATATTGGAAGACTCCTGGAGAAGGTGTTAAAATGTCCAATCGCAGCTCTCAGCGGATTCAGAATGCAAGCATGTTGCACACCACAATCAGTGATGACACAGTAGGTGTTTTGATTTTTGGCAGCCAATGAAGAGTACCTGCTGTGTCCTCACTGACTGGGATGAAGAAAAAGGGCAACATGCTTGAAAGTTGTAATTCAAAGAGAGGAGCGCAGATGGAGTGCTTTTTTGTTTTGTTTTTTAGGTAATACAGTTTCAACAAGTTCTCAACGTTAAGCTATTTTCTAAACTTTTGGGATGGCCATTGATTCACGCATTAAAAAAGTAACGAAATATTGACAATGAAATGTACTTTCATTATCAACAAAAGTAAAAGTAAAAGCACTCATTATGCAGAATGGCCCCTGCCAGTGTAAAATTATTGTAATTCGAGAACACTGACCCTCGATTCTCATTGGCTGAAATGAATAATACGCCGTTAACGAACTGCATTACATTGAATTTAAATATGCATATATCACCGGAAATGGTCAGTAACGAGCTACTGGAAGCTGTAAGTGCTATAACTCATACTTTATCTTGTCGTGGCTCAAGAAAGTGTTTGACCAGACGGTGAAAATTAATATATCGTGGAGTATGAAACACCTGTGTTATGTAAGCGAGAGGATGAGGAGCTCACCGGCTGACGGAGAGCTGGTCTCTTCTTCTGTGGTAAAGTCTGGTGTGAGGTGGCACCTGCCGTTGGAAAGCAGAGATTTATTCCCTTTTGTGACTCTTATGTTAATATTTTTGTCACGATTCGTTTCACGACATCCGGAGGGCTCGTGTCTAACGGCAGCACACGTTCACAGTTTAAACCCCCAACTTTGTCTCCGGGAAACCCCTCGAGACTACGCAAAGGACTTTCCGCGGCGCGCGCGAAGGCGAGAATTACGCGACTTTCAATGCGAGTCCCCACGCTGACAGTGTTTCCAAGAGAAGAAGAAGAGAACAGGCTCTTTTTTTTGTTTCTAATGCGCAACTAGGTGCCTTTTTTCGTCGTGGGTGACTCTTTACATTTTCTCGGATACTCTTACTCAGAAAATTTAAAATGAGCCAGCAGGTAGGGCGTCAGTTTCTTGCACGAGGACACCTAAACGGGGCGCCCAGGTGTTGACGGACGCATCGACTCCTGCCGGGACCAAACCTGCAACCTTTCAGCCAATAGACGGCTCTGCCATCCCTCGTCCTCCCACTAAAACAACCTGTATGACAGCTAAAGAATGGATTACTGTACGTTTCAAATCCATTCAGCAACTTTTCTCGGGGAACGGATTTAATTTGGTCGGACCTGTGATACCTGCACGTCTCTTATGATGACTTTCATCTTTACATGTGTTCCTGCCACATATTCGCCGGCTTAGTGTTATTTTTGACAGGTTTTTGTTAAGAATTCAGGTCCTCCGTACACTTAAAAGAGTTGTTGCCTAAATCTCGCCGGCTCTCATGGGACTGAGGCATTCGTCGCGTTGTTTGCTGCTACGGCGGAAGATGGCGGAGGCGGACAGCTCGGAGGTAGGGACCTTGTGATGTCCTGCACCCGGTAAAAGCGGGACCGGGACACTCTGAATATGGCTGTTTTAATGGTGACAACACATTAAACTTGATTATTATGTACACATCTTTGGGGTTTTTTTTAATCAACATCATCGCAACCACATTTAGAATGAATGCTGCAATATCATGGCGCGCAAGCGAAGCGAAAGTGCTTCTCCCAGTGTCCTGCAGATGTTAACGCTAGATCAATTTGCAGCAAATGCAATAATAGTGATAATGCATGCAGATGCTTTGCAGTGCGGTGAAATGATCAGCTTTGGATGCATGCACGCGATGAACGTGTCTATGTCCGCTGTCCTTGGTGCTGAAACGGAACCTGCATCTTTTGCCGTCTCTTCTCTGAGTCTCTTGTCTGTATAATGACTGTGACTATGTTTTTTCATGCATTTTTGCCTGCTAATTATATAATTCCCTTTTGGCTTGCAGTTCTTTGACCCTGCCTATATCAGCCCTGTATTAACCTATAGGCAGGTCCACTCGCTCACAATGGCACTTGCAGTTCTGTAATTGCCTTCCATGAATTCTTCAAACACTTAGCTTTATGATTCATTCAGTCTGTCATTTATAAATCCTGATACAGCTCTAACCCTTTTTCTTTCTTATTTCTCCTTAACAGCGGCAACAGCCTGTCACATCCCCCCTCTCTCAGTCAGCCCAGCCCTCCCCACTGCCTAAACCAGTGCCTACTACCCACCATGTGCCCTGCATCCCCCATACGCCTCATGTAGCGGCCCTGGCCACTTGTCCTGGACGAGGCAAGATTGCCAAGTTCATCAGCCCGGAGGAAATGACATCACGGGACTACTACTTTGACTCTTATGCCCATTTTGGCATCCATGAGGTAGGCAGGTCAGGCACACAAGTAACAGCTTGGTGTGGTTGGGGTAAAGAATGACACCAGATGCTTCCTGCTTGGTCTAACCTGATGCTCTTTAACTTGCCAAGGAGTTTCAACCCTGTTTGTCTGGATTTCTGTCAGCAGGATATGTCAAACACTGCAGCTGATGTAACACCAGCAGATTTTCATGGGCAGATAGGCTTTGATTTTGGTAGTGAGCCAAATCTTCTTTCTGGAATAGATGATTTTTATCCATAACTAAAAAACTATTGCATACACAGAGTTGATTGCAAATTCTCAGTTCATTGAATCTGAAAATCAATAGAAAAGTAGCAGTGCAAAAGCAAAGTTTAAACCCAGACAGCTGCTAAAAACAACAAAACAAAGATCCAGGCAAAGTAAATACAAGCTAAGATGAGTCGTCTGTCCTCCAGCGCTTTCAAACAGGACTTTTAACAAAGTATGAAACCAATCAAGACACTGCAGACCTCTCTCGGAAACCTAAAGTCTTAAGCTGCATATAGCACCTCTTGTACAAAAAATAAAAACATTTAATTTAAAAATGTAATCTAATTACCTCCACCCCAAATTAAACTCCAAACATAAACCTCAGAGGCAAATGTCCGCTTACAAACAACCAGACTTTACATTTTGAGAATGATATCTCGTGGGAAACTGCCTCCTAGCAGATAAAAGAGTCAGCTTTTCCATTACCAACTGTCACTAAAGACAGCAGATGCACAGTAATAATCCACGTGCAGTGCTCCATAAATTAAAGCAATCTGTCTGTCTTTTACAGTCATCTACACTGAACTGCTAAACACTGTAAGATGGTGAAGCTATACCCTAGCTAACGACCTTGATCTGTGAAGGGGTGGTGGTGGAAAAGTTTGGGGACATATAGACCTTTTTAAATAGTGTCCATATTTAGCATGTGGGTCAGGTTTTTGTCTGCTTGCAGACAAAGACAGTGCCCTGATTAGAGGAGTGCAAAGCAAGGAAGATGGAAAGTGGGATGTGTGAATGGGCTCAGGGAGATGGATATCAGGTGGTCCCCAAAGGCTTTGTGTTGTACTCCTGTCTATTTCAAGAAGCTCTGCCACTGTCACTGAGGCTTTTGGCCTAAATACTGACTTATGTACCTCATTATACATGAAAAACTGATGGATTCACAGGCTGAAGAAAATATGCGACTGCCAGCTTTTAGCATAATGTATACACATTTGTATGATCATTATGTGGTTTATGTATTCCTTTGAGCATTTTTCTGAATCACGCTCTTCCTCAGGCCGCCTATACCCATTCAGTATGGACACTATAGAGGCTTGCATGTTATTCAAGAGCTCAAAAGTCATTATGCGGCACAGCTATGAACTCTCAGTTTTATCTCTAATTTAAACAGGAGATGCTGAAAGACGAGGTGCGGACGCTGACCTACCGGAACGCCATGTACCACAACAAGCATGTGTTCAAGGATAAAATCGTCCTGGATGTTGGTAGTGGCACGGGGATCCTCTCTATGTTTGCTGCCAATGCTGGCGCCAAACACGTGTATGGGGTGAGATAGATAGATACGCCCTTTGACCACAGACAAACACTCCACGGTTCAGATTCTTCGTTAGACTCATCCAACCGCCCATGCTCTGTTTAAATCTTTATGAGAGAGAAAAGCCAAATTAAATGTGCAAATTAATATCATATCTTGCTCCGCCATCACATTATCTCACATCCATGGCCTCCCTTACCCAAATCATGCACGCACACACATCCTGCCTTTTTAAAAATCCTCTTAAAGGCTAGCATTTTTTTTTCATTGAGTCCAGAAACTGGTAATCTCTTTTAGACAATCTTACACACAGGCAATAAGAGAGACACTCCCTTTAAATCAAGGCAAGGCACCTTATTTATGTAGCACATTTCATACACTGGGCTGATTCAGAGTGCTTTACAGAGTAATAAAAAATACAGTAAAAGATTCACAATTAAAAGGTACAAAATAGCAGACTTGGAAACAAAAGCTAGAATACTTAAAATGTAAAATACTGCAGTTCAAATCAAGTGAAATACAAAAAAAGAACAATGGATCCTCGTTTTGGTCAAACATGTCACAATCCACCGATGAATGAGAGTCATATAGAGTCAAGCTATCCCCCCCCCCACCCCCCTGGAGTGTTCACTGCAAGTAATCATTACCCAGACTGTGTGCATCCTGATGAAGTGCTTTCTTTGAGTGTGTGCTAACCAGTGTTGGGATTTTAGAAATGGTGAAATGTGGTCTTATTTCCTAGTTTTTGTCATGACCATGGCATCAGTGTTTGTGAAAGCTCTGTGAACAGACTACCACAGTAATCCAATCTAGTGGAAACAGAGGCATTGGTAAGCCTTACCAGAACAATGAGGCAGGTTGCCTGTGTGAAAAAGAACAGTTCACTGTGAACAGGAAAGTCAACATGAACTGGGCAATCCAGTAGAGCTGAGCCGAGCTAGCTGGGAGGAATGGCGGACTAGCGAGGTGGGGCACAAAGAGTTGGCTGACTTGCGGCAGGGGATCCAGGTGTGTATGGCTTTGGGTTTTCTAGGGCAGAGAGACAAGGCACAGGAGTAATATCACAGGTCAGGAGCATAGAGAACAGAAATCCAAAAAGAGGGCCAAGATGAAGTACCATGAAGGACGAGCTGGCAGAGACTGCAGTGAAGAAGTGGGCTTTATATACTGTGCTGGACGATTAGTGATGAGCCACAGGTGTGCGAGTGGGTTGGCTGGAGGAGGGGCAGGTGAGCATGCCCAGAGAGAGAAAACACACATGCCGCAGCAGAGAAAGGGAACAGAGGAAAGTGACAGTTTGGACATTATTCCTCTGATTCTTGCCACATTTTTTTAAAGGGTAGTGAGCCAACAGTTACCGATTCGATGTGGCTGTTGAAATTTATCTGAAATTTCTGGCTTGAATCTTAGTTATGATATCCAGGGAGTCAAGGTGAGAGCCGACATCCTGTCTTTCATTCTGTGCTCCAGAGACAATTATATAATTGTGGGAGGACACTTCATTATTTTGTAGGATTGGTTTAAAGGAAACATCTAGAGATTTAACAGGAGAGGTCCCAAGACGGACCCCTGTGGAACCCTGAGAGTCAAGGCCAACAACAGGCTGTCAAAGTGCTTCCTGTCGTGAAGACTTGAACCACTTCAGGACAGCTCCAGAGAGTCCACCCCCAGTTTTCTAGTCTTTGAATTGTGTGGTTCACAGTGTCAAAGGCAGCACTAAACCAGGGCTGTAACTCACAGGTTATACAGTACTGACACTGTCTCCCACAGTTATGTGTGAGTCACATACTGTATTATACGTATGAATGGAAGACTAAAAGGATGTATTAGTTTTCACGCTGCACAGAGTCTGAGATGAGTGACATTACTGTTGGGTGAATTAGCAGGGTTTGATTAAGTGTGTCCTTCCAGTGTTACCCCAAAGGATAACCTTCTGTGTATGGGGAGGGAGTATGGCAGTTAACACCATTGCTTTTATCCATCTAAGGAATAAGATGTTTCTTATCAGCTATTAAAATAGTTGAATGTGTCATGACATGTCATTGCCACAAACATTCAGCGGTTTCTCATTCAGAAGACACCAGACCTGTGGTTTTTGTCCTTGTGCCTACAGATTGAATGCTCGAGTATATCTGAATACTCAGAGAAGATTATCAAGTCAAATCACCTACACAATGGTAAGTTGAAGTGCTTTTTCATTACCTCTATATATCTTACATCCATCTGTCTGAGTGCAGAAGAGCGTGATGACATCTGGATTAGAAGTAGCGTGAAAAATCTGCATATTTCCATCATTACCGTCACACCCGACAATATTAGTCACAGTTCTGATGGTTAACTGGCAGCTTGCCTCTGATGTCAAATAACCGTAATCTCTGCCATCAATCAGAATTCCCTCAGTGGTGCTGATTACCATTGTAAATTGCCACCCTGAACTTCACAGATGGAGGACTGGCAACAGATGGTGGGTTTCATAGCCTGCAGATTTGATATTAGGCTGTTTTTTGTTTCATCTGTTATATTTACATTGAAGGTGTTTAAAGCTGATGGTCTTATTAAGGCGTACAGAAATTAACATCCAAGTGTAAATAGTACTCTTTAATGTATATGCCATTATTTATACAGTAATGCCTGCAAATACTATCACCCAATCAGTAACCAAGCAAATTATATTCAGTCATGTTTATTGATTAGGAATAAACAAGGAGAAAATGCATTGATTGCATTGACTAAATTAGAATTACATCTTTAAGGTGTTTAAGAAAGAGCTAGTTTACAGAGAAAGTATGTGCACATTAAATGCTTTCATTTTTCCTCCACAGAGGGGTTAAAGGTGTTCTCTGTTAAGTTATATGAATAATTCAGCAGTGTACATACACGTTCTTTTCATGAATAACATAAAGTAAGAGAATGGGTCTGAGCAAGTTGGCCTGAAAAGGAATTCGGGTAGAAGCAATCATAGATGACAAGACCCTGTGGACACCTGTAGAGCATTTTACACATTTTCCCTTTTTAAGCTACTTCATCATTTGCTTCCAGTTCTTTTCTTTGTTGTCAAAAACATGCAGTACTTCCACTTATTTCACACATTTACCGATTTAAAAAAAGTATTATCGTGTAATTACCAGACTTGCTACTGCTGAACTCCTTGCCGTGTTACATGTATTTCACTTTGCTATGTTTTCTTCCAAGAATCTCCGTGGGTCAAAGAGGCCAAAATGGAAAACAGAAAACAAGACAAAGCAAATTGATGCATAAAACACTGAGGCATACAGCCGCTGTAATTAGGCTGCGCTAATTCTCAGCAATCCCATGGCATAAAAACAGTGTCATCTGAGAATAAAGTCATGGTTTGATTTGCATTAATGTGATGAAGATGCTGTGTAGTAATTTATTGCCTGCTGTCTTGTGGCTCTCATCTCCACAGTGATTACCATCTTCAAGGGCAAGGTGGAGGAGGTGGAGCTGCCTGTGGAGAAGGTGGACATTATCATCTCAGAGTGGATGGGCTACTGCCTCTTCTACGAGTCCATGCTCAACACCGTCATCTTCGCCAGGGACAAGTGGCTGGTATGAGGGTGCTGCTGGAGGCTTACGGAGGGTTGGGTGTAGCTGGCTGGACAAATAAGGCTTCAACACATAAAGACGCCCAGCAGTGATGAAGTAGAGGATTTACTGTGTTTGCTGCATGTGTCTGCTGCACACATGCTGAGGTTAAACGTGAATGATTTGCTTTCTAACCTCAGTAGCTGCCTGCAGCACATGTGATCTTATTTTACATACCAGGTGTGCGAATAATAAAGGTGATGGATGGCCTCTGAGTGTGCGTGCAATGACTCCTGAAGCTTTTCTTGTACTCAGAAACCTGGAGGCCTGATGTTCCCGGACAGAGCCGCTCTCTATGTGGTAGCCATTGAAGACCGGCAGTACAAGGACTTCAAGATTCATTGTGAGTAGTTGCGGCAGATTTGTTAGCCTTTTTTCTCATGTTTTTGCTAAGTCATTGCTTTCCTCTGTCTCTCTGTCTTCCTCTCAGCTGTGCGATGCATAATTAACAACCACTGTGCAGATGAAGCAAAATCAAGTTAGATAGAAAATAGTATGATTGCACTTTCTAAAGCCATTATCTATGAAAGCTAAAATCAGCATAAACAGATATTTTATTAAACTTGCATCAATTGATATTTTTTGCCACTTGTCGATGGCATAAATAGAACCAAGTGGATTCCTCACTATGAGTGACCAGTGTTATATTACACACAGTCATTTGATCCATTGTTAATGTAAAAATATTATTTAGAGCAGCTTTGAGGCTTTACTGACCAGCGATAAGCCATTAATAAGGACAACATTTGGGTTGCCAGGTTGTGAAAAATCTGTTTGGCTGATGTATTACTGCAGACTGTGTGAAATGAGTAAGTCCTAAATAAAAGGTCATGGGTTTGTCACGTTTTAATGAGCCATCAGGACTGTAGTTATTATTATTAGTAAGTCAATAATAAAGAGTTTCTCCACCACAATAACCCATCAGGTTTGGGTTTGAAGGGTATTTTGGTCAGCAGCCCTTCTATAGACGTGGTGGAAATGTCAGGCTAAGCTAGCTGAGTTAACTTTAGCTAAAAAGAAAGCAAGTTCTGCTAGGACATAAAACAACCAAAATGGATTTTTCACAACCTGGCAACCCAAATTATATACTCAAATGTAAATAAAAGTAAGACCAGTGCCATCTTTAAAAGTACCCAGTCCAGGCTGTTTTTTCCTCAGGTAGCTCTGGTCTTTCGTCACTCACGTTTATCAAAACATGCTAGCAAGTGTCCTATTTTATGCTGTTTTTGTTGGAGGTGCAGCTTAAGCTCAGAGGACAGGAACAGGATCAACAGGAATGGGTAGGAAGTTCAAGAGCGTTATGCAAAGGTGTATAATGTTGTTAGTGAGCTGAAGAGCTCTTTTAGCGGTAGGATCGGCGCTCTTCAGAGCGGTTCAGGAAGCGCTTTTTACCTGCTGCGGGGAAGTTTTGTAATGAACACTGCCACTGACCTTCGCTGGTGATGATGTCGATGATGGTCTGATGTTGATGGATGGTGGTTGTACTGAGGATTGCACTGGTTCTGTGAATACTTTGATGTCCTTTTATAACTACTAACATATACTAGTACACTCACATTAATGTCAAGTGCTCTCCCTTTATTTTGTATTGCCATCAAGCCATCGGGTCCATTATAGAAACCCTGTGTAAAACATAAGAAAGTAGTACCAAAGGTATTTAAACAGTGAGGTGCCTTTATCCCACAGTTCATTATCCGCTTTATTTGTGTTCAAATAACTATCACAGCAGGAGTGCTGAGCTTAACATAGTGGTCCAGATCAAAGCGCCAATATTAAAGGTGCCATTCACACTTGTATTTAGACACCAAATCTGGGTTAACAACTCCTACCGAGTTTCCTTTTGCTGCATAGGTGGCCTTCTCTGTTCTCTTACATCCATACTTTCACATAAATCCCAAAAGAATTCAGTCAACCCAAACCCTCACGCTTTTATTTTTAGTTTCCCTCTGCGTCGGTGGCATATTCCACCTTCACGTCGTTCAGACATAGTGTTTGGCCCCCTGACGAAGCAAGGTGGAGCGGAGGGACAGAGGGAATGGGGGAGGAAAAGCCTGCTCGGTGTGTTTTCAGTCCAAATTATTATTTAAAAAAAGCCTGCCAGACATGGCGGAGGAGGTGGAGGAGGCTGGAGTCTATTTTCAGGAGGGCTTGTCTTTCTCCACTCAGGGGCTGGATAGACAGAGAGACAGCGTGAGCGCGGGACTGTGTTTCCTGGCAGGGTTAAGTGCTTTGTTTGACTTTCTTTGCTACTTTTTTCATGCTGACAGCTTGGCAGGAACAGAGAAGTGTATGAAAATTCACAAAGTAAAAATCCACAGAACACATACTGTGGTGCACGTGTATTCATATGGGAGCTGCTCTTCAGGTGTTTATGTTGTGTGCGTGCACAGGGTGGGAAAACGTGTACGGGTTCGACATGAGCTGCATTCGCAATGTGGCCATCAAAGAGCCTCTGGTGGATGTGGTAGATCCCAAGCAGGTGGTGACTAATGCCTGCCTCCTAAAGGTTAGTCTGTGTGATGTGATATGATGGAGTGTGAACGCACGTCAAGCTTTGGTCTTTCATGCCATATTGTTTTATACCTTGAAAAATTGCAGTGTTTTTCATTTTTGTGCTGTGCTGTGAGCTTCTTGAGTTCCTAAAAAAAAGGCAGAGACAGCTATCAATCCCAGAGCCTCAGAGCATTTCAGCCCGCCGAGCCTGTTTTCATGTACATTACAGCGGTTTCTGGAGAACTGTAATAGTCTGCGGCTCTGTTTTCATGCTTGAAGATACAACAGTGGCTTGTCTTTCATCTCACAAATGAACAGAGGATAGAAGCATTCAGGGAGGCAATATGTCCTCTTTGTCCCCTCCACCTCAACCTTTCTTTTCATTGCTTTTCATTGTTCCCTCTCTCTGCTTCATATCCTGTTTTTTTCTATTTTGAGTATCAGATATCTTGTCTCATTCCTCGCTTCTTCCCTCTCACTTCTTCTCACCCTTCATCTTCTGCCACATTCTCTGATTTAAACAATGTCAGGCCTCACTAGTGTGAGCGACTAAGGAGGTCTCGCTCTGTCTCTCCCTCTGTGATGAGGTGAAATGTCACACAAGAGTCACCTGTGGGGGTGAAACCGGCTCCCGATCACTTCAGTAAGCACCGAGGAGGGTGGTCAGTCCTTAGTTAGTGACACGCTGGTCTAAAGATTAATTCTCACCCTCTGTATTACTTCTTACATGTGTGTCTTCAGGGCTTAGTCACCCCGTCCCCCTGCTGCTAGCCCCATCTCAATTCAAACTGCCACTCATGCCTCACGAGCTAAAATTACAAAGTCGCTCCCGGGGACTTTTTTCTCTCTCCTCCTACAATTCGCTGTATACGATACTGGCCTTGTACCATTGGAAAGGACAGAGGTGTTAAATCACAATCTGTCATGCTGACGCCACATGGCCGAGTGAGGCCGGGCAAGATGAACAGGTTGCAGTGTAAAATACCCCCCACCCCCCATGTCCTTCCCACACACACTCACGCACACCCTCCTCTTAAATACAGCATCATCTACATGCAAAGCAGGGACACACCTGCTGCACTCCTATTTTCAAACCCACAGTGACGCCTGCCAGGTAACAAAATGTGATCCTTGAATTTGTGAACATATTCATCAGGCAGCGCTTGATTTAGACGCAAGCAAATATACAGACACACACACATGCATACACACACACACACACACACACACACACACACACACACACACACACACACACACACACACACACACACACAGCCTCCCTCCCTTGCCGACTTGAGGGAGGACACCCACACAGCATGTGTACTGTGAGCAGGCTTCGTTTGCCAGCCGTGATTCAACCTGTGGGCTTTCACACACAAACACTTACACATGCACAATAATCATGGTGAATAATCAAGAAGCATTGACATATATATGCACCGCGTGTGTGTGAGAGGCGGCAAGTGGGGGTGACAACTTGCGTGTGTCTGCTTGTACATGTGGTGTGCTGTTTTGCTGAGCTGCTAGTCACACAGGGTATTTCATGAATTGAAAAGCACCCGTATCTCTTGAAAGCAGTATGTTTGTTTCCAGGAAGTGGACATCTACACCGTGAAGCCAGAGGACCTGTCCTTCACATCAGCCTTCTGCCTGCAGATCCAGCGCAACGATTACGTCCACGCCTTGGTCACCTATTTCAACATCGAGTTCACAAAGTGTCACAAGAAGACTGGCTTCTCCACTGGTGAGGACTCTCAGGTTGTAACAAACTGTTCACACAGACAACAACTCACATGTATACATACATAATATTAAAAGAAAACAAAAAGCAGGAAACACACATTCATGGGGAATTGCTCAGTTGGAAATTAGAGCAGAAAAGATCTTCTAAAATTTTCTGTTTCAGTCAGTCCTTAGATGGCAAATTAATGCCACCGAATTGAATTTTAGATCACAAACATGCTAAAATATGGCTAGTTTTTCTGCAGATCTGCATAGTATTCATGAATGGCAAATCATATAAGGAAGGGACATGAGTGAATGAAATTTAAAGGCGAGAGGCAAACCAAGTAGCAGCATTTCCTTTTCAGAAACATTGTCCCTGTTTCTCTTGATAATTCACAAAACCTGTTTTTACTGGAAGAACTTTCTATTAAAGAAATGGCCCTTGGACAAGTGTGGAAAATGGTCAAATCTGGCTGGCGGTATTTATTCAAGTTAACCAACCCCTTACGCTTTAGTGTCCACATAAGACATTATTAAAATGTCAAATTTCAGAAAAAAGTGCATAAAAGTAATGGAAGTCATGAATATTTTGCACTCCGCCCGCCCCACGGTGAAATATCCAGCAAGTATTCCAAATTTCTGTAGAAATCTTTGAGCATTTGTGAGCCGTAAAATCAATGTCCCCTGAAAAGAAGCTACTGTACGTCAGCATCTTAGCTCTTGGCTACACTCTGCTGGTGTTACATGGGTCGACCTGCTGTTTGCAGGGACAGAATCACCAGGCACTTCTGGAAAAATGGCGCTGAGGACGCCTGTTAAAGAGAGGGTAGCTAGGCTTATGTAAGCTTATGTTAATACATTCATGCATCCAGCGCTTACATAATGTCGTGTAGAGGAGGTTCTATGTTTGGCCGAGTCTGTTGGGCCTGAGGCTCAGCATCACTGAAAGAGTTCTCTGCTGTCAGCCTCTGTATTTCTCCCACTGGGTGAGTGAGTTTCAGACACTTTGCTGTTGCTGCTGCCTGAGGGAGCTGAAAGCCCATTGGAACCAGTGCGTCGTGTAAATTTTATAATTTCTCACACTCCCCTTAACTTTTCTTTCTTGCCTCTGCTTTACCCTTTCCCTCTTTCACCTCTGTACACATTATCTTCTTCCCTCTTTGTATCTTGTTCTGTCACATTCCTTTTCATGTTTGCCCCCTTCCTCCTCTCCTCTACCTCAGCTCCAGATGCCGCCAGCACACACTGGAAGCAGACAGTGTTTTACTTAGAAGACTACTTAACTGTCAAGAAAGGAGAGGAGATCTTTGGCAGTGTCACTGTCAGGCCCAATGAGAAGAATGTGGTAAGACTTATAAGAAATACGCCCAAAATTGTCAAAAGTTTAGATTTAAGCAGTGGTGGAAAAAAAATTTTTTTTTTGGAAATATTATTAGATGAAAAGACTGACACCATTTTCATATCTGTCCTTTAAATATGAGGGTGCAGCCAGCAGCTGCTTATCTTAGCTTAGCATCAAGGGGAAATGGGTTGTTTCCACCCAAAGGTCAAAAATGGTACAAAAAGCCAATAGAGTTCAGTTATTAGCATGTTAAATCTTGGTTGTGTAAAAACAAAAATTGCAGTTATTTGGGCCGTATTGACATTGACGCTCATTAACACAGAAAAACTGCTTTTGTGGGCGGTGAACTGAAAATCAGCCCACTTGTGTCACTGCGTTTCCAGAGCTGTACAGCAAACAAGTATCAACAAAAATAAAAACACTGGTTGAGTTTCTGAAACGTGGCTACTGCTAGCAACATTAGCATGGTAGCTAAGGTGGCCCGTACAGTGCCACTGTGATGGCATTTAAATACATTTGAAGGACGTTTTTTGTTTTGTGTGAAGGTTTTCTTTGGCTGCTTTCATGCCAAGTGGAAGTGTCTGCTTTTCTTAATAATTAATAAAAATGTCCTCGGTTAATTAAAAATCGTTTGAATGTTTTACAGCGTGACCTGGAGTTCACCCTGGAGCTAGACTTTAAAGGACAGCTATGTGAGGCCGCCATTTCCCACGACTATAAAATGCGTTAGGAACAACAACCAACCAACCAACTACCCTCAGTCCTTTGCGACCCACTTGGAGAGGAGGGGGAGGGCACAGGCTCTCCAACAAGTATTCCAGTTGGCCAGCAAGGGTGACCAGATGCATCTGATTGGATGCCATCATGCCAGCACCAAACGATGTCACCAGAAAAGGCAAGTATCTATCAGCAATAGTGCCATCACCTGCACCAACGTGATTGACTCGGGCACATCGTTGAATGTAACACCCTAAATGAACTTGATTTTTTTTCTCAGTAGTTTCTGGAAATTGTATTATTTTGAGTATAAAATGAAAAGCATTTCCGAGTCTTTATATTGTCAGCGCAGCTAACTGAAAAGCATTGATCTGTGTGATGTTGAGAGGGTTACAGCACAGCCATTATCTGTTTTTCCTTTAGTCATTTGTTAGGATTTATTACGCACTGTGTTATTGTGTAAAAGGTACAGTAATCAATTGTGTTTTATTTTTGTTATTTATTATTTGCATGTGAAAGTTTTTTGCTTCATTGATTTCAGAAAAAAATTTGAAATGTAATTTATTTATTTCTTTAATTGAGGACAATTCAGAGCAACTGTACTTTGGTGCCAGAGTGAAACCGAGCAATGAATCAGAAGAGTAACAAACACAGATGCAATATGTCACGCACCACTTTGTTTTGGAGATCAGAAGAAACAAAGAATATGAAAAAATGAATGATGAACACGATGATGAATAAAACGTCAGAGAATCGAGTCTGATTTTCTCACATGATTTTCATTTAAACAGCTATTTTAATGAATTCCAAATCATTTATTTGAGGATTAGCTTCAGCATAAAATAGAACTACAGACCGGTGACAAAATAAAGGAAAACCCAACATGAAGCGTCTTGACATTGATTCTACGCTATTTTGCCAAAAGCTATTCCCTCATTTGGTGTTTTGATGATGGTTGATGGAGAGCAATGGTTCAAAATCTCCCACAGGTGATCACCTGGATTCAGATCTGGTGCCTGCGAAGGCTACAGCATATGCGTCACATCATTTTCACACTCATCGAACCATTCAGTGAGCCCTGTTGTCTTAAGGATGGAGGTACTGCCCAAACCATGAACGCCCTCAGAGCAGAACAGAGCCACTTGATGCCGTCAGTGCAGGGGTGAAGCACTCAGGCCTGTACTGTTCTCTCTGTGTGTCACACCTGCACTCACCCACTTGTAGAGAATATGTTGATGGTGACTCATCTGAATGCTTTCTCCACATCTCTGTAGACCAGTGCTGATGGTTTTTGTACCACTGAACTCTTTGTAGTGAGGGGTTTATGCCCTGCAGCCCACCTCCAGGACCCCTCTCTGTGTGGTTTTCGATGCCCTGCTCTCGCTGACAGTCTGATCACGTCCTGCCCTTCTGTTATTCCTTATCGCACTCAGGCACGAGCATCGCGGTCATCAAACGTCCGCTGCCGACCACAGTCTCCGACCCCATTCGCTGATGTCCTTCCCACAGATGTAAATGCAGATGCCACTTCAGTCACTGTTCCTGAAGCAGCAGCCGGTCGAGCAGTCAGAACTGAAGCTCCTGCCATCGATGCCCGAACAGTGAACCCTCTTTCAAAGCCACTTAGATCTTCTCCTCTTGCCAGCTTGATACTAAATCAAAATCAACCATGCCTGCTCAGCATTTCTATGCCATCACGGCACATGATTGGACTTTAAATGCTTCTCCACTCATTTATTCAGGCCTTTCCTTTCATTTGTCACCCGCCTGTGCATTAACGTATATGACCCCAGAAAAATACAGATAAATTAAGCTAACATTCAGTTAGGAAACAGCTACAGTATATTTATGATTAATTTGGGGGATGGTTGCCAAAAATAATTATAATACAGTTTCTATTTTAGTTCTTACAGGCAGAGCTACTGTGATTTATTTACAGGAAATGATGCAGCACATCATTTTTTTTAACTTAATCTCTTCCTCTGAGCCTCATCATTTAAGCTTGACTGTAGGTTTCACCTTCACACAGGCAACATGCTCCTTCATGTCGACGTCGTGTCGTGAGTTTTTGGGCCAAAATGAAGACGTTTCATTCTACGATAAAGGTCCAAGAATGATTTCCAGTGTTGTCTTAAAACACCGGAAGTCCAAAGTCCAAGGAGAACTCAGTAAATTGAGTATATGCTTCACTTGCAGCAGGCTTTCTTCTTTATGGGCTGAGCACTGAGGATGACTGTTGTGTCTCTCACCGTGTCTTCCTGCTCCATTAACACCCTGAGTAAAGACAGACAGACAATCAGATCAATTTCAAGCTCGGGTAAGTACAAAAGTCCATCTGCTCCTCGATCAATTCATCACGCATCTGCTGCCTGATGTGCAGCCATTATTATTTTGCACACTTATTTTACTCACAGCTTCCATCTTACCTGGCCAGGTGTGTCAGGGACTCGGCCACATTCTTGGCAGTGTAGGCACTGACCTCAAAGAACATCACCTTGTTTTCCTAAACAGGAGCAGTCATTTATAAGAACAGACCTGGAGCTGCCTCGCTGCACATTAAATGAAACACAAGCTGTGGATTAAACTCACATAAGCCAGTTGTTCGGCTTCCTTGAAAGACACTTCTCTGTCTCCATCCATGTCCATTTTGTTGCCCAAAAGGAGGATGGGGATCCCTTCTCCTGCTGCGTCCTGAAAAACAGAAGCCCCGTGACTTCATACAGCCGTTTTTCACAGAAGACATTTTGACGTGGCTCTCTGTCATGTCTTACTGGGACATTTGAATAGAACTGAGTACTAAAGTCAAAATGTCTGCTGTGAAAATGCACATGCAGAAAACAAGACTTGCAGAGGACATCCTGGGGTCAAAGGTCAGACCTGCACATTGGTGAGCCAGGGTTGCACAGCCTTGAAGCTCTCCTTCACGGTAACGTCGTACATCACCACCACACCGTCCGCCTTGCGAAAGAACTGCTTGGTTATGCTGCGGTACCTGACAATGACGGAGTCTGACAGTCACTGCACTGACCCACTGTACACAACTACTAGTATTATATATTTAAATGTGCCTAAATACTACCACGGCAATATCGTATTAAAAAGATATTTTTAGAAAATGTAACAAAAGTCATTAGTAAATCTTGTATTATAGTAACTGTACATTATTATGTGTTGCTTTCTAGTGCACTTCAGAAAATATTGGTTATTAGTATACTATTAGTAAACATGCAAATGCAAATTATATTTTAGGTTATATATTATGTTATAAATATTATTAGGGCTTCAAACTCACCTCTCTTGACCTGCTGTGTCCCAAAGCTGCATGGCTACCTGCATATTGTCCAGGGTTAGTGTCTTCACACTGTAGTCAATACCTGATCGAGATCATAATATAACCAGGATATATGAGTCATTTCCTAGTCAAAAAATGTGCCAACACTTGTATATTCATCGTTTTTTGACAGAGCAGCAAAGCCAAAAATGGCCACAAGGGGGTTCAGCGAGGTGTGATCAGACTGCCTCACTTTAGAGAAGTGGGGGAACAAAGTGGAGATAACAAGGCTGGAGTGAGGGCAGGGAAAGATGAAAGCAATGAGGAAAATTCATCAGAAGTGACATAATCTGCAGTACAATGTGTGCCAGGGCTCTTAGACAGGCAGTGTGACTTCACAAGCCCTTTCATGTGATGCTAAGTCGCCCTCCGATCCCCTGCGTTAGCATCCACACACACGCGTGCCATTGGGCTTCGTTCAAAGCAGCCTCCATCGCTTTTGTACACGCATACAATATTATTGCAGTGTTTCTCTTCTCACCCACAGTAGCAGTTGTGGAAGGGTGGAAACGGCCCTCACAGAAGGAGCGGAGCAGGGACGTCTTTCCTACACTCGAGTTCCCAACCAGAACAACTTTGAACAGCCGGTCAGGGGCGAGCAGTGCTGCTTCTTTTGCCTTCTAGAGAAGATAAAGCAAGGATTAAAGTTAATTAATGGTAACCTGGTTTGTTTCCTATTGTTTCCTCTGCAGTTACTTCTCTGCTGATTCTAACATGTTTTTAAGATGAAAACATTGGAGCTCCAAAGCTGTGGACGCACTTGCTGGGTCTCCTTCCCCACAGGCTGTCCTCTTGGAGACGTGGGTGTCATTTTTGGGCGTGTAGAGCGGGATTTCCTCACCAGAGGAGCTTCTTCCGACACAGGGACGAGAGGGTGACTGGAGGGTGGGGTGGCAGCCATGACGACACTTGTTTCAAGGTCACCCTGAGCTTCCTCTTCCACCTCCTCCTCCTCCTCATCCTCCTCCTCGCTGAGCTGGTGCAGCAAAGGTTGAGGCCCTCCTTGGAGCAGGTGGGGCAGGTGGTCCTCCTCGATGGAAATGACCCGACGGAGGGGCCACCCATCTGGAGGGGCGTCCAAGACTTCCTCTTCTACCCCTGTCTTCTTCTCAGTTTCCGCTTTCTTCGCTCTCACTCTGTCTTTCCCAGTCACCTTCTTAGCGGCGGCCATCTTGCTGGGTGATTTTTTAGCCTTTGCCCTCATATCGTGCACTTTGGGCGGAGCGGGGCTGCCGTAACCGTTGGCTAAACCAGAGTTTTTCTTTGCCGCAGGGCGCTGCTGACACACGGGGGTGCTGACGGTGGTGGCCGAGGAGGGCGTGGTGTCATCCTCGCTGCAGGAGGAGGAAGCAACAAACACGATTTGAAGGTGCTCTATAGGCAAGGCCTCCAGAGACTGGTAGGACCCGTCCACCAACAGTGGGGCTCTTTAAAAAACAGAGGAGAAGCAGAGGATATACTGGATCAATTCACTTGGCTGAGGAGAAAATCTGGAGGCCAAAGCACTCAAAGGTTTCTGGTTTAATCTAAAAACTAAAATGTTATTTTAGTTGATTGTTGTCAGTGCACAGAATCAGATATCCTCTGTTTTTCCTCCTTTGATACATGATTTTCACATCACACTGAGGCTGAAATTCTTCTTTGTCACACGGGAAACACCCTGACAGAGATGATTTGTGTCAACGAGCGCCAGGAAGATAAATGAATCACCTTTTCGCCGGCTGGCTGGTGTCATCAAATATGTTGGCGAGGCCCGCTCTCTGCTTCTGCTTCTTTCTGAGCGAGGTCCGAGGCTGATTTAAACAAAGGGGACGTATGTTACAGAGGAATTTTACCAAAGCCAGGACAGATGCTGGTGCCATGCAATAAGATCAAACGCATACTCACTACACCGCAGCATATGTCTCGCTCGTCTTTTAAATGCTTGTTCATCTCTCTGGGAAGATCGAAAAAGGCAAATTAATGAGAAAGATGGAATCTGCTGTGGAAAAGAATGCACTGAAGCATAAAAAGCAGTCTTCGAGTTACTGCGCGACCAGATTTGTGAGGTTTGCCAATTAGGCCTGAACAAGAAGCCAAAAAGATTAAAACCAAGCACCGGCCAGACTTGATATGCTCTCATGGGATGTTCTTTTCGTACCTGAGGAGATCGAGCTGCTTCATGAGACTTTGCTTCTCCCTCTGCAGTCCCTCGGTTACTCTGTACATTTCCCTGAAACAACGCAGAATGACAAACACAGCGTGAGTTCACAGCATATCTGTGACATAGGAAATGCTCTTAAATCCACTTAAATATGCACAACAGGCACGTATGCCCACATCTCTTTCTCCTGCTGCAGCCGGGCGGCCTGCTCCTGCAGCATGGCCAGCTGCTCCTGGGCCAGCGTCAGCTCCTGGCTGGTGCTCTCCAGCGCTCTCGACAGCTCGTCGTTGGTCGTCTTCAGCTTGACGTTCTCCACGTGGCTCTCCTGCTTCTCGCTGCTCAGCTCGTGGCACTGGAGCTCTAACTGGAGGGAGAGGGAAACGCTGGAAACTGATCCGTATGGCTGCATCAAGCTGTTTCTTGGTTAAATATAGTGGCAGTAATTTAAAAGCGATGTTTAGTATGCTGTTGTGATCAGATGTGCTCACCCTTCTCTGCTTCTGGAAAAGATGTTCCAGCTCCTTCTCCTTTGCAGACAGTTGGTGCTCCAGGTCGTGGCTGCGCAGCTGCAGACGCTCGGAGTCCTGCACGGCCAGAAGAAGAAGTTTGTTTAATTAACAGAGTCCAACTAGCGACATCTGCTCCTTCACCCTCACTAAAAAATCCAGACTTGAGGAATATACAAATATTGTTTATCTGAAAGGTTTTACAGCCTTCTAGCGTCAAACTGTGCACATGCATCATTCTGCGCAGTGAAGCTCAAACATCAGAGTGAGGAAGCAATGAGGGAAACATCTCTGAGTGGAAGCAAAGAAGAGGAAACGATTTCTCTGAGTGACTGACTGCTAACATGGGTGCGAACGTGTTTGAGCTGTCGCACCTTCAGCAGCAGCCTGTCTTTCTCGTTTTTGATCTGCGCCTCCATCTCTTCATACAAGTGACGGATCTCGCTGTCGTGTGTTGCAGCTTTCCTGCAAAGAGGGTCAGTATTACAATAGAGGTATTACAATAATTAATAATAAATCAGTGATATACAATCTAGGAACAGAACAGCCTAGTTTTCTAGGTTGAGCTGAAGGTTGTATTTTTCACTCTGTGTCTGTAATTACATATAAAAACTTGAACACACACATGCACACACACACGCAGCAGCTGAGCTTCATTTTCAGAAGAATGCTGAGTGGTATTTACATTCCCTCTGACAATTGTTAAGACCCAAACAGCCAATTAGTAAAGTCTAGAGGAATAACAAGCTGTGGCACACACAGTACCATGCAGTACCATGGGAAAACGGCCATATGCACTAAATCGCACTGATTTAAGCTGCAGTTTATCTTCAAACGTGTCGCTCTTATATCTATAGTATTATATACAGTATATATTGACCAACACACTATACACTTCTTACTGCTTTCATGTCTCCATCAGGCATAATATGAATGGATTTCCACTCCAGCAGAGGGTGGTCAGACTTCAGAGTGTGCCTCCAGATTAGTGGTCATTTGACATGGATAAAGGGGTTGATCTATAGAGAATTACAGGTAAATCCATGCAAACGCTCTCAGGCTGTGGGCCCAGCATGGGGCAGTAATGTAAACACACACACAAACAGACTGTTACGTCACTGATTCTTTAGGTGGCTAAAGAGAGGGAAGAAGGTTTGCTTTATGCGGTGCATGAAGTACAGCTCTTAAACGCTTTAAGTGTGGGAACCAATTGAGAAATGCGGCCTTTTTAACCCAGGATCCACACTCGCTGTTGCAGCAGGAAATAAACACCACATCTCTTTAATCCTTGGATTTCTCCTTCCTGCATACCATATGTTAGCTTTCCTATTCATTCCCTCCCTTCATCTTTTGCTTTGTGTTTTCTTTTCACATCCTCCCGGGAAAGAAAATCTTTTAAAAGTATAAAACACCATAGATGGTGGTGATGATGATGATCTTTCAGCCATGAGTGCATGTGTGTACCTCTGGAGGGCGCTCTCCATCTCCTTCTTCTCCTGATGGGCCTCTTTGATCTGGTGGGTGACCCTGGCCAGGAACTCCTCAAAATTGGACAGGAGGTGCGGCTCATCGCGCCTGAGCTGGGCCCACAGACTGCGCACCTCCCCTGGACTGGAGAGGGGGAAAAGGAGAGGACACGAGGGGGGAGATTAGTCATATTAAATCGTATCAAGTATGGCTTATGGCACTCAAGCAGCATGTTTTCCTATGCAAAACATGCCAAAAAATACATATATGTAAGGGTTTGCAGTGATTACACTCACTCCTCGAACACATTACTGGCCCCCAGGCTCTCCATCAGCATACAGAAGTGTCCCTCCTCCTCGTCTTCAACTCCTGCCAGCTTGGCCTCCCATTGGCTCTGATAAAGGGCTTCTTTAGCCCTAAAGACGGGGCCTGGGGCCTGATTTTGGTCATCAGCCACAGAGATTCTCCGGCCATGAAGAAACTGACCTGAGATACACCCACACGGGATGGCAGCATGGATGTTACATCTTAGCATCTATTATTACTCTGTCATTTTCACTTGTAGCCAATGTGGCCTCTTCCGCTAAAAGGAGTCAAGCTTTGAGCATTTATAGGCTTCAAATACAAAACAAACAGCATAACATGCACATTGTTTTCCATTATCTGGATTAAAGGCCACTATTCTTTTGTCAAGGTTCTACTTGACACCATCATTTGCTCCATGTTTGATTGTCGGCTCTCTGTATGTTCGCTGTATGAGGGCAGCAGGAACGTACTGAATCCAGAGGAGAATGCCTCCAGTGTGAGGTAACCAGTGCGCTTCGTATCCAGAGAGTCAAACACATCCTCCAGCTCCTCCGCAGACAGAGGCAGCTCTCTGTGGAGCCTCTGCCAGGAAAAAATAAACACACGGGACATTTTAATGCTGTTGTACTGAGCTGGACTGAACAGGAATTATCAGCAGTGCAATATGACTATGGATGAGGTTAGGAGCTGGCTTATAAACCATTTAAAGACACTATAATGAGTATATGAGTAAATATCACATAAAACTGTGGAGCCTTAAATCTGCTCTGTATTGCTACAACTCCAGCACGCCCACCGCAGAGTAAACACTGGCACAAAGTGGCTGTTTTCTGTGTCACTGTGCAGAACGTTACTTTGAACCCCTCAACACAAACGAAAGCAACAAAAGGCATGATGCTCTCAAGGGCCCTGTCCTAATTAACCGACGCCACAGCTCGGACATTGTTGGCGCTTTGAAGAGGCTTGTGCGTGTTGTTCCTGCCCGCGTTCTTCATTGAAGCCAGTGAAATGATGTGTGAGCTGAACCTATGCTCATAAACATTTCCATCAATGGTGCTACTCCGCCACTTCACCGGCTGCTGCGAGCGCGTTGAGTGGGTGAAGCGCTTCTTTAACAATGGTGACATAATATATATAAAAAAAAAAGCAAATGATTTCTGCTTGCCTTTCACTGTCATTACAGCATCGCATGAGGCTGAATTATGCCAGAGGTAAAAGCGTGTCCCCTTCACCTATTCTTCTTCTTAGTGGAGGCTTAATGCATTCGAGTGCGTGCATTTTAGGAGAATGTGAGGGCTTTTTTTCAAGAAAAATCAAATTAATAATAAAATAAAAGCATTTTCAAGCTCATTTTCCACAATTTCTGACATCCAGCAAACGATTAATTGATTGATCGATAACTTATCCAGCAGATTCATCTGTATGAGTCGTAGCTCTAAAATCATGCCGTCATTATCTCTCCTGATCCCCAGCAGTGTGCAGACTTTACAAATGTGCTTTTAACCTTAGTCTCTTAGTCATCTGATACACACACTTTAACAACACACACAGCCTCCTTCTCTAACCCTCATATCTTTGCGGGTAATGAAGCCTTTGCCCTCCACATCGCAGGTCCGGAAGAACTCCTTGGTCTTGTCCAGCAGGGCGATTCGACCCCAGTCTGAGCCCCTCCTCCCTGGGCT
The DNA here is from genome assembly GCF_039877785.1 of Chaetodon trifascialis. Taxonomy (NCBI): domain Eukaryota; kingdom Metazoa; phylum Chordata; class Actinopteri; order Chaetodontiformes; family Chaetodontidae; genus Chaetodon; species Chaetodon trifascialis. The sequence continues at coordinate 13,904,928 of NC_092077.1, read as the reverse complement.
CAGTCCAAAGCCGTTCACCCTGCCCTCCTCCTCCATATCTGGGACTCTTTTCAGGGACACTCGAGCAGCATGTATTTCAGCAGCAGTCAGGCGTGGAACCAGACATCAGGCCCCCCCTCACTGGCCCTGGATCCACTGCTCTGGGGCTCTCGCGGTTGCCATGACGACAGAGGCAGGAAGCAGCATCAGATGATGAGATGGCTGATTACTTTGTGGCTCACAAACTCAACACTGGTTGCAGGCTCCTGTGAGACAGAGAAATTGTACAAATAGTGAAGTGTTGTGAAAGGTGACATCTATGAGAAAAGCGGTGGGACAAAGTTACACAAGCAATCACATTAATGCAACACTTGTGATTCTCCACTTCCCTTTTCTACTCACAAAGGTATGTAAACACAGTCGAGGATTATCTTAATACCCAGCCATACAGAACACATGACAGCATAATGCCTGCAAGACTGCAAGAGCCGTAATGTTTCCCCTCTGTGCTCCTCTCACAGCCGTTTCTTGCTTTCAGCACAAGTTCAAGACTCAAAACAAGGGTTTGAAGTACTGCATTGTTTGCTGGGGTGCTCTTTGTCTTCAGTGTCTGAATAAGTAGCAAGAAGTGAAACACACGAGGCAAATATGTGATTTTGAGATGCGTCAACTAAACTCCTGTGATGGAAAAGTCTGTTTTATTTGTTTCAGCCTTGCAGTGAACAAACATTCAAAAACTGAAAATTTGAAAATTTAGCTCCCTCAAATAAATTCCCTTTATCCACAAGCATCAAGTATGCTACCCTCTGCAGTGAAACAGAAGGGGGAAAAAGCAGTTAAACTCCTCTGAATATCAAGAATGAAGGAGAAGAAAAGCTTTGGGCCTTCCAACAAAACAAAAACTTGCAGCCGATTCTTCCTCAGCCACCCTGAGTTCCTACTTTGCAGTAAAATATAAACCCCTCCTTTAAATAACCCAGAAACACAAAGAAAGCTCTTACCTTTTACAAACGACACACACAAGACACTGAAGCTCCTCTCTGCTCCGAGTATCGACAGAGCAGCGGGCACGCTCCTCGTTTGGGAAGTCTTGCCTCACAGATGAATGTCAGAGAAGTCATTCTGCAACCATGTGATGTCATGAGGAAGCGGCCTGAGGCTCGGCAGCCTGCGTCCACACGCTGCACCCCCCCAGCACAGAGAGAGGGAGGGCTGCAGAGCAGACTCTCTTCATGCAGGCTGCATGTATGCAACAGGTTTACATCGCCTGTAACTGTGATGACAGCACACACAAGACCACAAGTACCTTGAATGTTAATGTGTTATTGAAAAGGGTTTTATTGTGCCGCCGTGGCTTTGCTCAATCAGAACATTACACATTTTGGAGTCATTTTAAGGGTAAATAAACCAGAACTGATGGACTGTTGCTAGATTACTTATTATTTAATGAATACGTTGTTTCATTGCTTCAACTGGAATCTGTTGGTCATTTGAAAATAGCTGCTTTTTACTGGAAACTTTCAACATTTATGGATTAAAAAATGTTTTACATGAGCAATCTTTTGCATCTCTTCGTATCTTACGACGCCCCCTTGTGGCCTGAGATTAAAATGGGCCACAGTATTAGATTTTCAAGGAGAAAACACAAAAAAAACCCATACAATACAGGTGTAAAGAGGCAAACTGGTTTTAACTGTAAAGCACCGCTGGAGGGAGTGAAAAGCACAGTCCTGATTGTCCTCAGGAAATCCTTCACCACAATGTTTTTTAAAAGTCAAACACAGGCAAGGTCCACTCTTTTCCCATGATTCTCCAGTGTCGGCTCTGACTTGGAAGTTATTTGTCAGTTCCTTGGATCTTCTGAAGCAAATACTCCATTTGCAGGTTCAGATTGGGCTGTCCTTTCTTGGTCTTTTTGCTCAGCATCTGAAACGTCTCCATCTTTTTCTGTTTGTACTTCTGAATGGCTTCTTCTCTCTGCTGCTTGTTCTTCAGGTACTCCTGGGATTTGAAGAAAAGGAAAACGACAGTCTGTCAGTAGAAAGTCTGCGATCTGATCCGAAGTCACAAAAAGTGAAATCTGTAATATAATTTCTTCATTTTCGAGGGGAAGAGTTGACAATAAAAGTAAAGAGAAAAACGTTACCTCTTTCTTTTTCCTCCGTTTTTCTTTGACTTTCTCAAATTCCTCTTTCGTCTGCTGGTAGGACGTCTTCTTCAGCAGCTTCTTCCTCATGTGGTTGCTCATCGGAAGGCTGGAAAAGAATATTATGAAGGCAGTATTACTCCCAAATGTGTCCCATTTGTTTCCCACACTTGAAAACTGACAGAAGCAGAATAAATGAAATAATGAAACTGCACTCAAATTTAGGCAATATTCATGTTTCCACTTGAACTGACTGATTCGTATCTGCTCTTATGAGACTTTAAATAAGAAACAATAATAATAAAATAAAAGAATAATAAATAATAAAACAATAATAAACTAATAAAACCAGATTTCTGAATAGATTTTCCATTTCTGCCATACTCTGCCAGTGGATCCTCATAAATCTTACACATTGGCTCTTTAATACAGTCCTTCAGATCACTTAAAGTCACTGAACATCTCACAAGCTGCTTAGCTCAAGTGATAATTATGCTTTCAAGATGCAAGTCCAGATGTTATCTCACCTTTCTTTCTCTGGGGCAGCTGTTGGTTCAGAACCTGTCGGCTCAGATCCACCAGTGACTTCTGGATCTGGATCAGCGGCTTCGCTCTGGTGTGCAGGAGCATCAATTTGTCCTGTCTCCTCTTCTGTCTCCTGCACTTTCATCCTGAGCTTCGTCCTGTTCATTCTATTGGTCCAGGCCTCGTTCTTCAGTTTCTCTGCCTCGGCCACGTATAGATGCCTGAGGTGCTCTGGGTACTCGTCCTTGTACAGCGCTGTGGACCCAGGGTTCCTCTTCTTCTCCTTCCGCAGCAGCTTGTTATAATCATGTCTGATTTTTTCCTTCCTCTTTAAAGCAAACCCTTGACCTGACAGAAGACAAAGGTATACCATCAAATATAAAGATGGAAGCGGTCTTTCTCTGCATTTATGTACTTGTTTGAAGTTTTTAATGTAGCAAATAAAGGCCACCCTCAACGATTTTTGAGTTTAAATAAAATATTGTATTTTATTTAAATAAAGGGTTCTTGGTGGATCAATATATGCCGAATTTATGAGAAGACCTATATATTTTGTAAAATAAAGTTAAAAAATCGTTATGTAGGATCAAAGCTTGTCATGAAGAAATACCCGTTTAAATTGAGAGATTTCGTAGTGGAGTTTGGCGTCGTGTTTGTCACGAGAAGGAATTCAACAGATGTGTAGTTAGGCTGTGCCCCATTGCTGGTTGTCTTTCTCATTAAATACAAGTGAAGGAGTCAACCAAACTCCCATCAATTACCTAACTTCTGTTCTTTCCTACTTTAACAGGGTAGCTCTTCGTTGTGTATCGCAAAAGCTTACCTTCCTTAACATTGCCTTTGAATACTTTCTGCTCGGGGACCCATTTCCTCTTCTTTTTGACACCGCGTGGGTTGTTTTGTGAGTTTTTCCACTTGCCATCCTTCGCTGTAAATTTCTTATTTTTCATTCTTTGATCTGTCGGTGCCATTTGAGTTAAATCCTCTGTTTACAACTCTCACGCTGGGCTCACACTGCGTGTATCTCCCTACAGGCGCAGGGTGATGACGTCGAAAGGCACATGAAAAATCGATCATTCAATCTTGAAAAAAAAATTCTTAATTTCTGAGTCGGTTCATTTAACACGAGGCCATTTCTACAATCATGCTGTTGTGCAAAATTATATTCACCAGCAGAATTATCAATAAATACACCAACTGCTTGAATTAATTTATTTGAATGGACATTGTTAATAACGTGCCAAATAAGGATATAAGTGATATTAATCTTCGAAACGGGCCGTCAAACTTGTCTAATTGTCTAGTTCTGTATTTTTAGTACACTCCAAACACCTCCCCTTTTGTGTGCTAAAGTATATTTCATTAAAAACGTTGCAGGATATATCGTGAAATCATCGAGCAGTGTTTTCGACTGGTAATGCCTAGGCTTACACCGGAAGTGGGCGAGTTCTTACATGCTTCGTTCAGGTCTTCTCTAAAGAGCGTTTTACTATGATATCCTCCTCAAACAGCCTCACAGAAATCCAACGACGGATAGATGAAGTCAAGCGGTTTCTGTCAGTAACTCTGAGCATCGCCAATGCTCACACTGTGGAGTTTTACACTCATGACGTGTGGGACCGATTCATGGCCGTGCCACCTGAAGAGGTCCTGTCAGCTGTTAGCGCCTGTAGTGACCAGCAGGGGGCGCCAGAACACAAAGCAAAAGGTAAATGAATTCAGTTGTAGGAAATGAGAGAAATGTCAAGGTTTGCACAATTGGGTGCAACTTTGTAGTAAGACATCCCGTATAAATGTTTTATGAGTTGAATCGACCAGATTTATCAGTGTTTAAGTAATTTTTTTTTTTTACTAATGCTTCATAGATGTCACGAGTTAGGGGCCATTAATAAGGCATGACCACTTCCAGAAAAAAAAGCTGCAGAGAATCTGGACCAAAATCCATAACAAGCATTTCTTTAGTGGGTGTATGATGCTGAAATGTTTACCAACATTTATGACTGCATTTTGACCAAATGGAAAGCATAAACAGCAGCCAAATGGATTTTTCTGGCAACCCAAATGTTGCTCTGCTCAATTAATTACTAGTCAAATATATTATAATGCATTTCTCAAAATGTGTCCAAGTTTATGCGTCATGCTCATTACAAAAAGAGAATAAAATGTCACAAACTAGCCATGCAGATGTTTTTTTCTTACTATTTGCCCCTTTTTTTTAAAATAGACTACTTTATTTTTTAAGAACCTGAAGCAAACAGGCGTGAGCTATTTCTTCAATAGAAAGTAGTTTCAATGAAAACGGTTCACTTTTTAAAATGTAGATTTTCAGTGCTGAAAGTGCTACAAACAATTGCACTTTTGTACTCCTTTGTATTGGGGTTGCAGCATCAAACCAAAACTATCTGTAGTCATGTTTTTTTTTTTGGAATTTCTCATAACGATTTCACTCCAAGCACTAAAATCTGTGATTTGTGATCTGCGATGCTTTGTGCAGCTTTATCATTATTTCTGTCTGTCTCCCTAAACAGAGCGATCCAGAACCACATTCGGGTTTTGCAACGACACACACCGGCTGCTTGATGCCTGTGAACTTTTGCAGGCGGCCAAGGCCCACGCTCTCCCTGGCCTTGGAGTCTGTATGAGCAGGGATGAGCTACTGCAGGCCCTCAGAGAGAACAGGGAACTCATAGGTAGGGAAGAATGAGCCGTCTGAATGCATTGTTTCATGCTGAGAGAAGGAAACCAGTCAAGGATTGTCCATGAATGTCCAGCTGAGTGAATATGATCTGCTTTTTTGGTCTGTCCAACTCAGGTATGGAGCTGGAGCCAGAGGAGTTTATGAACTCTAAGAAATCTCATGAGGTCCAGTCCATGTCTGAGGTGGTGGCCTGGCTGGCCCGGCGCTGTGGAGTCAAACAGGTAGACAAACAGGTTGCAATGAATACCGTAAAGGCTTTAGGAGAGTCTGATAGATTTGCAAACAGAAGGACTTTTGGATTTCACTTCAACCTCTCCCCTCCCAGGTGATAGATGTGGGCTCAGGGAAGGGCTACTTGAGCTCCTTCCTGTCTCTGCAATACGGCCTCCAGGTCTACGGCATCGACTCCTCCAGCACCAACACCCACGGAGCCCAGGAGAGGAACAGGAAGCTAAAGAAGTTCTCCAGGGCTTACCAGAAATGCAGCAAGGCCAAGGAGGCACAGGGAGCAACTCAGGAGGAGTTAAAGCCTGCAGTGAATGGCGACAATGATGTTTCATTTGGTTGTGGGGCAGGAGTTGTGTCACAGGAGGAGGAGAAGGTGTTAATGGGCTTATCAGATGTCAACCCCGCAGTTGAAATGCACTCAGAGCCAAACCCAGAAACAGAGCAGCTCTTCCTTAGTGCCCTCTCAGTGGATGCGATACAGACTGCACCCCCCAGAGTTCCCCCCAGCCAGCTGAGCGCCGAAGAGAGGGAGAGGAGAAAGAGGGAGAACCTGGAGAGGAAGGCTCAGAGCAGAACCGACGGCGCCAGCACCGTGTTTTCACCCCTCACTTCTTACGTGACTGCAGAGACCGAGCTGCGGGAGCTCATCGGCGAGCTGGAGGTGAGCAAAACCAAAGAAAAGTAAAATGTTGAAAATAGATTTAGTGTGTGTTTGAGCTGCGGCGGCGGTGGCGGCGGTGCTGATAGAAGGCCAGCCGTACAGGAGAGAAGCGAAGCACGATTCCCACAGCAGCTCCTGAAATTACACGTCTGTCGCAACGGCTGGAGTTTGCATTACTGGAGCAAGTGCTGGATGTTATAACGGGGCCAAACCTGCAGCGTGTCATCATCAATAAATTTTGCCATCGATCTTCATCCCTCCCCTTCTTCTGTTCTCTCCTTTCCCTGCGTGCTCCCTCCGAATTCCAGGATGCGGTCGTGGTCGGCCTGCACACTTGTGGTGACTTGGCTCCCAGCACCCTGAGGATGTTTGTGGCTAAAGCGGAGCTAGCCGCAGTCTGCAGCGTGGGCTGCTGCTATCACCTGCTGTCTGAGGAGTTTGACCCAGCCGGACAGGGTAATCACACACACACACACACACACACACACACACACACACACACACACACACACACACACACACACTTTTTGAAAGCATATGGTTTCTATTGAGCTCACAGTTACATCTCTATTTCTGACTCTCTCCTTCTTTTTCACTCTCTCACGTCCCTTAATCCCACCTCAAACACCTGCAACGTTCATCTATCACTCTGACCCGTATCCCCGTCATCACCCATAAAGCCACACAAACACTTATATTCATATTTTATCGTAAACAAGTCAAATATCCCGCTCAGCGTCTGGGAAACTCAGCCAAGCTACCCCTCTGGAGATTGAGTTGAGCTCAGAAAGCCGCTGCTCGAGCCATTAGAGTGGATTTATGGGTTTAGGATGGCTGTTTAAGGCCACTGAAAATGAGATTTTTTTTGACCTTTTCATTTAGCAGGGAATCAATTGGAAGTGATTGATTCTGCAACTTAGACTGTAGTATTTAATCGTGGTTCAATGGGACTGTTTGGCTAGCCTGGACTTCCACACTGAGGAGATTGAACGTCGTCCTCCACCGCCGCCTCGCCTCAAAGGTTAACCCAGGTGCCAAAATGCAGGATGATAGGATTCACGCTCTTCACCGCGCAGTTTACGAGGTATGAAATCGTCTACATGTGTCCTCATGCTGTGACTGTAGCCTCCGCGTATCCATAAGAAAACAGTTGATGGAGTATCGCGTCATCTCTTGTTAACAGCGCGACCTTCGACCCTCGCGTCATCGGGGCCCCGCCGCAGCTTCAGCCAAGAGCGGAAAATGATATCACGACAGCTGATTGAAAACACTCCTTTCCATGCTCGTTTCTCGAACTTGATCTTTTAAAGAAGTGAACAAAGGCGCACACACATGCACACACACGCACACACTCTCCCCTGTTGGCCTTACAGTGCAGTCTGGGATGCAGGCCAGCTCCTGTGGTGGCCTACCTCACCCTAAAAGAGGAGCTAAAGAGCTGAAAAGCTTCATTATCGAAGCCACTTTATTTTATTTTATTATTTTGTCATTTTCATTCACCCGTTTAGGAATTAAGCAATTCCTTAAGTGCATCATCCATGTTTGTACCATATATTACTCACAACAACAACCGCTCTGAGATGAGTGCATTCGGGTGTCTGAGGTCTGGAGCCAGCGTGTCTCTTCACCAAGTGTTTGCGAGTGCGCCATTGCTCGCGAGGACGTCAGAAATATTTGTCTTCCTGAGTGGCAGTGCACGTATGTGGCCACTTCAGATGTGAACTCTGTGGCCAGCATGAGGCTAGCTACTATAAACAGCTCCGTGCATGTACTGTAATTTACCCCTCAGACGGGGGAAAGGCTTGTCCACTTCAATGAGGGCCTCTGTCAGCAGGCCATGTGCCGGGCAGAATGGAAGCTAACCGGATTGCTAACATGTTAGCCTATTTGGCCGCAGCTGCACATGTTATTCCTGCTTCTTTTGACTGTCTCCCTGGATTCACTGCGCCCTGGCCTCGCTCGCTGACCCCTTTACAAATGGCATGAAAAGGATGGCAGGCTGTCAAGTAGTCACACTCCCACTGGGAATATGTGTGTGTGTGCGTGCTAAGCTCTGCCGTGGTTAGCTGTGTGTGGTGCTTAATGCTCCTCTCAGGACAGCAAATCTGACTTTTTTGGGGGGGTTTATCTTCAATTCACACACTTGTTTTAAAGGAATAGTTTAACTTTTTTGCTGCGAGATTAGATTAGAAGATTGATACCACTCTATTAGCTTAGTGATTAGCAATAACAGTTAGCCTAGCTTAGCACTGAGACTGGGAACAGTGAAACAGCTAGAACATCTGAAGCTCACTAATGAACAAGTTGTACTGTTGGTTGAATCTGTATTAAAACTTAAATGTAAAACACCAGATTTAGTTACTTTTAGCCCGTCCAGCTGTTTCCCCCTGCTTTCAGTCTTTGTGCTAAGCTAAGCTAACAGTTTCCTGGCTGTGGCTTCAGATTTTATGGACAGACGCAAGAGTGGAATCCATCATCTCATCAAACTCTGGGCAAGAAAAGTGAGTGTTTTTCCCAAAATGTTAGACATTGAAGCTGATGTCGAACACAAACAAATTAGTCAGTTATTTGATGAGTCATTCAGCTCCAGCTTGGATGATTTAAGACAGCCATGCCGAAAAGAAGAAGACTCTGTGTCATCATAAATCCAAATTAAAATGTTTCCTACTCCCGCTATCTTGAAGTTTCCCTGGCAAACACTTAAGATTCAAAGGCTCTGATTGCAGCTGTTTGAAAATCAGTCAGCCAGTTTACCCCCATTATCTCTGTGTGTTCCCTCGCAGAGTGTTTGCGCGTCGTGTGTGGTTTCCCTCTGAGTCAGTACCTCCGCGACCAGTCCTGCTTCTGCGGCAGAAACGCCAGGATGTCTGCGTGCTTGGTGAGTTTGAACGCCACCGCGAGAAAAATGTGCACGGCAGCTTCTTTCCTCGGCGTTAAACAGAAGCATCTGCAATGAATTGACAATTTAATGCTGTTATTATTTATGGTTGGTCGTAAGCAGGGTGTGTGGATGAAGCAGTTTTTAATGAGAGGGGTTTTTTTTACCTTTACATCACAGTTTCTTTAAAAGAAATACTTATTGATCTCGTCTTTCTGCAAAAACAGGCACTTGAGAGGGTCTCACTCGGCCAAGGGGTGAGTATACTAATCGTAATCAGTACCATAAACTGATAATCAACTGTCATTATTCATCTAAACAAACACATCAAATTAGCTCGATCCACGCACACACGGGTGTTCACAGTCTGCATCATCTTCACCGCCGATCTCCTCCCGCGTTCGAACTACCAGCCCATTAATTCTGCTATTGTTGCACGTCCCTGATTGACTACAGCGTATTTATTTGAAATGTAGAGCTCGGGGCTCCGGGCCAAAGCTGATACACAATACCACCAGCCATTAATATGGAATGTTTATAAATATTAATGCAATCACGGTAAGATTGATTGCTCGTCGGAGCCGGGGCCTTGATTGCTCGCTGGTCTTGCATCGGGCTCGGAAAGTGTCGGGTGTATTCTCCAACTGTTCGTACACATGCTGGGTGAGCGGCTGGGGAACAGCAAACTTTTTTTTTAGATCTGCATCACGTGGAATCAAGCTAACTTTGACCTTTCCTGCAGATTCAGATGGAGTCTCTGTTTTACCGGGCCGTCCTTCACGTCATTCTGAGGGATCACTACAGCTCCTTTAAAAGGTAACGCACAGCCCTTTCCATCTGGCAGCCCTTAAATCTGAGAAATTACAGCCAGTGTCTGGCACCTTAAATATTTTCTGGATGTTTTTTTCCCCCCTGTAATTGTTCATTGTTACACAGCGTCCACGCATACAGTAACACATGTGCTCTGCAGGCATGTCAGCGGCAGTCTGACGGATAGAAAACTCACTCACTGTTGTGTTTGTCCCTGAACCTGAAAAGTGTTTATTTAGGTTGCAAATGGACCAAGACTTGCAAACAAACATCACACATACTCAGTAGTGGACCAGGAGTTGCGTGATAGTCGATCGAAAGACAATTTCCATCAAGAACGATTTCAAGCTCAATGATTTCAGTCATTTCAAGCCGAGTGGTACGACGTAATGTGATAACCTGCTAATCCTTTTTGACGTACACTCAATTGAAAATAGCAAAAAGACAGTATATTTAAGGTTTCACCTCATCAGGTTGATTAGTAACAGGTGACAGTATCATGATTGGGTATGAAAAGGGCATCCTGGAAAGGCTCAGTCGTTCACGAGCGAGGTTTACCGCTTTGTGAACACATGATTGGATAAAGGAGATGACCACATGATTCAAACTTTTCTGCATTCAGTGGCTCTGCTCCTTCTTCCTTTGTGTGATCACTGATCTGTTTGAAGAAAAATACAAGTCACTCGTTTCACCCTTAATGAACTCCTCGTATTTCATTTCTGGAAATGAATTTCTGCTCTTGCAGGACAGAACACGAAGAGGAGGCTGAACTCATTTCACGTTGGCCTTCAGTTTGTTATGGTTTACTTTCCAAACATGAGCGACTGCTGGCTCTTAAAAGGCCAAACCTGCTGGTTTACACCCATAAAATCTGAAGTTCTGGGGTCATTTGCAGTTGTTATTTTGCATTCCTAACGACTGCAAATTTCCAGCCAATTCTAAATCTTTGGTGGACGACGGGTCATTGCTCTCCTCTGTCTAAATAAACTGGATTACAGAATGCTGCAGATTTCAATCAGCCCTTATCAAATGTGCTCGGTGCGACGCGATCAAAGACACTCATCTTGGCCGGGTCCCCCCCGATCTGTGACCTTCAGTTTAATGACTAACATCAGATCAGGATCGAATATCCATTACTTTCCTCTAAGCAGCGCCTATTCATCACTGTTTAGTGCTCTTAGAAGTGTTTAACAGTTTGGTTGTGGTTGCTAAGGTGTGATTTTCTAAAAAGAAAAGCATGAGACTACAGGAGTGAATGTTTATTTCACTGTGCTGAGATGAGACGTTCGGGGCCTGAGAAATGATGTACTGTACTGTATGTTTGCTCTGCAGTGAAAAGCGAGTTGGGAACGTCTACTCCAAGGCTAAATCATTTGTGGACTACGTGCGTCGAGCTCTGCGCAGGCTAGAACTGGATGAATCAAAGGTCAGGACCAGATTTTTACAGAACACCCTCCTGAAGTGTGGAAAGTAAACTGAAAAGCACAGTGCCGTCGGAGAAAAGCTCATTGTTCTGGCACCATTAGAGGGAAAATATTACAATTCATGTCAGGTTATTAAACGCTACGGGTGCTCGAGATGCTTTCTTGGTTTAGCATGTTGCCGTGCACTAGGATTTTGAGGGGTGGAGGGCTGGGTATCCATATGAATAAGGATGATGCATTTCTGTTTGGAGCTGCGTCACTCACAGCTCCTCATGACGTCACCCCCCTGCATTCACACTCAGACCCCCTTTCTCTCTCCTCAGCTTTCTGACAGCGACATCCAGGATTACCACGACACATACAGGCTGCGAGTGGCCGAGATGCATGCCTTTAACATGGTAAGCCCATCTTCCCGGCCTTTGTTTTCAATCCTTATCCGATTCTTCCAGCCACAACAACCTGTTTGAACTCGACTTTGTGTAAAACGAGCTGCATAATGCCAATAAATTGCAGATCATTAAGTGAGATCATTCTATTCTGCGGGGAGGTAATACAGAAATGATTGTGCAGAATGGGAAGAAAACCAACCTCTGGTTTCAGTTGAGGCCACTAATTGTGGTGTCAACCAACGTACCAATTTTCCCTCATGATATAAAGCAGTTAAACGGTTTTTGGGGATCGCCCACCAGCTACTGGAAAGACACTGGTGGGTTTTTTCAGATGCAGAATCAGAAATGGGAAAAGCCAAAAAGAGACCACTTACATGGAAAATGGGAAAAAACGCAAACAAATACATCTTTATAAGTGATCTTAATAGATCTTGATAGCTGTCTCTCTTCTCTCATGTGACCATCTTTGCGTAGCTGAAGGTGGCCCTGGCTCCTTGCATTGAAGGGCTGATTCTCCTCGACCGCCTCTGCTACCTGAAAGAGCAGGTAAAACCTTTTCAGTCTCATCAAGCCTTCACTGCAAGAATAACATGAATTCATTGTGGAGGTGTGGCTCTGCTCCCATGATGCTTCAGAACATGTTTTTTATAAGCCTTATATCTAAATTTAATAAAATTGACAATTTAATGACAAAAACACCAAACTGTGCTAACATTGCACAACTCCCAGTGATTTGAAACCAGCAGCCACGTGGCACGCAGGCCTCGCTTGTTCTGCTTTTTCAGCTGGAATCGTCTGTTTCGATTTGCTCGAGCAGCTCGTTGATTGGGATTTCACGTTTGTTTTCCACATGATGAAAGCAAAGGCGCAGAAATCTCAGCTGAAATCTGGTAACCTTTCGATCGGGACCACTGACAGGAATATAGGTGTCGCCTAAATGAAAGCCGGCCTGCAATTTAACATCTAATGCTCCCGCAGCCAAACACAACACGCTAATCTTTATTCTGAGTCACTGATGAGATCTGTACAAGCCGACAGCTTTGAAGCTGTGGTTACATGTGTCGGATGGACTTCCTTAATCGGGTCGTGTAATCAAACTTTATCACATCAAGAGCGCTGGTCGGCTCTGAGGATCTCCCTCGAGGAGGAGCAGCGGGGGGGAAAGGAGGAGGTGATGGATGTGATCCACGTGATGATAAGCGCGTTGAAGCAGGTTCAGCCTTAACGGAGGATTTAAGCACACACAGATCAGGTTGTTTAGGCTCTGAGAAGCACACTGAAGATCTGTGTCTGCTTCCATCGGCTCGGTCCACCATACGCTGTTTGTATCTGGTTTCACTTGCTGGGGAACTCCTCCAAATACGTAACACAGCAGAGGAAGCTCGTGAGTGATTTTAATTGTGTGACGAGCAGGATAGCGTGAAGTAATGCCTGAACACTCCCAACGCTGAATAATGGGAGGATTATGCCGTTCTTCCCCTTCTGCTGATGTGCAGACGTAGTCTTGTTTCTCTTTCAAAGTGACCTACAGTATAACTAAACAGCTCGCCATTAAGGATGACAAACTTGTCTTACACATGAACAGGAGTCCACCTGACACAATATTTGTACAGATGTTTCTTCTCTGGGGATGCAATAGAGAAATCTTTAATAGTGAGAACATCATGCAGCAGAGGCTGCCAGGGGTCACGGAGCCAAACTGGGAGGAGAATCAAGATTTTTATGCGCATGTGTTTTTTATTCAGTGCTGTTGTGTCTTATTGTTTTTCGGGTGTGTGTGTGTGTGTGTGTGTCTTTGTGTCCTGCAGGAGGATTTAGCGTTCTCTGCTCTGGTGCAACTCTTTGATCCCCTGCTGTCACCAAGATGTTACGCCGTCATTGGACTGAAGAGTTATGAGGACAGGATCTCGAGCTGATGAACTTATACATATGCGCGTGATTAGAATATGCTGGTCGTGATTATACATGATTATACCAGCAATCATACTTCAGGAGTTATTGTATTATGTATGCATTGTCTCCTGCTTGCTTTAATTACATGTATCATTTAATCTCAATTTTGTAATTTATTATAGTCTTTGTATCACTTTCAGTAACATCTTGTTTTGTTTTATACACTTCAGTGTTTCTGATGAAAGATAAATCTTTTCAGTATTTTTTTTTGCCTTGATCCTCTGCTTCTCATGGGAAAATGCTCAAAACACCTGGAAAAGCTGTCGGGCCTGTTTGATTGATCCGGATTGTATTTGTCTCTGACTTTGTTCTTTATGGTTAGCGACTCTTGAGAAAACACTTGTTTTTAAGGACTGTTTTGGGAGCCAGGGGCATTGTGGGATTTATAGAGGCTTGGATCCCCTCTGTTGACAGGCCTGGAAACCCCATTTCTAGGCTCCCAAACCAGAGGAAGTAGGGGAAAAGATAGACGGGGCAAGAGGCGCCCTTGACCCCGTTTTCATCTTTACGTCCGTTTTGCTCTATCCTTCATCATTAAATAAACCACCCTCTTACATGTTTGCTAACAAATGATATAGTCGAGAGTGTGTGCATAAATTATGGTAGTGGGAATTACACTAAAGCTGAGAGAAAGCAGACACCAGAGCTAAGGTGGGAAATTGTAGTATTTAGGTGCCCCAAAACACAAAATTATTCAGTGGGATCCTTATAAACTGGTTGAAGTTGTTAGCTGAGTAGCCTAATGGGTGAACGGCTGAGCTATAGATTAACAGTTCAATGGTATGAGAAAAATATTAAAAAATATCTGACGGCTTAGGTTGGGAGCCACTGGCCTCAGTTATCTCTTTCATAATGAACATTCATTCTGTGTCACAGTACCCACCACTGAGTCTGAGTAATGGTCACGACAGCTGTGCATGTGAACGGCACTGAGAAAAGCTGAGCATGAACGTTATTTTGCAAAATTATGGAGAATATTTTGAACAGAATTAGCATGAAACAAAGGCAGTATGATGTGCCCCCCCCCCCCCCCCCCCCCCCCCCCCCCCCCCCGCAGTACTGGGACAAAGTACTTCCTCCCGTCGTGTCTTGCACTGCTTCAGTTATTTGTCATTGCAGCTGCGGCAGCATGCACATCTGTAAGCCACCCATTGCTCTGTCAATACCGCTGTGGTGAAACAGTGTCCCAGAGCTTTATCTTTATCTCGCCAAAGGCAGATGGTGAAGCTCTCTGCTTCACCTGGATCCATCGCAGTGTTTCACATTGACAGCCCGCTCTGGCCGAACTGGACTGACATGAATGCAAGCGATTCAAGATGTGAACGAGGCTTGTTTTGGGATATAACTGTTGCTGGGTTTTGCTGTGGCCGAGTGAGTCACGTCCTGTCAACCTGTCCCGCCCTTGATGTTTGCACGCATGTTTGCGCACATTGTGTATATATAAACACAACCTGGCACGATCTCTTTCATGTGCCCACACTGAAGACAAGAAAATGACATGATAAAAGGCCTGCTTCCAAACAAACATGCAAACCTGTAGGGAAAAATCAGAAAGGAAAAGGATGTGATGAAGGCTGCGAGACAGAAATAGCCAGCATGGGGGATCATGCAAAGCAGTCCCACCTCAGATGAGTTTTCATTGCATGGGAGGAATGAGAGGAAGTGGTGGGGAAGTGAGGTGTGTGCGTCAAACACTTCAGCCCTTAGATCAGTTTCTCACGGTCGTGTTTGGACACGAATCAACTTCCTGCTCCCCTCCTTGATTTGAAAAATCATCTCAGGGTTCCTACAACTTCAAGAATAGGAAGGGGCCTAAATTTGCAGTTTGTAGACTTCATCCAATAATGTCTATGTAATTAGTTCTCAGCTGGTGAATGCTGTGTTTGGGACTTTCTGGTGGGAGGCTGACTCTTAATTAATGAACCCTAGAGAATCAAAGGGTGAAATTCTGAGGGGAAGTGGCCGACTTTATCAAGCATCAGCACCACAAAAAGGAGAGGAGAAAGATACGGCAAGCTCAAGTGATCATTTGGTAAATATCAGGAGGCATGGCGAGGGTGAAAAAGCCATTCAAAGGTCTGATATTAAACCACCTTTACTTCTACATCCACACACACACATTCAATCCTAATGTCTTCCATCTGAGCATAATCATCATGTTGTCCTGTTTTAACTGTCCCAAACCCAAATTTTTTTTGGCCCGGGCAGGCAGCCATCAGAAAGAAGGGTGCCAGGAAGTGGTCCTGGCGTCCATCATCATGCCCCTCCAGTGAGGAACAGACCACATTTCTCTGCCAGATGCCCTGCTTGTGAGAAAGAGGGGATTTGGCTGGACGTTAAACTGGCGCACTCTGCTTGTTTTAGATTAAAATCACCGCTATCACCACAAGTCACTGCAGATTTATTCTCTGAGGAGCCACATGGACAAAAATGCATTTCACACCTGTCAGAGATGTATCTGTGCATGTGTACACAGGCACGTCAAGCCACGTAAATGTTTGACTCTGAGCCTCAAACAATGTCACCCTCGAGAAACGCTCGAGCAACGGACAGCTGCTGTTTTCAATGTGAAACACAGCCATCACATATTTACAATCTCAAGACTTGTCCCTCTGAATCATATTTTCCATTAATCTTGCCCATTCTATTACAATGCTACCCAGATTGATCTCAAATTAGATCACTCTAAAACATCTGCCAAGTCATAGAAAACACATTGTTATATGTGGCTTGTAGGAAGCAGTTCTCCAAATCTACGGCTTCAATCTCTCATGTCATTGCAAAACAAATGGCATTGATTTATTCCCCCTGTTTTAACATGTCACATGATTAAAACACCAAACTGCTCATATTATACTTAAATCTAATAAATTGAAGATTATAATTCCTGACTCTGTAAATGTCTTCAATAAGCTGTGATTTCAGGCTGTAAAATACTTATATTCCAAGTGGAGCACAGGTTTGTCCTGTCACGTAGAATAAACCACTCAGTGCTTGTACCGTCCTTTACTGTCTGGTTTAAAGACTTTACTGAGGTTGAGTTGTATAAATTGGATTTATTGTACAGCAGTGCAGTACTCAGGAAGCGTATACTGTCAGTAGAAAAGCCTCTAAGGTAATCTAACCAGTCAGGTTTAGCATCCCTCCCATTGTATTCCCAGACAGGGCAGCTTCACGCTCCAAAACACATCAAATTTATTGTACACTGTAATGATAATAGTAAAGGGCATCATGAGCTGCTGCATTTTACGGTTATAATATGGTGTTTGTGTATTTATCCCTTTTTGCTTTATTCTATTCTCACAATCTGTGTTTTCCTTTCTGGAAGAATAAAATCCACTGACCCCTTTAACCGCGATTCAAGCCGTATTACGGATCCTCATTGGTGTGGTTTAACTGTAAGCGTAAAATAACAAACACTCATTAACTTATCCGTCTCCATCCAGCACCAAACCCAAACAACCATTTTTTCCAGACAAAGTTATATTTCTCATCTTCCTGAATGAGGAGGTGACACAATCCGGGGTGGATTTGATTTGGGGTGTGATATCGCTTGATTTCAGTTTGCCGGGCTTCAGTGTTGATATTAATACCACAAGTGTACTATTTCCATGAGGGCAGGGCCCGGCCCGGTCCCTCCAGCTGTGATTATCTGTTTCCTGTATGATGTTTATCTGCTGGGGTGAAGAGGCAGTGGTTCTGGAGTATGTAGCACAGGGAAATTACCATTACTCGCTTTGTGTGGCTTAAAGGGGAGCGGAAATCTCTCAATAACAGCGTCGATGGAAGTCGACTTTGTTAGAAAAGATTGTTCTGTTGGTCAGTTTTACCTTTTGTCTCTTGAAGAAACCCATGCACAATACATACAAAATAATGCTCTTCAGGTAACACATTTATACGGAGAAAAAAATCCAGCATATCGCAGGATGATGAGTTTCTGGTGAGTTCTGATTGACATGATCGGTGATGGCTAATTGCTAACTCACAGATAACATCTACAGATGAGACATTAGCTACTTGGACAAAAATCAACACTCAAAAAGCTGGCCAGCAGTTAAATTCATCCAAATGACAAAAATGTACTTCCCTTAATCTCTGAATTCAGCTTCAGATGAAATATATACGTATATATATGGCTACAGCTATCAGTTAGCTTAGCTTGGCTTAAAGACTTGAATCAAGTACACAGCTAGCTTGTTGTGAAAAGCTGCAGTTTTTACTTGCTCCTGAGGTCTTTTTGTTTTACACTTAGGTTTAGTACGGATTAAATAAAATAAACATGAAACAAATGTGTTAAATAGTGAGCTTTAGAGGTGCTAGTGAGCAGATTTTGTTTTATTTGGACTGAGCTGGCCATTTCTCCCTGTTTCCAGTGTTTGTGCTGAGCTAAGCTAACCAGCTGCAAATACTCATTTAAAGCACTTAGGGCCACGCTGAAGGTCTCAACAAGGAAGAGTTTGGACCTTTGTCAAGTGAAATATGCAAGCGTTGCTTTGTCCATGAGCAGAAAAAAATGTGGTTTAAATGAGAAACTCCATGCGCTTCAAATTATAAGCTCCACAAATGATTGCAACTTCCTAAAACAGAAGAAACCAAATAGGCACTGAAAGGAGAAAAATACATTCATCAAATATGACAAATATTTAGACTTTATTTTTAAAATGTAGGGATAAATAGAGCAAACACTGCACGCATGCTGATTAATTCCTCATCATCCATTTACCACAATCCCCAGCTGCCCCTTTTAGACTTGCACCTAAAACCAAAAAATGCTGTTTTTATTTAGGTTTGTTGCCTGTTTACACCTAAAGAGCAAGCAGTATATTCATTACGCTCCACCACGTGAGGACGTTGCAGGTAATCAGTCAGAGGGAGTAAACACTCCTTCTCCTGTAATGTGTTTGTTTTGCCCTGGGCCTGTTTACACTCTCCACAGGAATATTTCCCCTCTTAGCTAATCTCTTAATTACTTGTGACGACACCAAGACAGAGCAGCCCTTGCCCTCATGGGGCAGAGTGAGGGTGCAGTGTGCATCTTGTAGGCTTTGTGTTTGCACGTAAGCGCGGGTTTGTTTGGGTGCATGTTGTGATAATGACAAGAAGGCCATATTTTAAGGATGTCTTACATATAAAGAGTCATCCCACAAGCCAAACACAGACTTGGTACCCAATGACACTGATGAATGCTGTGGAAGAGGAAGCACTTAAACATGAGTCACAGCCACAAAAACACAGCAGTCTGACTTTTTAAACAGTTCAGCAGGTTCCTTGAGGTCACGGTCAAGCCTTGTTCAGCACCAGGGTCACAGGATGCCACTGTTACAAATGACTCTTCATCCACTGTCTCACCCATCACCAGCTGACACCCTCATACTCTATACATCCCTCTCCAACCATCTGTTTTTCTTTCTCCGCTGCTCTGCTCTGGATTTCTTTGCTCGGAGCCCCGACTGAGAAACAGGCGTTGGTCCAGCTGGAAGTCAGCGGGACCAGGCTGCATGTTTCCAAACTGACGCTCATGTGCATCCTCACCTAAGGTGAGGTACACCAGTTAATCAATCACGCCTACTGTCCCAGTTTAGCCTCACCATAGAGACGGTGGGGGGTTGGTGTATAGCAAATGAATCAATATTTTTAATTACATTGATTGAAGTTAGAATGAGATCATATGACACCAACAGCTGCAGCTCCATCTCAGCAGGTCAGCAGGACTCCTCCGCTTTAAATATCAAGCTTAAAGCGTAAGATTACAGTAAATTACCGGTTACTAGTTGCTGTACTTTCAAGAAGCAAGTCACTGTGACATTTTTTTTTACTGTAAATTATAGGAAAATGACAGCTGTAAACTGTGACTTCACAGTCTGTTATACCATCAAATCAGTGTGATATGTTGTACAATTACTGTGTCGATCTGTGATTTTACAGTAGAATACCCATCAGACTACTGTGATATATCTGTATGTTACAGTAAAATGTACAATAGTTGACTGTCTATGAGACAGGGGTCCTATTAAGGAACTCTTTTTCTACTATGGTCAAAATTGCATCTTCCATAAAGTCCTACAGATCATGTTTATAACCGACTTTCAGTTCTGTTTTATGCATTTTTACTCTTTATTTTTACTGAAAAAGGTCACTTCAGCAGATTTTTAGGGTTACTTTCAATTTATGTTGACGTAAAAATATTTATTTATTTATTTATTTATTTATTTATTTATTTATTTATTTATCAGACCTAGACTCATTTAATTAAATAAAACAGCGCGAAGTTACATGAACTACATTGTTTACTCTCATTTACTCCTCCAGCTGAGTCAGTCAGCAGCTGTTAAATCAGCATAAAATGCTTTGAACGCTGGACGTCACATATAAACGTTGATGCTTGCCTTCCTGTACTCGACTGATTCTTATTCTGGTCCATCAGTTATACATAAAAACACAATTACTTGTCTCCAGCACTCCACCTTTTTTCCCTCCCGTGCAGAGCCCAGTGCGCATGCCCAGCCTCCGTGAAAACCACATGCGTCTCCCTGCTCTGCTTTCTCCAGTGCCAAGGCGGAGAGATGCGCACACTGAGGACACCGCAGCACAGAAATGCGCACAGCTGCGAGCCGGACCCGGCGATAGCTTCACCTCCCAACACCCCTATCCCGTCTCTCAACACAATGGGTTAGAGGGAATATGGCAAACTTTGACACACTTTGCATGCCATGGGAAATGCCCTGCGTTGTCTGGAGAGCTGTGCTGCCGAGCGGCTGAATTAAGAGCACAATAACAGAGACTTGACAGAGCGGGGACCTGATTCCAGTCATTTCTAGCCCAGCTCCTCTGCCACTTTGGTTTTGAGAGATGATCACGGAGCTGGTGTGCACCGCCGTGGCTGTGGGTCTCTATCTGAACACGCTGGACGCAGATTTCTGCTACGATGACAGGTAGGTTTCGCCCAGCGCCGCTGCCAACAACATCTCCCTCCGCTCCTCCACTTGTCATCTCCTCTTGTTACCTCCGCACGGAAGCGGAGGGGGGACGGGTCGTTGCGCCTGCCCGCGTGTTTGCATGGGCTTTTGTCCGTAGCCTGTAATAAATCACTGCTTATTTCCCAGCTGTAGTCAGAGGCAGACAGACAGGGAGACGAAAGGGGAGTGTGCTAACACCTGAACGGTGCAATTGTAGTTATACTACCAAAATATGCCTGCAGCGGTGAATAAGTTGTACTGCGCTTTTGCTGCTTATTGAGTTCATATCCCTTTATTGCTCTTAATCGTCCCCTACGCGCCTGTAATATTCATTGAGGGCACTTTGCAAGGTGATAAAAAACCCTGATGTATTTATTATCTAATTATAATTCCATTGCCTGTTATTGGCAAACAAAGCGCGCGCCACATGGTCAGTGTCTAACTAACAGCCAGAGAGGTGAAGTTCAACACGTTGGGAGCTGAGAGCAGCCTCGGTCCATCCCATGCTGCGCACATGAGGTGGTTCAGATGCTCTTTGTGTTGATGAAGCACTCGTGCCTGTTATAACAATGCCCTGCACCCGAGGGAATTCAAGCTAATTTAAACCGGGAGTTTCATTTCGCAAACAGCTGAACAAACATGTCAACGCAGTCACGCTGTGGGTGAAAACCTGTGCTGCCCTGATGGACAGTGATGCACTGTGGAGGTAAAGGGAAAGGTGGACAAGACAGGGCTTTGATTAATGAATCAAAATAAGAAACTTTGCTGGTAATATCCCAGGAGGTGAGAAAATAGAAAAACGTACAAGTGTTAGAAAACAGTAAGTCCACTCCAGTGTCCAAGGGGATGTCTTCAAATGGGCAAAGACATGCAGAGAAAAGCAGCAAATCTTGACATTGGAGAAACTACAATCAGAGAATATTTGGCATTAGAATAGTTGGAGACTACTTTTCTGTTGATCGACTAACCATTGCCACAAGATATATATTTTTCTGACCTAAAATGATGTTGTTTTTTTTTTGCCATTTTTCTTGCTAAAGATTCCATACTTTTACATCTCTCTTTCTCTGCACAACTCTGTGTTCCACTTACACAAAAAAGAAGAATACGCTGTTCATTTTTTTTAGGTAAGTGTGTCTGCCATACATCTGTGCTTGTAAGAATAATTGCCCTTCATGTAATTGTACTGCACCACAGCTGGTCTTCTTATAAAAAAGAGGAGTTGGACAGGTAGTTCTTCATCGAGTCTGAATACTGTATACGGGCATAAGGGGTTTTGGCTCCTGCAACAGTTCTGTCAAATTGATGTTAATTAGTCTTCTATTATCAAGCATTAAATCACAGGGTGAAAACTACTGATATGTAAGGTATGTGGTAGATTTCTCTGTGGGTTAAAAGAATGAATAGACAGTAAACAGGTCGCCTCCCTTATTCGTGCACAGCTCAGTCAGTTGCTGCCTGGTATGCGTCTCCAGACACCCCTTAAAGGTCAAAGATCCCCCCACTTTACTTTTCAGCACCATCGGTGACCCCTGTGTGTGTTATGTGTGAGCAAGACGGAGTGTGCGAAGGAGGAGGCATTGGAGAAACATGGAGTGGTGGGAGAAATGAGCTCCGTGTGCCGTCTCCAGTTCCATCACACCTCGCCAAGTATCCCTGTAAAAGCACCCAGCGGCGATTCATCCATCAGCCTCGTCTGTACATGTGACCGTGACACAGTGAGGTTTTCAAAAAAGCCCTTTGGTGACATATTACCTGTGGTGCTGCCTTGCCTGCTCCGGCCCACGCTCGCAGTCCATCCCCTCAGTGAAAGTTCAGTATTCGCCGACGCTGTGTATCTATCAAAGTCACCATGGTAATTTGCACTCTGGGGGACACATGCTGGCGTTTTGGTTCAGCGCCCTCAGATGGAGGAGGTTGAATACCAATCAGAGGTCTGACCTTCCCTGCTCATTCATCAAACGGCGTCGTCTCTCGGGGTCAAGAGTCGTGTGCTCGCGGTCTCTTCCCTCAGGGATTAGGGGAGAGTTATGAGCAGAAGGTTAAGGCAAGAGAAAGATTGAAGTGGAGGAGCGCTGCGCTGATCATTCTGGTTTGGAGTTGTCTGGAAAAGACGGCCCGGGATGTACACAAATTTGTTTTTCTCCATTTGTCTTGATGTGGCCTTGCTGTGAGCTGAGGTGATCTTATCTCACCTTTCACCCTATAATCAAATTCTCGTTGCATGTCACATGGGGTTCTTAACATGGAAGACGAGATGGCGAGGCAGATAAATCTACGTCCAAGCACTCCAACTTGTGGGGATGTTCTGGCCGGTCTCTGCTTTTTCAATCATGTCAAGTGTTTTTCCTGGGCACTACTCAGGGCCCAGCCAAGCGCTCGCTTGGCCAACGGTAATCCCAATGAAAAGCCTCTGCGTGTGAGATGACTGAGTTTTACAGGAGCTGAGAGAGGACTTGAGCCAGGCCATTTTTGATTCAGGGGGGAAAAAAAATCAAGACGTGATCTGCTGGTTTACAGTCTTTTTTTGGGGTTTGGCCAAATGTATTCACAGTGCTGATGGGTCCATGTTTGTACTGGCTATTAGATTGATTGCTTGAGAATTGTGGTCATGGATTGGAAAATATATTTACCGTCACTTCTGAATTCTCCTTTGAATACCTATCATCGAGGCTTTCGACACGTTAACAAATGAGGCTGAGTGATGCTGGTTTTTAACAACAGCTTCTGACAAATGAACCCAGTAATGGTTGCCTTTACTAGGAAGACTAGGGCATTATCCTTTAGACACCAAAAGTGAAGTAAGGATAAGAGGTAAGGGAGGAGTCATTGTGAAATGACATGCATCCTAAATGGCTTTCAGCATTCAGAGTCATGTATCCCAAACCATCTGTGCCTCCAATCACGTCACAGGCCCTCTGCCCAGCTCAGAAGTGCATTATGGTCCCCCAGGGGATTGAAGTAAAAACATCTTCCCTCTTTGTTTCAGAAGAGCAAAACAATTTAATCTCTGATGAGAGGCTGGGTTTGGTGGAGTTGGCGAGGTTTGGATTTCCCTGGCGCATTCCTTTTATAATTTCAGTTTCATTCTTTTTGAAATGTCCTCACTGTTAAAACTGAAAATGTTCATCCCAAGGAACGGTTTAAACAATTAGATATGCCACGAAAATAACACCGAGGTGACACAGAGTAGTGGCTCTAGAGACGACAGAAGATCACAGAGTCCGTCAGCTGCGACATCTGTTCCTTTTCTAGCTTGGTTTCTGAGGTTGACCGATAAATGCATCAATATGGGGTTGTCTTTAAGAAATGCCCTTTCATTGGAGTTCAAACCAGAGTGCTGTGACTTGAAGTGCTAATGAATTGCTTTTGTGTACGTTAAAGCTGTGGTTTAACCCTCTGGATCACTTTTCAAGGTGAACAATACCTCAAAACAAAAACATGGAAAGAGCTCTTTCCTTCCATCCTTATTTTTGTCCTTCATGGAGCTACCAGTTGTCCCGTGTATGAATCTCTGTGTACAGATAATACGCAGATAATAAGAAGAATTGTTGTGTCAGGATTGGTCATGTGCTTGTATCGACTGAGATAAGAGGGGCAGTGAATTAAATCATTTTCAACCAGGAGGTCAGGTTGTTTAGCGGCTTACTGCTGGCGACAAACTTAGATTTATGGTACCATGACAGGGTTGGGCAGGTCATGACGAATCCAATCTATTTGTTATTACTTGTTACTCATTGAAAAGGTTGTTGCATCACATAGTCATTGCTCAACATCAAACCATTGAATGAAGTTTCCCGATGGACAGATAGCTTTACTTGTTACTGAAGTAGACTGCTGTCAACTGTAGCTGCCATTAGCTAGATAGCTTGGTTAGCTAGCTAGCAGCCCTTTTAGCTGTCTCAGGCCCATGGTGCCAGGAGCCAAAGAAAACCACATCAGTACTTTCTTGCCTGTGGGTGAGTGGTGGTGATAGCACACATTCAGCACTACTAGCCTCTGTAAACACCAGTTAATATCCTTGAGAAGCTTCTACCCAGCCTCCACATCGTGCAGGTAACATGTAAAATGAAATAGCACTCTGCTAGTCTTTTCATGAGAACTTTATTGCCTTCTGCCTAATATTGACCATAACATGTGGCCTTTTTTTTTAAAGATGAAAATACACTCATTTGCTGCTAAGGGTGTTGGTCACAGTTGGGTTGTAACGTTGTTGGCTTAACAAATAGTGGGTACATTTGATGCATGTGTGTTTCATCAAAATGAGCCATGTCATCTCTGAATCATCATAACTGCTCATGATTGTTATCTCTTAATGGGTTGCCACTCCCTTGCTCCCTGTGCCCGGTTCCAGCCCACTGTAGTAAATGTTGCCAGGAATATCTGTGCCTCTTGTGGAATAATTATCTGAAACATGTACCCTAGTTGTGTTGAGGCTGCTTAAGTTACTCTGTGTGCTTGGAGCAGATAAATATTAAGGGAAAATGTAGGCTAATGAAATGAGTTAAAGGAAATCTGTTTAACTGAGTTT
This sequence comes from Chaetodon trifascialis, assembly GCF_039877785.1. Classification (NCBI taxonomy): domain Eukaryota; kingdom Metazoa; phylum Chordata; class Actinopteri; order Chaetodontiformes; family Chaetodontidae; genus Chaetodon; species Chaetodon trifascialis. The sequence goes on along the minus strand of NC_092077.1, from coordinate 13,879,750 downwards.
TGTAAGTAATACAGCTGAGGCGAAAACGCCTGCATGTTGCAGAAATGACTAACACAAGTAGAGAAATCAAGTAAACAAGGCAGTGATTAGAACTGATAAAAAAAAAGTGCTCATGAATAGTAATTTGAGACTTTTTTTGGGCAAGATGCTTTTGATTAGATTTGCATACAGACTGGAAAGGATTATGTGTTTTCGTGGAGAAACAGGAAATCTCATGAAAGGCGTGTGGTGGTGAAAAGAAAGAGGTCGCCATCTTATGCGCCATCCCACTGTATGTAAGTGCTAACATATTTTTCACTCATGGTTCATAAAAAGAATTGTGCTATTGATGTCTTGTTTTTGCAGCCCACAGCCTCAGATTTGGTGGCGGGGGGCTGGGACTATCAGTTAAACAATAGAAAGGGGGAGCAAAGACTCTCATTTTGATTACTAGCAGATTTTATTCACGAAAGCACTTAGTGGTCAACTCTGCAGATGCTGTGGCTTTGAAACTGCTTTAAAACCACAAATGAAGGTTTGAACTCAGTAATGTTGAATGGGGTGAATAAGAATTTCTCTTTGGTGTCCAGTTCAGTGTTTAAGGAAAGAAATGGCAGTAGATGTGTGGAAGACAGGATGAAATGCTAAAGCCTATCTTCTTGCGCTGGGATGTGCTCCAGCTTTTACAATCCTTAAAGGGGCAGGAAAAACAGTCTTCTGGCGAACAGAAGAGCTTGAATGGTTTTTTTCTTCATATTGAAGGGTACTGAAGCATGCACACAAGATTTTTTTTTTAAATCAGATACATTTTATGAAAGGTATTGGCATAATGAACCAAATGTCCTTCATGTACACTTCTATTGTTTGCCAACTTGGATGAGTTGAAGATTTTCCTCCCACTTCTCTGTCCTTGCCCTATAACATCTTCATTGATGCGTAGGGTTGGAGGCTGTCATTTGAGTTGGGGCATCGTCTTTTATAGCACTTAGTATTGCAACCTTCAGAGAGTTTTGACAGTTTTGAACAGTTTGGAGTAGCGGCTGCCCAACATTACCCTACAAGGAAGAATACGTATACATAAACCATGGATTTTGTGTGTTTTTGATTTTTCTCCACCGATGTCAGCTGGGATGGAATCCAGCCCCACCTAGACCCCCCAAAAGATAAGTGGTCATAGCTAATGGATGGATGGATTAGTTGAATTTGTTTTGTATTCTTACATGTGATTAATTCAGTCATCCATACATAGATATAAACAAGACAAGACAAGACAAGCACAGACAGCAGGGATGAAATGTTGATTTAAAGAGATCTGTCAATTCACTGAAAATTAATGGTCAACAATTGTGTTAAGTGAATAGTCATGTAAGTTATTTATTTAGAAAAAAGTCATTTGAAGGCATCACCTGGAGGTTTGGGATCACTATTTTCTGACATTTTTTAGACCAAATAATTCTGCATGAATCACCAGATATTTTGGTATTCAAAATCATTGTTCGTTGCAGCCCTACAATATTAATTCATACCGTGTTGAGACAAAACTGTGGCTGTCAACTTGATGTATGAAAGTGTGTACAAAAGAGCAAGAATGTCCTCAAACAAACATCATAAGCAGCTATTTGTGTCAGCTTTGGTTAATTCTTCTGCAAGTAGCGCATATCATGACAGGCTTAATGACTATAATACTTTATCCCACCCTAGCCTCTGGAACCACTCTTACTACTCATGAGATATGGAGGAGAGATGGGTTTGTTTATTTTTAGGTTGTCCCTTTTTGTCCCATTGGGTCTCTGTGATGTACGATGCTGATTGAGGCTGTTGCTAACCCTTGGCTGGCCCTTGTGCTTTGCAGGCCGCAGTCGACCCACCCCTCTGCCAAGACATAACCGCCAAACCTCAGTCCCAGGACCCTCCCTGTATACACACCATATGTGGATCCCAAAACACTGGTATCCATGGACAACTGGGCTTACAAGTTTGCCATCTTCCCGTAAGATGCACACGCCAAAGCCATAGATTTGTCATGTAACACCCATGCTAGATTTGGGAGGATGACAACCTAAAACCGTAGATAAAGGGGTGAAAACATCTCACAAGTTTCTTATCTGGCTAACCACATGTAAGTTCATCATGCCTTTGCCTGAGACCTTTCACAACCGTGTTCAGCAGCAGGGGGTTGAATTTCCTCCTCGGCGCACTAAACTCACTTTGTAAGCAAAGCTCCTTTTTGTGGAGTTAGATTACACTTACGCGCTGGCATCCACTTTCTATCTTTAAACCACCAGGTGAACTTCTAAAACAACTTACAGCAGTTGGGGCGTAATAGAAAACCAAACTCAAGCTTGGGATCAAAAGAATTAGAAGAAGTAGTTACTCTTTCTGCCTTTGGTAATCAATAGCCATTGAGTATCATCTTTCAGTGACTGTGGATTTTTTTTTTTTTTTGGTCTGGAGTCCAGAACAGCTGTCAGAACAGAAAATCGAATGCGTTTTTCTTTTTTTTTTTTCTGCACTTGACAAAGCGCTCCCATTTCACTACAGCTTGTACCAGTTCACATTGTGAAAAGAACTGTAAAGTGAGGTCTGCCCTCCATCGGCCAGTGACTCAGAATCTGAAGACGTCTGCTTGTGCATGTGGAGGCTATTTGTGTTTTTCATGTGCACTGACAGCTGACAGTAGTTGGTGTCAGTGATCAGAATGATGGAGCCAGAGTAGCCCGGTCAGGCCCCTTTTTATTTAATTGGGCAGGTTGTGATAATTTAGCATACATTTTGTACCTATTGGACAATTTCCACCCAAACAAATTAGGCTGTATTCCAATACATGGGCCCCTCCTCTCATCCCAGTATGACTGAGAGAGATTAGCAGAGTTAAGCAGGCTCTGCTCTCTTGCTTGTGGTTGGCATGATCTGTGAGCTGTGCATGCAGGTCTTTTCGAGGTAGTGGAAGGTGTTGGTAGACGGAAGCTGAAAGGGTTTGAAGCGTTACAAGCAGCATCAGACATGTGAAGCTGATGTGTTTCCATCAGGTTGAGAAGGAGATTGATACCACTCTCATGTTGGTGCCCTAATTACATGGAGCTAGAACCAGGTGGCAGTTACTAGCTTAATTTAGCAGAAAAACAGGAAGCAGAGGGAAACGGCTAGCCCAGCTTTCTCAGCTATGTGCTGTAACTGGTCAGGGATTTCAAAGAAATAATATTTGTGAAGCTAGCCGAGCGTGGAGCTCGGCTAGCTGTTTCCCTCTGCTTCCAGTCTTGATGCTAAGCTAAGCTGAAAGAAGATAAAGTGTGTAGTCCTTGGTTTTTGTATGGCTTACAAAACAAAACAAAGCAATGTATAGTATGTTCATTCATTAGCTTTAGAGTTACCAGTTGGCAGATTTTGTTATCTTTGGACAGAGCCTGGCTAGCTGTTTCTCCCTGTTTCCAGTGCTAATACTAAGTTATGCTAACTGGTTGCTGGCTGTAGCTTTATTTCCACCTTGAAGACATGACACTGATATCCATCTTTTCAAAAGGCAAATAAATGTAATTCCCCAAACTATTGAACAGTTCCTAATCTTGCTAATGCTTACATATTCAAAGTCTCTTTGAACATAAAGTGCACACTTAACAGCTGGTTGAAACGAGCTGCACTAATATTTTAAGCTGCCTGCTGTTATCATCACCTGAAGCAATATCGTTTTCCTCAAGCCTCATGCATTTAGCTGAGTTGGGAGAAATTGCTTCTGAACATAAAGTGGCAAATAACGGTTTTGGCATTGCAAAGCAGAGTATTTGTTTGACAAATATCTAAAATATGATGAGCTAAAAATCACTGTGCTGTGCAAGCTGTGGTGAAACTCCCATTCATCTCAACATGAGGTACTGACTCTCTGCTTCACCTTATTTATAATAAAAGTACCAGGCGCTTCACAAAACCAATAGAGATTCATTAGCTCGGTAACCTTGGCATTGAACCATAGCTGAGCACTGCACACACTCTTTCCATCTTCACGCATGGCTACTCCAGCTAAAACTTGTAAAATATACTAATATGCATAAGGATTTCTGGGTCAGATCTGGGCCAGCTTTGGAGTACCTGGGATGTGGGGGAAGTTCAGTTTGGGCTTCTCACCTCATAAAAACCCGAGAGGGGGAGATTGAGAGAGTTGGTGTGAGGGCTTGAGAGATTTAAGGTTCAGCAGGGATCAGATGGCAGCACTGCTACCTTTACTCAAGGGCACAGTTAGAGTGTTTGGTATTGAGATGTAGGAGCAGTGAAATGATTATACTGGAAGCTTTGTCGCTCAGGCGTGCTACAGTTGGTATTTGTTTGCCTTCAGTGTCTTTGCAGCATGACATGGGAGACTCTCTCAAGAAATTTGCAGAAATAGAACATGTAGGAGGTTGTCATGAAAGTACTGTAAGGGATTTTTCGATGGATATGCCTTAATCGACCTCTGAATTTATGGCTGTATGTGTAAAACATGTATGAGGCTTCAATTTACCATATAACGGTAAGCTGAACTTTTGGGATCTGTCCAAATTCTGTTCACACTTAGTGGATTTCTAAATGTTTAGAAGGCGTATAGTATCTTCATATTTCATTCTCATCCACATGATTTACTCTGTGGGGGGAAATAGCCTTTCTCCTTTTCCTGTTTCCTCCTGATAAGCACCCGAAAGCGGAGAACCACACTAGATAACACAGATAGAGGAAGTGTGGACGTCTCAGTAAAGCAGTGTTGTTTAGGCGTTCTCTCATTGTGGCACAATGGAAGGCTATTTAGAGGAATGAAGTGAGATGATAGTGATTGTTAGAGATACTTGGTCTAAGAAGGGACTGCCAAGTGGTTGAAAACATATGGATTTGTTCAAAAAAGAGGGAATCTGCATGGCTTGATGCTAAGCTGCTCAGAGTTGGAATTGAAATTGTAATTTCCTGCCTCACCATATAGCTGCAGATTTTGGTTTTGTGGTACATCATTTCCAGCCCAATCGAAACACCAATTCACTCATGTTTGGCTCGGGTGGAAGGTAATTATTCTGCGTTTAGAACCATAAAGCACATGATCCTTCAAGTTAACTATCCTCCTTAATTTTCTATGCGGGGTCAGGAAACATTTAAGCCAATTTCCCCATTTTGATGGACTGCCCATTTAAGCATTGCTCAATAGTCTGCACACCCATCTCAGCGAGGGGAGCTGAACTCCTCATTTCTGCAGTGTTGGTCTCTGGGATGGGATCAGTCGCTGGTTTTTCAGGTACTCTAAGCTTGCAGGAGATAAGGTGAATCTCTTTTTAAGTAAACATGGCAGTCTTGACTGCAAGCAAGCCACAGTGGAAGTTGATAAATGGGAGAAATCTGCATTTGATAATGGCTGTTTTCCCGCCTCAGTCAGCCTGAGATAAACCAGCCACTGTATTTATCTTTTTACAGAATGCAATTTGTTTCACACCATCGTTCTGATATTCATGGATCAGCGGCTATGGGAGAGGCTGTATGATTATTGTGCATTCACAATGTGCTATGACAACACTGTAATTTATTTTTGATGCGTTTTGGGGTAAATCTACCACACCACACTGTTTTATCTCCTTCACAGTTCACCCCTCGAATTTATTATTTTCATCTTTTTAATCTGGTTGACTGTACTGAAGGTCACTGAATTATGCATGTTTTGCTTCTGATGGTTTATATGAGCTCTGTGACGGATTTATGCTTTCATTTTGATAAGAGACATGCCGCAGGGAGCCTGGACTCTGTCAATACTTTGATTGGTTGCCCCCTGCTCAAAAGAAACTCAGCATCCAAGGCAATCACTCTTTCTTTTTCATGTGAATTTGAGCTTCCAAAGGCACTGTCCTGTTGTAGATTTGTATCTCTGCTCTGTAGACATGGAGAGCAGACAGATTAGAGGTCACCACTGAGTGCGACGGTGTCAGCTCATCCACCACACTGTGCATTTCATCAAAAAATCCACACAGATTTTTTCCCCCCAAGGCTCGCTCATTACTGTGACACCACATCCAGTCAATCCATTACAGAGGCGCCTGACAACGACAATTTAATCTCCACACCACAGCTTTGCTGTTTCTTTTCCTGCTGTGACCAGCAGCAGCTACTCACTGATACCATGTGTCATCTCTGTTGCAGACAGGAGAGATATTTGTCTGGGAAGTGAACTGAACCCATCCTGGGATTTTTTTTTCCCTGTTGCACATTGACATGGAGATCCATGCTGTCTTCACCATAGTGTGTCAATGCATCAACTCTTTTTGTTTGGCAGCTGTAGAGAAGTTACAGAAGAAGAAATATGCTTATTGGCTTTCCTGCTGAGAGTTAGATGATGGATACTACTCTCACATCTGTCTCTACAGTAAATATGAAGCTTCTGCTGTAGCTGGCGAAATTATCTGGGAAAACAGCTAGCCTGGCTCTGTAAAAAGGTAACAGAATCTTTCTACCAGCACCTCTAGTTCACTAATTAACATGTTGTATATGGTTTGTTTAATTTGTGCAGTAAATGGAAGTGTAAAAATAACATGTTTAATGTGGGGTTATGTGCTGGACATGTGTTAATTAGTGATCTTCAGATGTTCTGGTGGGTGGATTTTCTTACCCTCAGACAGAGCCAGGCTAACTGTTTCCCCTCATTTCCAGTCTATGCTCAGTTAAGCTAACAGGCTGTTGAACCTTTCCTTTAAGCATAGCCTCATGTCAGTCCTTTTTAACTGTGGAAGTGAAAGGGAAATGTTCAGTTTCTTTCCGTCAGTGCTTTGTATCGCTGTGATTTATATTTATATATTGAATAACAAAAAGAGCAACTTGGCTGCAGCCACTTGTAACCCAGTCCTCCATACAAATCTCTTGACGTCGTAGCATGACATCATGTCTGCGTGTCCCTCCAGTCCATCTCAGAAGGGAATATGGTACTTTTATGATGTTATACGATGCGTTTTATGGTTTCATAATGGAGTTTCCTGCAGCATTTTAAACAGGGCCATATATTTTGAAACCCCTGCTGATAGTTTGACAAACTTGGATTATATTAAACCTCCTGCAGGGAAATGCATCGGACATATTTTATGATTGCACTGAAATCTGTTGGTCTCATAATTCAAAGGCCATAATTATTTGCCTTTGGACAATTGAGAGAATTTGTACTGCTAAGGTGTTTAGAAGCTGAATGAAAATGTGGCTTGAGTTAAAGTACCTTTGATCCACTTAAGCCAACTTCTGCTTTGTCCTAAGTTAAGGGTCAAATGGATGGGGTTTGCACTTAAACGATGACTTCATTGGTTCCAATGTGAGAGTCGAGTTCAGGCAAATGGTTTCGTTGTACCAGCCTTGTTCAACAGATCACAGATCAGAATTTCAAAAGATCTCAGATAATTAGCACAGATCCTTGAAAAGAAGACAGATTTGGTTTGGGCTGGCCCCTGTGGTACCCCTCTATAGCTGCCGTTTCTCTCTCGCTAATGCTGGAATGTGACAACTGGTCACGGCAGAAGAAAGGAAGGCCTATTCTGGATTGGTTACAGTGCTGTATGGTCTGTTTGTGCGGCATACTTGGCCATTACAAATGCTGCATGTGAATCTCACCAGTGAAAGCTGTCAAAGCAGAAAGAAGCCAGAGTGTGACGCTGCAGGGTGTTTTGTTCCCTCCACAACTCTTACCCGTTCTTTACGTACAACATAAAGGCACAAATCCTTGACATTATCAAAATAGCTGCATTTTTTAATTTGTGACCAGATTACAAACCGATTCTGACGGAGCATTAAAGTGTTTTTTTTGTTTAATCAGAGACAGAAGGCTTTTGAGCACAAACAGAATGCTGCTTTGTTTCTCCAGCTGCTCCCTTGGCAGCACTGCAGCACTTCAGATCCTCCACTGGCTTCGTGATTTGTCATCAGCAATTAAAGTTGTCCTCGTTATAATCTCCGCATCAGATCAAAAATGATCCGGTTTCTCAAAGGAACTTTGAAGAGAAGTTTGGCCTCTGTGGAATAGACCTGTACCACAAACTATGGACTCATACCCACACTTGATTGGCCCTTAGTGAAAGTACTCTTTCCTCTTTATTCCTGTGTGCTACTTTATAGCAGAACAAGTGTCAGGGGAACATAACAGTTCAGTACTTCAAGTTCCAATGGTTTTCATGGTCTGATACACAGTTTTTTGGTCAACTTTCTTTCCTTGGCAAGGCACAGTAGACCCAGCTAGAGACTGCCAAGGTCTGTCATGCCGTTGATTCCAGTGAATATAGTGGGCCTGCAGTACTCTGGAGAGGGTATTGGTGGGTATTGTTGATGCAGTGTGTCCACACCTGGTGCTCTGCATGTGTGCATGCAAATCACAGCTGAACTAAGGTGAAAGTGAGCCGAAAACATTGGCAGTCCTTTCCAAGCCATGACTCTTCGTGACCCATCAACATTCATCTATTCCCTGCAGACACGAATCAATGCCAGGCAATGTATTCGTCCTCGGTGTTCAACTCCCCCATTTTAATTCAAGTGTGGAAAGGGGGGGCCTCCATGATGATGGGTTTAGGCGGCTGGAGGTGCACGTTTTTATAGGTCACTGTGCCAGCACCCGCAGCTTTTCTGGAAGTAGGCCAGTGGAATTGATTGTAGATGCAGAAGGTACGGTGAATTAAAGAGGTGAGGGAAAAGGGAAAAGGAGAACCTGGTGCTAAAAAAATACATGATCACGTGCTGGTGATAGTGAAATAGTCATGCCACTGGAAGCTGTAATAGTAACCATAGTAACCTCAGATGAATAGACCTGAATAGGAAAATATTTAAAGGGAAATGACCGCTCTTTAGTCACTTTTTCTCAAAAATCAAATAAAATCTAATGAGAATTAACAAAATTTGTTTGAATTAACTATGGCGGCGTATGAAATCACTCTTAATTTACTATCTAGTGAACTAGAGCATTTTTTTAATGTAAAAATCACACTAATTGAATGCAGAAGATGTCCATTGTCACTACAGAGTAAACTAGTGTCCCTTATCCACCGAGGATCAGTTCAGTGAATGAAGGAGTGATTTCAGACACAGTACACAGTGTAGACTTGAGGTCATTTATTCGTGGTGCCTCACTGAGCTAAGCTAACGTTACTGAGAGGCAGTTGCACTCAAAATCAACAAACAACCTCGCCTTTATCCACACATTTTTTCCATCTATTGTGTCAAATACAAAATCCTTCCTCACATTATTTCTCAGATGGTTTGATGTCATCATTTTCCACTGAGAACTGCTAGCTAGTTTTCCATTAGCAAAGCCTAGTTTGCTGAAAGGGCAACAGAGCAGTGCCTGTTGCACTGAATTTTGAATCCAAATAGATAATTACTGTGCAAATATTGAAATTTCCCCTTGTTGCTCACTTTTGTTCAGTATGATCAATCCAGTAAAATTTACCAGCATCAAATTAAGACCCCAGTAAAATAACATATTTCTACATGAATTCCTGTAGAAGCAACAATGTTGTATCTGCAGTGGCGAGCTGGGATACAGCAACATCTGTGTGGCATTTTAAATCATATCCCCAGCCCCCACACAGCTGTGATTTATGTATTGTTTGGCTAAGTCAGAGAACAGCACTCAGTCCGTTTTTAATCAAGCATCACATTTATCACTGTGGATGCAGGCGACTCGGGGAGGCCACCCTAATTACCCGTCCACAGTCAGACACTGTAATCAACTGTCGGGACCATACTGGATGCAGAATTTGGACAGACTGATTGGCTGCTCATTTGTTTTCTTGTAACATGCTGGAGGTGGTTTTCTGGTTGGACGGAGGGTGTTAAGGTTGGCCACTGTTTCACTGATAAGAGCTGGATGTGTGGGAAAGCCGAGGATTTTAGAAACCCTATAAAACTCAGAATGCAGCGCTCCTGGACATGTGCTCATTTAAATGTGTTTCTCGCTGTGAATGCTGTTGGGCACAGGACTGCACTGTAGGCGTGTGGCATATTTATTGGGTGAGACGTTTTTAAAATACCTAAAAGTTTCACATTAAGAGCTCCTATCTTAATGTATAAGGGAGAAACAAAACTGCATATAAGAAAGAAAGTTCCTGGTGGTCTTTTGGTGTGTTCATGGAGGTGTGAAATTGTAATTTGCTGTTGAACTGAACTGTATACTCCTCAGACCTCAGTCTCAAGTGTTTTTCAGTTTGATTGCATTCACACACTTTGCCTTTTTTTTTTTCATAGTACAAATAATCCATGTGGCAGGTTTTGCTTGAAAGCTTGCAAAGCTTCAGCAAGCTTCTGTTCTGCAAGGACAAACACCTACAAAGACTTCTTGTACACCTGCAGTTGAACACTAAGTTGTCATGTTCATACTGGATAGTAAAAGCTCAATTCATTCCACTGCTTTTTTGAGGCGTGAGTTTTGACCCCCCTTAAATCCCTGCAGTCCTTCCCTTCACTGTGTCCACTATACTTATACCCTGGGGCAGAGTAAAGCATTAGTTTTATTAGCCATTGATTTCCCATAGCCTTTCCCCCTGGTGAGGCAGAGGATTCATCACAGCCTTTTATTGACACTATCACTCAGGAACGCCGTGGTGGGCTCGACCTCCTTTTTAGCTGAGGTGGCAGTGGTGGCTTTGTTGTCAGATCACCTCTATTTTGTACGACCAGCTAATAGGAAGTGATCAATCCATCACTTAGATGGAGATAAAGACTCGGCAATCAATCTGCTGAAAAATAGATGAAGGAGTCACACTCTCAATGATTGGGTTCATAATTTTTTAACCACTAAATGTAGCGTATTGAAGAATGTCTGTAAGATATACTCTAATGACAGTGGACTTGTATTCACACTTGCAATGTGTTAAACCAAGATTAATTTCAGTTGATTGGACGAAATAATGATGGATGGTACTCTGACGTCTGTCCGTTTGGCAGTTAGCTTAGCTTAGCTTAGCATCTCAACAAGTGGCAGGGGGAGTATTTCTTAGCAAAAGCTACAACAACTTTTTGCTTTTACATTTCTGCTTGTGTTTGAATTAAACAAATCTGAGCTTTAGAGTTGTTGTAAGGCATCTTTATGAGCTTCAGTCATCAATGTGCGTATGTGCCATCAAGGTAAACTCTTCCCAAAGCCGACAACATCATCAGCATAAAGCAGGAAAAACATGGCAGCCATTCTGGCAATGTTCTCAAATTTCAGGCATCCACAGAAGTTGAATCATGCCTAATTTTTAGATCTGCGCTATCTGTTTGAAGGAGTTCTGACTTCTAGAAGTTCAGAGATGAGAGTCAACAGTCATTGCAAATTCAAAATACAGCACTGGGCGTCTTCAAAACTCTCCATTTTCCGATTGGTTTGACTTCCAGCTGCCAAACTCGCTGGCTCTCCCTCAGTGCTTTTGAGACTAATATCCTGAAAACAGCTTATTGGATGGCTAAGGGTGACAATGTTTGATATTCAAGCAAGGAACATACAAATGGGCATAAATATTATTTATTTATCAATCACTGTGTATTTTCAAGTCATGGTCTAGTTCAGTGCGCAACCATGGTGCATACAATTTGTTGACCCTGGCCTATTTGGAGTTAGCTGTTGCTAATCAGGAAAGCGGCTTCACAGGGGACATGAAAGCAAGACCTTGGCCTGACAAAAGAGAGACAGCCAACTTCCTGACGCTTAGCTCACACTCTGGTGCAGCCTCTTTGAAGCCGACAGCCCCCGGAAGAAATCTGTTTCTCCTGATTGGCTGCTTGGACACACTGAGGATGTAGAGGGGACTTTATCTTAATCAGGTATGAGTTGACTGTTGGGCCAGCTTGATGATGAAGCTAAAACAGCTGGACTTCAGTGATGAGGAGTAACTATGCAGAAGTGTGTCCTTTTGATCACACCAATTAAACCCATGAATTCTATTACTTTGTTGGACATGTTGCTGTGAGTTTGTAATTATCCTCAGTCCCTTATCAAGTTGGGAAATCTTCTTTTGCCCTTTTAGGAGCATTGATATTTGTTTTTGTGTCAATGTGCATCATGGCCTTAGCTAGACCACATCCCTGGAATGCAGTCTGTTTCTAGGGATGTAAACAGATGCAAATATTTGTATAGGAATCAACGCATCCTGTACAGATAGCAGCTTTGCGTTAGCCCCATAGTGTGCTTGTGCACATGTGTGAATGAGTCAGTTACCTTTATACAGTAATCAATGTCTTAATTCACATTTGATCAACAAGCTTTTCCTTTGAGTTAACATAGAAATCCATGGATCTGTGAGTAAAATAACCAAATATCTGCTTTAGTAGCTGCTCTAAAATAGACTGCTTTGTGTAATTCGCTGTGCTTTTGCACTAATCTCTGAATAAGGAGTTAAAATAAGTCATTTATCTGGCCTTTTCATTCCACAAAACTTCTGACTGGTTATTCTGCACCCTTGGGAAGGCTGCTGGGAACTGCAGGATGGGCTATTTTTAATCAATGAAAAGATAGATCCAGTGAACTGAGCAGGAGAGGGGGGAAAAAAATGTAGGTTAGTCCCTTGAATACAAAGTAAGTTTTATCCTCTGTGTCTCAAGTTTATTTTCAGCAATATAAAAAAAAAAAGATGAAAATCTTGCCAGTTTTTTTTCCTTCTTCTATTTTTTTTTCCACGTCATCAGTTCCGAGCTATGCTGAACACCATCCAGCAGCAGTTTATCAGTGTTCACACATTTGAAATGATGGAAAGAAACAAATAATTGCATCTGAGCTGGACATAAAATCTGCCAAATTAATGTCAAATTTCATCGTATGCACCAGGAAAGGGAAGAACCTCCTTTAAGGCTAAGCATAAATCTTTCACAACCCGACCAGTGGCAGTATGTGTTTTATGAATGCTATCTGGACATTTATGCATTTTCCCTCTCCTCCCCTATTCGTGCCAGTTTGGCGTGGGACGGAGTGTGGGAAAGTAGTGGTGCCACTTCTGCTCGGTATTGTTCTGCCCGTGGTGTCGTTGACGTATGATGTTTGAACACACCCTCAATGCTCACTTCCTGACCTTTCAGCCTACAGATATACAAACTAAACAGATACAGGGAGTTGATAGAAAAAGGAAATATATTGTATTAAGTTCTTTATGTGTTGTCTATAGCATGAGAATTTCTTGAGGAGAAATATGATTTAAATAGGAAAAACATCTTCATCAAGGTTGGAATAATATTGATGAGGACATAGTTCTCGCGTCTTCTGCCCCCTCTCCATCTTACTCTTTCATCTTCGTCACTATCTCCTTATTCGCCTGCCACGGCTCTGTGGCCACATACTGACAGAATTATAGCAGCTGATAATCAGCCAGTGAATGAATCACTCAGGCCCAGCCAGCAAGCGTAATGGCTTTCCACATGATCGTTCAACCTTGCGCTGTGATGGATGGGCAGGTACCTCCAGGATTTAAAAAAAAAAAAAAAGACCAGATCACCATCTCCACGTGTTCAGTCGCCTCATGCGGTGCAGTACAATACGCTCCCGCCTGGAGTGACCATTGAGGTGAAATTTATGGGATTTTTTTTACCCTCAACCAGCTGTGGCGTTCACTGGGAACAGAGCCATGAACAGTATTTTCCTGCCAACTGTTACACCACATGGAATTAGGACACTGTTTCATATAGATTGCATATGGTGTCCGGCAGCATGAGTGCGGCGCTTTGAGCACACACAACAAGCAACCTTTAATCACATCAGTCGTTGACCCCCGACCTCCGTGCATGTCTCAGAAACTCCATGCACTCTATGATCACTTTCTAATCCTGTTAGTGTTGGATTAGCACAGAGGTGATCTGGACCCTGACACCCACCAACACACACACTCTCCCTGAAACACACTTATCACACAGCTAGTGCATGTGAGACAGAATCTAAATGAAGATTGAATCAATAGCTGGTGGTGGAAGCAGTGAGAACCCCCGTTTTCCAATGCAAATTGTTTTAAGGAACTCGATGTTGTAGTCAATGCATTCGATTTATTGCCAATAAATTAGCAAGCATTTGTTCTTAACCTAATCAGGGTCATTATAAGCATAGTTCCTGCAGATTAGCAGGGATGAAGGAGGGAGAACAGGCTTTATATGACCTATTTAAACACACTCTCCATTATGTTTTCTGTATTTGTCTGTATGATCCTTTTGCGGTTGCAAAATTATTTTCATCATCAATTAATGTGCAGATTTTCTTGGTCAAAGAAATGCCAGAAAATAGTGAAAAAATGTTCATCACAATTTTCTAAAGCCCAAAGTGAGTCATCAAAAGTCTTGTTTTGTCTGACCAACTGTCCAAAAATCTGATATGCTCAGTTTTCAATGGGCGTGTTTCCATCAAGATGTCTTATATGCATTTAGACATACTGCATTCAGAAAACTTGATGGAAACGGCAAAGTTGAAAAAAATTCAAATCCTCGGTTTCACTTGCCGCTTGAAGCAGTTTTTGCCTTTTTCAGCGAAGTGTTAATGCACTGAGGGGGAGGTGGAAACACCTTTTCTGAATAAGTTCTGATGCAGCAAACATAACTAACCTGACTGATCAGCTGTTCCTGCTACAAAAGAGAAAGAAGAAGAAGAAGAAGTTTCTTTCTGCTGTTGTCGTCTTTCTGGATATTTCCATAACGTTGAAAAACATGGCTGCTAGTGCCATCAATGGTTACTTGAAAACATGGCCAATACTACCTGACATAAAAGAACAATTCCAAGTTACCTAAATGGAACAAATTCTTGCAGACTTCTCTCCATTTTCCTCTCAGTTGGTTAAGGCGACTAATGTCGTTGCTGGTTTTCAACATTGTTCTTCTTCTACTCTGTTAATTATGGCGAAGTGTAACGTAGCTTAGACCACCAACTTCTGACTAAACTACTATTTATGGGAACACGCCTGATTTGATTTTCTTTGTTTCGTCTTTTTTGCGACGTTTCAATATTTTGCTTGAAATTTGCTTGACAGTATTTGGAAACACAGCTTGGAGACGCCAAACAAAAGAATGTTTGGTGTAAAGGCCCTTACATGGTGCTGTTTTGGGCTCTCTCAGCCAAAAATGGACAATAGTGAGAGGAATATGCTGAAATCCTTGGCCGGCAGTCCAAAGCAAAGGTCCTGAACTGTGCTGTGAAACATGGCCACTGATACACTGCAGGGCTTTGGCAACCAATTCTTCATTCTACTGTGTACTCGTCGCCATTTTTAAATATTTGAAAAGGAAAAAAGCAAAGTACCAACTAGTGGCCAATGCTTGTTTTCTTACTGCATTTTTCTGTACACTGTAGTGCTGTCATTTAGCCAGTTGCAAAATCTGACATGCCTTAAAACTGACATCTGACTCAGACTGTGACCAAGGATTTATTAGATCAGTAACATGCAGAGCGACATGCAGTGAACCTGAGAGATCTCTGTTATTGCAGTGTGTACGAGCAGTAGACAGGAAACGTGGGGAAAGAGTGAAACAAAAACCAAGGATGCTGCAGTGAATATATACAACCAACAGGACGTCCTTTACCTCACTTTTTGATTTCTCTTCACTATCTAAGAACTAAATGGGCAAACGTGCTGATCCAGGCATATTTCGCTTGTTTATGAAGGTGGCAGCTCTGTAATCACGCTCCTCTTTAGTGGCTCCACCTTAACACATTTTCCTCTCTGCTTCTGTGATGCGGATTTGTTTTGTCACTTCACTTCGAAGGCCTTTTCTTCTCACGGAGTCTTAGTCATCTGCGTTCCCGTTGCTCCTGCACAAAGCCAGCAGCATCAGTGGCGTGTTTACTTCAGCGGTGCGCCAGCCTGAGATTAGCATTGTGTGAATAGGCCTGTCTGCTGCAGCTCTCTGTCTGTGCGCTTAATTAACACTCAGATTGCTCAGTCAGGAGATGGAAATTTAATAGATCTTGGGGTTGGTACCAAGGTGCCAAAGTAAACCAGTTCAGTTATAAAGGCGAGAAGAAAGGATAAAGGAGCAAAAAAGTAAGAGAGTGAAGATGACAAGTTGGGGAAAAGATGCAGGATGTGCACAAAATGATATCAGCAGAAGAGAAGAAAGGAAAAAGAACAAAAGAGGTGATGATGTCCATGAAATAATGACCAGGCCAGTATGCATTAACAGCGCTGTTTTCATGATGATCGGCTAATCCATCCCATTACTGCCGTCGGGGAGCAGGAGGATACACTCTGCTACAAAAGGTTGTAATTCAGCCAGTCCTGATTATGTTAAGTGATGGAAGTTTTGCACTGCAGATGTTTATTAGAGTGGAGCAGGCCGGCCAGCGCGCACGCTGCAGACAGACGGGCTGGACCAGAGCCCAAATGTTTAAAAGAGACTCAAGTGGAGTGTTTGCAATGCAGCTAATAATTTCTGTTCTGTTAAAGGAGCACACGAAAACATTTAAACTGAAGACACAGTAGGTTTATTCAGCCTGACCTCATAGAGTGGGAGAGAGAGCCATGTACAGTGCTGCGCTGTGGTGTCTGCACAAACTTGTAAACTATGAGGATACAATCAAGGAATCAGCTCTTTACAGGAAGCACTTTCTGACTCTGAGGATTCATGCCTCTAGCTGAGAGAAAGATCCCTCTATAGCATTTATTCTAAAAATAGACTGTTATATAATAGTTAAAATCAGTCATCCTATGCATACATGCATAAATGGGTCTGCTTGTTTGTGGACAGGACTGGTGCAGATACATATGTTTACAGCTATAGGGATCCATGTGTTTACAACTTCCCATTTTGTTTGTACAAGGGTTCATTAGGGCGAAACACACTCCTGTTGCCGGTTTTGGACTATTCCTCTGATGGACAGTTGGTGACAGTAGCGTGCTAAGACTCGTAAAAGGCAGGAAAGAAGAAGACTGCAGGCTAGCTAACATTAACGTAAAAACACACAGAGCTTTAAGTATCGAAAAAGCCTTGCTTTGTTTTATGAGGAAGTCAGTATGGATAAATGCAGTGTTTATGGTGAGAAACACTACATGTAAATATAACTTTGTTTGTGTGTGAGAAAACCACAAAGCACCTTTAATATTAAGAGGATTTTCAGTGAGGAAACTTTACCAGAGGATAACCTAATTAACAGATTGTGTTGGTGACAGGTTGAAACCTGCGCTAAATCTGTGCATTTCATTCCCGTGTGCTGAACATGTTTTTTAATTAAAAGAGTATCCTGACAGATTAGGGTCTGCCTGCTCTTTCTAGACTTGCTGCACAATAGATACCACAAACTGCTCAACTGTCTGCAGGTAGATTGTGCTCCACTTTAGCTGTATCTTTGGGAGATGCAATGATTTCCGTTCCTCCCACACAAAATCATGAAGCCATCCTTAAAAAAAGAAACCCTTCTGTAGCTCCTCTTCCTCTCTTTGTCCACATCTCCTCCTTTGTGAATGATGTAGTGTAATAACGAGTAACGGCTTCCACTTGGATTCACCTAATCAGTGTACTGAGAGTGTCAGTCGGTCCTTTATGCTTTTGCACATTCACTGCATATTCGCCCACTGTCTCTAAAGGAGGCCTATAGTGTGCGTCTGTAGGCAGCCACAGCACATGAAAAAGCAAATCACTGGTGGTGAGATCACTGTCGGGGAGGTGGTGGAGTGCCGCATTTGCATATTGAAAAGACACATACCCAAACACTGAAAGACAGCCAATTTTCTCTTCATTTAAAGCACTGGACAGGTGAAAGAAGACCTCAACCTACTACAAAAAAAAAATCCTTACCCCTACCCGCTAATGTCTCCTTTCAGCCCTGATGGAAATCCCTCCAGTTTTACCTCCACCCACAAAAAAAAAAAAAAAACTGAAAAGACCGAACCCGTCCTGTACTTTGAGGATTGTGAATAGAGTGCCCCACAGCCTGCCTGCCTGCCCCACATACGGTGGCTGAATACAAAAGACCCCCTCTGTAAGAGCAATCACTACAGGAGACCACTCTATCTGCACGGCTGCAGCGACAGGTCTCAATGAAGCCATCAGCACGGGGTCTGCTGTCACACACTCTCGCACACGCTCGCAAACACAACGACACACACCTTTGCATGTAGCTGTTTATTCCTTTAGCCCTTAAAGGCACACACACACACACACACACCAGTACTTTCAACCCATTCTCAAACCCTCATGGCTAATGCATTCTTTTCATCCTCCAGTGGCGGGCAGGAACAGGGAGGGAGATGAGTGGTTGGCGCTGATTTGAATATTTAAATTATTTATCACCAGAGAGTATTGAGATCCAAGCCATGCCAAGGGACACGAGGGAGCCGGGCGAGGGTGAATTCAGCCATGTTTGGATTAGATAGTGTGTTGTTATTGCCTGAAGGGACAGGAAAGTGGAAAAACAGGGACGCAACTGCTGAGTTTGGTGGACATGTTACTTATTCTAATCATAGTCTGCAGAGTCAAGGTGAGGTTGCAGCAGTCCGTCTGTATGCTCAAGACACTCATGTAATTTGCAGCATCAATAAAACTTTCAATGTTTATAATCATTATGTTTCAATATACGTTTATTGCTCTTGTCCTCCCACCACCAGATCAGACCCTGCACTGTACTGGGACTGTAAGACATTTCCTAAGTAATAGCTCACTGTGGATCTACAGTAAAAATAGGAAGTGCACTGAGTGATGTAATGCATTGGGTTCTTAGAAATATCGGACAAGGGAGAGTTCCACTTTGGCTTGTTGCAGCTCAGAGCCTGAGAAACAGACGCATGCCTTTCCCTGACGGAGAACAATCCTGGGAAATGGAGGAATTTACTATACAGTTCACGCGATGACAAGGCTGTCGGCTTGAAGGGAAAAAACATTGAAGTTCGGATTAACACGTTGAGCAATTTATGGCTTTGACCGGATTTGTGGGCAGTTGTGCTTTTTAATTTCTCTCTTTTTCTTTTTTTTTCTCATTGTCAGTCGCTCCCTTTTACCTTGCCTGCACTCATGCTGGGTGCAGGCTGGCAGCTCGCTCGCCCTCGTCTTCTCTCCCTCCCTCTTCTTTATGCACTCTGCACTAAGTTACAATCTCCAGACAAAGGAAGTCCTCGGCTGGCCCCCGTGTCGCTGTCCTTTTCCCTCTCTGGTGCGCCATGCTCAGGCACAGAAAACAGCGCCAGTCGTATTCGAGCCCAGAGAAAGAAGATTGCCATCAGACCAGTGTGATCAAATCTTGGAAACTCAAAGTTAATTACATTTATTCTCACATGACTCGTGTTGTGCAAAAAGCAGAAACGTTATGTGGCCGGGTTAAAAAAATCAGCGGAGGGAAAGGTGTTATCTCTCCGCTCTGTTCGTTATCTTTTAATACTCTGCGTGTTGTAAACCCATCACCTCTGCAGCGCGCAGGTCATCAGCGTGGATCTCTTGTATTATGAGTTTCTTTTATACTTTCATTCACTCGATATAAAAGGTGATTGAAACAGGATTTTCTTTGTTTGCTCCAGTGCTTGAGTCAGCTTGTAGGTGCTGGTTAGGTGGCATTGTCTACTGCTCAGTGCCATTTAAAAAGCCCCATTTTCAAAAGCCAGTAGCTGCCATGAGCCTTGACTGTACGCAAATGGATATTTTCTGAAATATCTCCGTACACACAAAGACTTACACAAACGCAAAAATGATTCCAGACTTTCACACAAGCATGTCGGGTCAGTAGGTGGCGATAAAGTCTACACCGGCAAATGCATCAAATACCAGAGCTGAACATTCGGAGCTTGCGTTCATGTACGTGTGGTCAAGGCCGAAGCACATCAAGTTATTCTTATCTTCTATCAGACTGACTGTGAAGCCGATGAATTAAAGTTTATGATGAATTCTTCATTCGGTTTGTAAGAATTGTTCATTTAGTTTCTTTGAATAAGTTTAACCTTGTACGTGAACATGAAATAAATTAATTGTAGCATTCAAAATAACAGGGCAGTCACGCAGATATGAATGACTAGTTTTCACTCTCTTTTTTATTAATTCGCCTCATTTAACTCAAACATCATTTCATTTCAGCTGACTGTAAACCACTGCTCTCACAAAACACATTTTTCCCATTTTGGCCTTACTTTTTCTTTGTTTTGTCAGTGATTGGTAGCCTTATTGTTTTCTTCTGGCAGGCTGAATAGCTTCAGGAAAATACAATGTACAATGTCTTTTCATACTTTTTAATGGATGTTTGGAGTCAATCCAAGAATGGTTTCTAGATTACTTTGCATTTTGTGGATATGTGCCTCTGCCAGGGTGCTTCCGCCTGATGCGATATATCTCTTTAAAGATAAATATTCCCGTTTATTCATTTGCTGTTAGCGCCTAACATGTCTTTCCACCCCTGGGCTCGAGGCTTACGCACAGCCAATGCTTTGACTCCCCTTAGCCCACAGTCTAATGGTAGAGCACTGAAAAAAAGAGTCAAATCTTAATTTTACATTGTTATGACAAATTAAAAATAGAGTTTTAGAGAAAGCCCTGAAGCCATAGTGCAGATTTCCATTCAGTAAGCTCAATGGCATATCATTCTGAACACATTTAGGTCTCTTAAGCTTGAAAATAGGCTAATGACAATGCAACATTTAGAAACTTTGATCTGACTGATTGTAAGATTCAAACAGTCCCTATTAACTCTGTTCAAATAAGCTTAAAATTGTTTGAAAGTGTTGAAAGTGCTACACTGGTAGCATTAAGAGTGAACTCCAGGTAGAACCCCAGATGTTAACAACGTCTGGGAAACACTGGTTCACCCTGTGACCTTCCTTTGGCTTTGTTTTGTTGGTGTTTGTTAGTTTTCTCCACCTGCTTCCGACAGGCTGCCCTGAGTCGGGAAATAAGATTCAACTGAGATATTGTGTGATATCTGTGCCAGCTTCATCCCTGATCAAATATCAGATTTTCACTTTTTTTTTTTTTTTACAAGTACGTCTTGTGGGAGATTCTCCCACTCGGCTTTGAGTTATCGTAGCTTCCATTCATCTCTCTTAATCCCTGTGGTGAAGCTGTTGTTGCAGTCTGGGAGCGTACACGAATGCAGCTCGTGTCCCCAGTAATGATCCACTAATTATGAGAATCCACAGCAGCCTCGGGGTGTGAAACCACCTGGCCGTGTGTGTGTGTGTGTGTGTGTGTGTGTGTGTGTGTGTGTGTGTGTGTGTGTGTGTGTGTGTGTGTGTGTGTGTGTGCGCCGGTACCTGTGACATATGCACATGCTGTGTGTGTATGTGTGTGTGTGTGTGTGAGAGAGAGAGAGAGCACATGTCTGTACATTTAATCACACATTCTGTGGCTTGTTTATTGCATTTGTCTATTATATTAAATTTCACTGATGACTGAATCAGCGGCTGTGTGGAAAACGTATTGTTCCACATGAGGCTGTTGATGCAGCATGTGTCTCAAGATGCAGATCCAACAAATGCCATTTGAAGATAAATGATTTAATCATACTCACATGTTAAAATACTTTAATTGCATGTTTTTTTTATTACTTTACATTTTCGTTGATAAAAATTAAGATATAAAATCTAAAAAAAACAGAACAGTATGAGATATTAGCGACAATGTTATTTGATTAACTTTATGGGTAAGAATGATGTGTTTCTGCTGCTCCTTTCAGCCGAGCCATCAAGACCAACCAGGACCTTCTTCCTGAGACCCCATGGACCAACATCCTGTATGACGACTTCTGGGGCACCCTGCTCACTCACAGCGGCAGCCACAAGTCCTTCCGTCCACTCTGCACCCTCTCCTTCCGCCTCAACTACACCCTGCACGGCCTGCGCCCCTGGGGCTACCACCTGCTGAACCTGGTGCTGCACGGGCTGGTCACCGCCCTCTTCACGGCCTTCAGTCGCCCACTTCTCGGTGGTGGACCGTGGAGCTTGCTGGCCGGCCTTCTTTTTGCCTCTCACCCAATTCACACCGAGGCGGTCGCCGGTGTTGTCGGGAGGGCAGATGTTGGCGCCGCTTTGTTTTTCTTGCTGTCACTTCTCTGCTACATGAGGCACTGTGGACTTCGTAGGGACCCACACGGGACTTTTCAGAGCAGCTCAGTCACCCGGTGCTGGGGATGGATGCTGGGCAGCCTGTGGTGTGCAGCAGCCAGCATGCTGTGGAAGGAGCAGGGGGTGACTGTGCTGGCCGTGTCAGCTGTGTACGACCTCTTCATGTTCCAGAGACTCCGGTTTCGCCAGGCGCTTCTCCTCCTGCTTGGAAAGGTAAATTAATGCATGCTACGGGGGTTGGTGTGCTCTGGCTCTTGTCTTGGCGTCTCTGCGTATCCAGTTTCCTCTTCCTTTCCTCAGGGGCAAACCTCATCCAGCCAGCTGTTAATGGTTCCTGCATGGTGGATTAAGTTTTGTGTGTGTACTTAACATCGTTGCGCGTGGAAATTGTGTGTCGTTTGCTGTTTGCTTTTCATTAGGAGTGTAATTAGGAAAGCTGTTGTGCACGGTTGGCGCATGAAAAGTAAGCTATTCTCATTTGTCATCTGCTTAACAGGAAGAAACTATATGCGGAGGGGGAAGTTTTCCACTTCCTCTCAACATCAGTTCCCTGCAGTGAATAGATACACATTTAATGCAAGGAAATTTAAGTAAGGACCTCAGCCTCATTATGTGTTTCAGGAAAAAGAGCCGTTGCACAGGAAAAGTTATTTTTGGGTGAACTGTTTTTTTTTTTTTTCAATTTAGTGTTATGAAGTGCAGAAAAACAATAAGACATCACATGCTGATAAATAATAAGCTCCCCTTGTTGAGTAATGGAGTGCTATGGAGAGCTTTAAATATTAACAGTAAGATTTTAAAGTTAATCCGCGGTGACAGTTGAATCAGCAGAGCAGTGGCATGTTCAGTGGACGCTGAATGTGTAACAATCTGTGCTGCTCTGGATGAGTTTGTTGTGGATCCCTGCCAGGATTGCATTGCAGTAGTCAACTCATGATGTGACAAAGCAGGACTTAATCCGGAGATGTTTGGCAGATGGAAAAAGGCGTGTGGAGACAGGTATGATGGCCTCAGAAATGGGAACTGGACAAATATAAGATTTTGATAATGTAGATTTAAAGCCAATGAGGAGTAGTTCAATGTTATTTCTGTTGAATTTTAGGCAGCCGTTTGTCATCCATATCTGTATATCATGGAGACAAGCAGGGGAGAGCAAAGTGGACATATAAAGCTGTGTGTCGTCAGCATAGCAGTGAAAATGAACAGCACCGTGCCGGAAAATGCTGCCAAGAGGGAGGAGGTAAACAATAAACAGGAGTGGCCCCAGCTGATTCTGGGGAGCAAAGTCTGACTGGAAAACCTCCTCTCGCAGGCACTCTGCATTTTGATTAGAGAAACTGCTCCTTAGCCAACGTGATGGTACTCATAAAAAGCATAACTGGCGTAATAAAAAGTCCCCTTGGGTTTACTGAGCAAGGGCAGCCTGTCTCTCAATAGTGTATGTGTGAGTCTTTTTATGCTGCTTTCTTCTTGAGGAAACATCTATTAATACCTCTGTTTGTGATGTAACCTTGCATAGTTCATGACAGATGTCCTCTGGAACTTTCTCTGGAATACAAACTCCAGCCCATCACAAACTTATGCGTGACTGTCTCACTTACGCAGCCGGCATCCAGATGAAAACATGTTCTGCCTGCATGTGTGTGAGGCCTCAGCGTACCTGCGGGGGAGCTTCTCCAGTAGTCCTCTCTGGCAGAATGATAAACCACAACTGTTATTAGAGGGCTTGTGGTGAGCGGCCCACGGCGATCAGAGAGGGGAGAAATATGATGTTTTTTCTTTGCAGGGCTTGGCAGGAGTGAGTCGTGTGTGTGTGTGTGTGTGTGTGTGTGTGTGTCTTCGCTTTTATGATTGTGAGAACTTAGCAGATGCAAAACAACACCTGTCTTTCAAATTGTACCCAGTCATCTATTAAAGCTGCTAAATCACATTAGAGTAGCTACGCAGCAGGAAAAAGGATGTAAGTCATTTGCAGATGATGAGGCAGACAAATGTATAATCATAAATGCAATCGAGAAACGAGAGAAGAGGGAGGAAAATATCAATACAGTGCAGCACAGCGCTCTTAAAATGCAGTTTTTTGCCTCATGTTGACCCTGAGCAGCTTGTTTTTGAAAAGCAATTTCACAAGCTGTCGGATGGTTCCATGTCAAAGCTGCATCAGGTTTCATTCAACCAAATGGACGGTTTATAGCAGATATTCTCAAAAACTCCCAAAACTTTCACAATCTGATCTTCACACCGTCATTGTCGGCAACAAAATGCATGAAACACAGATCATTTACTCTACTTCATGGAGCAACTAGTGTGAATATTATTCAAAGAGTGCATCATACCTTCTTTTCCAGGCCTTTGAGACAGTTAAAAAACTTGATGGCCAGAATATTTAAGGGTTTTATCGATCTATTTCATGGAGCGTCTGAATTTTGTTTAATATGCGCCCATGACATATTTATGTTTGGAAACTCTGGATTGTTGCTGAGAATCTGCAATAAAGTTTGATGTGTTTGAGTAAAGCAGCCTCAACCTGAAATTACAAAAATAAATAAATAAATAAATAAATAAAAATAAAAATTTTGTGCACATTAATGCAAGGAAATCAAATTTAGTGAGAAATTTCAAACTTTCTTCAGCTGCAGTCCTGTATTTGTTGGCATGGTTTTGTGTTATCATGTGTTCCCGTTGTCTTGACTGCCAAGACAGTAGAGACAGAGCCTTGGAAATGAAACCGCACCGCTTGTTCCAGTCTGTTGCACTACGGTCTGAAAGATTTCATCACCTTCGCTGCTTGTCGGGAGCCGTTATGAAAAATCACATTTCCTTGCGCATTTATCACACAGGAGAGCGTGGCTCTCATCAGCAGCCCCCACGTCTCTGCCCGGACACAATAGCCCTGGCCAGCTTCCCTGTGCCAGCCCAGCAGGTCCTGGTGCCAACCCCCCAGCGCCCCCCCGCCACCATCAGCACATCTGGCTCGTTTATCACTCCGGCAATGCCCTCCACTATTGCCCCAGTCACGGTTATCTTGGCAGGGAGCTCGTTATGTGCCGGGGCCAGCCACGGGGGCAATCATTCCCTCAATTACGAGCCAGACGTCTCAGGACGCCTGGGAACACAAAAGGAGAGGGATATCGAGAGAGAATAAGTGAGGGAGAGGGAAACTATGCTCTCACTTCCTTTCCTTTATCTGTTCTTGGTCTTTCTCACCTACTGTGCCCTGAAAGCACTTTGGGAACAGACGGCTCGGCTTCTGCTGTATCACATTCTGCTGCTGAGGCACAGTCAGCAGCCGTTGAATTGGATGGTAGGCAGGGAGATTACAAACGTTGGTGGCGGAGAACAATGCAGCCCTCCAATCAAAAATGTTCCATTTCTTCCACAATCAAGCAAAAGATTGCAAAATCGTCCACATCGCATTACCTGACCGCTGCCTCACAGCAGCCACAAACAATAAAGAAATGCAAATCAGCTGCCGTGTAGCAGAGGAGACAGATGCGCTTCGGCCAGCACTCCATTTCTCATCCTATTAACTCTCTAATCAGACTGAGATGAGATTTCAAATGAGACAAGGTAGGACAGAGGGAGAGTTAGAAAGCGATAGATGGAGACAAAGGAAGGTGTGGCGTTAGCACTGTTGAGAAGGCAGTCTTATTTGCCAGGATCATATGAAGATAATGTCTTTGTTCTTTCCACTCTCAGTTTGTCAGCAAATAAAATAAACGAGTTAATGAGTGAGGCTCCAGGCTATAGACGGGGCCCAGGGAAATAGTTTGCTTTTGTTGGGAGCAGGAAAAGTCGGGGATCTCTCTGCTGTGCCTGAGGTAAACCGTGAAACGTTAGCAGGCATCATTAAAGGTGTTTGTTTAAATGTGGAGCGAGGATTTGAAGCGTTTACTGGACTGAATAACAGAGATGTCGGTGATTATACCTTTCAGATAAATCAAAGGTGTCAGATTAAATACAGCTCCTTAAGTCAAAGGAAAGCTGGAAAATCCTTTTGGATTTTCTTACAGTGACACTTCAACGTGTGCACCTGGAATCAGTGAAAGATGAGAGATGGCATTTTACTGGAGGCACATGGACAGTAGACTAATCTGACTGTGTCCTTGCAATTAAAGTGTTACGGACTCCTCCTCCTCATCTGTCTCAATGAGCGCTGCAGACAGATTAAGTTTGGTGTAACCAGTTGACGGCTTGATGAATGCTGTGCCAGTTATCTTGTAGCAGAGGCATTCGGCTGCAAACTGATGGCCTCTGTTGCAGGTTCTGCTGCATGCTCTTTATTTAGCCCTCGTTCATGGGTACAGCCAAAGGTAGTGCATGCTCAGACTTTCTGGCACATCTAGACATTGGACCTCAAGCAAGAGCATTTTTTTATTCCTATCCTAAACCTGTCCTCCAAAAAATAAGACTTGCCCACACGAGTGTTACAGGTCGTATTCAGCAAACCATCTTAACTGCACAAACTTGTGAATTGCTCGGTTCTGCTTGATGAATGCCGTGTGAAATCAGCACACAAAACATAAAACTTTTAGGAGTGTCAGTCGTGTTGTGGAACCCAAAACAAACCAGAAATATTACGACAGCTGTCAACACCGTGTTATTGCGGCTCTGTGAAAGAAATAAAGAAGGAATGGTCGAACGTCTTTCTCATGCTTAGTGGTCCAAAAGGTGAAGGGGACGTGACTTCACTGAGATGAGAACAGAGGAGAGGCTCTAGCTTAGTTTAACATATTGTCACCAAAAAATACCCTGAGACATTTATAGCTTATACTTAGGTCAAACAAGTGTTTTCTCTTTAAGAACAATTGCAGACTATATGACAGGTCTGGACCATGTGTGCATTTCCTATGAGAAAACTGGTGAATGCAGCAAGTTCTCAGACCCTGTTTCCACTTCATGCTTCTGGGGCAGATCATGTAAATAAAACCAGGAAGCAAAGCCCCATGTTAAATGTGTAGGTGCATCCGTCTCTCAAAGATGAACCTGTAATTTTTCCTCCTCCCAAGTGTCGCTGTGTCAGTGCATGTTCTATGGAAACATTGCAGGGTGTGTCCTCTGTGGTAATGGCAGTTGAAAATACAACAAAACTGAAGCCTGTCTGTGATCCCTGACTCGTTTGACTATTGAATGACATGTGTGGATGAGGTAACCGCTGTAACTAAAATGCTTACGTGCAGAAGTTATTTTTCTGAACATGTTTTTCTCAGTCACTGAAAAGCTTCAGTTCACAACCAGCTGGAGAAGCGCCACCACTGATGTGCATGTAGTATGAGAAAACCAAGACAGAGAGCTGGCAGATTTAGGCAGTGGTGACGCATATGTGGCTAAGTTGCATCCTAAATTCACACGGAGATTTCATCCAGATACGAGACATTTGAAGTAATGTCAAGTATAAATGGGGCTTTAAATCACTTCTGACTTGCCAATTAAGAATGAATGTGTTAGTACGGGTAAGTCTTGCAAAGGCCTATTGTATTTTTGTTCCGAGAACATGCATTTAAGCTGTTCATAATTATCTTCAATAGCGCAAATCAACTGATGAAAGTCTTTCAAGTAACCAAGAAAGAAATGGGAGCAAGAAAGCTAAATCAGATGCATGACATCTCATCAAGAATCCCATTGTACTAAAACCCTATATATATAAAATCCCTGCATTCCTCTAACAGGAAGCTCTTACATGTCAAGCTAACACCAGCGGTGCCCCTGCTTTGATCAGCTGTCTTGGTGGACAGCGTGCAAGGCTTCAACCTGTGACCCATCCCATTACAGGTCTGTGTGCCAGCAGCAGCACGGCTTTCACGGAGCGAACTACGGGGTAATTAGGTCACTCTATCAAAGTCAGCCGTCTCAATGGCAGCCATGGTGCTGCTGTCTGATGACTTGGGTGAGCTGTGCCAAGTCAGCAGAATCCAGGACACATTGGAGAGTTGGAAAAAGACCTGGACGCATGCCTCATTGTACCTTTCATCACAGTTTAGCATGTCACTGGTAATGCATCAAATATGAGCACTGCTGGATGTGTGTTGTGCAAACATAGCGCGTCCAAAACTTCGACGGGCTTTCCGTGCACGTCTTACTGAGACGGACTCGCTCCACCGTAGGATGAGGCAGCTCCCACCTCAACTCAGTATTTAGATGACACCGGGCAATTAAACATTGTGGTTGGCTTGATGAACAATCGTTTTTAGTAAAAATAGATTTTGGAGGATAACAATTTAATTAAATTTTTTTAACAAGTTGTGGAAAAAAATGGCCTGGTGCACTGAGCTGAGTTATGAGCCGTTTAAATTGGACATGACTTTAACAAGAAAAGTCCGGAAGATTGATCCCCCGCTGTCTTGCGTCAGTCCACAGCAGCTTTAAACAGTGCACGTATGAAGTCAGCCGTATCCCGCTGTTTCTTCAGACATGTTTTAAACACTCTGCACGCTACAGTGTCAACAGGCGGACCACACACTTCTGGGATTAATAAAATGAGAGCTTATAATGAATGGCACCGTTAAAAGATGAAGGCTTGGGAGTTTAATACTGTATGTTTATGTGCGGAAAGAGAGCGATGGAGAGAATGAGAGAAGGTTTAATTCAGCAAAGAGAGTGGATAATAAACTGAAAGAGAATAAAAAGTAGTAAAGGGAAAGCCACAAAGATTGACACTGAATTTCCAAATGAGGATCCAAAGTGAGGGAGATATGTGGAAGAGCGTGAGGTTCAAAGGCTTGGAGCGAGCGGGATGTTGTGTTTGACAGTTGGCGGGGGATTACGCCAGCCGTCCTCCATGGATACACGCGGATCTCATGAAGGCCAGTCAATCACAGCCAGAACCAGTTCCCATGTATTTAATTTTATTCAGCAGGAAAGCTGAAAACAGCAAAGTTAGAAGAAATCCTGAAAACTAGAAAGAAACACTGGTGATGTGTCTAAATTTGTGGAGGTATTTGGTTTTATTTTCCCACTGATAAATCAAAATTTACAGATAATATGACATGATGTAACTTCACTTTGAGAAACAGGAAGAAAAGTAACAGAAGTCGCAAAAGGTGGTCATTAATTGACCTTTAGAGGAAAAAACTAAGCTGCTGCAGTATTTATTGGATTTTTTTCATTTTCCTTCCACGGAAATATAAATGCAGAGTAAAGCTCTCTGGTAGTAGCAGTTTGGCTTGTCACAGGTGTAACATATAACCTTAAATAGGCCTGTCCTGGTGCTGAGCCTGCTGCTTATTGGCCCACTTGAATGTGGCAGAGCCATCATTAGTTAGATTAGCTGCACATGTGCTTCTCCTGCTGAGAGTCACACTCTGCAAGCTCAAGAAATGTCCAGACCTTTGTCCAAAATCCCCATGAGTTGATCATTTTTCACTTTAGCCACTGTTCTTATTCAAAGTGTGTGTTCATTTTGAGAATGAAGAAGCACAGAAGAGCTCATTTTGAAGGCTGTATTAGATGAGATATTTCCCTGCCAACATTGCTCAGACCATATTGACAGTGGAAGCAGGATTTTGTTTGGAAAATCAATAAATCAGCAGCTAAATCGAGAGGTTAAAGGACTTTTTAGAACAATTAGAGGGTGAGGTTGATTGGGAGAGATTCAGTTGTTAGAAGGTGATGTTGGGTTATTGAAGATCTAATTTCAACGGACCACAGAAGGCTCGACTGAGTGGAGAGTGGAGATCACACTTGGCAGGATTGCCACTGCTCTCACGGGAAACAAACCCAGCAATCCTCGCGCTTCGTGCCGCCTCTGATAACCAACCTGCAACCTGTTGCTTCTAAAAACACTCTAATTAGAGGGCTTGCATCAAATTGGCCAGAAAGCTGCAGCTATTTGCTGCTGAGTTTGTGAATTCATGGTGATACATCATTGAAAAGCAGAAGCAGCCTCTGCTCGAGTGTGCTTGCTGTTTGAGTTGTGATTGATCGGGCAGTCAATTATAGAACGATTTAGAAATAGACAAGGCAGCGAGGGGTAAAATGAAGCTCATTCACCTAAATACCAAGAATGACTCTCTTGCTGGAATTGGCTTATCTTCTGATACCAAGCAGAATTGGATTTCTCAGGCAGTTTCCTCCCTTGACAGCTCATATGGGCTCATCCATCAATAAGCTCCCCTCCTTTTTGTGTAAAAGGCACTCTCTCTTATCCTTTGTGTACCACCTTTCAGCATCCAAATCAATATCCAATTTTTTTTCCCCCACTCTCACTTCCTTACTCTCAGAGTGCTCCAAAGTGTTGAACTCCTTGAACTGGCCCTTTTCCATCTTACTATCGACAACCGACTTTCTGTAACTAGCTGTGTCTACACTTCCTACCTCAGCTAAACTCTTGAGAGAGCACGCTTTTTCCATTTCAGATCTGGAGAAATCAACTGGAGCCAGCAGGTCAGCCGAGTCAATGCTAAACCTCTTATTGTAATCCTAACATGGCCTTGTTATGGATAATGTGCATTTTCCATCATGGTTCCTGAAAGTGCACGCATGAGCTTACTCAAGCACGCTCATTGTAAGAGAGGGAATAATTCTCTCTAAAGTTTATTAATGAGGCAAATGAAAGCTAGTTCTTTGTGTTCTGTGTAGCTTGTAAAAAAGGTTTTATCTGCCTGTTGTGCAATTCATTCAGAGGGGATTATACTGGGAGTCTAAATTATTACTATAGTAGAGTAAACTCACTTTAAAGATGAAAACAAAAGTAGGGCTACACTGGATCAACACTTTGAGTTATA
Source organism: Chaetodon trifascialis (assembly GCF_039877785.1). Lineage (NCBI taxonomy): Eukaryota > Metazoa > Chordata > Actinopteri > Chaetodontiformes > Chaetodontidae > Chaetodon > Chaetodon trifascialis. The sequence goes on along the minus strand of NC_092077.1, from coordinate 13,849,107 downwards.
GATGGTGATTATTTATATCGAAGTGAACCCTGATAGCACAACTGCTAGACCACTGATATGTAAACGTCTCTTGTCCTGCGCAGTAATATTACACAGTATAAACAGCATCTACAGTACGTAAGCACCAGCTCTAATTCCCCCTGGACAGGTTCAAATAGAGTTCATATTACACTGCTGCTCGGAAAGAATAAATGGACTCAGAAAATAGGAAGTGAGCAGCATCTTCGTGATCATCACTCATGATGTAATGTCGTATTCAGTCCACTAGGAAAACTCCGGGAGGAACATGAAAAACAAGCACTTATTGGTCCGGCCCGCGCCAAGCTGTCTCCCACAATGAGCCCCTGCCTGTGTAACATTCCACTTTCATCAGCGTTTAATGCAAGAAATGAAATCACATTTACTTAATCTTGGCAAAAACACACCACTAAATCAGATTCAAGCAGTAATTTGATTTCAGAAAGCATCATAACAAAATGTGGTACTGAAGAAATGCGACATCAGAGCATCCGAGTCAGAAAACCAGAGAAAAACTGTCATCAGTCCCGCGGCTACGCCTTCTCATATCTCTGCCGGCTGTCACTGATGGACGTCATCTAACCAGCCAGTGATCACAGGTCAGGAGGTCAAGGATGTGATCACACAACCATGTCCTGTCTGAGTAACTGTAACTCTCACAGCCCAGCGTCGCCTGAACGTCAGAGTAGCGTCTGTCTGACACACTTGGTGTGTTGGAGCTGCATGTGGAGGCTCACCTGCAGAAGATCCATTTCATAAAAAACTGCAGTGTTGTGTCAAATTCATTTTTATTCAGTCAATTTCTAACCTTTTCTTATTTGAGCTCTGCTGAAATGATCCTATGCTGAGTTATCCTTTTAGCTCTGGGGAGTGTCACATAGTTCCTGTCTCTGAATCTAATATATGCATCAAAGACCATCTTTCCTGATTTCTTTTCAAGAGTCACCAACCAAATGTCCTCTGGATCAGTGGATCAACTCAGCCATTTTCACGAGTTTAACGTGATTTCCAGTTTATAGAGGGGCCATTCATTTGAGCTCGCAGTGAGCGCCCAGCTGGCGTGTGACAGTTCATTTAAAGGTGTTGCGTGACAGAGGACCTAATGGTGATCATGCTGCAGAATTAATGCTCTTATGAGATGTAAACAGCATCTGCATACCAATACAATGAGTCCTAAGCTGATTACCAGTCACACTCACTGCAACCCTGACAGGCAACAAGGAGAGACTTAGAGAGAAAGCCTCTCATGCCTCAAATTTAGTTCAAAGTTGACCCCAGCTAGGTCACAACTGAGGCGGGTGTAGTTTACTAATATATGGAAAATTTTAGAAATAATCTGTACTTCACATCGATATGGAAGTATGTTGATTTTTCTCTTTGATTTCAGACTTTTGGGTTTTCCCCCGTTACCCTCAATGAAATGTTCTTGACATTTCAAAATAATGCGCCTGTTGCCGGTTTGAATGTGACACATGCCATTAAAAATGATTATTCTGTGATAGAAACAGTCACATTGTTGTCGACTGAAAGTGACACTCATTACACCGCACAGATGTCCGAATCCCAATACCTCTTTCACCAGTTTGAATATATCATATTTCACTATTTTCATGTAAACAGAGCTATGTTGTTTTTGGCGACGGTGCATTTTAATTTTAAGGACTGTGCTCTTGTTACAAAGAACCGTATAATTGTACATGAGTGCGGTTTTTGCCCAAGGCAGCTATCAAAAACATTCCAGACATTACTTTGCATAGTTTCTCTTTCTATGTAACAGTGGGATAATACATTTTGAAGATTTATAAATCAAACCCTAACAGCTCACACTGAAAGACTGGACCATCCTTATTAAAAACTGGTCTATAGAGACATGAAAGACATTGTTGCTCTGATGCAGACCTTGAATAGCTTGGCAGGTGTTAAAATAGTCACCTAAAATGAAAACAAATTCTGCTGCTTTGGAGCACACTGTGGCTTTGACGAAGCTCTTTTGACTGAAATGTTGATTTAGGTGTTTTTCTTTAGCATGAGGTTTTTATTTCTGCTCTCTTCCAGAAAAAGAACATCAGTGTTTTGCTGAGTCTCGGTGTGCTGGCTTCCTGGGGAGTGATTCTGCTGTCAGCACGCCTCTACTGGATGGGCAATAAGCCTCCCAACTTCTCCAACTCTGACAACCCTGCAGCTGACTCGCCGCATTTTCTCACTCGAACGCTCACGTTCCTCCACCTGCCCGCCGCCAACACCTGGCTCCTGCTCTGCCCCGACAAGCTCAGTTTCGATTGGTCCATGGACGCTGTGCCCTTGATCAGGTCCTTGGCCGACTGGAGGAACCTTCACACCGTTGCCTTTTACGTTGGATTTATCCTCCTGGCTTTGTTTGGCCTTCGCAGCCCCACCTCCAAAGCCAAGGAGCCCAATGGGAAAGCTTATGTCACTAATGGGAAATCAATCACTAATGGGAATGGTTGGCACGCCCCTGACACAAACCACAACACAGACCAGGGGCTGCCAAAAACCACCCTGAATGGGTCAGCAGGACTCCACCGCTGCCTTCCACGGACGTCCCTGCCCCCTACAGAAAACCTAGTACTGTTTTCATTAGGCATCATGTCATTGCCTTTCATCCCAGCCACAAACCTATTCTTTTATGTCGGGTTTGTAATTGCAGAGAGGGTTCTGTACATCCCCAGTATAGGCTTTTGTTTACTGGTTGCTACTGGTGCAAGAACCCTGTATGTCAGACTGAGGACTAGAGGCTATAAGGCCTCGCTAGTGTGTCTCTGTATGGGACTAGTGCTGCTGAATGGGCTCAGAACTGTTCAAAGAAACAGGGACTGGAGCAATGAGGAGAATCTCTACAAGTCTGGGATTGGTGTGAATCCTGCTAAAGGTAAGAGAAGGCCACCAGGTATCATTAGCGACGGGTATCAAACATCAGTAGTTTGTGTACTGACAGAAATGTCTACACAGCACTGAGTGTCCAAAACTGTCAAATCGATTAAAGCAAGAAAATCTAACATTTGAATGAAGAAATAACACATCCTTCATCAAATAAACTCCTTGTTATTTAAGCCTACTTGGCCTCCCTGCTAGAAAAACCAGCATAGACCAGCATTATTTCCATGCTGGTCTATGCTGGTTTATGCTGGATTGATGCTGGTTTAGCTGGTGAGTCAACATTGCTATGTTGGTACACCAGCATGGTGTTGCTAATAATGCTGGTGGACCAGCACGGGATGCTGGACCAGCATAACCAGTACAGGATGCTGGCGACCAGCATAACCAGCATGGGATGCTGGTCGCATTTAGCATTATCCAATGCCACTTGTAGCCACAATGACATCTATATTTAAAACATGACAGGAAGGGAATACATTTAATACACGCAGTGTATTTTTGGAAGAAACACTGAACGTAAACATACGTTTTGTGTGTTTGTAAGAAAACTCCACACTGCACCTTTAAGACTGCATCGTCTGACAAAATCAATCCACAAATGCATTTGAGAAGTTTGACTTATTTTATTAAATGAGGGGAAGAAATTCAAACCATACCCAGTCCTACGCATTTTATATATCCTTAAGCAGGGTGTTTCTGAAGCTCGCTGTAGCCAGCCTTGTTTGTGATCTTGAAAGGTGCAGAAAAGTTGGAAGGTATGGAAGAAAGTACCAGAAACACCTCTGCTTGGGGAACACAGTTAAGCCCACAGAGGAAACCACAGTTTCAGACTCCTTCATGCAAGACTTGCTTTGAAATAGTTCAATTTAAATACAAAAGGAGTTCTAAATTACCTCAATGAACAAAAGCACTATATCTATTTACACATCTGTACACAGGTTTTTGTGATTATTTGCTATTCAACCAACTGATTACTGATTGCAGTAATGCTATTTTTAAATGAACACCACAACATTGTGTTTTTCCACTCTGAAAGTACAACTTTTGACTGACACATGTCTCCTGTAGCCTGGGGAAACTTGGGGAACGTACTGAAGAACCAGGGCAAGATGGCGGAGGCGGAGAAGGCGTACAGAAACGCTCTGCACCACCGAGGGAACATGGCTGACATGCTGTATAACCTGTGAGTGCTAAAGATGCCAGTTCCCCCTCCTCCTGTGTGCAAAGCCTTGACACGAACGAGTTCTGATTCCTCCCATCCGTCACTTGAAAGGACAGAACAAGAAAGGCAGAATGACAGAGAGAGTGACAGACAGGAAGGCCTTAAAGAAGCTGAAACAAAAATAGATCTAATACAGGAGGAAAGGAGCAAGTGAGACGCAGAGCTAAGTGTGATGCAAGAGTATGACAAAGAGGCAATAACTCTGTGTGTCCCTGGTGGCTCTTTGTACCTTCTGCTTCTGATTTGATTAGTCGTGGTTTGCAGGGCCTGTGGGAGAACGCTACCAATCCTGCAACACGAGGTGTCAAAGGTGCCGAAACCTCACAGCAGACCCGTGTCTCTAGCTCTCACGCTGACGCTGTTTTTCTCCCCACGTCCCTGCTCCCTCTCAAGTTACGGGTGACAGGAAGCTGGCAAAGCAACACAGGGAGACGGCAAAAGCAAATGATGTGTTTTTGCATTCTTTAAAACAGAGGTGCTGTTTGAGTATGATGGATGGTTGGGTGGATTGGGGTCAGGCGTCGGCATAGTGGGCAGGGGACACTGAGGGTGCTGCATTCTTTGTTCTGTTTTTATTTCTTAGCTTTTACCCAAAGTGCCCTCATCACTTTTGACTTCGCTGCCGCAGATTCAAAAAAAATGCAAGACAAATCATCTGTTATGCGGTTTATTGAAAAAACGTCTCACTTTTTCGCTTCCTCTTTTTGTCTTTTAGTGGCTTGCTGCTGCAGGAGAATGAGCACTTCTCCGAAGCGCTCCATTATTACAAACTGGCCATTGGGAGCCGGCCAACTCTGGCATGTAAGTAAACTTAAAAGGGAGTCTCATTTTGCAGCTGATACGTGATGACTGGAATGGTCGTGATCAGGGGAAGAGTTATCAGCGATTAGATGTTCTCATTTTGGCTGAGTCTTTTGTTTGGATTAATTAGATGTGAGCTAAGGGTCCGTTATTGGATCACCATCACGGTCCAACTTTAATGCTGAATTAGATGTTCTCTCGCCACGTGGTCATTTGGAAGGCCATTTTCAAGCTATATCAGCGCGACGGTGAAATGATGAGATTCAATCTCACACTTGAGTGCTTGCATGTGAGATGAGGGTCCGTCCTTTACTGTACCAAGGGCAATTTTAAGAGAGGGGACACACTTCTCTCCTGCTTTTCCTCCTCGATATGTTATCCTCAATTTGTCCTCAGCCTAATCTCTTTTTTTAACCTAATTTATTTCTATTTTTTAGTTACTTTTCTTCTGGTCATTTTCTGTTCTTTTGACCTCTGTCCTGTCTCCTTTTGGCTATATTAGTACATGTCCATCACCCCTAACTAGCTTTGGGCATCATTCACATCCTCTTGTTTCAACTGTTCATAAATAGCAAAAAAAGGCAAAATCTACATCATCTCATTGTCTGTTTTTTATTCCATGAAATTTTGTATATAGTACAATAGTTTCTATGTACTATCTATCTTTAACGGCATCAGAAAGTGACTTAGTTTTAGTTGTTCAATGTGTGATTGACAGCAGCTTGAAACCCTGTTGTGCTGTTTTAATCACTTTCCCCTCCTCCTCACAGCGGCCTACTTGAACACAGGAATCATCCTGATGAACCAGGGCAGCCTGGAGGAGGCCAAACGCACCTTTCTGACATGTGCCGACATTCCAGATGAGAACTTGAAGGACCCCCACGCCCACAAGAGCTCCGTCACCAGCTGCCTGTACAACCTGGGAAAACTGCTCCATGAACAGGGCCAGCAGGAGGTTAGTTTGTGCTAAAAGCAACAAGGGAGTGTTTTGGAAGCTTTTTAAATCAGAATCATCAGGGCAGGGCCAAAATACTTGTTGTATTTTCACAATGACTTTATGACCGCTTGTGATTTAACCACTTGCCACTTATCCTTTATTGTGGGACTAAAAGCTCAACCATTTAGAGCTGAACAGGAAACCGTGCAGTTAGTAAAGCCCATTTTGCACTGAGTCCCTCATCAATTACAAGGCCTGCATTATGCTGATGCAAAACAAAAACTGGACTTGCTAAGTCTAACTTTTTCCGTCCCCTTCAGGAGGCCCTGTCTATTTATAAGGAAGCGGTGCAGAAAATGCCCAGACAGTTTGCACCACACAGCCTTTTCAACATGATGGGTAAGTTACTGTTGGAGCCTGTTTCACCCCAAATCTTTCTGAGGCAGAAACTGAAACTACAGGATTATGAATTCCCTACTTTGGCGACACATGCTTTGAAATGTTAATCCGTATATCCATTTGCATGTAATTAAATTTGCACCAAAGAAGAAGAACGGCGTCATGATTGCTTTAGGACGACAGTAAAACAGTGTAGTCCGGGGACAAGTTTGTCTTGAGCTTTAGGGATGAATTTTACATGTTTGTTTCCATTTTAGATGTTGGTCTTCTGTTTTATCTGAGCTTTGAATGTAATTCAACAAACTGACATGAACTCATTGCCAAAAAACCCTTCGGAGGACTTGAACAACCTGTTGACCTGATTCCAGCACTGTAGCTCTCAGTGTGTGCACAGACTTCGTGTCCTCTTGCAGAGGACTGAAGCTAATCCATGTAATAGATCACATCCATCTCTTTGTTATTCTAACACTAATAACATTATTGGGAGCTCATCCTGACGGCATAGTTTAGATTGCAGGGAGATGTCTGCAGAAATTCCTTGGATAAACTAAATGAGAACAGGAAGTGTGTTTTGTCAGGTGGAGGGAGGGGTTGAAGGACGGCAGTGTTTGCATTAGTCTGATGTCCAGGGGATTCTTTGTGAAAACTGATGTCATTTTACGGCAGGGGCCCACAGCGTGTGCTCAGATCAAACAAAATCTGAAAGTTTTAAACACAACAATTGTTCTTTCAGAGAGTGTTTCCCACATTGAACTACAGTGGGGTATTTAGCATGTGAGGTATGCTGACACTATGGATGAGAGTTCAAGGCAGTTTATTTGTCTTGCACCTGTTAGACAAAAAACGAAAGAATAATCGTATTTTTGCTGCAAATGGTTCATTTGCATGTGTGGAAAGTGTTCTTTTATACAACTCTGTTTCACTGTGTCATGAAAAGCTTCCCTCATGTTTCTTATCACAAAAAAAAGCTTGACTCCTGATCTGTGCTCTCTTTCAGGAGAGGCCTACATGAGGCTGAACAGGCTGGATGAAGCAGGCCACTGGTACAAAGAGTCCCTCAGGACCAAGCCTGACCACATCCCTGCCCACCTCACTTATGCCAAACTCCTGTCCATCATCGTGAGTCCCATTACTGACACACACACACACACACACACACACACACACACAGGAAGAACCGTGAGGCGAGCCAACGCATTATCTTAATGATTGCAGTGGTTAACTACCTGGCAGAGGGTAATTAAATGGAAGCTGAAGTGGCACAGCTCAGCAGTGAATGATACATATTGAGTGACTTACGGGACATGGGCGTGAGGCGAACTCATCCTATGGATTCCCCTGCAGAGCCTGAAGAGCTGTGATAATCGTTATGAGGTGTGGGCTTCTGACTCTGCACGCTGCATGCTGAACAAACTCTTCTCCCGTGAACAGACATCAACAAGAACCGTTGTGATGCATTCAGGAGCATGCTGTGTGACCTCTAGCGGCACTAGCTGGATGAAAAGATTGCACAGTGTGAAAGATGGAATTAAGGCAGCAATGTTACAACCCCGATTCCAAAGAAGACGGAGCGCTGTGTGAGAAGTAAATAAAACAGAATACAGTTTGCAAATAAACAACAGTTTCATGAAGTGTTCCTGAGCCCATGTAGAAATATCCTTTATGCAACTATGTGTTCACAAAGTGCCGAACCTCGCTCCATCCTCGCTTGTGAACGACCGAGCCTTTTCAGGATGCCCCTTTCATGCTCAATCATGATACTATCACCTGTTTGTGGAGCATTCCACAACTTTCCCAGTCTTTAGTTGCTCCTGTCCCAGTGTGTTGGAAACATGTTGCTGCCATCAAATTCAGAGTAAACATATATTTACAGAAATTAACGAAGCTGATGAGGTGAGACATTAAATATCTAGTTTTCATTTGAATTTATGTTAAAAAGAATTAGCAAACTATCACATTCTGTTTTACTTATGTTTTACACAGAGTTTCCAAGTTTTTGGACAGAGGGTTGTATGATAAATGTCTTTTTTGGTGACCTTGCGTTGACCCTGATCCAGGACTGATGCCAAATAGCTTTAAAAAAAACATTGTTGTGCATAAATTCATGTCTGATCGCTGAAGGTTACAGATGTGGAGAGTTTGTCTGGTGTGGGTGAAAGCTGTGATTGGATGAGTTCCAGATTATCTGTGTGTGTGTTTTCTGTCCCTCACTGTGTGTAAGTGTGTGTACATGTGAGTATTAGAAGATGTCAAGGGCACACAAGTTTGACCAACTTTGTTTCTTTCTGCAGGAAAAAAACACACTTCCTGTCCTCCCTCCACCTCTCCCTTTCCATAAAAACAAATATGCACTTATGTGACAACAGATGTGTTCACAGCTGAGTCAAGTTTAGATGTGGGGGTTGAGCTGTGTGTCCTCTGTAACCCCTCTAGAGACGTCTGACCTCCTCCCTTCCTCAACCGTGGGTGCTGAGTAAAGACCTGCAGTGCCTTACGTGCTTGCAGCTGCAGCCCTCACAGGCTTTAAACCTTAGTTCTGATCCTTTCCTCTCTTTTGTTGAAAGATTTTAAGATACACACACACACCTGAAGCACAGGTTCAGATTAGAGTCACCCAGTGTAGCTGGACATCTGCTGTGCTCAGGGCTGCAGATCTATGCGGGGCTCTGCCTCACCGTGCGCCCCCCCCTATACTACTACAGGGCTTTAGGAACAGGAGATTGGATGGACTCTGGACAATGGGCCAGTGGACAGGCTTATAATGCAATTACTCCCCTTCCTTATTGAATCACTCCATCGGCTACATTTTTGGCCATCCTGCTGGAGTCAATCGACAATACAGACACAGGGATGAAAGGTCAAAATGAAGTCTCGTACCGTGGTTCACCCCAACATGTGCTGCAGTGCTGTTTTTTCTCGAAGTTGATGCATAGCCGTACTCCAGGTCTCACAGTGACCCTCTCCCCTTTCAATTGAAAGTAAATCCACACAATCATAAAGCAGGAACCTGATACTGCTCTACCCATACACATCCCTCAGTAAATAGCAAGTGCAACTCCGAAAGCCACTAATTTGCCTTATTCTTCCCAAGGTCAAAGTGTTTTCAGATGAGTCCAGTGTAACATTAGAGCCCTGCTGGAGTCAGGCGGGTGTGGTGTGCATTCAGGGAAAGTTGTAGTCAGTCAGTGCTGAGCTGATTTATGAATATAAACTGTGTATTTAGATGCATTCAGCACTGATGCTAACCACTGCCTGTCATGGTGGAACATCAATCAACAACGCATGCACAGATCATTACATGCGGTAAAAGTGTGCCAAAAATTCAGACTGGAGATGTGCAATACATCAATTTAAAAAAGATTGTGTCAAAAACTTTTTTTAATACTGACCTGAAACCATTCATAAATCTGCTAAACGATGCCCTGCTCCAGCCTCACTGGACTGAGCCACCTTACTTTCAGTTCTGACGGATGGCCGGGGAAAAGGTTTAATTGAATGTAAAGAGAAAAGAGCCAAAGAAAATGTGGAATGAGCCATCAAGGCCCGATTTCCGCTCATTCATTTGGAGCGATTGCGGGCATGGGAAAGAGCTAATGAAGCAAACCTAATATGCCCAGTTTTCTCATTTCTTGTTGCAAGGCAAGTCCATTGGCAATATGGAAGCAATCAGTGCTGAAGCACGGAACAAAAGAGGAGGAGAAGTCGAGCCTCGTGCACATAACGGCAATATCTTTCTCTGTTTGGTTGCAGGTACACACATGCACATGCACCTTTTTCTTTAAAGGTGCAGCGTGGGAGGTGGGGTACTGTGTTTTTTATGAGCATCGGTTTCCTGCTGAAGCTTAACAGCAGGGTTACCATTCTTCAGCTGAGGCTTGTCTGTGCTCTAAAATAACAGTAAAACACAAGTGATTTTTGTAGCTGTGTGTGCTTAAATGTGTCCGTGTGCATTTGTGTTCAGCTACACGATATTCATGGCATAAATTTATACTGTAAAGACTCTTGGTGTCCAAGATAAATCTGAATTTTTAACATTGTTTCTCATTTATTATCAATTTAAACCTTTGACTCAATTACAGTCTGATAGTGCTGTGCTCAGCGTGTACCTCATTCAAGCTATTCCCTTCAGACACATTAAAGTTTCATGTTATACCTAACACTCATGATTTTAGTATGATTCCTGCTCATTATTTCAGTCACATTTCATTCTGCCCATAACAATATAGTGTAATTCTAGTTTGGAGATAATAAATATACTGTCCTTGCTTGGATTTAATGGGTATTAATGGGAACGGTACCTAAACTAGGAGAAAATGAAAGGACTGCGTGGCCCCTGTAGTTCAAGGCTGGAGCTTGTCATTCTGCCCAAGCATCCAAACAAACTTCTGTTAAATCACAGACGTCAGCGGTCAGTGACGGCCTGGTCCTTCTGGTTGCATCAGGTGTTTGGACCTCAGTCTCATGTATTTATGTGCAAATAAAAAAAAAAACTGTCAAATTTTGCCATTCCAAAAAAGTAAATGCACAAAATACATATAGGAAAATACGGAGATGCAATCACAGTTTAACTTAAATATCAGGTGTAATCAATGATTTTCCTTCCTTTTTCCTTCAGGGGCAGAAGACAGAAGCGGAGAAGTACTACCTGAGAGCTATTCAACTAGACCCCACAAAAGGAAACTGCTACATGCACTATGGTAAGAAGAGATATCAAAGGCTTCCCTTTGAACATTTTCAGCAAAGCCTGCTTGAAAACTGACATTAGAATCATGAAAAGGAGACGACTCTCTGTGGTTGACAGAGCTATGAAAATATAATTTGAAGTCCTTCTCCACCAACTATAACATGCCTGATTGCCCATAATCCAAACCTCTGCCGTAGGCTTTTCTATAATGATCAGGCTTTGCCGCAGTAAGCTGTACTCAGGATCATTTTTTTGGCAGGGTTCTTTAGACTTAAACTTTGTAGCTTCACCCTCAGACCCAGAGTCGTTAAATGTACCACATCCTCTTACAGTTTATGTTGTGAACCACCCTGGATCGAAGCTCATAGCCTCTGTAACCTGATAAGACTTTTGGAAAGACCTAAAGCAGTGTGGTAATAATTTGGAAGTGTCAAATACCCTACTGCTTTTATCATTTTCCCCCCAATATAATTGCAGGACATTTAACAATCCCTGCGCCACAGTCACTAATTTGAAATGTGCTGTCCGTATCAGTGCTGGGAGCGTTGGAGCTGCTTGAGGTTTTACAGATGGTGCAAACACACACATAAACAGGCACGCACGCTTTGTTTATCTGAGTGTGGAGACGGGATCAGAGTACACTGTTTACCATTCGTAACAGAGAGTAAAACACGATGGCACGTTCCGCCTGCGCTGCTGTTAATGCAGCATTTCATATCAGTTTGGAGGAGCAGGTTCCGTGCTGCACCATGTCGCTATCTTTAGGGTATTCACAGGAAATGAAATCTGTACCGTCTGGCTGAAAACGCCATTGTGCGTCGTCCCATTCTCCTCTTCCTTATCTCTCTCTGGTCCTCCTGGTGCTTTTTCTGCGCTGGATATCTTTGGGTTGGAGTTTCGTTCGGTCCCCGGCGAGGGGTGCTTTGCTGTCTTTGGACTGAGCTGTTTCCTCTTACACTCTTGTCTCCGTCTCTGCCCATCTGGCTGTTTTCTTATTTCAATGTTATCTTGTAGCTTTTTGCTATAGGTGATGTTTATTTGGGCTGGTCCCCTCCTTTATCACAAATCTGGCTGCTTTAGCTATCCTGGGTTCACTGGATGAGCTCCAGGTGTGAGTGTGTAAGGAGTGATGATATCTGCCCTCGTTGTAACACAACGGATGCGCACACAATAACACATGCGAGAGAGTGCAAGGAAGTGTGTCCTCAGTGATGGTGATGGCAAAGACAAGGCAAGCTTTCCTGCCATTGTTCACAGTAACACATTTTAATGCAAACTGTCCTTCGTACGACCCAGTCCTAAATAGTCTCCTTTGGTGCCTAATAGCTTGTTTTTGGAAGCTGCACTCAGGCAAATGCAGTTAGCTTTCAGCACAAGAAAAGCCAGCAGAAAACACCTCCCAGCATCCCCCTCCGCCTACACTCAGGAACATTTGTGGCTGTTAATTTATAGCCACTGAGGCAGGCACTTGTGGGTGCCGCACCAGGTGGCCGGACTCCCACAGGAAAACACATGAAATACCTCCGCCTCATCTGTGTGCTCCAACAAAACAACAATCCTCTCACTGTCTCACTTTTCCCTCACTGAATCTGCCTCCATGTTGCATTTCCTGTGTTGCTCTTCTCTTCGCCTCCATTCGTCTTCCTTAGTTTCGCCACCGATCTCCATCTTTGTAAATGAACACCAAATTCACATGTTCATCCTCTTGCCACCCTGGATATCTGTACCATATTTCAGTGTAAGCCATCCAATAGTTGTTGAGTTGTCAAGTCATTCCACCAAAAAACAAAACAGTCAACCTCTTGTTGACCCTAGAGGAAAAAGTGAGGGGTCACAAAAAGCATTGGATTCATCCTTTGGGGAGCATCAATATGTACATACACAATGCCTCACAGCAAGAAGGTCGCCGGTTTGATCCCTGGGCGGGGGCTTTCTGTGTGAAGTTTGCATGTTCTTCCCGTTCATGCGTGGGTTCTCTCCGGGTACTCCGGCTTCCTCCCACAGACCAAAAACATGCTCATTAGGTTAACTGGTGACTTTAAATTGCCCCTAGATGTGAGTGTGAGTGTGAATGGTTGTTTGTCTTGTGACTGGCGACCGGTCCAGGGTGTACCCCACCTCTCACCCGTTGAGAGCTGGGATAGGCTCCAGCCCCCTGCAACCCCAAAAAGGGATAGGCGGTATAGAAAATGGATGGATGGATCTCCAGTTTGGGCCAAAGTGGTGGAGCGACAGACCACCACTGACGCCCCTACAGCAATACCACTAGCATGGCTAAAAAAAAAGTCCTTAAAAGAACTTCTACGACCGCCAAGAAATAAGTGGACTTCCTCCGTCTTCCCCTCTCTCCAGGTCAGTTTCTGCTGGAGCAGTCCCGTCTTGGCGAGGCGGCAGAGATGGCGGAGAGGGCTGCAGAGCTGGACAGCTCAGAGTTTGATGTGGTCTTCAGTGCTGCTCACATGCTCAGGTTGGCTAAACTGCTGATATACAACACTTGAAAAGCCCACAGTACAGAAATTGCAATGAATGTATGTATATTTCAAGAGATGTGGGGCGGGAGGGGTTGGAATCAGAGTTTACTGCTGTGCTGCGTTACCATCTGTGGGTTTATTCTGTACCGCTGCCATTTAATAACCATTTTTGAAATATAAATTATACCAATGTTATAGGATAGTAAATGTCCTCTCTATGGAAATAGCTGCCGTAAAAACTATTATGTATAACATTCATAAACATCAGTACAGTTTCAGTCCATCATGGTGATGTTTCAGTCCAGGCCTTGTAAAGAAGCCATTGGAGAATTTTCCCTCGAAGTTTGGCAAGCACGCGCACAGACGGCGTAGAAGTCTTTAAACGTGTCAAAAGAGACTGCAAAAATCCTCCACTCTAAGCCACTCAAGGAAATATTGGAGCGATGTGCCTTCATTCCTTTTTGCTCTACATATCTGGAAAAGTCATCACAGCTCTCGAGCATCCTTCTAAATACAGCTCCGCAGAGGTTTTCTCAAACAGTTCAAAGTCTCAGCGTTCGGCAGAGCTTTGCTTTGGGGACCGTGAGAGTAAATCTAAATGACAGATCATTGTGCTGCGCTCTGGTCTAACTGGCTATTTTCTGATGGGGCCGGCTTTGACATAAATCCAATGCAATTGGGATTTAATGAATGTGACACACACCTGTCATTAGCTGGATTTAAGAGTCAAGATGCTCCACTGATAATACATGTGAGCTGCAAATATTGACTGACCATAACCAGGATTCTAATAATGACCCCATAATCCAGTTTGATGGAAGGTTTTCCTTTAAATGTTTTGCATGTACTAGGCCTACATTTCATTGCCGCCAACCACTCTTATAATACAAATATTGTATTGGTAATCTCGTTTGTGATCTCTCCAATAAAGCGGTTAGTTTTTATATGTTTTGGGTGAAACTAGAATGCATTTTTCTTCTTGAAAGAAAAATGACTTACCTTTCCCTCAACCCAAAGCGGCTTTCTTTAAAGACTTCCTGAGTCTTTATCAGTCTTCTTATTGACCAAACAAAACAAAGACCAAGGTTATAAGACGATGGCTGTGATAATCCTGTATGAATTCCAGTGAACCCTGAAAAAGTGTTGCATGCATCCTCAAGGCATATTTTACTTCAGTCACAGTCTTATAAATATTAATTGCCATGTCAGGAAAGAATGGTTTCCTTGACTTTATTAACTTTGGCTCTGCGAAGTCCTGTTCATGCACTATTTATATTATATGTATGGAGTAGATTAACTGTTGCCATCATATAAACCCAGCTGTAACGTGTAAGGGAGGAACGGTTGGTGAAGGCTTTCTGTCATTATAAAAACATTCATCATGTGAAGTATAATGGACAATGAGCTAGTCGTCAAGTCATTGCTGCATTATCACAGTTCTTACACAGCATAGAAATGAATCATTTGACACAGAACATTATTTCCTAATGATTTTATGAGAAACAGAAGTATTTTACAAGCTTACATAAAAAATATTTCAACATTGCTGCACCCAAAGAAGGATCTGTACCCACCATTGGCTATTATTGTTACACTATGGACTGATTTATTCAGATACTACTGAATAAACAAATAACTCCATGTTTGTGAGCTGGCTTGGCAAGAAGCATCTTTGTCTGCAGGAGTTTATGTAATTTTGGCATGAAATAATGTTATTTAATCAGAAATTAATTCCTAATTGCCCAAAAGGATATAATATGTTAATGCGGGTAAAAAGGTTAGCTGAGCAACAGTCATCATTGAGTAATAATCATTAACCAATCAGAATTTACTGAAAAGTATGCAACAAAAAACACAGTAGTGCAAAGCCTTCACAATATGGGCATAAAGGGGTCCCAGGGCGTCTTGAGATGATTAACAGAAGCCAAAGGCAGAAACAATTAATCAATTTCCTCTAATTATAGAAGCTGTGGTGTAAGCTGTGACTGTAATGTTTTATTTCGTTGGGACTCTTAAAGGTGTTCATACAAATCAGTAAAACCATCACTCGGGTCACAACTTGTCACGTACATCACGAAATTCATAGCATAGAAGAGAGTGATTTTAATGTAAAGTATTTAAAACCAGTTTTTCAGCACAGCCATCCCACCTTTTTAAACAACGGCAAGTGACAAAAGTATCACCTGTGATGAAACTCACTGCAGTGTCATAACACCGAGGCAAGAGGCTTTAACTGAATGCTTGATTCCTGATAATTTCAGTGAGATTAACATAATCTTAACATGCAATGAATATGACTACTCCAATGAAAATTATAAGTAAAATTAACACTGGGGCATTTTACAGCAATTTACACAATTAATGAATGGCTAGCTCTAATTATAGTAATTCACATGATTAGCTGTGCAATAATGAATGAATACAATTATAATAAGTAATTTCTATTAGTACAATTCTATTAATATGTAGTGTGTTATGTCAGATTTTTACGCTTCCTTTCTCTCTGTTCTTCCCTCTCTTCAGACAGGCCAGTCTAAACGAGGCAGCAGAGAGGCAGTACGAGCGTGCAGCCAGCCTTAGACCAGATGTAAGTACCTGGACTGGTGGGCCTGGTGCCACTTATCATGGAAATGCACACACACGCCTGTACTGTAAATTCAATTTACAACAAACTGTGTGTTACCCATCATTCTGACATTATGTTATAGCACTGTTGTTCCTGGCAAACAGTAACACAGCTGAATATAAAATGGAAACTGTGTTCTGTTCACGGCTGGTAACTGGTTCGTGCCTCGATGTGCTTATACAAAAATAGAAGTGAGAAGAGTTCAGTGGTTACTGTCACCTGATATTGAATTCGCACATTCAGCTTCAGAGTAAATACTTGATCACAGTTAAACAGACAGAGCCTTGTGGGATATCATGTCTCTCCATGTCAGCACATGCGGTTGAGGAAGTTGAGAGCTATTATATCCTGTTTCTGCCCAGTATGAATCAGTCACTTCAAAGGAAATGGGTGCGTGGACCGGTCTGGGGCGCGTTCAGAGTCATAGGAACCCCTGTGTTTTCAGAGCAGACCTAGAAGGAGCTTCCTGCAGTCATTTGTCATGGTCGTCTGCTTAGTGACTGTCTGCTCTGTGACTTATGTTGCCAGCTCAGTGAGCAGAAAGGGTTAGACTTTCATCTTCATGCCCTTCACTTGAGTAAATCCTGTTATATTGCCACACCTTTTCTAGCAGTATTTCCCCACCTTTTTACCCCCACAGCCCTGTCAGACAACTCAAGTACCCCTACATCAACACTACCACCTAATGTGTTCATTTTAATTGATTTTCAGCTGGATATGATTTAGCACTTTCAATTACATAAAGCAATCTTTGGTGTATTTCAGCCAGTTATCCATGACCTTTAGCTATCATTTATCTAATACACCTTGCTGTTAGCTATTTATCGGTGACTGTGCTAACTATTCTTACCTGTTATTTAAGCTGTTTCTCAGTTGCTTTTAACTATCGGATTCTACTGTTTATCCATTACTTAGCTATCCCAACAATTCAACTATTACAATATTACTATGTTTCCAACCATTTCTCTATTACTATCATTATTTCCGCCATTTAACTATTGCGTTTAGCCAGCTATTTCAAATGTTTATTCATACTTTTAAAAGCTGACCATTTCAACTATCATTTATTACATTATCGCTAACTATTCCAACCGTTTATCTATTAAATATATTTAGCTAATTCAACAGTTTATTGGTACTATCAGCTAATTATTTTAACTTTTTTTTTAATCTATTTCTATTAGCTAGCTTCAAACCACACTTTTAAGCTAACTATTTCAACCATTTATCTATTACGTTTAGCTAACTAGCTACTTCAACTTTTTTTTTTACTTTTAGCAGACTATTGCAGCCATTTAGTCTGTTAGTTTTACTTATTTCAATTATTCTTTTACTTAAGTATTTCAACCATTTATCTATTTTAAGTATTTCACTGTTTTTAATACTTTTAATTGACCATTTCAACCAATCAATCCCTTACTTTGAGTTCATGCTTTAGCTAACTACTTCAACCATTTAGCATATGCATGATTTTTAGCTAACTGTTAGACCTCTCTGCTAACTTGCTCACTCATTCTCAATGGCAGCATGAAGGGTTAATTTCCAATTTATTTAATTTTCTTTCGAATTAGCTGAGCTACTCTACAAATTTTCCACGTAGCCCCTTGCAACTGCAGAACCCATGGGGAACAAGCACTGGCTAGGAATCACTCCTTTGCAGCATCTGCCCCTTTTTAGATAAGGTCTGTCTGTCTGTTAATATCCTGTTTTAAACCCTAAAGGCTGAGTAACGGCATAGGAGAGTAGAACGCTGGTTGTTCATTTTAATTTGGAAAGGCATGTATTTATATTTTATTCTGTAAAAAATAAGCTGCCTCAAAGTCACAGTCATTATAATTCACAGTCTGGAAGCCTTCATGTGCACATTCAGACAGACTTGTAATTTGTCACGGGTAAAGTGCTTCTTGTCTATGACATTTTCCCTGCGCACGTCTGCTTAGTGAATGACAGTCTCTCAAATATCAACTTAATCCAATAGCTCTCAGGTCATGAAAGATTCAGCGCTGGCTCGACGTGCTAAGAAAGCCAATGATCGTGTGCCTCGAGAGAAAGGTGCAAATAGAGTTTTTCCTTTTGCATACACAGACTGAAGTGCTTTATAACACCACCTCTCAAGTATCACGCTCCATGTGGAGCAAAATGGGCGGTTTACTGTGTAGAAATTGGTCCTGTAATTCTATGAGTTATTAAGTTAGAGTATGTTTGAAGAAAACATTTTCCATGTGTGATTGCTCATTTATCTCCTGTCACATGCCAAATATGTGTCAAAAAGATTATTTTTGGGTATTTGTATATCCCTTATGCCCCCTCTTTTAACTCAAACATATTTTTGATCAATATTCAAAGCAGAGTGTTTTTATGTGTCTTAAAACATGCCTGGAGGGGATCTTTAAGGATTATAGCTGTAGCTCGGAGGGCAGGGTGCATCAGAAAGGCTGAGGATCAGAGGTAGATGCTATCTTAAAAATGCTGTAAATCCAACTTGCTGAAGGTCAAGAGATTACATCCCTTTCATCGCTGTATTACAGAAAACCAGACCCAACTTCAGAAATAATTGTTTCAGTCAAAGGAAAGGCAAAAGAAGTAATTGCGGACATATTTTCTGGCTGCCTTCCAGTGCACAGAACACATGTGGCCAGGGTTCAGTTTCTAATGATTTAGCCCAGTCTATGTATTACATATCACCCAGTTGTTTAGAATGACAAAAGACACCCTCATTTATCTAGCTTAGTGTGTCTTGACTGCTCGTGAAGTTGCATAATGGTACAAAAAGCAGATCAGGGGTTTGGAGCACTTTGAAATGTAACTACCTCAACTGCAATCATTTGTTGTGCACGAGGTGAGAAAAACAAACCCACCGCGAAAAAGGGGTGGCATTGCAGCTGCTAATTAGTTAATTTTCCAGCGTTTTCCCGGCCACTACTTGAAATAATCCAGCTCTTTAAGCGATCATTTGATACATTGGCTGAGAAAAACAACTTCCCGCTCTCAAAGCTAGTCTTTTAACACTGCTTGAGGAGTGGAATGTAAACAAGTGAAATATCAGCGTTGAGAGGAGACCAACAGTTGTGTTTAGGGAGAGAAAATCTGTGAACTAGTTGCCAAGTTTCTAGCCATATGTCAGGCATTGAGGACACGGGCCTGGGAACAAGGCCAGGTCTGGGGGATGAGGTGCCGATGACTTTTAGGATGAGATTTTGGGTGTGTTTGTTAGTTATGGCTTGCTGAGAGTCATGTCTATGACCTGGATTTTGTAGATTTCCAGAACTGGTACATGATTCAGGGCCAGGTGGTTTCACTTTGCAACTTCAAAAGATGGTATTTTATTAAATAAGAGTCCAGACACACCTCTAAATGGGCTTTTTCATTATATTAGAAAAAATGCTTCACACGCACCCACACACAAACTGTAGCCACGTATTTTTTCTCTGTGGCACTGTTAAAGGACACACCTTTGTCTTTGGTCATGCCTGCTACTGTGCTGTGAGAATGTATTCGGGCTAATTTAATGCATATTTGATTTTCCTAGCCTTCAGCAAATTTCACCAGAGCCCTTGCCTTAATCCTCCATGCCCAAAAAAAACCTGGCAAGCTTCCTAAAAACCGTGTATGTCTCACATAACTGTCTGTGTCAAATGTAGAACTGAGAAGGGCAAGTTTAAAATAGTTTGCCCAGATAGATGAATCCAAGGTCGACACAGTCGCTGTAAGTACAGTAATCCTGTAAGTCCACGGCCTGAGACCTTGGAACTCACTGTAATATGGCATTATGCACAGCTCTGCCTCATTTTCTACTGTTTTTCTTACCCTTTTTTGCTGTGTCTTTGCCTTCTCCTAGTACGCAGCTGCTCTGATGAACCTCGGTGCTATCCTCCACCTGAATGGGAAACTTCCCGAAGCCGAGGCCAACTACCTGCGTGCACTACAGCTCAAACCTGACGATGCCATCACCCAGTCCAACCTGCGCAAGCTGTGGAACATCATGGAGAGGCAGGGACTCAGGATCAAGCATGGGCTCGGGATGCAGAAGAGCGACCTTTGAACTGAGAGAGTTGCTGAGGTCTTTCTTAAACGATGACGTAGCGTCCTCCAGAGGATGAATGACATGACATGACGGCATATGAAAGAGCTGGAGGCTAAACGCTCTCAGATTCCTTCGAGTTGTGGCCTGTGATGCTTGTGGAATACAGTATGAGGCTTGGCATGTCTGGGATTCAAGGGTGTTCAGCCCGATAATAAGTCACCAACAGTGCTGTGTGGTGGTTCAAACGACTAATGTCACCTTTTATCATTGCATTTTTTGTAATGCTCAGTTTCTAAATGACGTTCTAAAAGCAAATAACTGCAGAGGCATGAAGAAAAAATCATTATCATTAAAAACGTGGTTTTTTTAAAACACTTAATTTGATGAGGATAGAGCAACATTCGGCATCGTTGGGTGAATGAGTTTCATTTTGTCTTCCATGGTGCCAGCTGGTTTGTGTTAAAGAGGAATTCCACCAATTTTACACATCAAAGTCTGTTTATTGCATATGTGAAGAACATTGTAGAAATCCTTTAGTGGCTCCAGAGGGAGCTGCATGCAGGCTGATGAATTGCCTCAAGTGATGTCACTAGACTCAGCACCCGTTGGGGCTGAAGACGACAAGCTTAAAAGTGGAAAAATTTGAGGGTGTGTCATTAGAAAGATGTGAGCTTTAGGGACCTCTGTAGTCCACTCCTCATGCCTGGTTGAGGCTAGCAGATTGAGGCTAAATTAGCTGCTACTAGCATAACACACCAGAATGTCTGTCCAAACTGGTGCCAGTGGACTTGCAGACAAGATTAACTCTGGTTCCACTGCAGCGATTTTGATCCTTTTTCTTTTAAACTCTTCACCGTGAGTCCAGCAATGTTGTCAGAGTAATTCAGAATTAAAACCCTGATGAATTACCCTCAGGGTGCGCTCAACTGTAACTCTTAAGACAGCAAATGCATAACATCAAAGCATGCAAGTGCTTAGACGTCTTCAGGTACCACCCCGTAATCCCGAGCTGTACAGTAAATTGCTTCAATTAAAAGAGCAGGTGAAAACACACAGTACTCCACAGCCAGCCACATTCTGTTGTCCGAGTCACTGAAGAATGTTTGCACCTGGTGCATTTTAAACTCTTGTGACTGTAAAGATGATCATGAGAAAACTCCTCAGCGGTGCCAAAGCCTGCACTGAGTCTTTACGCCTCTTGTGCCAAGCAAGAACTGTTCTCATTTATGTGTTGTGTTCCTTGTGTCAGATGAACATGTTCCACTTCATGTGATCAAATGATCAAACTTAATTTATTAATACATGTTGTTTTATGTGAAAAAGCCAACACTGTGCCGTCTCTGTCACAGTAGCCCACCCCCTCTGATTTCTCCACATAGATAGGCTACAGTAGGCAACATGACAATTACATTAAAATGTTTTTTTATTTCCTTTTTTCTCTGTGCTCAGGGACATCAGGTTGTGTTTCCTGTCACAGAATGAGTCTGTGACACAGAGAGAGCTTCGTAAAAACGACGTTAGATGTTTTTGAAGATTGTGACGTTTGGTTAAATTATAGAAAATGTGTAGCTGAAAAATGTGTTGTGTTTTGTAAAGAAAAGTGAACCTTTTTCCATAATAAAAGACATGATTTTTGCTCTCAGCAGTGTGATGTGCTCCTGGACGCCTGTTCCTCTCCACAGTGTAAATTCAGTCAGCCAACCCACATGTATATTTATGAATACGGAGTATGCACACAGTTGATATTTGGCTTCCAGTCCTGTCACTGCATGCAAGCGTACACCTCCACCTGCTTCTCACAGTGATGAGATCAAAGTACGGCAGTGAGATAATATGAACCTGCTAAACCAGGCGACAAAAAAGAGGAAATATGCCAGAAAATACCCAAACATAAGTTTATTTCACCACTATAAGAATCGAGCATGAAGACATCAGGATCTATGTGCCAAAATATCCAACAGAGAAAACACCACATTCAGCCTCTGCAAACAGTCATAGCAGGAAAATCACAGGCACCATTAACACTGGTGGAATGTAACTAAGTACATGCACTATAATTAAGTACAAATATGAGGTACTTGAGTATTTCAATTCATGACACCTACACTTCAACAACATTTCAGAGGGTGGTATTGTACTTTTTACTTCACTATTCGACAGTTTTACTTTGCAAATGAAGATTTGACGCAAAAAAACATGAAGCGCCTTTAAACCATAATCCATAAATGATTAATTAAATGATTACTCAGTTAATTAGTTGATTCATCAGTTATCAAAAAAATTAATCACTGACTTTCGTTAACTGATTCATCATTTCAGTCATTTCTCAGCTAAAATCCCTGAAATGTTTCATGGTTTCATGGTCATAGTGACAATTTGCTTTTTTTTTTTTGGTCTTAAATTGCAGTTAAGTTCATCATTTTGACATTTCATCAGTAGTTGCAGCCCAACGCAACATATAGCAGCAGTAAAGTGTTATATATTGGATACACTGTGCTACACCCACTCACAGCGAGGATTTCTCTGCATTGAAGTGATAACACTTCCATACTTTTACTTTAGTGACATTTTCAGTGCAGGAGTATTTTTACAGAGTGGTATTAGGTGAAGAGTTTGAATATTTCCTAGTAATTAATAACAGGGATATCTGACGGGGAGCTGAGCCATCATTAACATGATTAATGATGTTAAAATGTCTGCTGTGAAAAGGTCTGTTCTACATGAGCAGCAGCAGGTAGCAGCACGCGTTTACAGCACACTTACAGTAAAAGAGCAGGGCGGCAGCAGCAGGCAGTACTTCTACTTGAGTATTATTTTCTTCTACTTCACTACATCTCAGAGGCAAATATTGTATTTTCTACTGTACTACATTTATTCTCTGGTTTGATGTTGTGGACTTCTGACAGTTCAAAATCATCTTTGTGAGGAATTCACATAAAATCAGGGAAAGTCTTGAGGAATCAAGCTGAATAAACAATGATAAGTATATTTTTTTGTGCTGTTGGAGAGGGCCCAGGGTCTCCAGCGCCCCAAACAGAACATCAGAGCTAAACAAACTGTCTTGTTGCATTGGATAAACACAGAGAGGAGTGTGTCATGTGAGTGTAGCAGTGACGCATCCGTCTTCCCGGACTAGTTTGCGGACTTTGTTCCTTTCAGTTGAGATTCCCGAATATATTTTTGAATGTTTGAAATGTTAAATAATTTAGAAAGGAAGTCATTTCTCTCCGGGGCCGTTACCTCGTCGTGGTTTCAGTGGAGTCGGAGAAGAATAGTGCCACACACAGTCTGTCTACACGACACACAGGCAGCTCTGTGAGAGGAACCACTAATTAGACTGAGTCTTTTCACAGACTCTACATGTTGATATCATCTGATCAAGCAGACATCAAAGAGGTTCTAATCACACGCCAGACTCCGAGCACACCAGGCTGTAAATATTTAAGAAGATATCAAACTCGACTCACTTATTGACTTGGAGGAACTCACAGCCCCAGTTTCAAACATTTCAAACTCGGAACTGGAAGCGAGCATAAATCTGTGAGGACAGATTTTGTTGTGCAATAGTAATAACACAGAATCAAGAATGTGTTTGTTATGCATAGATATAACATTATTTTGAACCCCCATCTGCAAGACTCATCACTGAATCCGCCCATAGGACCAATTACATCATGTACAACGAGAAAAACTACCCGCACAATGACAATAAACAGCCACATAAACAGGAACAAATGAATAATTATGTAAAAATATAAACAGAGGAGAGGGGATGTGATTTTCTTTCCCCAAATGAAATTGGAATATTTTGGTCCATAAAAATTATGAAATAATAAAAGACTTAGTGTGTCTGTGCGAGTGCGTGCACGTGGAATGGAAATGTTATGGATTTCTTATATTGACTGCAGTCAAATATTCTGTCTGATGCACAAATGTGATGAAATGCATCCTGTGATGGTGCGATGATATTAAAAACCTTTCAGGGCATAACTCAAAAATGAAGGTAACACTTCTAAAATTATTTCCATAGCTTAAGTTATTTCTATAAGTGGGACCTTGTTCACAGTCTCTATAGTGATGAAGCCAACTGCCTGTTAAGAGCTCCTATTTTTGCAAACCTGGTCCTATCTTTGAATCCGAGGTCACACTCGACATGCAATGAGGAAGCACGCTGATAACCTCTAATCAAAGGGGCAAATAGTCAGCAGGAGCCTCAGTTTCAGGAACTAGTGTGAATCAGTAAGTCTACTTCCTGTCTAATTACAGCTGAGAACCTCCTTTCCCTCAGTGAAGGCAGTCTGCGCCTCTTTGTGCTCCTCACACCTAACCACCAATTAACTGTAAGCTGCCTTTGTCAGTCAGAAGATGAAAGTTTTTCACACATGGAGGCTACATGTGTGTTCAGGCGTTCCATACATGGTTCAACAGCTGGGCCTGCATGTAGAGTAAACCACTAAAACGACACAATAGGGAAGGAAGTTCAGCTGGCCCGTGACGAGATGAAAGATTTCCTCCCACCGCTCGGTGCGACGCCTGCAAGGGGAGTAGTGCAAGCTGACGGCTGGTGTCTGATGTCTTTCATTAAACTGGATATGGTTTAATTGAACAATGAGAAATAAAAATAATTATTCAATTAATCAGTTATTAAAAGAATACTGATATTCTCTTACAGGTGAAAGATCAGTTTGGCTATTTGGTCCAATTGGTCCTATTCAGAATACTACTGTGACATAATATATACTTAAAGTATTGGAAATAAAAGTACTAATTGTGCATAGAAATGGTCCCGCTGGCTGATGTATTATTATAATGACATTATATAATAATACTAATGCATGAATGAGTAGGAAGCCTTTTACTGTTGTAGCTGGTCAAGATCAGTCTGAGGTTTCATGAGATGATTAATGAAAAAAAAAAAAAGTTTTACTGCACAAATGTGTGCTTTTAAGGACTTGATGGACTGTGAGAAGTTCAGAGGGGAAACGTCTCTTTGATGGAGCTGCTAACTCTCATTAACATCTGCATTTTTTGTAAAGGGTCACAAGCTGGAAAGGCTGAACCACTGGTTTAATCTTTGTCTTTCAATGTCTCGTAAAGTAACTAGAAACTCCCTCTGTTGAATAAATGTGGAGGAGTGAAAAAAAGATGTCATGGAGTAGAAGTAGCATGAAATTAAAATACTCAAAAATACCTCAAAATTGGACTGACATGGAGTACTTGAGTGAACATATTCCCTTTCCACCACTAGATAATAACCACTGGCTGTGACTCTAATGATGCTTCCAGGAGCACGACTGCTGGCTTTTTGGAAATATAACGATGAGCTTTTGGCTCCCTCTGAAGGAGTTTTGTGCAGAAATAATGGCCAAAATGTGCCAGTGGAAACCGCTGAATATAACGTGGACCAGGCAGTGCTGACCTGTGCCAGAAGTTCAACCGCTCGTTTCTGAAATGTCGCACGTGTCAACAGCGCCCTCTGCTGACACTTTCTCTGAAGCACGTTTCCTTCCTCTATTTGAACAGATGCTGGAATAAATAATGATTGCCCTGTCAGTAAGATTTACTGTAAATGGAGGAGGTGGATAAAACAAGCCTGTTGGAAACCCAAATTCTAGTCACATAAACATAATGATATATTGAATTCTCTATTTATTATTGCAGCAGGAACGGTTCAAACTCCAGCAACATTTCCAGTATTAAAAGGTCAGTGCAGGTATGGTGAGTGCTTTTGTTGTGAAAGGACAACATCTGTTTAGACGTCACTGATTGGGGTGTGTTGAAAATTGACTCAGCAAGGAGAGCAGTGCAACAAGTTTCGCTCTCCTCCCTCCTGTTTAATGTGTGTGTTAATGGTTTAGAGGCAGATCTACTGAATGTGCCATTAACTGAGTCTTCTTCACTCATCTGAGTATATACTGTTGTTGACTGATATTATCAGAAATGAAAGAAACCTTATTAGTTGAAAATATATAGACACATGAGATTTAAAAGTATTAAAAACTAAGAATTTTCTCACACTTTGAGCCAAAAAAAAAAAAGCCTTAATTTGCAATGAGTATGATTCCCCTCCTCTATTGGTAACATCACATAAATGGGTTTGCTGTGATGTCACCTGGCCAGCAGTGGGGAACTGTGATATCCATTAATGCTGTGATCTTGAAACTGCTGTCACTTTAGACTGTTTATCTCCAGTAATAATACAGATGATGACAAGATGGCTCAGGAATAAACACATGTAGACTTTGGTTTGGTTCTCCCAGGAGAGGAACTTTATTGATGAGGCTCTTCAAAAAGAAATCTGTGTAACGTGGGGTCGACCTGGAAATAGTGAAATTTGTAAGACTAAGTTATGCAGGAGAAACTGTCACTCAGCCACGGCACATGCTCCACGTCCTCTCTGGACTTCATCGGTACTGAATCACATACTCTGGATATATTTGATTGGGGTCAAAAATAACAAAAACAGTGGGATGCTGGATGTCATTCACACAGCTGTCGTGAGTGTTTTCAGAAATCCCATGATCAGGCTTTAGGAAATGTGCTTGTCCAACATTTGATTTCCCAATCATCACCCGAGCCAGAAATATTATTTTAGTGTATTCACCGTTTAGGCCTCGCGTTTCCCCGCCATACACAGGCAACGGATCCGTGCTCTCCCTGCTGTACTTGTCCGCATACGTCGCATACTTTGCAAAATATATTCCTGAATAAAAACAAAGAAAGTCAGATCAACAGGGGAAACGCTGGTGAACAATGTGTAGCTGCACAGAGAGATATTACAGTATCGTTTAAGTTACCTTTGCCATATATGTGTCCGTGTTGTCCAGTTAGCCGTAAATCAAAGTTATGCTTGCAAATGTTGTCAACATTTTTGATTTGTGTCCCATGAAAGAGTCTTCTCTCTTGAACGTCTTTGACGCCTTGAATTCTCATCAACTGTTTCTTTTTCCTTTGACACAAACAAAGAGAGGGATCAGTTTGATGACAAAGTAGGGGAATGGTGAAGGGAATGGAGACCACTCAGAGACCAACCTGCAAAAGATATCCCACAGGTCCAAATTCTGTACCCTGCTGATGGATACGATGGATCTGTGCAGCAGCCCCTCGTTCCTCACGTAGCCTGCCACACACTGATACTCGGGGGTGAGCTCACTCAGAGGGATTAACTGTGAAATACATTCAAAATGCACATTTAATAAAGGCTTCAGCTATCATGCTGCTTTTAAAATGATAGGGTTCAAGTCTGTCACTTTGAACTTTCATTTAGCGTCACCTGATAAGGACAAGCTGGATCAAACTTTTCCCAGAAGACCGGCGAAGCACTGAAGCAGGAACAACTGTGGGAGGAAAGAGTTAACAGGAGGGATTGTGCTCAGTTTCACTTTCATTTTGCATGAAACCATACTGACTCACGACTCACAGCTGTGAGCGTCAATCATCTGTTATAAGCCTGTTTTAAACCTCATTTCACCTTCTCTCAATGTTGCAGCCTCGATGGATTCTTCTTTGCCTCCCCGTGTTGAGGTCAGTCCGCATCATTGCTGCACAAGAACACAGAAGTCTTGACAAGCAAGTCCTTCAGTTTCGTGAGGACATAATGTGAAGAACAAAATGTGGTCGCTTACCTGAGAAATCGAGCTTGCTGTGACAGCTGGATGAAGATGCGTCTAAAACTGCTTTTGGGTTTCTTTTGTAGTACAGTTCAATGTCCTCACTCGATAGGGGGTTCTCGGGGTCGTCCTGCAGGTTGGACACAACACCTCAGACATTCTGCTCTTTGTACATTTTCCTAAAGCTTGACTGAAATAAAAGATGTTCACTACAGTTTACCTCAAATCTGTGCCACCGTCCACAGTCAGCCAGGTAGTACCAACACCACGGGGTGTCCAGCGTGTCCATGTCTTCCATGTCTTCATCCACCCACATTGTCCTGACTGATTATATCACAGCTCAAGCTAAATAAATGTTTCAAACCTCCTCTCCCTGATCCACTCAGGTATCTATTAAGGCTGATATTGCATTAGTGACTCAGATGAATCAAGTGGCATCAATGGCCACACCTCTGAGGGAGGCCGGCTTTCCTCTTCTTCTCTGAGATATGTCCTCAAAGAGATGCTTCAACATGCTTTTGTTGAAAACTTTATTAGTCGTAACGTGCAAATTACACACATATAGCTCCACACACCCCCACACTTACACACAGTCTTTGAGGCTTAAGACACAGGGCTGCTTCTTCGCTTGCCTGCATTCACTATGAGGAAACTCACAAGCTGCTGTGGATCCAATCTCGTGGAAAATGTAGAACCCTCGACGCTTTTGTTCTCCTCCTCACTCAAAAACACACAATCACACAATGAATTCAACAAACGCACACAGCAAAGCGGTATCACATTGTTTAGTTGAATTTCAGTACAGTACTATACATGTGCTGGCTACATTCTTTTTCTCTTTTTTTCATAGATTTACACCAAGTGCAAAAATAACCTGCTTATTCCTTTAAGGAAAGATGTTAGCAGGCGGTGAAGTCAAACAAACTTTATCTTGTTCCAGTTTGGGCTGAAGGACAAAATTCAACCTCAGTCGCTGTCGAGTCTTTTTCGAGATAAAGGACGATGGTCAGAAACACACAGAGACATATCGCTCAAGGACCACAAGTGAACACGACATCAAGACTTTATGTCATTGTGACACAATTACAGAGCCTTTCATGGAAAGGGGGGAAAAGTGCACTGATGCATGTTTAAAAACCATGTAGAGGTAGAAGCGTTTTCTTCAACAAAAACAAAAAAATCAAATCCATGCCTACATAATACATCGTACTAGGTACACACAGATGTGGATGTCACTAACTGACGCATCACGGTGCTGAATGAGAGAGCGGGAACATGTTTTTGGTTTTTGTCATTTGGAATTATGTCGACATGACTTGTAAATAAGCTCATGCGTGGCACTGTGGATGTGAAGGAAGGGCTGTGGCTGATGGCAGGACATCGCCTCTAACCTACAGGCTGCAAGTGCCGCTCTTATTTTTAACGACTGTGCACAGATATTGAACAAGCAAGCACAGCTTTTCTGACAAAACTGCCACAAGAGCCCATCTTTAGTCAGTGTCTCAATCTTCACAGATCACAGACACATTCTAACCATATGAGCCGGTCTTCGAATACACTGTACAGTATACAAACTATACACAAAGCCTTTATTGTCTCGTTGATTTTCCCCAAAGGCACTTTAGATGACTCATGCTCCAGTTAGGCACTGGATCCGCTGAGGGAAAAGCAAAAATCCCTCCAGCTTCTTCCCTTTATAATCCCGTCATCTGATTCTGCATCCAACAGTTTGAGATCCAGCCTCTATAAAAAGAAAGACGTACACATCTTCTTGTTTCAGGCTTCAATAGAACTCAATCAGATACTCTGGGTAAATCTGATTGCTGTCAAAAATGACATAAATCTTTGGGTTGGCCATATCGTCCACGCAGCTGTCGTAGAAGTTGGTGAAGCTGGCATCCTTGGAGGGCGGTCTGCAGTACATGGGATGACCGACCGTGTATTCTCCGACAAGCACTCTG
Organism: Chaetodon trifascialis; assembly: GCF_039877785.1. Taxonomy (NCBI): domain Eukaryota; kingdom Metazoa; phylum Chordata; class Actinopteri; order Chaetodontiformes; family Chaetodontidae; genus Chaetodon; species Chaetodon trifascialis. The sequence goes on along the minus strand of NC_092077.1, from coordinate 13,819,456 downwards.
GCCAGGAACATGGTCTTGTAGGGCGGCTCACTGGCAAATATTGGCGGGGCGAGTCCGTGTCTCTGCAGGGTGGTGTTGTGCTTCCCTGTGGTGTGGCAGAATTTACTGGAGTATTTGGCATCCCGGGCAAAGTAGCTCCCTGTGTGAGGGAAAATTGAACAAAGTGTTAAAATCAGCTCCCCCCAAAAAAGTGAATTGTCTCATGATGTCACATCACAGCACAGAAGGATCTACCTTTGCCGTAGACATCGCCATGGCTCCCTGTCAGCCGCCAGTCAAAGTTAAACGTACATATAGCTTGTATGTTGCTGTGCCCTGTGCCATGAAACAGCATTCGCTCCTCAATATCCAAAGTGCGCTTGACTTTTCGCAACTGTGTTTTCTTCCTTAGGGGAGAATCATGGAATGACAACAACAACACAGAGCACTGATCACTTTGTTTTTAAAGTGTGTTATCAAGCTGCACGGGGCTGCAGGGATGTGCTCAAAACTACGCTAAAAAGACAAAATCTATGAAATGATTCAGGAAAAGTGAGAGAATGCTCTCAGGCGGGTTTCATTCTGCTGATTTACTCCGACAGAAGAGGAGCTGTGTCTGGAGTTTTTTTATGCACCACATAAAAAAATTGTCCTACAAGTACCCAAATTAATATCAGAATCCTCTGCTAACACACAAGAGCACTTTGGACAACGCGCTGTTCACTCATCACAACTAAGTACCTGCAGAAGAATTCCCATAAGTCCAGGTTCTGAATCCTCTGGATGGATTTGACTGGATGATCCATGGTCCTTTCATACAGTCTGGCGACTTCTTTAAACTCGTAGGTGTCTCTTCCGAGCTGGATGAGCTGCAGAAACACAATCGCACGCACAAACAGGGAAAGAAATGGTGAGTTACTGAGTTCAAGCTTGGTTGGAAAGTAAAATGGAATGACGGAAGAGCGTAAAACAACTGTGAACAACGAATTTTAGGTCTGTTTTCATGGCACATCTTTTAAGAAGTGGAATCAATTCTGTGATTTCCTTGAACTTAAAGCTTCTACAGTCATTCGTTGTGGGAAAATAACCCAAAAAAAACCCATTGCCAAGACACCAGCAAAGATCTAAGTGGAATATTCCCAGCACCTTTTCAATGTGAACTTCGAAGAATCTCATTCTTCTAGAGCAAAACACAAACCCCACCCACCACCAGCGATGCGTGTTTGTGTGTGTACCAAGTGTGCGTCCCAATAATGTCTCATTTAACTCACCTGATAGGGCTCATCTGTGTTGATTCTCTCCCAGTGACAGGGAACAGGCAAGGCAAGATTATCACAAATAAACCTGACAGAGGACGAGAAGGAGAGAGAAGAAGAACAGCATCTGCATTATGTCAGTAGACCGATGTCATTCAGGAAGAGCATGCAATGCAGAAAAAAAAACCCTCTGCTATGGTACAACCCCAGTTCCTAAAAAGTTTGGACGCCATGTAGAACATGAATAAGTACAGAATGCAATCACGTGCAAACAAACTGTTTACTGACAGCGGTTTAATATTCTTTATACAACTGGCAGCGTTTGAGAATCAGGGTTGTATTTGTGTCTGATGCAGACATCGTCTTTTGTCTTGTGATTATGGAGACCACATTCCAGGGTCAGCTGCAGGGCAGCTCCCCGTTCAGCTGGTAGGATTTCAAGGTTTACGTCACGGATTCCTGAGGTTAGCAGCTGCTTGTACGATGCGCTTTCGTTTACATGCCCTGCTCATAACATCTTGTCTTTGTTAAGATGAAGGGATAAATTGAAGACAAAGTTCTAGAAATGTCACCAAATCTTACCTGAAGCCAGTTGCAGAGTGGAGGGAGCGTTTGATTGGCCGCTGCTTTCCTGTCGTTACGTTTATCTGCCGCATGACTGGTGAGGAATTTAATCAAGATTAGAGCCACAGGAACTCATAGCCATGCATAATTTATGAAACAGGATTAACAAGAAATCTTCAGCAGAACTCTTGACTGCTACAGCTCTGAGGGCTGAATATTGTCTGTGTGATGATGTACCTTCAGTCTCACTTTACCTGAGAAGTCCAGCCTGTAGGTGTACTTGGCTGTGTAGAATTCCATGACACCTCGCTGGTTTCTGTTGTAGCACTGCTCGATCTGAGCGCTCGTCACGGAGCAGGCTGCACTGGGATCGATCTGACAGGGAAATGGAGGAACGCAAATTAGTCAAAAGGAGAGCTGAAAAGATGATCGATACGTTGATTGCCAGAAAATTAATTGTGTTTATGTGATACTAAATTACATATTGTTGAGTTTCGGTCTGTTGGTCAGACTGCAAAACAAGTCCTCTGAGTTTAGTCTGACTGAAATTAAAACAAAACAACAAATACTGAATTTACAACAAAGATGAGAAAATGTTTGACAATCTGGCTCCACAAATAACTTGAACTGATTACTGCCTGATTGGTTAATCAACTAATCACTGCAGCTCCACTAATTTCTAACTAGTATGCAAAGGTCATGGGTGAATGCATTAACAGAAATGCTCTCATCATTTGCCACTGACTTCCAATGTTCCAGCCAACCAAAGTCTACACCCAGAAATTTTACTAACAAATGAGGACTGACATTAAAACCTGCAGACTTTGATTCTCAATGTCACATGATTAGAGACCCAGGTATCACCAGGGGAGGGGCAACAGGCGGAGAGTGCAGCATCAGGACTACTGCAAAGTGTATGGTGATATGTAAAGTTGCCAAGTCCTGTGAAGTACCTCAAACATGTGCCACACCCCACACTCAGCCAGGTAGAACCAGCACCAGTTGGGCTCTGAGGTGTCCATCTCCTCAATCTCTGCGGACTCCTCCTCTGACGATCTGATGGCTAACATTGCTGAATCTGAAATGAATACGTGAAAACACGCGGACACACTGAAAACACGACAGTAAAAGAGCAGCTCAAATAAAAAGAGTTATGGGGGGTGAGGGGAGGGGAGGAGAGGACTAACGTGGGGTTTTGTCCCTGTGACAAACCTAACGTCAAGAAGCTGTTTTTAAGCCATGGTCGTGAGGGCATTTCATCTTGTAAACAAATTCAAATGATAACAGGAAATTGCCATATCGAGCTAGCTATCATTAGCGGCTGCCGCACCCGACTCCTGTCACCTCTCCGGGTATCTTACCAGGTTTCAGGCTGCCTCTAACTGGGTCCCTGTCCTTATCGGGATATAAATCCTTCATGCATAATGAATAACTCAGCACAAAGACCGCACACTCGGAATGAGAAGGGATGACTAGCGCTACATAACATTTTCGTTTTCCTATGCGTTGTTTACTTTTATTTCCTGGTTGGTTACGCACGAAGCGTCATTGCGTCAATGTGATGTAACGCCTCCTTTTCTATTTAACGCTTGTGCCCTGAGTTTGTCCTGACAGGTGGACAATGTATACTGAAATCTCATCAAACAAAGCGGGTTAATCAGTTTAAATTTCGAATATGTATATCAATAGATATCTATAGCGTAGATAGTTATGACATTAGGTTGTGTGTATAGAGGTGGACGCCTGGCTTACAGCGCCTGTGCACAGAAATATATCCAAGGTGCATATAGATTTTTATGTTGGGAACCTAGATTGTGGACCATTTTACAGCTTATTACTCAAACAGTTTTTTTCGGTTTGTATGGATTCATTGTAAAAGAAAAAGCAAACAAATGAACAATGGCGGAAAGTCAACAACCAACTACTAGATACTTACCTTGAGTTGTTTTTTTTGTTTGTTTTTTTTTTTGTATATTTTTAATTCTGTGCCAGTTTATATGTAATCCTCTACTTTTCAGTTACATTTCACATCTGTAGCTACTTTATTTTACTCTATTTCCTCCCTATAATAAATATAAATTCTAGTAAATATGCCTAGATTACTTTGCGAAATAACATGTAAAAAAACAAAAAACAAAAACAACAAAACCCGCTCAGCTTATTAAATACGATGCATTTGAGACCTACGTCCACATAACACATATGCAGTAAATAACCCACGACTGTAGAGAACTAAAATGGTGCATTGATTCTGCATAATTTGCTTCCGAAATACATTTTGCATTTGTTTCTTCTGCATTTTTTTTGCACGCACGATTGCACATAAAACATCTGTATACGTCTTGCGCAAAACTTCCCAAGTCCATGGGAACAGCCATTGCGTGTGTTTGTGTGTGTGCGTGGGTGTATACGATATTCTTTAGGACACACCCCTGTTTAGAATAAAGGTTTTCTTGGAGCGTCTCTCCTTCAGTCCAGGAATTTATTGTCGGCGCCCACTTCAAGCTCACGGGTGAGTTACATGCATTCAGATCCTTTTCCAAAAGCTAGAAACATTTCATTGTTTTGTTTCTTGGACGAGTTTTTTTTTTTATTTTAACCTTCAGCACAAGTAAATTGATCATTTCTTGAAGTCATCTGCAGTTGTTGGCATTTGGGCGTTTGGTTGACATGACCAGAGGATACTACAGTGTGAGCTATTAGAATAAATATGGGAACAATCAATGAAATGGCAAAAGCCTCAGTTCTATATGGAAGAGGGTTCCTGTGATTTGCATTTCACTTGTGCTTATTATGTGTGCGTACAAAAGACTGAGCGACCATGTCTGAAGAAACAGTCAGAGGGGCTCCTGTCGGAGACCCCGGCCCAGATAAGAAGATTCCTGAGGAAGGGGTTCATCCAAGGGGGAAATGGGCCAACAACAAGGAGTTCCTACTCTGCATGACTGCTGAAATCGTTGACCTTGGGAGTATTTTGAGTTTTCCCTACCTGTGCTTCAGGAACGGAGGAGGTAAGGGACTGAATGCAAGTTGGGATTTTTGCTGGCTGTAATGTAGAATAAAGGCTGCTGAGGTTTAATACAAGCATTGCAGATGAAGGCTGAGGATGTGTGTGTGTTGTGTTGTGTCCACAAGCAAGTTTGGTAAAATGGAAAATCATGCAATCTCACTGGAATTTCACTCATTACAAACTATTATGTGGAGGATTTATATATATGTATGTATGTATGTATGTATGTATGTATGTATGTATGTATGTATGTATGTGTATATATATGCGTGTGTGTGTGTGTGTGTATGTATATACATACATACATACATACATACACACACACACACACACACACACACACACACACACACACACACACACACATATATATATATATATATATATATATATATATACACACACACACACACACACATACATACATACACACACACACACACACACACACACACACACACACACACACATATACATACATATATATATATGCATGTATGTATGTATGTATGTATGTATGTTGTATATATGTATGTGTGTGTGTGTGTGTGTGTGTGTATATATGTGTGTGTGTGTGTATATATGTATATATATGTATATATATATGTGTGTATATATATGTATACACACACACACACACACACACACACACATATATATATATATATATATACACACACACATACATACATACATATACATATATACATATATATATATAGTGTTTATCTGCTTGTGTGCAGCATGCATCAGCATCAGTGGAGCTCTAACACATGACTCTTCTTCATGGGTATCTACTCGCAGGTATCTTTTTCATCCCTTACTTTGTGCTCCTCGTATTCTGTGGCATCCCTGTGTTCTTCCTGGAGACGGCACTTGGCCAGTACACCAGTGAGGGTGGTGTGACTGCCTGGAGGAAGATATGCCCCATGTTCCAGGGTAAAAACAAGGCTCTGTCCCAAGAGTTAGTCAGTAGACATGCAGGAAATGCATGTCTTTCATTGTGCTTTCTTCATTGTTATTAGGAAGATATAGCTGTTTGCATGCTGGTATAAACTAAAGATATACATTTTCAATGTTTTAATCCCCAGAACAAAAACACCACACACATATTCAAGACTTGGTAAGATGTTTTACCACCTCTTCAAAAGTTCAGGAGCAGTCAACCCTCAACAATAGCTGCCTTGGGCATCCACTGTTTGAGGCTTGTTTACACTATTATCTTAAAAACGGGGAATATATTGTGGAAGGGAGTGTCAAATGCTGACACTGCTGGTGGTTGACTGGTTCAAACAAATGCTTCTGAGGAGAACAGTAAGGCACTATAAGGCAGATATGTATGTATAGCTAAGCTTTGGAGACTAGAAACCAATCTGTTGCATAATACAGAAGAAGACAGCCTTTCACTAACTGCGTGCAAAATAACTGTTTCCTGCAGGGGTGGGGATTGCATCACAAGTGATTGTGAGCTATCTGAATATCTACTACATCATGATCCTGGCCTGGACTCTCTTCTACCTGTATAACTCCTTCAAGAGCCCACTGCCCTGGTCCACATGTGACAACATGTGGAACACTGGTGAGAGCTACTCGATGACAAATCAACGCTGACGTGTTCAAATACGTCTGCTTTTGATATGTAGTGTGCTGACTGCTTTCTTATAGACCTCAGAGGAAGCACAAGAACCATTTGCATACGCATCTGAACACTTCGAGGTGTGCAACCTTCAACTCACCTTCTTCTGTCTTTCTTCGACCTCTCAGATTTATGTCACAGTCACCTTAGCGTCTTTGCCAACCCCCATTTGTTTCAACCGGACTCCAACTGGTCATTCCTAAACAACGTCACCTCCCCTGACTACTTTGAAGACATTACTTTAATGTAAGTTGTTATGAAGTGTGACTGCAGAGCGGGAATCCATCATATTGATGTAATACATACAAAGAAATAATAAGATGTATGAGATTAGTGTTTTCTTCCGTAGTTGCAGCCAGCAGCTTTGGGACACACCCTTGCTTTTATGTGTTCAGTGTAACAGGTTCTTACAGGTTCAGGTTCTTACATCTGTTACATCAAGATTAACTGCTGTCTTGGGACAGTTTGCAGTTGAAAAGTACACCCAATAAATCTAACCACCTTATCAGACCATAGTTTAAAAGTGGCTGAAAAAAGTTTGGCGTCAAATAGTAGAAAAACACTGTATTGAAACATAACAAGGAATAATCGTGGGAAAATACGCTTACTTCCCTTCTATCGTAGAGTTAGTTGAGAGGTTTGATACCACTGTTGTGTAGTAAATATGAAGCTGGAGCCAGCAGCCGGTTAGCTTAGCTGAACATGAATACAAGGGGAAACAGCTACTGTAGCTTGGCTCTTTCTAAAGCGAACAAAATCCTCACACCAGCACCTCTAAAGCTCGCTAATTGACACGTTGTGTTTGTTTACACTGGCAATAGTCGCGTTTTTTGCTTTAACGTATCATTATGAAGCAAATGTTGATTGCACAAAATGACGGCTGACTGGCAATCCAATCCAACTGGCACCTTTTCTGCATTCATGTCTCCATTAGAGATTAAATGAATGGATGAACTCGCTCCTTTTCTCTTAATGTTTTAATACTACTTTACTCCCTCCTCCACTTGGATGCCAACTGCTGCTGTAGGTACTTTTTGCGCGAAGCAATACTATTCTCAGCGAACATGCCTCTCTCTTCTTTCTTATGTCCAAAGTGGCAAGTATTACTCAAGTGGTACTCAAGGACTACTTTAGTACACGTAATTACACTTGGGACATTCCTCAAAAAGTAAATTGAAGTATACTATTTTTTCACCTGTGATGATATTGATGACGGTATGTGTTTATATAAATAACGTACTGTTGTCCGTTGCATTATGATCAGCTTTCACCTAAATATCAATATCACTACTGGTCTCAGAAATCCAGTATCGGTCGGGATATAATGGGCCGGATTATATCTTCATCATGGTATTGATTTTTTTCATCTAACTCTCAGCAAGAAGGAGAATAAGTGTATTTGAGTAATAATGATAAAATAGTACACTTCATTTTAAGTACAGTAGTGAACATGTTTTATTAATGATCTGTGAGTTCATTAAAACTGAAAAGAACTGACTGGAAGCTAAAACAAGTGCTGTTCAGAATCATCATTAGATTGAAGTATCTTTTTATGTTTCCAGGAATGCAACTGAGCCTTTACTGCATGGCATCACACCGGAAAAGGAGTTCTGGATGTGAGAAACACACACACTCACACACTTATCTTCTTAACACATGAAAAGAGCTTCGACAGTAATATCATCCTCCCCCGTGTGCTAGTCCTCGGGTCGAACATTCCTCAGCAATAACTCTCAATGCATCCGAAATACCAAGAGGCCATCTTTACCGCCTGGAGTCAACGTGATGTTGATGGTCAACCAAAACCACCGAAACACAGCAGGAAAATGAGCCTGTTACATTCCTCTGAAGCCACAAATAACTAATCACCACCACATTATTCAACCCCCAGTTTTAATCAAAAGCAGCCTGCCTCTTTGTTTTTTCCTCACTTTTACGTATTTTCAAACTGGGCTGCTGCTCCTCACATGATCATCTCCTGATCTGTTGTGACAGCACACATTGGGAAATCACTCAGCTCCGTACAGCCACGCTGCATGATGAGAACAATATGTACTTTTATAACACACACTGAAACTGTCCAAAATAAACGAAAACAGATTAAAGCAGCTGTATACATGATGCAGATGTTTGGCCCTTTTCCGTCGTATTTAAATTTGTTTCCACTGTCATGGTTACAGTAAAAGGAAACTTGGCTTTCAGGGCATTCTTCTCATGATGTTAAGTCATGACACATTTGCAGCAGGCTGTGTTGTGGCGGGTGAAAGCTTTAGAAAGAACAAAGTGTGTTTGCATGCCTGCGCGCAGTCATTGTCTGCTTATTAGACGCAGAGCATGCAGTGTTATTTATACGTTTACGTGTCTGATGGCTTCCTCACAGAAACCGCGTGTTGAGAATGTCAGATGACATGTCAATGACACCGGTACACTGGGATATGGCTCTGTGTCTCCTGCTTGCCTGGGTTATGTGTTACTTTTGCATCTGGAAGGGAATCAAATCCACGGGAAAGGTGAGTACTGCTTTGTCAATGTAACGTCTTTGAGTTGTACTTCATCCAACTCACCTTTGTCACTGTTTCTTAACCTCTCAGATTTCTGTCACTTTTACTTCAGGATGGCGTTTTAGCGCCTCTCAGCTCATTGTTTTAGTTTTACGCCCCACATCTTCAGGCGTGCAGATTTCAAAATGAATTCAGGTAAACCCACTGTACGCTACATGGCAAGCATCAGACAGACAAAGGTGGCAACTAGCTGTTAGCATAGAGGAGTATTTAGGAGGTGAGAGTCAGTTGGTGGAGACCAAAATCCGAGCAGAAGGAGTGTGAATAATGCCTGTACAGTCACTACGTGGCCCACATGTTCTAACACATCAACTTTATAGGGTGGTAATATGTTGATGTGGGGTTTTCAGATTTTTCTGCTGTTCTGAAATGTGGATACAGGTTTAATGGTAAGAGTGAGTGCTTGTGTGCACATATGAAATCATGACCTACCTGTTTGCATGCATTTTTTTGCAGGCTGTGTACGTCACTGCTACCGTCCCCTATGTGTTGCTGCTCATCATCTTCTTCCGCGGAGTGACACTCCCAGGAGCTGGGGAGGGACTGAGGTATTACCTCATCCCTGACTTCCACCTCATCTTCCAACCAAGAGTAAGAGCTGTTCTTGTTTGCTTGAGATACAACATTACAGACGCAGTACACAGACTTTCTGAAGTAAACATGTGAACGTATTAGAACTTAGGGCACTGGCCTCACGACCAACCAGAGCATCATTTGTGTCTTCATTTCACAATCCTCAGTCTTTCTTCGAATCCTCTTTCTTCTAACAGAATGAACTCAGTGTCCTGTTACGCCCCCCCCTTCCCCTGGCCTCAACTCTTGTTTCCGGTCCCAAGGCAGAGTATTAACAAGAAAAGCAAACCAAGATCCTTTCTGAGTGAGAGACGTCTGTCAAAGAAAGCTTTCCCCTTGAGTACCTCATAGAAAGTCAGTATTACTTGCTTTAAGCTAAAACCAAAGTCTACCATCTTTGCAAGTTATTGATTTTTATTTTTGTGAGAACCAGCACTCTGCGTTACATTTTTACACCAGATGTGTTATTCACTCTGCTTAATGATGTCACTTCTAAAGTGAACGTGGAATTAAACAGAGGCTTATTTTTGAATTACTTGGCATGCTTTTGCATAATGACAGCATCTGTTTCTGCCAGCAAGAACAACGGCTGAAGACAAGGGGTCTTTCTTAGTCATCACATTCCACCCCCCCCGGGTATTTCTCTCTTACTCTGTCTGTCTCTCTGTCTTCCCCTTGAAAGTCTGCAGCGTGACTCTCAGCTTCATGGTTCAGATGCGTTCACCAGAGGGTTCAGCCTCAGAGTCCATCTTTGTGGATGATGGGGGTCACTTCCTCTTCTTCTGTGGGCATGTGGATGTGAAAGCCGGCATGTGTTTGTGTGAACATTGCTGTGAGTGGTCGTGAAAAAAGCGCGATATGTGGCTGCACCTCAACCAACCCAAAAAAGACCACGACTCATGGAGCCCTGAACAGCTCTGTACCATTGTGGGAATCTTATCATGAAAGGAGGCAAAGGGAAAACTGTGAAAGTGTTATTTCAAGTTATGTCGAAGCAGGTGAAAGCAGTTATGGGACAGAGGGCAGAGTTATGCAATGCCATATGCTCTTAAAAACAGCTCTGTTTCTAATGAGTTTTGCTTTAGCATGCAAGTGCCTGTTTTGCTTCGAACCACAGAGGAAATCGTAATAGAGTTCTGGCCCGCATCTGGGGTCCGTTTAATGTGTGAATGTGTCTCCTTTTGTCCATGTGTCAGTGTGTGGATCCTTATGTAGAGCAGCCAAGAGGACTTAAATAAAACACACAACAGCTTCCTTTATCCAGTCAAATGTAAAGATCCTTTATGACAGACTCCAGCCTCCATTGAGGAATAAGCCGGGCCAACCGTGGGGCCAAAGCAGGGGCATGTACCATGCCAACACTATGTCTTCGTGGGCGAGACTTACACCGCTGTAGTGCTGCTAATGTTAACCAGATGCTGCTGGAACGAGAGCCCATAGACAGACATTCCTGTAAACAAGCCCGCCTACACCCACAAACCTAAATGCTCACATATACAAACGCACATGTGGTGCACACTCACTCACATAGTGTCACAGAAAGACAAAAGTAGACATTCTGCATGCCTGTCTAATGTGCACTTCAACACAAATTCACAGGGATTGAATCGTTATTGACACTGGCATAAAGCAAAGCTGTTTGTTATTGTACAGTTTAATTGTTTTGACCTGACAAATTATTTTTTTTATTGCCTTGTTAGGAAAGAAGTTGATGGAAAGCACATGCTCTGGATTATATAATCAACTTTCAAGGTGCCGCTCAAATGTTTCACCTGTCAATCTCTTACCCTCTCTAGATATGGTTTGATGCAGGGATGCTGGTGTTATACTCCTACGCCACATGTACGGGAGTGCTGACCACTCTGGGAAGCTACAACAAATACAAATACAACTGCTACAGGTCAGCATCCTCACACACCGACACGTCGCTCTTACAGTTACAGTTTTACATTCACATGACAGTGAGGACTTTTTGTTCTTGCTGTGTTACAGGGACTGCTTAGCACTATGTTGCGTGAACAGTGTCACCAGTATCTTTGCTGGTTTTGCGGTGTTCTCGGTACTGGGGTTCATGGCTTTTGAAATGGATGTACCAATATATGAGATTGCTGCTGCTGGTGAGTTAATTGTGTTTTCATCATCTTCATCCTTTTTTTTCTTTTTTCTTTTGTTGTTAATTTAATAATAATCCATCCATTATCTATACCGCCTATCCCTTTCGGGGTTGCGGGGGGCTGGAGCCTATCCCAGCTACAATGGGCGAGAGGCGGGGTACACCCTGAGCTGGTCGCCAGCCGATTGCAGGGCCACATGCAAAGACAAACAACCATTCACACTCACACTCACACCTACGGGCAATTTAGAGTCATCAATTAACCTAATGAGCATGTTTTTGGTCTGTGGGAGGAAGCCGGAGTACCCGGAGAGAACCCACGCATGCACGGGAAGAACATGCAAACTTCACACAGAAAGGCCCCGCCTGACCCGGGGATCGAACCGGCAACCTTCTTGCTGTGAGGCACGCGCACTACCTGCTGCACCACCGTGCAGCCCTTTAATAATAATAATAATAATAATAATAATAATAATAATAATAATAATAATAATAATAATAATAATAATAATAATATCTCTGCTGTAATATCCCACATCTTCCAATGAAATGTCTTGCTTTGTCCATTCATTGATCCAAAACCCAAAGATATTAGTTTAGGATCATGTATGACAAAGAAAAGCATCAAGTCCTTACATTTAAGGAGCTTGGAATATTTGCTTATAAAATGATGAAATTATAATTTGATCATCAAATTAGTTGTAATTTTCCTTTTATTGACTAACTGATTAATTGACTAATTGTTGCTGCTCTAATGCATTGTGGCTTTAATTCTGCACAGTGGTGACTACAACCAACAATGTCCACAAGATGGCATCTTATGTTCACATACAGTTAAAAGATCTTGACTTGGAAGAGTCTTTGTTGTGGCCAGTGGCATGTTTTTAATATTTTAAGTTTTGTTTTTTGTTTTTTTTTAATTTGTTTATGTCTTTGTTCATCTTAACTGTGCTACATAAACAAAGCTATTAAACAAAATTTAGTTATAGTTGTGTTAAAACATTAGTTCCTGAAAGGGTCACAAGAAAATTCTGAGGGGTCAGAAAATGATTAAAGGTTATATGACAAAAATATTTATTTTTCACAATTTTTTTCTAGGGTTAGGGTCAGGATTAGGGTTAGGGTTAGCAGCTTTTGCTGGATTCTTCCACTTCTTGAGTTTCGAAAAGTCCTTCAAAGGAAACTTAAGTCTGTACTGAGGCTCAGAAGGCTCAGAAGGCATTTTAAGGTGTAACAAGGTGGAAAGGTTAGGAACTACTTTCTTAAAGCACTTTAAATCCCTGTCTGACCTTGAAGATTACAACACACTATCATGTGTTGATAGATGCATTCATGTGTTTTCTACAGGTCCTGCTTTGATCTTTATGGTCTTTCCAAGGGCCCTGTCATTGCTGCCTGGCTCATCCTTCTGGGCTGTGGTCTTCTTCTTCATGATCCTCCTCCTGACCCTGGGCAGTCAGGTATTCTATGTAATGCATCATATGCAGTGTTCATGCTGTATTACAAATACACACAAATCTACGATATCCAAATAAGCTAATCTGCTTCAGTTCTGCCCTCACAGTTTGTGCGTGTGGAGAGCCTGGCTACAGTTATCACAGACCTGTTCCCACGCCACCTGAGGAGGCGGGGCGCGAGGGAGATACTGGTCCTGGTCATCACCGTTGTCTCTTTTCTACTGGGGCTGCCATTGGTCACTGGGGTACTAAGCAGCAGAAATCTTGAAATCAGTAGCTGTACTTTGTGTTAAGTACTTATTAGCAAATGTTAGCATGCTAGCACCCTAAACTTAGATGGTGCATATAAACATCTACCTGCTATGTATCATCAGCATGCTAGCATTTAGCTTAGAGCCTATAACGCCTCACAGAACTGCTACCATAACTTAGCTGTAAACAGTAGTATTTAGCTGTAGTCTGAACAAATTGACCCTGTTAACTTGAGTATATCTTTGCAGCTAGCCTACTATCTTAACATGCTAAAGTAAGATGGTGAACATGATAAACATTTACCTGCTAAACATCAGTATGTTAGCATTTAAGCTCAAAGCCTATGCACAGCCTCACAGAGCAGCTACCATAGCAGTAAACTCTGAGCTTTAAAGAGACTAACATCAGCCTATTTTTGCACATCACAGGAAATTGCTTTATAGAAATGAGTGTTGTCTACATAGTCAAGTAGAAAAACCACATCTTAATTGTCCTGTTAACAGATAATCTCTTACTGCTACCCATGACGCTTTATTTCCTGTATATTTTTTTCTGCTCATGTTTCAGGGAGGGATAGCCCTTTATCACGTGATAGACATGTATGGTAGCAGTGGAACCAGTCTCTTGATCATTACCGGTGTTGAGATCATTGTCATTGCCTGGGTGTACGGTAAGTGGACGTTACCACTGCACTACAAGCTGCTTTTTATTCTACACTGCATGCACCAGTGAGCCACTGCTGCACCATGTCTCAACACAAAAGCCATTACCAACTTCAAATGGTTTCTAAAAAGTTTGTGAAAATGTGTCCTCTAAATGGTTTTGCTGTTTGCTCAGTATCAACATCATCAGCAGTGCAGTGCATTCACAGTAGCGACCAAAAAGAAATTATATTCCTTGAACTGGATCCCGACAACAGCGTTTGTTTCAACAGTGTGATCAGCTTACTGTATCTGTAAGAAAGCAGCGTCTGATAAAAACTTAAACACGCTCATTTTATTTTTACGTTAAGAGAGCTCCACCAACAAAACAAATAGGGGCTTTTTGATAAGATGGAAATGATTTTTGTGTGAGATTATTTAGAGTTTCTCTTAACATTATTCCTCCCATTACTTTGCGCCACATATATTGTACATACACTCTTCTAAGGGGATCTACTCAGGGGAAACGCCTTTGATAACAATATCTACACAGAAAGCAGCCTTTGCACCTTGAGCGCTTTGGTTATTTGTTTCAGAAGCCTCAATAAATCTTTTTCAGGTGCTTCCAGCCTTTTTTTTAAATACATGTTTTATCTCGAACAATGGAAGAAATTATTAAACCAGGTATGGCTTTACTCTTCTCAACAGCTATTGAACGGATCACCATGAAATTAGTCATGACTATGCCATGTTGGACCTCAACTTTCATCAGTTAACAGTAAACTTTTCTTTACAGTACAGCTTTTGTCCACTTATTATACAACAATCACAGTCACCCAGAGCAGATCACCTGTCTGCTTTTTCATCACCACCATTTAACAGCTCATTTTAGGGATAGGATAGGGGAAACAAACAGTCCTCCTCTCAGTTGTGAGGAGTTGGGGTTTGTCGAGTTCATCCTAAACCAGAAGGACAAGTGCTCCATCTACTGGACTGAAATCAAACCTTCAGCTGTAAAGTCAGAGACCTGAAACTCAAACACAAGCAGAGGAGTTACTGTTTGAGGGATTTTCTTTTGTTTGCCCTCTTCCTTTTCTGGATCTTGACTTCCTGCCATGGCCTGTGTCTTGCTGCTATTTTCTCTATGCCACAAATCTTCCATTTTTGTATCCCAGCCCTCCTACTGCCATCATTTTAGATTTTCTGAGCTCACCTCTTCCCACACCGACATTATCAGCAGTATTACTGGCTAAATTACAACACAACAGATGTTCTCATATGTGTCTTCTACATCTCAGAGCATCTGTATCAAAACACTTCTCTCAACACACACCGCTCAGCACATTCCTTGAGAATTCCTTGTGTGTGTGTGTTTGTGTGTGTGTGTGTGTGTGTGTGTGTGTGTGTGTGTGTGTGTGTGTGTTTAATTTTGGCTCACTGAAAGTGCATTTCCACCTCCAAATAGTACTCGCTCTTTGGAATCAGGGTCCAGTCACACATCTTCTGCTGCGAACTGACACAGATATGGATCAGTTTCTGCTGCTGCTTCAGCCTCTCTGCCTCTCTGCCTCTTCAGAGTGAGTCTGTGTTATGTGTGCACAAACGTTCCTGAACCAAATTTAAATGAGACCACTCGCTTCCCTCCTCTGTGTAAATGTATTTAGTTTCAGGGCTGCTTACTCTATCATTCATGTAGCCGTGTCTGCTTTCTGGAATAGGTTAGACAGCTTATTCTGATATTGCACATTTGCAGAAATCAGTCTGTGGATGTTGCTCCATCAGCCTGGTCATTCACTTTACCGATCTCACATCTTTCTCCTCCTGTGTTTAAACATCTCTTCTTCTTTCTATCGTTCTTCTCTTCTCCTCGCTTTGGCAGCTCAAGGTGAGCAGCTTTCTCATCTTCATCTCATTCCTCCGCCTCCTCACCTCACCTTTCCTCCTCATTTGAAGCGCCTGATCTTTACTAAGATTAAACTGGATTTTGATTTCCCTGGGCGCGTCCTTCCTCCTCCCCCTTCTCCCCTTACTAATTGTTCACTTATTTTCCATTACAGGTTTCCCATGACACACCCAAACAAGAGTTACATTCAGCGATTATTCAACAGAAATAAAACTAATAAAATCTGATGACTCAATTATTTACTTCTCTAGTATTTAGGATGTGCACAGGACTAAATCTGACAGAGCCTTTACATTCAAAGGGCATGCTTCATTCAAGAAAAGAATAAAGATGAGTTAAAGGCAAATGTATGTTCTATGCTTTTACTCTGTGTTTAAGAAAGTGACACCACCTTGATCAAAACAGTGTACTTGAAGTATTTATTCTGCAGGCTTGTTCATTATAACTGATAATTAATAAGGAGCATGATTGTAACTGTAACTTCAGCTGTTAAAATAAATGTGTAAAGTAAATCTAGCAGAATGGAAATATTAAGTAGCATAAAATGGAAATACTCAGGTAAACATTTTGTTCCTTTTGATTTACCAACGCCTCTCATGCATGACTTTGCAGGTGCGGACCGTTTCTATGACAACATTGAGGACATGATCGGGTACCGACCATTCTCCTTGCTGAAGTACTGCTGGCTGTTCATCACGCCGCTCATCTGTGGAGTGAGACGCTCACACCTGAGTCACACCTCTTCATTCATGGACTCGTCTCTCTGCTTTAACGTCGAGTTCCTCTCATGTTTCCATTCGTATTCAACATGTCGTACCCTCTATTACTTCTTTGCTTCTTCCTGGTTCCCTCTCTCCTGGCCTTTCATCTTTGATCACAATATTGTTTGCAATGCTTGTTTTTCTGTAAAGCCTTCTAACTTGACCATTTCTTGTCCCCCTAGTTCCTGTTGCTGTATAACCTAGCACATATGTATCCTCTAGTGGTGTTTGGTTATGCAGTCGGCACCTGGGCCACCACAGTGGGAGGCTTGCTCATGGTCATTCCACTGATTTGCATCCCAGCATTCATCTTGGTCTCGCTGTACAAGGTGAGTGGATTCATACGTTGTATTTCGTCACTTTCATATTAAAATACTGCAATGGGTGCATGAGAATGTTTCGTCGCATTATCTTTTAATTGCCTTTTCCTCCTAATCAGAATTCCCAAAACATGACTACACCATCCAGTGATCTGCGTCAGGCTTGGCCACACAAGCCCATTCTCACAATGTGTAATTGCGTCATCTTCAAGGCGCAGGGGCAGCCAAACAGGAGGGCGGACGAGACGAACGAGAAGATCGTGATAGAGGAGCTTAACAGGGTTTGATGGTGATTGACGACACTTACAGACCTGCGAAACATTATGGTGCATACATGGTCTTGTTGATTTGTGTGTGACAACAAGCACATTTTTTAAAATCTTACTCAAAGTTTTACACACATTTACACATTTAATGAGTGTTCAGGGAAGTCCTGTTATGTTTTCTGGCTGTTGTTGTTGTTACATTAATCTTTACCTTATTTTTTTATAATGAATAGTAATGTGAAAGTCAGTTACAATGTACATTTTCCTCTACACCTATAGTCCTATATACTGTTATTGGCTTAAGGGAGTACTCCACACATTTAGCATTGCACTCCCATAATGTTGTTGGACTGACAATTGGCAGTTTAAAAGTATCCAAGTTGATGCAGCCAGATGGGACTGTGTTTCAGAATTTATACCCAGTGTTTATTCCAAGTACAAACAATGGTGATAAACTTTATGAATCTCATTAAAAGTATCGTATGCCATATATTCTGGTGCAGTGTGTCTCTTTTGGTTCTGTCCATATCGATTTCAGAGAGGACAGACATTCAATACAAGTTCAGCGTGATCAGCCGTTCAGTCGGTTCAGTGAGCTAATCACATGTTTCCTGTTTTGTAGCAAGAAAACTAAAATATTCCACTGACCCGTGTGTCTTCCTCCCTCCTAAAATAACTTGATAAGCTACTGTGTATGCACATGTATGTGCAAAGTTACAGGAAATGTTTGATTGGTGAACTTGGTCTATCATAATGCCAAGTTCAGCCATCTGTGTAATCCAAACCGGCATTCAATTAACAGGCTATTCCACCCAGTGTCCTCCTACCTCTCTGGACCACTTCCACTTCCCCGACGAGACAAAATGACCCTCGCTCCTGAAAAACAGTGGCCTTGAAAGCTCAAAAAGCCCACCAGTCAGGTCAGTAGGGTCAAAGTGCATCTTAAAAGTGACATTGGATTAGTTTTTTCATTCACTAGAAGACAAAAATGAACAGCTGGAAGCTATCAGAGGTCAATTAGCAGTTTACTGTTCCTCAAATGAGAGAAAACCGCAGTAGAAATAGATAAGGTCATGCCTCCATTTTATACATTGATGACTCTGCTTAAATTAGAAGCTGCAGGTTGCCTGAGGGTGGGTACAGAACTATACTTTCTCACACGTGGTGCACAAATGCAGCACTTCCAGTGTTTATAATTAGAACATCTACCCAGCAGCGTTTACATAACCAACGACTAACCTGCTGCAGAACATTATAGAGTTACTGTAATGGAAAACTCCATCCACTGATACCAACAACTGATGATATCTGCAAGTACAGAACACAGATTGTAACGAAATACAGAATCCAATGAGGTTAACAAAATGAAGTTTGTCATGCAGGCTTTCTGCTTAACATCTGAAGTCTGGAGCCAAATCTGAGATAACCCTGATGACATCACTATGACATCATTTTGGTTATTTTCTCAGACTTCTCAGGAAGCTCCCCCCAGAGCCACAGAAGAGATTATACAGCTGTTTTCTGCTGGTTCCCCTTTAAAAACACACCACTGAGCTTTGGAAAATCCAAATCAACAAAAATAAGACAGTTAATCAAGAAAGGAACTTTTTACAAAATACATGTTTGGGCTTGAAATCGTCTGGCAAATCTGAGCATGCTGGGATATCACACTGAGATAATTCTGCTGCATCATTAGTTCCCCTCACTAATGAGCTGGGACCTTCCCCAAATGATACCTGATATCTTTGTATTCCCTTCTGTTGTTCTTTCTCATAAAAGGCAAAGAGAAAGCAGCAGGAGCGATGCCAACACTGCTCGAACCGAAATGAAGATAAACAAAATGGGCTTGTAAAAAATGGGAATTTATTTCAGTTCTAAAGGGACATGTGTGGGAGGATGATTCCACAGGCTTTGGTAAGCCAAATATGTGGTCAAATATATCATTTTGGGAGTCACTGGCAATGTAGACGTGTAGATGTGACCACGTATTAGAGATGTAAGTCAAGAAGTACGCTAACTGAACGTATACTAGGGTTACTTTGCTGTGATGACCCTCTGGACAGGTTTCTCTTGCATGGGGGGTGGAGTCGGGTAATCAGGGAGATTCAGCTCACCTGGACTCACTGCCTCGTGACTCTATATAAGCTGGCTGCAGTCGCTCCCTTCATTTGGCTTCATTTGCTTTGCTTGAAGCTGCTTTTGTTTTTCAGTTTAGTGAAATAGACTCATGACTGCAGCTCATGTTGTCTCTTTGTCTCTTTGTCCAACCTTGAGTTCGGTCGTGACAACACCTTGACTGTGTTTTGTACTGTTTAACGTGTGGAAGTGGAAAGAGAAAGTAAAGCAGAACAAAACAAAAACAATCCACCTAAATTCATCTTTAAACTCTCAACATTTTCTCATGGCTTAAAATAGCAGATTGTTAAAATACTGATTTAGAGCCTGGTTGCATCACATTATCGGATCATTGATTGACAAAAATAACATAAAATAAAGTTTAAAGCAGAAACATCCCATGGTTGCATCACGTATGTATCTGATTGTATAATGTAAATTTTACTGTGGGATGCAGTTGTGTAGGTATTTCCTGTGTGTGGACTGCTATAAAGCTTTGTAATTCAAGAAATGTTTTAGTTTTAGTGCCCGTTCCTCTTTTTTCTCTTTTGTTAATGAGCTTATAATATCACATAAAATTGTCACTGGCTCTCTGTCTCCAGGATCAGATGATGGATTTTTTTATGGGCAATGTGATATTATCATTGGCTCATTACTAGCTGGGCTGAATAATTATCTTGTCAGGTAATTATTGATGTCTTAACCAGACCGTTAATTTTATACTATACGGTTGATTAAAGGGAATGTTCCGCGTATGTACGCGTTATCAGATTTAAAAGAGTCAGGTAAAAACACTAACGACACTCTTGAGTCGTTAAAGTAGATTTCTTCACTTAGCTCCCCTAAAATCAGGTCATAGGTTAAGGTCACCACCAATACCGCCTTAATTTGTGCTCATATCTGCTTTAGAGCAATTATCTTTTTCAGTGAAAACAATGTGGAGCTTTTCTGTTGTAAACAGTTAAGCCTGAAACAATGGAAACGGAAAGGTTGGGGTTATTACGAGGCTGGTGTCCTTACCTGTCCACATGTGATAAGACTGCTCCCGCTGCATGGTTGCAGTTGCTTTTATCGATACTAGTGCTTTTCCACCTGAGCCAAGCGTATTGTTTTTTTTGCAGTATCTCACCTGTTTTTGAACTTGCAGCAGTTACACTGTTTTTTCACAAATTGTAAATGTGCGTAAAAACAGGTGAACACGCGGCAGGGCATGCATCCTACATTCAGTCCCAGTCTGTGTATCTTCATCAGCGTTTAATGAAGCTTTTGATTGTTTGCTGCGCTCAGCAACAATTCCCACAGAGCAAGAGGTGAGAAAAGGAAAAATGTGCCACCTAATCGCTCGGTCGACCATTTGATCAAAATCACTGAGATAAAGGCAAAGCTGAATGCGTCACAGTGACAGCTTGTATTCTGCTTGATTGCTTCTTTGGGGCTTTTATGATGACAGTGTCTGTACTTTATTGAGGGGCATATAAGGACAGTGACTCTGCATATAACAAGGTCACAGGTGTTTGAGACATTTACAGTGATAAAACATGACTCAGGGGTTATGGTGGGAGTAGCAGAATGAAATAGAGAATGAGGTGGTTGATGGATCTCCAGGGAGGAATCACACACTCTGCAGCGATGCCAATGAAACGCTCCTGGATTCATGTATCAAGCAAACTGTAAATGAAGACATTTCAATGCCCCCTGTCACTTCTTTTATCTGATGTTCTCCCTCTTTCAGCATTTCTATCTCCAGTGATGGAACAATCTTCTGTGGTGTCTTGCAGTCATTTTCCAGTTTCTGTGTATCTTTTCATCTCATTCCCCTCTTATCTACCCAGAAACTACTGCAACATATCAACTTTTCCCATTTTTATCTCCCAATCTTTTCATTCTGCCACCCAACTCATATCTCTACCTTTTTCCCTCCTTCCTTTCAGTGATTTCTCTGCCCCTGCCTCCCCCATCATCTTTCATCTTCTCACTTTTTCCCTCTCTTTAACACAATCATGCTCTCTCTGATGGACGCCTCGCCCTGCGTTTGTCCTTAACCTGTGGAAATTTATGCGGCATGCATCGTCCTACTGCATTACCGGATGAAAATGTTGGTAATATTAGCCTCCTATCTATGCATGCCAATCGCCTCTGGGTGTTCCTTGCTTTATAATAACCCCCGCATTGATTCACAGACTGTGACACGTGTTGTGAATTAAAGGCAGCTCACAAGGAGGCCTCAAAGGCGCAGGTTTCTTCCAAATATTGGCCCATTTCTGCTGCTGAGGAGCAGTTTTTCAAAAAGAGTACAAATCTCCCACTTTTATGATGTATGGACTCAAAACTCAAGTTGTACTGTTTGAAATTATTACGACGTGCACTTTCCATTCACTTGAAAGATTCTAGTAACTGCATGAGTTTTAGTCTGTCTCGACTTTTGCTCAGCACTTTAATCGAGGCCTTGTCACTCTGTGAAGTCAACATGCTAATGTCCACATGCTAACAAGTTCACATTGACAATGCTAACATAACGATGGCCAGCAGGCATAACATTGACCATGTACAACATCTTATTTGAGTGATAGCCACAGAGTCATGTCACTAGCAAGGCTAGAAATCCTCTAATGCTAACATTTAGATAGATGATCTATTCTGTACATTGTGTGCTAGCCATTACTCAGGCTTTTATGCAACTTCTAGGACAGTATTGCTTATTCTGTGGCAAAACAACATCTGGATTTGCTGCGTCGTTAATCATATGTACCATAAGGCAGTGCAGCTCTTGAATGTGATGAATGAAATCCCTCAAAGTCTTCGTTGCCAGGGACTTTTCCCATTTAACATCTGCCAACGTCAACTTCAGCTTGCAGCATTTATGTATTGTTGACACTAAGTAGAATATATGAGACTCACCTTTTGTGTTGAACACAATAGATTTACAGAAACTTAAGTTATTATTTTAACATTTGTACAAAGAAATATTGAGAACTCACAGAATTTAACATTTTCAAAAACTGCACACATGATTTATTTTGAATATGGTACACAAGCCATTGCTCTGATTTTTTTGAGGAATTGTTTGGAAGTTGCTGCAGGCAATCATTACACAGTGACAGGGCCAGAGCTCATGCATACAAATGACTGTGCTGCTGAAGTTTATTTGTGGCTTTGCAGACTCAGCAAATTTCAAAGGTTTCCACACCAAGTTAAGGTGCTGTTACAAAGTGAAGAAAACAAGATGTCACAATGGATTTAATGGTGGCCTTTGCGCAACATTCCTCAAAAATGGAAAAACAAAAGTGTACATGCAGTACATGACGTGTCAAAATAGGACTGATTTTACAGTAAGTCAGGGTGATGGAATGTGTAATGAAACATGGCTTTGTTTGTCCTGTCCTATCTTTTAAATTTCACACTACATTTGTTGTATGAAAGCCTGAACTGCTCCGTATTAAGAAACCTGCAGGAGAATTAAGTCTGCAACAAAGAAGATCTTAAATTCACACCGTGTTTTGGAAAGCCAACAAACATTATTTTTTAGCATTTTTAGCATCATATTTACTTTCTGTTCTTTCCATTTTCTATACCCATTTCAACATAAACGATCAAACAAGTAAATACGACCAATCAAATTGTTACATAATCTTCAAAACTCTGGCAAACTTAACTTTTCTTTATAACACTCAATCTCTCTGTCATTCTGCGTCTGTCACCTACATAATCGCTCTCTATTATTCTTGTCTGTGGACACTCTGGAATCATAATTAGGCTGCATTGATCGGGGGACGCTGTAAACAGATTGATGAAAACCAGCTTTGACAACTACAATCCAGCCAGCTTTCATCATTTGGGTCCACATAGACAATGAACCTCACCAGAGATTATGCTGAATCTGTTCTTGATAGGAGCGGCTGGCTATGGGTGTAATTAAGCTTCTAATATCATTTAATATCTCACTTTTGAAACCCCATATCTATCAAATGTCCCCACCCACCAGCACGCCAATGGACATTGGATATGGTGCTGCCAAGGCCTTTGTGGGAATGTTCATTAGTCTTTCTAATTGGCTGTTGATAAAGTATCGGGAGCAGATATTAACGTTTGGCGGCTACCTGTCAGGAGAGACAACAGGGGTTCGTGCCTCATATCTAATCTCATTAATATTAATGAAGACATTGTTTCACTGTCATGAGAGTAATTAAAAAGCCAATATACATAACATCACTTTATCATCATGGGTGTAGCAAGTGCGCTTGTTTTTATATTAAGAACATGGCTTTATGGTGGCTGGATTAACCATACATAACCATAAAATATACTCAGTGAAATACTGTACAATAAGGGCTTTACCACCACATGTCTATTTAACAGTTGTTGCCCAGTTTCAGTTTCACTCAACTGACTTGAAATGAAATGAAGGGAGATTTAATGTGCCATTAATTGCCACTTGTGGCCAAGTTAAAGTAAGTCAAAGACTTGCTTGGATGTCCCTTAGATTTAGCAACTGGGACTATTTGTCACTAATTGCTTTAAAGCAGAGCTGGAGTTTATTGAAATAAAGTGAGGTATAACATGGCAGATAGTTCAGATAAAGTGGCTCTTTTCTCTCTGGATGACAGTCTTTGAATTTCCTTTCTCTCTGTCTGTGCGTGTTCGTCTGCATTATGTGATGGGACAAAGGTCCGTTGGGCAGATGTTTGTAGAACCTAGCAGAAAGACTTGCTGAGTGCATGCAGGCCAAATGGCCCTATGTCATGGGTCAGTCATATACAGCCTATCACTTGTACACATCTGCATATCACAAAAGAATTGATTGTATTCAAAGTTTGAAGAGAAATGAAAATTATTTTGCAGTCTGTCCTTCATTTCCTTCCAATCATTTTAGTGGTGACACTGACGATGAATATTGGGTCACTTTATGTGTCGATTGTTGAGTCTGACACTGGCATGACCGCATTTGTGGTCATACATTTCCAGGGTCTTTGCCAGCAGGCATCCCTCGTTTCATTTTCCAAAACTCCACAAGCGCCTTCACTGATCCGGCCCTTCTCAATTGGGAAACACCATGGTAACAGCGCTGGCAAGAGCCGACCTCGGCTATCGCAGCAAACACATATGCAGAATGCACAAACACACACTGCTGCTGCCGCTAGAGTTCCCCACCAGAGTTGGGCGATTGACATATCCCCCATGGCCTCGGGGCCCACTAGTGAGAGCTGAGCAGTAATCAAAGCAGACACACAGGTCGAAGTTTATTATCAAGCACTCGATACCAGCTGCAGGAACAGCCACAGGTCCTCCAAAAAGACAGCATACAGGAAAGAGCTGCAAAATCAGAAACGGCTTTTCAGGCAGCAGATACACTGTGGCTTCCCTCGGGCCTGGAGAGCCAGCTTGAAGCTTTTCACAGCTGACTCAAAGATGTTAATTCTTCCTTTGGATGTTAAGTTCCAGGACTTTTGTGGTGTCGAGAACTGAAGCTGATGACCTGACGAAGGGCTTGGAAAATCTCTTAGGTAGGACTGACCTCATTTCCCCTCCTCCTTTTTCTCTAATTTTAAACTGTCTGTCATCAAGGAAGTTATTAAATTGAATTGTTCAGTGACAGAATAGTTTGTCCACAACAAAGATACCAGAGTCAGATTTAGTTCAATGGACTTGCACAGGCCATTCAGATTCATTAACTGGATGAAACTCTTGGTTAATAGTTTTTGCTGTGATTGTCAAGAGAGACAGGCAAAATAAAAAGTGGCGTCTTAAAAGTCTCTACAGTCATAAACAGCACAATCTACTTTGATTCTAAATGGATGAAATCCTCAAAGGGAATCTTTGATGTGTTTTGTATTATTGGTAAGCTTTTGAAGCAGATAGCCGTCTTCACCTAGACAACAATTTCAAAGTATATTGAAGCTGATTGCTTTTTACACAGTGTCGAACATAACTCATTTTCCAGCAGGGGAGACGTTGTTTGATTGATAATGATCACTCACTCACGTCACTTTTTTAAACTATTCAGACTGAGTTTTTCCATTACATTGCACTTTTCTTGTGTTTTGAATGAGGATCATCTGTGTCCATTGCATGTCTGAAGTACATCTTTCCAATACGCCTTTTCATAAACATCAAAGGCCAGTATGCATAAATGATGCATCTTTTAAATCATGCAAAGGCGTTTTATCCTTAGAAATAGCTACTGAACATAAATGTACATTTGAATTCTTTGACAGTGAGCACATTGAATCAGACAGATAATGAAATACAGCAGGCTTTTCAAATCGCTGTAACATGTTGATGATTAAGTACGCAGGAGAATAAGCTCATCATGATCCTGCTGTTTCAAAGCTCCTCCGCGTGTGAAAATAAACAGTGAAATTTCCTTGAAATTTTCAGGGTTGAGCAGAGAACATCTTTGTTGATTGTATCTGCAAACAGTCTCCAGCGATGCCATGAAGGGATGTAGATCATTTCTGGGTCAATCAATATTTACTAATCATGAACAACTTCCTCCCAGTTGAATTTCTGACCATGTGATGTCATCTAGGGGTGAGATCAGGGATTATTCAACAGACAGAGAATGACTTAATATTTATTAATATGAATTTACCATTTAATTCAGCAGTTAAATTAACATTACAGCTACTATAGAGGCCTGTTTATTCTCAGAGTGAGCAGAGCCATGCAAGACATTGAACCCCTAATTAGCACAGTGGAATGTGGTAGTATGTGGTATTTTTGTCAAGGTTTTTCCTCATCTTTTCCCATCTTTTGGGTAACTGTGATGACTCACCATGAACTTCACTGTGGTGGACTGGAAAGAAAGGTGAGGTAGGGGGTGTGTCAGCAGTGATTAAGAAGCACACTGCAACGTTCTCAAGGACGATGCCACCTGCCTGCTCATATCAGCCAAAGGTGCCTTTTCTGTGCTATTTTTTGGCTTGACTTGGCACACCCACAAAGATGACCTTAAGTCCGATGAGTGTAATTATGCCTTCCTGATTTATTATAACTTTGACCTGTGAGAAATACACAGAACCTGCTCAGCAAAAACTCGATTTTAAAGGGCAGTCATACCAACTATCCTAGTGTCATACCTGCATTTGAAGAAGCAAAAATACTCCAAGTTAATCAATCAATTTATTAGTTAATCGACAGGATTTGCGGCTTTTCTCCATTTTGTATTATTTGATTTTTGGTTGAACAAAAGAAGACATTTGAACACATCAGCCTGGGCTACGGGAAGTTGTGATCAGCATTGTTTTTACTATTTTTGGACGTGTCTTACACTAAATAGCTAATCAATTAATCAGGAAAAAAAAAAACAGTAGATTAATCAATAATGAACATACATTATTATGTTATTAGTTGCAGCCTTTCTCTCAGTAGGGGTTGGGGAAAAACACTTATTTTATGATTACAACACTGTATTCAACACTTTCTTCATCATGAGCCATCCAGATATTATGCCTTGCTAGCATAATAGTTCTATAATAGTTTGGGAAATATCTGAATACAACAACCAAAGACGATGTTTGTGCTATTGTATTAGCTCTGGTAGCTATCAGCTGTGGTAACAGTTACCATTATGCTAACTAGCTAGGGTAGAGACACAATCACCAAGCAAGACCAACAATGAAAACATCAAGGCACATCACACTCTTCATGGGCAGAAATGTCAGTCTGTACAGTACAGTACAAACGTCAGTAGCTAGTCAATTGTTTGTGCAGGAAGGCTAGTTTCATATCCCCGCATTGATTTATGTGGTAGCTGTTAGCTTTTGTTTTGGGAGCTATGTACTGTAGTTGTTCAAGTTAATAAAATGCCCGTAAAAGATCATAAAAATACCTCATCGTCATTAAATTGTAATTTGAGATGTGTTCTCCTCCACTACAACACTGCCAAACACTACAAAAAAGCTTTCAGTATTCAGTTGTTATCACAGCTCTGCCAAAACTGTTGCATTCTCTCTCTATCTCCAGATTTTCTGCACATTCAGTGTCTACACATTGTCCTGAATCTGTCAAATCAAGAACCAAACTCAGTGTGTGAGACTCAGCCAGACACGAACAGAGACATCAATCCGTCACCATTACAGGCTGTGAGGACCAAGTGGCTTCCTGACCCCACTGGTCTGTAGTGATTCCACCATGGGGAAGACTGGGCAGAGTACAGTGGACTTAAACTCCCCAACAGAGGTGAAACAAGCAGTTCCCTTTGAGGAACTGGATCACGTGGTGCCCCCTGCAGGTGAAAAGAAGCAAACGGAGGAGCCACCAGACAGAGGAAGCTGGAAGGGAAAGTTTGATTTCCTGCTGTCGTGTGTCGGATACGCCATTGGCCTCGGAAACGTCTGGAGGTTCCCGTATCTGTGCGGCAAGAATGGTGGAGGTAATTGCTACCATGAGACAGCACCAAAAGTCATCAGCTGGGCACCTTCTCAAGTGATTTAGGCCCATATAGCATCAAGAAGGCTCAACAGCGTGTTCTAGCATCACACAACCCCCCTCTTTCCTTGTACCCACACAGTGAACAGGCTAGCATAGCAGGCTATATTCACTTTTGTCTACAGTATCACCAGCTAACACCATGCTAATCAGCTACATAACATCATGTAAAGTGAGCCTGCATGCTGCTATCGCTGGCAGCATGATGCTCAATCCACCAAGCAACAGCCAAATAATCTTCCTCAGCTACCTCACCTTAGCGAGCAACAAAATACACTTCAATCTACCATGTTACGTGAAGCTAACAATATGTCAGGCTAACTAGCATGCCTATTAAACCATCAAATGAACCAAACAACCTCTTCAATTAGCTAGCCTGCCAAGCCAAGTAGCATACTAGCAGTATAACCAAACAATCTTCTACAGCTTTCCCAACCTTGGCAGCAGTCACCTTCTTGCCTCTACAACCAGCTGTCTTCTGCCAACTGCTGTTGCTTTGCTCCATGATGGCTGTGTCATGCTTAGTCCAGATACCCCCAGGCCCATGCTGTACCTGGCCTACAATATCTCCATGTCTAAGTGCTGCCTGAGTCTGTAAAAGTGCCTCCCTTGGGTTTCGCTTCCTCCCTGCTGAGACTGTTGGCACTGTACTCATTATTGCTCTTGCTATCACTACACTCGTCATCTCCAGCCTTGCTTTGCACATTTAGATTCCTCTGTCAAATTGGTTACAGGGAGCTCCAACGTTCCTTTCTTATACAGGGTTACGCTACCCTAGTGGTGTGGGGCTCCCAGCATTTCTAATGTAAGAGCTAATCATTCACTCTACCAATGACCTAGATACACTATAAGGGGCTACAACAAAGATGGCTGCAGAAAAAAAACTGCAGGAACGACAATTTGAGTTTGCCTGTAAGGCCTGATGTCTCCATACTTCCATTATCTACTGTCTCAAACCTGGATCTGCCCCTTATCTCTAAGCATCATTCTCCCACCCTAAACTTTTAACTGGCCTCTGTTAGAAATGCTTCCTCATATATATAAAACTTCTAACTTGAAAGCGTGCCCTTTACAATTGACAAATTGCCTTCCCTCATTTTCAAAGTGGAGGCTTTAACATCCATTGGGTGGTCTATTGCTCCATTGGAGGGCATGGTTGAACCTTTTCCTATCTTTATTTGTATGCAGCTTTTCTAAGTCAGCCTGTGATTCCCTCCTAGTCCTTTTAGTGAGACACTGTACTCCCTCCAAACCTCAAAGTATAATAAATAGTGGACAGAGCCACTGTGACGTCACCCATTGGTTTGTTTTGAAACCTTGAGTTTTGCATTTTGGCTGTCACCATGCTGGTTTTTTGGAAGCAAAACTGACCATATTTGTATGAAAGGGTGGAGCTGGGGAGGATATGCATTGTTACGTCTCTGATTACATCTGACTCAGAAGTGGAGAACATGCGACTTACAAGGTAGCCACGCCAAGGTAGCGTCTATTTTACTCTAAATGAGACCGTAATTTACAAAATGAACGTCATGCTCTGTTGAAGAAGACATGACACTAGTGAATGAGACCATAAACTCGTTAGGAAAAATGTTTACTAAGGTAATAAATCAGGGTAGGGTAATTTTCTCATCAGACTTCATTTTGCAAGCTGTGGCCTCCTGCTGGCCATTAGAAAGAATGCAGGTCCAAGCCACTTCTGCATTGGCTTCACTTTTCCGTCCACTTAATATTCCATCTATCCTCCAAACTTATTCATAAATATCTGCCCTAACTTGTTCTGTTTGATATTTTTTCAGCACATCAATGGCCTCTTTCTCATTATCTACAGTTGCCGTTGCTCTCAGACGGCCTGCCAATCTCCTGAATTTACTCCCACTAAAGCTAACCTTTCACCAGTCTCACAAACCCCCTTTCAGCCCTTCCAGTGCACCAAACATATCTGAATTAGCAACTGCCCATATGCCCTTCTCACAAGCTTTATTAATCACTAAAACTAATATAGGAACATATTTCAAAAGTTATTTGACTTAGGTCGCCCCTTAAGAATATGTTTTATAATAATAAAGTCCTTAGCAACAAATCAACATCTACGGAAACTTTTTTTAATCAGTTGTAAAACGTTCTCTCTGGGCAAATGCATATTTTCTGGAAGATGTATGTCTCCTGGATCATTTCCATAAAATGTTAATAATAAAACACATCTTCAGGCAAGAGTCATGGTTTATCAAATTAAAGAAAGGGATATGCCATTCAGACCACAACGTTACTGCCATAATTAATTTAATCTAAAGTGAATGAAAAGAAACTTAATTTGTTCAAATCAAACATTTAGGTTTCACATGGGTTTCTAAACGATATTATGAGCTGTCAATCTCTGTGTTAAGCATCAGTGTGTTAAAATACATTTTGTGTATTACTCTGACATATTTTGTGGTATTGTAGATAAAACCTGTTGAAAACTTTCAGCAGTCTTTTAGTTTATGTGATTACTTCCAACGCTAAATTCCTTTTAATTACTATCTGAATAATCTTACCAAATGAAACCAAAGCTTATTTTGTTTATCTGCTTTCTGGTGATGTATCAGGGGCCTTTCTGATCCCGTACTTTATGACCCTGGTGTTTGCTGGGATCCCTCTCTTCTTCCTGGAGACATCTCTGGGACAGTTCACCTCAGTGGGAGGGCTGGGGGTGTGGAGGCTCATGCCTATGATGAAAGGTACTATATGGATGTATATCTGTTGTTATATCATTTGAATTCACTTGTAGAATTTGAGATGGAAGTCCTTAGCTTAAAATCTACCTTGACAGCTTGAGCTGTTGTTTTTCAGTGCATTTTTTTTTTTTTTACTCCACTTGACATCAGGACACGTACTTGTCCTTGCCATCACAGTTGTTGCAGATATTCAAATGCAGATGCATACAAAGCTACCAGAGAGATACAGAAACAATAGTTTGTAGACAACTTTTTTCATTTAAGATTCTTTTGCAGCCAGTGCTTGTTGGTGGTAATTATGCCACTGCCTCCAAGCTCTAAGAGCTCGAGTGAAGCACATTTTATCTTCTGCCAGCACAGACGGTAACACTGATAGCGAGTGTGCTGCTGTGCCAAATGATTCTCAAAGCCAAGGGCAAATAAACAACAAGGAATGGAAAAATAACAATAAGGATGATGAAGATTACAACTAACATACTGTGTAACATTTTTTTCTCTGTCTACCATCTGCTCTGGTGTTCTCTCTGCTGCCCCTTACATGTTAATTTACATTTTACTTGCATGTTTTTCTGACCTGTAGAGTAATTGTTCTGTAAAATGCTGATGTCTGTGCCTCTACCTTCCTCAGGTGTTGGTATAGCTGCAGTGGTCCTGTCTTTCTGGCTCAACATCTACTATATTATCATCATTGCATGGGCGCTCTACTACTTATTCAACTCCTTTGGTTCGGTATGTGATAGAATTAATAAGTTTGATGACGGATTAATTGTGTTGATCAGGCAGCCACACTAAGCGGTGCTTCTATGTTAGCAATGAGGCAAATGACGATGTGTGATGTGAAAATTATCATTTGTAATGATGAACCCACACTGAATTATCACCAAGCTCTGCAATTCCCCTTAAGTCTCAGGAGCGTTTTGTGTCTTTCAGCTTGTTGTTTTGGTTATCTGGTAGTTTCACTGTTTTAGTTCACTCTCACAGCTCTCATCAGTTCGGTTTCTGGCAGCGGCTGTGAAAAAGCTCTGAAAACTCACTCTATGCTGCTACTCAGCATTAAACAGCAACCTGAATTAGCAACTAGCTGGTGAATGTAGCATAGCATTTAGGTGAAGACTAAAACAGAGCTAGCAGAGACTACTTTATAGATATATCTATACAGAACAGCTTCTTCTTCTTCTTCTTCTTCTTCTTCTTCTTCTTCTTCTTCTTCTTCTTCTTCTTCTTCTCTCCAGGCAGAAAAAGCTGATCAGTAGTGAGTTTGTTAAGTTTGAGCACATTCTGAACAGTTTCCATCTCCCATTAAGCGCTAAACTCTTTTTCAAAAAAGGCAAAAACCACCTGAAGCAACTGTAGAAGCTATTTTGCAAAACTGAGGAAGTTTTTTTTGAATTTTTTAGTTTCCATCAACCCTTTCAAATGCCATACATCAAAATGCTCATAAAAATACGTTACTGGAAACATGTCTAGTTTCGTGTTTTCAGCTGGTTTCTGCTGGCCCCGAGTGGCCAAAAGATCAGCTATTACAGATTCTATTTACTAGTATTTTAAAAAGGGATGGTAGCCGGTGTAATCTAAATTCTGTTTTTATAGCTGATTACTGTCAGCCATGCCTTCCTCACCTCACATAAACCAAGAAAAGCTACTCAGGTCTTGTTTATCACCTCTGCAATGCCTTTCTTTCTTTGTCTCAGCCCTTCTCACTGTGCTTTTGAACATCTCTGCATGACTGCCTGGCTTGAAGAAGCCTGGAGGAAGAAATTTAAAGACATTGCAGGCACTGTGCTTGAGGCTCTCGTGGTGGGAATTTGGAGGACTTGAGAATCAGGGATGAAAATTAGATATTGTTCATTGCTGTGTTTTTGTGTGAAGGCTGAAAAGCATGGTTGGCTCATTAAAATTAGGTACTATGGAGAGTCAAGGATACACATGATGGGAGTTAATTTTTTCCATTTTCTTTATTAAAATGCTACATCTGGTTAATCCCCCATATTGTTTGGAGGCAGAATATAGAATGAAAACTGAGAAATATTTCATCATATTTTTGTGCTACTGACGCCAAGCACATGTTTTTGTGATGCAGGAGCTGCCTTGGCAGAGCTGCGATAACCCCTGGAACACAGAGAAATGTTTCTCCAACTACAGTCTGACAGACACCACCAACCTGACGAGCGCCGTCACCGAGTTCTGGGAGTAAGTCAGTGAGATATGTCCCTGTCCTACAGTATGTGAATGTGTGCCCGAGACGCTCTGTACAAGTATGTCTAAGTGCTGAAGCTATTCCTGGAAGCTGTTTGTGCTTATCTGTGTCTGTGTGTTTCCTGTAGGCGGAACATGCACCAGATGTCTAGTGGTCTGGAGGAGCCAGGAGAGCTACGCTGGCCCTTAGTGGGCACTCTGGCGCTGGCCTGGGTCCTCGTCTATTTCTCCATCTGGAAAGGAGTGGAGTGGACCGGGAAGGTCAGAGTCTGCTCAAGCTTCTCTTTGAGCTTAGAGTACTCTCTCTGGCTGCTTCTGCTACATCACACAGTCTGCTTTATCTGAGAAGCTTCCTCTCCCTTTTGCATATTTTAAGTTTTAATCACGCACACATGACGACGTGGGGCTGCTCAGGATCTACAACTGATGTTGTTGGCTGAGTCCTGTCTTCATTGATGGAGCCGATTACGGAGAAACATGCTTCCCAATTTCCCTAAAAATTTGCAGTTCATGCAGCCCAAAGGATGAACCCTAATGACATCGCCTGACATTTCCTCTGGCATCACCAGCTTTTTTGTTTTCTTGTAACTTGTGTACATGTTAGCATGTTGATGTTAGCATTTAGCTCAAAGCACCACAGTGCTTATGTAGTTGATCTAACTCTGCTCTTGGGTGTGGGGTGTGTTTATGTCTGAGGAATTTAATGTCATGTATTTGCTCTCAGCACGTAACAAAGAGGAAGTGAATCTAGCAGACGTGCAACAAATGCAGTTTGTAAAATAAATTGCTCCTGATGCTGTCAGCGATAATCTCTAATATTTCCTGAGAGATATCTAACCTTAACATAAAACCCAATATCAGCACCAGTTAAAGAACATGGGAAACGTGATAGCAGAAGTATTAACAGAGAGACTAACATAGCTGCAGACTCTAGTCCTGTTGTTTCTATGATCAGGAGATAGTAGAGGTTTATTGGACCATTAAACACAAGAACTGGCTTATTTTAGCATTTAAGTGTCCCCTCCTGTTTGGAAAAGTGATCTCAGGCTTTGACGAGTTACGTGCAATTGGTTACTGGATCATTTATGCTCCTTGATTGTCTGCGTGTTTATTATTCACAAAGCACACTGGCATGAGTCATAGCTCTGTTGGATATCATTCATCATTGCTCGGGCTATTGATCTGCCCCCGAATGTGCGAAACAAAGGATTTCATACATTGATCGTAAAAATTCGCACTGGCATAAATTATTGTCTGTTAGACTTTGGGAAGAGCTTCAAATCCTGTGGTGGTGACATTTAAGCCCATTGTCTACTAAAATGTTCTAAACTTTATTAGAATTTCACTGCTGCTCTGGTGTGAGTGCTAATTAGTCCTTTGTGTGGTATCGTTAATGCCCATTTTCCTACTTTGCTATTTGCTTATTAGAATTTATTTACACTAATGTTATACCGACAATTCCCCCATCATTTATTTGCATTGCTGAGCAAAAACACTGAAATACCTGATGGCTCTTTTTTTTCTAATTTTCTCCATGACTTATTGGTTTTATTTAAGCCCAAGTGCCCTCCTGATTAGAAGACTTTGATTGATTCTGATCCCTCAAACCTAACATATATATGAATGATTATTTTTTACTTGATAGAGATAGTAAGCTAGTATTTAGTCATTCCACTCTGCATATTGTATCCTTCTCTCCACATTTCAGGAACAGTTTCAAAAAGTTCTTATTTAATCCAAACTGCTGGATGATTGGGAGGTGATAGGAAAGGAGTTAGAAAAAGAAGGAAAAAGAATCACTCTGCAGACTGCCTGGGATTTTTAAATTACAGCAAGTCGAAGCGATGTATGCGAGCAGAAACACATTTACACATTCACGGCTAGGGATAATTGGATTTTAATGTGTGTGAGAAAAATGAATTCCCCCAAGGCCCTGGCCTTGACGGACATTACCAATTAAGCATAATCATTATGCTACAGAACTGCTCGCCATGTCCTGCGGCAAGAGAAGCCATGGAAATATTCTTGTAGCATTTTTCACTCTGTCTACTGTGGAAACAAGGGTTTGACTTTTATTTATTTAAGAAAAATGGCTTGTTTGTCATTGTGATTAACTTGAAAAAAGTCCCATCTTAACACAAACTTTCTTCCATTTTTAATTATACCTCAATCAAGTGTGTGTTTTCGGCTTAGACGGAACAGATATCCATGCTAATTTGAACCCTAAAAAGAAGTTATCCCCCCTCTCTTCCTCTCAGGTGGTGTATTTCTCAGCCACCTATCCCTACTTCATGTTGTTCATCCTGTTCTTTCGTGGGGTCACTCTGCCCGGAGCCATAGATGGGATCCTCTTCTACATCACTCCAGACTTTAATAAGCTTATCCGCTCTGAGGTTTGCACACATCCAATCACACAAAAACATGTTCATAGACAAACGGGTGAATTTGGGCACATACTGTACCTGCTGTCTTGACAGGTGTGGCTGGACGCAGCAACTCAAATCTTCTTCTCCTACGGACTCGGCCTGGGCTCGCTCATCGCGCTGGGCAGCTACAACACTTACCACAACGATGTGTACAAGTAGGGACACGCAGACAAAGCTTTGCACATCCTCTCTGATCGCTGAGGTTTTTTATAATTTAACGGTTCATTCCTTTCTCTTCAGAGACTCCATCATCGTGTGCTGCATCAACTCCTGCACCAGCATGTTTGCTGGCTTCGTCATTTTCTCCATCGTAGGATTCATGTCCTATATCACCAAGAAACCTGTGCAGGAATTAGCCGCATCAGGTGCAGTACTGTGCTGACAGCAGAGCATCTTAAAATGTCACATAATTATCCTCCAAATCCCAAACTACTGAGGTATAAAATATACTTTGAAGGAAGTATTCAGACCCCTTACTCATGTAAAAGTACTACTTCAATTCAATTCAAAAAGAAAAACAAGGTAACGAAGCAAATATGATGCTGTTTTTGTCCTGTTTCTAATGTTTTTCAGATATTTAAATATGACCATGCTCATGACTCTCAGTGAGCTTCAGTATAATGTGATAAGATGTCTCCTCTGTGTGGCGTTTAGGGCCAGGTCTGGCATTTTTAGCGTATCCTCAGGCCGTCACCCAGCTGCCCATGTCCTCTCTGTGGGCCATCCTCTTCTTCTCCATGCTCATGATGCTGGGCCTGGACAGTCAGGTACACACAGCACACACTTTACCTGTTGCTCAACAGATGGTCCATTCGTCTTAATTGACTAAGTGGGTATTCATTACTGTGAAACTCCACCAGAAGCCGCTGTATAAATGAAGGAAATTATTCATTAAGAATGATTTAGATCAGTGTGCTGTTCACGAAAATACCAAAAGCCTTCTGAGTAACACAGAGGAGTGTCTAGTATTGAGAGCTTAAGAGACAATAATGGCCAAAATGCAGTTGTGTTCTAAAAAATACTCACGTCCTCTTTCGTTGGAAGAGATTCTCAAAATAAAGAATGAATGCTTGTCATTGGTAATAATATGTGGATGCGAGATGCAAAAATTACCAAAACCCTTGTAGCAACTTATATACAGTAATATTTTGTAAATACTGCATAGAAGTATTTTGTACTGGCACTAAACTGCATACAATCACTAGGATACAATAAGGCTAGCATGTGATGCAGCGAGTGAATTTGTGAATGACTGATGAAGGTTGTTGGGGCTGCATTCAGCCTGAAATGAACACCTGAAGACACTACTCATTAATTTTTATTTACAGTCAGTATTACCTAAAACAATGCTTTAATTGAATTGGATTGCTCATGGCTAGCAGCACAAGGCTACATTAGTCGCTACTAGCATATCACACCTGAATACCTGACTGACCTGTCAGTGCACTGTGGCTAATGTAGGCACCAGGTGTGGACAGTCCTTTCTGACCCAGGTCTCTTAACAATGTCATGTATTAGTTCTGCACAGTGGAGGGCTTCATCACAGCTCTGATGGATGAATACCCCCTGCTGCTGAGGAAGAGGAAGAAGGTGTTCATCCTCATCGTCTGCCTCGTCTCCTTCGTCATCGGCTTCTCCAACATCACACAGGTATAGCTGTGTTCATCTCTGCATATTCAGTGCCCTCAGTCCATGCTGAGTCTGCGCTCTAAAAAATATTAGAGGATCTGTTAAGTTCAGGTTTGAATTGTGCTGCAGGATGTCTGCACATATAACTAAGACATAACAGCTGGTTGTCTTAAAGCCCAGTACCCAGACACAAGTGAATATTTGCACTTTTTTTCCAACACCAGGGAATAAAGCCCCCTCCTGCATTATACATAATGACAAAATGATCTCACAACAACCTGCGGTGTACATTCATCATGCATATTTTATTTGATAAAGACAGGGATGTGATATTCAGCCTCTAAAGCAGATACTGTATGTGTGACTGTGTGTGCTGAAATCTCCCAGGGTGGTCTGTACGTGTTCAAGCTGTTTGATTACTACTCCGCCAGCGGGATGTGCCTTCTCTTCCTTGTCTTCTTCGAAACCATTTCCATATCCTGGCTTTATGGTAGGAAATCTGTTTCATGCCGTCCATGCAATCACATGCAGCTGAAATAAGTTGAGACAACCTGGACAGAAAGGACTGTAATGAATCGAGCATGTCGATTTCTTATACACACTGTCGCTGTCCAACAGGAAATTACATTTATCTGCTCCACTTTCTGCGATTAGACTCTCTGTCCAATCAGCTTTGCCTCTCTTTCACCCCATAAGGATTTGTTCTCGTAGTCATTATCTCCATATTAACACACACACACTTCTTCTTTGTCCTCCTGTCTTTATGCCACAGGAGCTGAAAGGTTTTATAAGAACATTGAGGACATGATCGGCTATCGGCCCTGCGGCTGGTGGAAGCTCTGCTGGATGTTCTTCACTCCGCTGATCTGCCTGGTAGGCAGGGAATAGCTATCGATTTAAGCCCCATAATGTGCCCTTTTCTGAAGTCGAACTCTAACATGCGCTTCCTCCTCCCTCACTGAGATCTATGAACCCATCAAGCTGTAGCAAGTGCCGATAGGTAGAGAATTGATGACATTGCAGAATTGGTTTCCTCTGTGGTGATGTGCACTTCGGGCCCTCTGGGAAATCATGGCAATGTCTTTATCTTCACTACTGTAGTGATAAAGGAAGCTATACACTGTAAATGGGAAATTAAGGCTATTCTGCCAAAATGAATCAGCGCAGCTTACTCTCTGTGAGCACTGATTTGATGATTTGCAGGTTAAAAGACCTTTAGACATATAGATTAAACCGAGCTAAACTTGGCTGAAGAGTAAATGTTTCTTATCGGTTCATCATTTTGGTCTGGATTGAAATGTCTTGACAGCTATTAAAATGTCCAGTGTGGTTTTAATGGAAATACATGAAAGACTACTGATTGCTAACTAGCGAATGTTAGCTGTCAACATGCAAACACACTTGGGGGACATAGTAAACTTTATATCAGCTAAAATGTCTGCATGTTAGCATTGTTATCATAAGCATGTTAGCATGCTAGTTAGCATTCAGCTTGAAGCACCACTGTGTCTCAGCATCTTACTGTTAGCCGCTAGCTGCCATTAGCATGGCTGTTTAGACATCAATGTTACAGTAACTGTTGAGCTGAACTATATTTGAGTGTGAGACACATTTTGGTTCAGTTTTACATAACATAGACGTCTAAAAAACATAATTTTAACCAAGATGTCTTTCAAATCACCATATAAGTGCTTGCTGATCAGATTCTGGAGCCTGTTATTGGTTAACTGGCCAAAGGTTACATGGCTAAATGACATAATTGTATATTTTAGGGGGTGTTTACCTTCAGTGCCATTGAGATGACCCCTCTGACCTTGGGGAAGTACGTGTACCCGTTGTGGGGTCAAGTGATTGGCTGGTTCATGGCTTTGTCTTCCATGATACTGATCCCGGGCTACATCATCTACATGTTCTGTACCACCAAGGGCAGCATCAAACAGGTACAAACCTCATCCATGACTCAGTGTTGTCTCTGTTTTTAATGTGTATTCCCTGCAGTGTTAAATGGGAAGGATGTTGCTATGTGGAAATGGTGCAAGGAGGGAAACGGGCGATAGCTGAGAGATACAGTGCAGGAGGGCAGGAGTTATTTAGATTGCAGTCATTCAGCAGGGAAAAGAAAAAATGAGTTTGGCTGAAAGTCATTATCATGACCCTGGTTGTAGATAGGAAGGTACTGTGAGTTCAGTGAGAACAGCATGTTACAGTTATTTTGTTGTTAAAGGCATGTAAATTCCAGCAAAAAAGCACATTTTGTTTACTTTTCATGTTATTCATCTGTTCATTTTTCATGTAGCTTTCCTCGTCTGGACTCACCTTTAAGAATAACTGTTAAGCATTTAATACTACTCTGAGGCTGATGTAACTCTCTTTACATGACCAGCGTTGGCGGGAGATGACAACCGCCCGGGAGGATAAAAAGCCATCGGGGCATGAAGAATTTACACACACAGGGAGCGTGGGCGAAGCTCCTGTCTAGCCAGGATTGTTCAGGTCGAAATAATCTGACTGCCATTTTTCCCTGTCTGCCTCGACGTAATGCAGTCAACACTGAAATGTGACTATTGGACAGATGGAGTCTTGTACAGTACGTTACGACGATGCTCTCCTCCATCTTAAATTGTGCTGAAAAATCAGGCAAAAGGAGGAAGAAGATGAGGCTTTTAGAGGGCAAAAAAAATTCCTTTTGCAATAAAAAAAGTGACCACAAATTGAATGCTATAGATCAGCACTGAACCTGTGTACATATACCACATATATACCATTAATGTACGTCATCCTACTTGTACATTTTCTCTACTACTCAACAAAATCACTGTCTTTGTTTAAAAGCCACAAATGTCATGAATGTTGTTCTACAGAGACATTAAAATCTGGTAAAACTTGACTGTAAGCGTAAAACTATAACGCATCAAATATAAGAACCGACCAACCTACTGTGATATTTTTGTCCAGCGATCAATATGGAGGCTGTATAGTTTTATTTCTTGTCTTTGCTGATCTGGACCTACAACATGTTAATGTGGCGAAAGTTGTACAGACTATTGACTGTAGGCAGTTTCTCAATTAACACTTCTTTAAGACGTTTTAAATGATGTTGTATAATCTCAAATGTTCGCCTTCAGGGCAGCTTGTTTGACTAAAATATTAGAAAACTGTATATAGAACGTGTCACCATATTAAGTGTGCTGTGAGTTTTTTTTTAAAGAGTTGTTTCATACTGTGGATTATGACAACGATAAAACGCTCTGTTTTGTCAGTTTGGGGACTGTGTTAAATGGGATGTATGAAGGATTTGCATTGATTTTACTTCAGTTTTTAATGTCAATAAAAATAAGATAAGCTGTATCTAGTTACTCCTTTCTCCATCAGTGTCTTGCAGGATGTAGTGGCGTAGTGTTTGGTATCTCCCAAAAAATTTGAGTATTTCAGGGCACTTAATACAAATTTACATTAAAGTTATTCACCATTAAAGTGTTGCCTATGAGCATGCATACAAGTAGCATATTGGCTCTTCATTGTAAAGCACTTAATAATGCTTATTCTGGAGTTTAGGGTTATTAATGATTATGGCTAGGTTTGATATTATAGTAAATAGGAGGTTATTGAAGAAAAACTCTTAGGTAATGGACAAGTAGCTGTAGAATTTGCTCATGCAGAATAAGGTAATAATGAATGCTTTTTATGACTAAAAAAAAAGCCACTACGCATGATAGTAAGCAACGAGTTGACGGTGAATATATGCATCTTAATATAAAGTGTTATTCAAATCTGTGTTTGGTTTATGTGACACATTTAATTCCATGAGACCAGAAAATGCATTTTAATTACTGAAAGTACAATGCATAACTGAAATAGTGTGAAAAATGATGTGACATAATGCATCAGCGTCAGCACTGGGAAATGTGTCC
This sequence comes from Chaetodon trifascialis, assembly GCF_039877785.1. NCBI lineage: Eukaryota > Metazoa > Chordata > Actinopteri > Chaetodontiformes > Chaetodontidae > Chaetodon > Chaetodon trifascialis. The sequence goes on along the minus strand of NC_092077.1, from coordinate 13,778,746 downwards.
TGTGCTACTTTGAGGTAAGTGATGAAATATTAAATGCATGGCAGCAGCTGTAAACAAAACACTGATATTATATCCATGTTAAAAGATACAAGGATTGTTCCACATTTAGCAAACATTGAGCAACACTGGAGTAATGTCTTAAGGGACCTGCAAAAGGAAACTCCCACATTCACTTACCTCTTAGCTCTGCTTGCTCTCCACCACCTCCTCAGGGAAATATCTGCTTCTTTAGCTGCAAACTGCTCCACCTGAATCACCAGCTAGTATATGTTGTATATGTATGTCTACTCCTTGGTGCTGGGCAGATATTATGTACAACTTGCTGCGTACTACAGTGTATAAATGTCGGAGCACACTTTTGATTTGTCAAACTCGCAATATTCAAAATCAGCGGTGTATTTCTAGCCTCCAAAGTTGTGACCTAAGTGATGAAATACCATGCAAAAAAACCCTTCCTGTATTATGGGATAATTCAGATTTTACTTTTGTTGTATACTACATGCTGTCATGATATTTCAGTGCGTACTGCTAGCGCGGTAGGTGGTTTCAAATAGATGCTGTGGCTATGTATGACAATGCTGTTTTTAGAGCATCATAAAATGTTAGCTTCATGCTGTAATGCACAGTAAATGTGTGCAAGATGGCATTTCAAAATGGAAAATATTTCCACAGCAACTCAAGACTCGATGGCAGCATTAAACTTTTGAACAATCAAGTCATTAAACACAAGAACCAAAGCAAACCACTGTTGTGAATAGACTTAAATCATCTTTAATAGCATGTTGATATATTGCAATGACAGGTAGAGAGGGACTCAAAGCCAACTGAGGGAGGTGATGGTTCATATCTGTCAACACTCAGTTTCCACCTGTCTTCCCCTAAATATGTCCACTTTTTTGTCATTTTTTTTTTTTAACTAGTATGAGCAAGCACAGTGTTAAAGAGCCAGACAAACGATCCACATCATTCATGAAGCAGTGCACTGGTATGGCAGAGCCCTTTTTTCAGCGTCTTTAAGAAAGTTAGCTACTGCTGCGCTTCCATATGCTGCACTCCCAAAATGCTACATTGGTTTTCCTTTCAAACCGAAACTCCTGATTTTCAGCGTGCCTCATATTCACGTTTATTGCACACACAGCACGTCTATCTCTCAAAATGATTAAACACATTGTAAAGTAGGAAAAAACTGCGCAAACATAAACAAAGGGTAGTGAAATACAGGGGTGGCAAAACAGAGGCCTCAAAGTTTCCACTGTAAATACAGTTTTCTGTCTAAGGAGATGTTTGCTGTCATAAACAATGATTTTTCTTTTTCTTCTCAGTTCCATGACTTTTACAGCATAACAACAACAAAAAAATCTTCTTTATCTCCCACTAGTGCGCTCACAGCGGACTCAGTCATGCACAAACAAATTCAAGACGTTTGGGAATCAGAGTCCAACAGGCCTCCAAACTGATGCCATGCATGAGAAAAATCACGTCATATCTGAATGTTGATTTACGCAAACACATGATCATCATCCTTCAAAGCAAAATCCATAAAAGAGAACGTTTCATGTTGTATGCTCAAATGTATGACCTTCAAAAGTTTGTTTATGGCCAGTAAAAATATTCAAATGATCACAACAGCTCTTCATTCGTTTCTGAAGCACTAACTCTTCTCATTTTGTTATGAAATGATAACAAAAGAGGTCGGATTTGTTTGTGGGAAAGTCAGGATGCTACCGTGAGCGACACACACACACACACACACACACACACACACACACACACACACACACACACACACACACACACACACACACACTCATCATCTCTGCCAGCCAGAGCGTTTTTTTTTTTTCCTTTTTTCTGCAGCCTCTGTCTTTCCGCTGGGTGAAATCGTGAGTGGAAAAGGACAAAAAGATGAGATAGAGACCTCCCTGCGGTGGCTCTGTGATTATAAATCAACAAATCAGACAGATGGGGGTCAGATGGGAGCAGAGTTAACCTAACATCCATTCCACAGTACCTGGTGGGGCTTATGTTTAAAAGATGGACACATTCAGGCTCGGGCAGTCGCTGACCTATTTCAGACTGAAGGACGCCTGACAGGGCAGTAGCATTTTGAAGGGGGCTAAAGGTAGCTTGCTTGTCCTTTCCGACACTGCTTGAATGTGGTATTTACAATCTCGGCTGGGGTGAAAGAGAAAGAGATCGGATAATGCATTCTTTTTGTCCCATTCTTATTTAAAGCAGGCTAGCCAGCAGCACAAATAATACCATTAATGCCAGCATTTGCGATATAAGCTGTGTGTGTGCCTCTGTAGTTTTTGCCTTTTTGAAAATGTCAGACTGAAAGGTTAGGAGGGAAGAGAAAACAGTCACAAGGAGCTGAAACCAAACCTGGGAGCTGTACCGACATAAAGAGACAGCGTCGGGACGTGTCGTGGGTGGACTCAGTCCTGCATTTATCCACCGATGGGAAACACACACACAAAGGTTGGAATATTTTACGCAAATGAAAATAAACACAGATCTTGACTTTTAACAGCTGTAGCAGGAGCATCCTCATCGAAATTCAGGGCGATTTCCTGAAAAAAGTGAAGAAGCGTCTCATAAACAACAGATGTGTTGCACATATATTACACGTGAATGCTGAATCGTTTTAGAAAAGTCCGAGAGCAGCTCAGACAATCTGTATGAAAAACCTTCCCTCCATCAGCAGATAAGAGTGGCAACGACTCCTGGGAAGCGTGAACCGTATTAAATATGAAGACAAACAACAATCAGCAGGACCACCCTGGGCTGACTTTTTGGTTTGGCCGCAATCCACGTGATTGGTTGCCTTTGTTTCCTGTCATCCTTCGCTGTAGAATGATCTATGGAGAGTGACAATTGAGTGAGAGTGTTTTCTGATGATAGAGAGCCACAACACAACAGAGGCGCGGATGACAAACACAGCTTATCGGAGGATGTTTTTTTTTTGTTTTTTTTAATCCAGGGGAGCGGAGAAGAAGAGAGGAGGCTCTCCATCACATAAATAAATCAGCAACAGCGGAAATATCAGTTTTGTTATTCTTTTTTTTGTGCTCCTTTAGGGAGAAGCGTGAAAGGACTACTATTTTGTTTTTTGTTGTTTTTTTTCTTTTCTTCTAGCCCTAGCGTTTAGTCAAGTGCAAAGAAGTCAGTGTTTAGTGGAAGCGTATGTATTTTGGCACACGTTTTCAGTTAAGTGTCAACTATGCACGCACGCGCACATACAGCACAGTAGGCATGAGGTTTGGGATGATAGAAGCGAACAGAAGCGGAAAGTCCTTGGAGTGTGTCCATCCATCACAATCCAAACAAACAAACAAACAAAAAAAGTTCGAGGGATTCGCATGTTTCTGTTGCTGTTGTTGTCGGTGGATAGTGGAACTACAAGGGATCCATCCAGAAACTGAATATCTGTGTTTTCTCTAGCAAGAGTTAAAACTGACAAAAAGTTATAGAAATTTGTTAAAACTACATAATATTTCAAAATACATGTGGAATCAAGTAAAACGTCATATATGCACTTTATTTCTCCGCATCTCTTTTAAAACCTTGATTTTTCTTTTAGTTTATTTTTTTCCTTAAATATATGCATATAAGTGAGATTTCATTTTTTCATTATAGCTCTTTCATCTGTATGTATATATGTACATTATGTACTTTTAAATAGAGAAAGGGTGGGGTTGGGGTTTGTGAGGAAGTGTGTGTGGAAGTGTGTGTTTGAGGGGAAGAATACTAATTCATTTATTTACACCATGCTCCGAGAGCCACTTGGGGTCCGGTGTAGACTGAGGCGGGGGTCGGGGGGTATATACTGGTGTGGGTGGTTGTAAGGCGGAGGCGGAGGAGGCAGCGGGGGCTGGTGGCCGTCATTGCCATGGGAGCCGTCCGGCGAGCGGACCGGGGTTGACATGGCCGACTGACTGAGCTGGTGGTGGCTGTGGTGGTGATGCTGGTAGTGGTGGTGTGTGGGCGTTTGGCTGAGGAAGGCCTCCATGCGTCCGTGGCCGCTGTTGTCGAGCATGATGACCTTGACGATCTGCTGACACTGGATGAGTGTCTCGGGCCGCAGATCAGCCATGCTGACAGCAGGCTGGTGGTGCTGCTGGAGGTGGAGGTGGTGGGCAGGGGTGCTTGCCGCTGACTGCAGCTGCGGGTGCTGAGGTGGAGGCGCCGGCCCCTGGGTTAGCCCCTGGGGCACCTGCTGGAAAAGCAGCTCCCCCCGATGGTTAAGAAGGGCCACGCTCTCGGGACTCCGAGCCGTGCTGCTGCTGAGCTGGTACGTCTGAAGCCTGTTGTGAATTGACACCTAGTTTAGAAAACAGCCAAGAGAACAGCATCAAATGTTATAAAACTGGTTCCTCCTCTACAATCCGTCAAGCCCTCTTTTTGTTTTTTTTTTGGGGGGGGGGGGGGGGGGGGGGGGGCAGTGGTGAACGCACAGCACACACACACACAGGGCATGCGTGGGGGCTTAGGTGTTGAGGGGTCAGTGGAGGTGTAAAATCGTGACTACTGCACACTCCCCTCCCTCCACCCCTGCAGGTGCTGGGAACAGTGTAGATCAGATGCTGGGGACACCAGTGTGTGGCTGGGAGCAGGTGGAGGACAGTGGCGGGGAAATGGGAATAAGAAATTTGGTGCGACACTAACAGGAGGGGCCCGGTGATTCCAAAGGGGACACTGAGGGCCCCTGTGTCTCCCTTCCAAACCACTGTGTGGCGCTATGGGGACAGCGGACACGAGGAGATTTGGGAGTAACCAGAACATAGACGGAGGTCATACGAAGAAGAGGGAGAGGTGGAAGAAGAGGAGGAGAGGAGGTGAGCAGACTGACAACCACAGACGTCCACAGGCAACACTCATCAGAATGCAAACCTCCACATGTCACAGTTTCTTCAGCTCTCTGTTTTCCTTCCCTCAAAGTTGATTGTCTGCTGCTCTTATTTTATCTTCCCTTTTATGAAGCTTATTTTAGGAAGCTCGTCACGTCTCGAGGTACCTTACACTGCGTTTCTCAGAAAGCTCAAAATATGGGGAGTATCGTCAAAAATTCATGGAATGAGCACAATCTGAAATGCATATTATGTGTAGTGGACAAACATCAAAGTGAAGACTGCGCATGTGCTCCTGTTACGTCCTTGTCGGGGACGCATTAGCATTTAGACTACACATGATACGTGGTCACGTGTCCCAGTGAGTGGTTTGAGTAATCGGTCGTTTACACAAGACGCATGTTAATGCCGTGTGTGAACAGGGCTGTAGACACTCGGGTTAAAAGTCACATGCATGTGATTTGGACTGGGCTGTAATCAGCTGACAGTACTCTGCTCTGACGAGGCCCCCCGCTTTGATTACTCGCCTCGCCTTGTGAAGCTGGTGGACACAGCGGGTGGATCGTTAGCTGGATTGGTTGCACCTGAAGAGAAGCTGGCGGGGCTTAAAAGGGCTACGACAGGCCTCTCTTTGCTCTCCTTTCTGTGATGATGGCTTTCTTTGTGCATGGTTTGCTTTTCATGTTAGAAAAAACAATCCACATTTCTTTTCAAGCACGTGTCCCCCATGTCAACGGTACTGCTGACTGACAATCCATTACTGTGAGTGTCTTCATGGGTGTAGTTTGAAAAAAACAGGATGTGGAAAGTGAAGGAGACATGTAAATTACACCCTTGACGGTCGTTAGCCACTTTGAAACTTCAGCACAGACAAACACGGTGTTCCTGCTCTGAGGGAGACGCTAAAATCTCAATGCTTTCCTTATCAAATTCTTGTTAAAAGCTTGCCATGAGATTCTGACATCCCCATATTCATGCCTCTAGTATAAGCAGGATACCCTGCCTGACCCTCCTGGTTTCCAAGATAAATGTGTTTCGACAGCTAACGGCTCCCCACCAGCCACTGACATTTACTGCAGGCTGCATGGTAGAGGGGAAGATGGCTGGTGAAGGTAGCTCACACAACCATGAACACTGACCTGATCATAGCTCTCTATTATCAGGACCTAAAGGCTATTAAGTGAGAGAGAGAGAGAGAGAGAGAGAGAGAGGGCTTGTATGCATAAAACAAGCAGATATTCCATTCCAAAATCGTTTTATTTTTATGCCTCTAAATGTCTCTTGAGCAGCAATGAATGCGTGTTTGCACTGTTGTAATTGTTGTCATTCTACAGCCGTTTATAGCTTTGAAATTGAAATGGCTATGAAGCCTTTCAGTGTGATGTATTTGTAATTACTTCTGCTCTAACTAGCACCTGAGTAAAGATTTACAGCCTAGCATAGCGTACCAGTGAGCTGTGTGAAATTAAACAGCCACTGAATGTCAAATTGACCCTGTGTATTTGGCTTTTCACTCCAGCCCTCGACTCCACAGCCACAGAAAGGACTAGGAAAGGTCATCAGATGCCTCTCGGATGGTAATTGCGAAGCCCCATGGGTACTGTCGTTCAGCTTGCTTCCTTGCTTGCACGAAATGTTCATGTTTCCCCCGGAGGTCTCGGAAGGGGTGAGGAGGTGACGGCTCCAGATCAAATGAGCGTTAAATTTATCCGCCTGCATGTTACTGTGTTAATTAAGGTCTCTGTGCTGAATGTGGGTACACACACACAGTATATGTATTTCACACATGTGCTCAGCTACTTTTAGCAATGTCTGCTTTCTGTTTTTTTCCTTTAAAGGCCCTAAAGGAGTCGTAATTTCTGCCTGAGCTTGTGAAACTAATTACAATCTATTCCTTACAGATCTGTACAGATAATATTTGAGCCTCTGAGTCTGATGCGTTTTCTGTGACTAGAACCTGACTGCTATGATTTCATTAATTTCCCCAAAACCATCTTTAATTTTCAAAGGAGTCCTTTTATCTAATATTTTGTTTGGTTGGGTTACCTCACATGCCTGCAGCACTTTACCCAGCAGCACACGTTCTCTCATTCGCTCTTCAACCACTCGTGCTTGACGCCTCTGGCCCTAAAGATAAGACTAGTCCTGAGGTTTCTCATCCTACAATTCTTTGATAATGACTGCGCTGACTTACCTGTTATTTGGGACATTGCCCTATCACTAAGTACTTACCTCTACTGCATTGTGTCCACTTCTGTCATCTATCTCCTGGTTTCCTGGACAGAAGAAAACATGAAGGGAAAAGGGACAAAAGTGGCAGCAAAATGTCTGTTAACAGTGATTTTATCCTTACTGCATAGGATATGAGTGATAATAGAGTTGCAAACTGCAAATGAGCCAAAATATATGGATGGAATAAAGCGTGTTTCTTATTGACATAATCTGCAAATGTTGGCTAGTCCACCCAACTAGCTTTCTACATGCAGTGCTAACGTTGCAGGCTACGGTCCTGGATGCTGTACTATCAGAGTAAGGTTATTCTCCAAGAAACCTAGCCAAACCTGTTATCCAAAACAGCTTTACATGTGCCAAACTTATCAGCTCAGCTAATTTTCTCATGTAAAAGTCAAAAATGTGAACAATAAAGCATAAATCAAACTTCTGTTTCTTGTCCAAGTATGTTTTCTACAGTAAGCTAATGCTAGGCATCCAAACAGAACAATGCCGCTCATTTTTTGCTACATGGATCATCAACTGGTGAAGATGCTGGCTATTTTTCGTGGGACAGTTTTGTGCAAACTCGAGTGAGTTAGCTTTACCTAGCGAGCTACAGCTGAAAAATCTGTTGGCTACAATCGTCATTTCATATCGTTGGCTTGAAATGAGAAGCCTGCTTAGAAGTCTGATGGTAAATTACCACCTTTATCACTGTAAACAGAAAGCTGGGCATTGCACATTCACAGAACAGGGCTGGTGAATTGCCTCATTTAGAGTATTTGCAATCACAGCACAAGTCTTTAGTGATCCATTTGCTTCATTTTAAAATGCTCGATGTAACACCTCCTTTTTAAAGTACAAAATATCTATTTCCAGTTCATAAAAACAACAGTGGCTGAACTGTATTTCAACAGTGGGTAAATTAACTCAACTGGGGACAGGGTCTCTGCAGTGGCTTCTGAAACAGTAACAGTGCACACACACACTCGCACACACACCTGATGGGGAGCCCTGTTTGCTGCGCAGCTCGAGCTGTGTGCCGTTGTTCTTTACTGAGTGAGTCTTGGCTCCCTGCTGCTTTTCCAGCTCCCCTGCAGAGAACAGAAGACTGAAATCATCATCATCATAATCACCACGACAGAAAGCAAAATAAGCAGATATACACGAGTCGAGGAAGGTGGTTTATTTCGACTTTATTTTATCAAATATGATATACACACATGCTCGTGTCGCATTACCCTCCCACTCTCTTCTCTAAACTCAAAACACGACTCTCCATCTCTCTAATTAAACTTCACACTTGATGGTAATTGCATGTCATTTCCAATCACGGTGACTAAATGTTGTTTTGTCTCCAACGCTGCGCTGCATTCTAATTCTGACACTGAACCGCAAAACTGCCAGGTGAGACCTCAGGGGTGCAGTACACAACGTCCTCCGACTCATGTTGGTGGGAGAAAAAATCTGACAAACTGAACAGGAAATGTCCTGTTTTATCATTTATCTGCTGGAAAAAAGCATCACATGAAGCTATAAATGAACAGTAGTAACATTTTATTTTAGCAGTTGCCGTTTGCAGAACAAATTGCCCTAAAAATTATTTCAATGTTTCCTGGAAATAACTATTTTGGTCCTAATTATAGGGAAAATAGAGATGTTTTCTAGTGTAAGCTACAGTACAGAGACAAGCAAGCAAACAATTCAACATATATACAGAATAAAGAATATATGAAGATTGAAATTTTAAATAATATGTGAATAATTGCTTGGTCTTAAATGGAGCAGCTCTATCAAGGAAATTCCTATTTTACCTATAATTACTGCCAGATTACATAGTTTTTCCAGTTTAATCTTTATGTGCTTGATCAGACGGCAGTACAGACATATTGACTGAAGGGAACAGTGAGTGTAGGGCTGAATTAAAATGATCAATTATGAATTTTCGCCATTATAAATTTCCAGATGTAGGAAAAGATAAAAAAGCTAATTCCTCCTTCCTATCTCAAGCAGGGAAAGCCCAACACAAGTGCTGCAGCCGCAGGCATGTTTACTAATGTTCCAACAATACAAAGCACTTAAAGGAGAAGAGATGATGTGTTTGTCTGTGCAAGTGCCAGCAATCATTCTTGCTCCAAGTTTTGTTCCTATATTATGTCTTAAGAAGCAGAGTGGGCTGTTTTTGTGTTTGTCTGTGTGCCTTGGTTTATGTATGTATTTTTGTGCACATAGCTGAGAAATAACTTCCTTCTGTCAACCTCTGCCTGTCTCCATATGTTGTTGCCGGCTCTCCTCGGGCTGCTGGCCCTCCCCCTTTGTGAAGGGTAATGCGGTTGCGTCAAATCCCAGCAGGGAGTCTCTCTTTGATGCCCACTGGCAGAAGCCAGGCTCTAGATACTCTGGTTTTCCATGTGTGTCTCAGCATGTGCATGTGCTATTGTCTGGAGAATTTCACGTGCACACAGGCCCAAGCAACTCAGATGCTCGGCTGCTTTTAGGAACACTGGCCTCTTTTCACCTCCAATTTACTGCCCTCCTGCAGTCTGTTTGAGCTGCAGTGCACCAAAGGAAACAAAATGCAAAAGTCTTTCTGCACCTACACAATTCTAATGCTGACTGCAAGCTGGCAAGTAGTACAAAACAAAGGAAGGTCTTTTGCCTCATGTGTACCATCTGAGGACCTATTGATTCCTGCAGAGTTTCTATGAATCCGCTGTAGTCTACCACTTCCCAAGATGTGAGGTTATTGATTTAGTCCACAATGTAATGGGATGTTGACCCTTCTTCTATGGCTGGGTGCACACAAACGTGATGGATGCAAGCCAACCCAAGTATACTGTACAATGCATGCAGCCACAAGACCTACGTCAAATAGAGCACTGACAGTTGGTTGTAATCTGCAACCATGCAGCTTGATGCCACTATATCCTACACACTGGAGTCAACATCTATCAACATCTACTTCTTTTGAAGTAATCACAGGAAATGCAACACGTATTGTTCATCAAAAAAACAGTCACTCCTGGCATTTTTTGACAGGGGATCATTTTGAAATATTGCAGGGAGCAACGGAACTAGAAGAAGCAGCCACAGTGAGCTGATGAAGAGCTGCAGGCGACAGGCTGCACATGTCCAACTTCAGCGAGGTAAACAACTCCCTTCAGTTTCCTTTCAGAGAAGTGTGCTGCTGTTTGCAGACTCGTGCTGTGTGCAGCATGGAGTCAGATCACAGTTGCTCACAGAATGATGGAAAAAGGCCAATTATTATCAGACTTCTTTTATTAATACACCAACAGTTTGTTCTGCTGCCCCTGTTGTATAAAATTGCTGTGACCACCGGTAACTACAGGTGTTCAAAACAATCAATTATTTGCAAATTATTTTGGCCGTCTTTAAGTCACATATAGGCATGATAATCCCTCTGTATCTGGGTGCTTCAAGTCCACACGTGCAGTCACAAAATCAGTTTGTAAATTATGAAAATCTTCTGCTTCATCAAAGAAGATTACAGTGTATGGAAAGTCCTTCATTGTGGTATCAAGGGAAAACCCATACAGGGACAGATACTCACACTCGATGCGTATCTGTTCCATCTCTGAGACCTCCGCAATTGATTCCTTCAGGTCTTCTAGAAACTTGAGCAGTTCCTCAGCACTCTGGGCACAGAAGTTAAGTACCTGCTTCTTGTCTGAGCCAAACGGTGAGAGGATGGTGATGCCATGAGGGTAGTCTGGGGAGCACAGGGGACATTGAGATGTTGAGTCAAAATGAAAAAAGAGGAACTGCAAGAACTGTTTGCAAGGTATTTGTGCTTGAGGTATAAAATGGCTCCAAATGCAGATTTGCAAAATCATTTTCTCCTTTTGCAGATATTTTTAAGAAAATGATCAACTTAGCCAGGCATTTCAAATATGCATTAAACATTTCCTGCAATGTGCACAGAAGGGGTTGGTATAATTACATCTTAAAAACTGCAAATATATGATTAATGTGAAACTATCAGTTTTAAAAATGTTCTCTGGGACCAGATGAGTCCAGGATGATGAATTTCTGCCATCATGAATAGAAAAAACAAAAAGAGAGTGCACTTAGCAATAAAAGAAGTTTAATATTAAATGCATTTCAATTACAGCCACATCTCCTCTACTCCTTGTTCTCCACAAATTGGGGGAAATTTTCCCTGTTTTCAGTCCGAAACATCATTTGTTATGCTGTTAGACTTACATTCATTTTCAAACAGGTGAAACTGCATGCCAAGCAGACCCATGGCTTTGCAGAAAGTGTAGGCTGCAGAACTCTTCTTCTTTGGACAAAGTTTCAAGATCTGAAGGCAACGAGAAAACGATGATAAATATGGTAAAAAACTTGAATGACAGGAGAGCCCATTAAATTGTTTTGTACAGTGTTCTGAGCGCTTCTGTTTGATTGTTGCTGAGATTTCCGTGTCACCTCAAAGAAAACTCGGAAAACTTTTTGATAATGTAAAAAACATTTAAAGAGCAGACGGAGACCATATTAACGTACACCACAACCTTCAAAGCGTTTCAGATTGTGTGCTAGTGCTCTAATTTGTATGAGAAGCAACACCACGGCATGCTGATATCAGGATGTATTAGAGATGTTATGCTTTTTCACTGAACGACCTTCCAGATGGAGAAAGATGAGGCGAATCTGTTTTTGCAGCGCTACTGTGGGCCATAATTTACCAGGCGAGCCGTATTAAACCAATACATCACATTGGCAATTTAAACACTTCTTGACGTGTTCAAGCTGCTAGAACAGGGGCCAAACTCAAAGAGAAGTCCCCATCACTTTCGCACTAAAATCTTTCAAAGACAGTTTCTTGCCATGCTTTCAAAGCTGTCAGGAGGAGACGTCTCACTGGAATATATCGCACCGCTCACTGTTAGTGCCAAATGAACACAAATCCACTGTGATGTTGGAGGATAACTTCTCTCGTCTCTTTCTTCAATATCGGCCCTTTAACCTCCTTTTCCTGCAGCTACCAATTACTTTTATGATTTAGCAGAAAAAGGAAGGGGGGGAAACAGCCACACTGCGTTTTCTTTTGCTGTGTTTTGTTGGAATGAGATCAAAATGTCATATAATTATGTAAGTAGTTAAACACTTTGGATGGATAACCCCTATGTGGCTCCTAATGAGCACATTAATTATGGCCACCATTAAACCTTTGATAATTCTCCAATCTACATGACTTTGGACCAAATGAACAACTCCTCTGTGCTGCAGCCCCGGTGAAACAAGACTATTTCTGGCCCCTAAAGCTGCTCTGTAGGGGACAAACCTTTGCTTATGAGTGCACCGCAACACTGTGTTTGCTGCTATCCATTATTAAAAGAAATGGACCGAGAGTCCTGAGTTATGAAACAACATAAAAGAAGAGAGGGGAGCTCACAGTCGAAGTAGGTGATGGTGCATTGCAGCTGTCACAACAAAATAAGCAGCTTTAAAGCTTTGACTGTGTGCTGCAAAAACAGACATTTCCGGGGTGTTTTAAAGGAAACTGTATACATGTAAACAACATATGACAAATATGCAATTTTGCATGAATCTTTCATTATGATCCCAGTTCTCTTTGAATGCTTACCACAATGAGATCATTGAAGAGGAAGACTTCTCTCTGGTGTGCTGCCTGTTTCTGGGCCTTGTTGACATCTGTCACCTCAAAAAGTCGACTGCAGCACACAAGTCGTCTGTGAGGGACAGAAAGAACCTGCAGAGAAACAAACATCCAGGTAAGAGGAGGGCTTCAGTCACTTAGATTAGCTTTGAAGGCATTGAAAAGACCAAATGAAGAGATGGACGCGACAAGGACAAACTGGGAGATTCTTAATACAAATGACTTTTGGCCAGACTTCTGCACACTATTCACTGGGGTTAAAAGCTGAGGCTGAAATATTAGAAGGGAAAGCCATTTAACACAGTATGTGGAGACAAATTAGTGTCCTGAAGACGGACCTAAGAGTCCGAAGAGATATTAAAACAGTAATTAGAGCAACAGATAAGACTGCTTGTTGTTTCAAGGTTATCCAAATATTAACTGTGCTCCCCCTGAGGAGTTTTGCCCCCATTAATAACAATGCAAACTCATGGTGTGGTTGATAATAGTGCAATTTTGTTTCTTTGGAAAGAGAAGAGAGGTAATTTAAAAGTGCAAAGCAGGGAGGATTTCCTCCTTCCAAATGCGCACTTTTTATTCATAGATTAATGACCTTATTGACAGATTCTTAACTGTACCAGCTTTTTTTTATTTTTTCTGCAAACAGCTGCCTGTTGTGGCCAAAAATCGTAAGCCTCTTTCACCCTGGACAAAAAACCCACTAAAAGCCACTAACATCTGGCCTTTGTCTGCGGCGGCATTACTTCCTGGAAGCAGCCATAGTCGAGTATTTATTGGCTCCAGCTCCAATTGGCCTTGATAGAAACCCAGGTGAACATGCTAATTTTCACCACTTTTCCAGTGCAATGATGAAGCACGTTAATATTCCAGTTGTCAGCACATAGATATAGCCTGATGTGACGTTGAACAAGACAGCAGTAAAAGACAGACAACTGGAAAAGGTAAAGGTGTCAGCCGCTGTTTCTTTTGGTGTGAAAGTGGTATAAGAGAGCGTGAGAGTGAACCAAAACAGCCAAGGTGATTGCTGTTTACTTATTAGCTCTGACATTAGACCAAATTGGATTAGCAGAGGTGATAACGCTACACATGGAGGTCTAAATTTTTTCCAAAATGCTGCAGCTGTGTCCCTCGAGGCCAGCCTTCTCCTCTTGGACTTAAGTGCTTTTCTCTGCTAAAGCAGATTACACTACAGAAATGGCTCATGCCTTCGGAGACTGATCTAATCATGTTCTCGGCCCTTCACACTCTTGTCTCCCTGGCTTGTCTCGTACGGCTTTCTGCGCACCGCGGTCCAAACAGCAGCGGGGTGACTGTCAGTCGATGTGGACTTCATCCGCCCTTCATGATAAAATAAAAATACTCACGGCCTGCATTTCCCAGTTTCTATTCCCTCTGCTCCCTGTGGACTGTTTGCAATGCAGTGAGTACACACAGAGCTTCTGTCTCTTGCTCTCTCATCTCTCATCACTGCAGGGTGTACAGACTCCCGCCCAGCTGGCCACAGCCAGCCTGTTTTCTCATTACACTAATGTCAGAAACATGTAAAGACATCATTAGCTTGAAATGCCTCTTGCTCGTTCAAAAAAGCAGAAAAAAAAAAAAATCTTTTCCCGACAGGATAATTAAGAAGCAGCGTGACAGGAGAAAGTTTAGTCATACAGTTTACAAATTAATTTTATGCCTAAAGACAAATGGATTCTCCAAATGTTACCCATATCAAATATCGAAGGACCTTTTGAGGAAGAAAAACAGTTTGATGTAACGCTGCTTCATCACGCTGCTCATATACATTCTCATGAGGGCTAATCCCCCTTAGAATAATGTATCAGGAGTTTTAAATCCACAGCACAAAGCCACTGACACCTGCTGTAAGAGTATTGATAAGGAAGAAACTTTATTAAAGTCTTTCTTTTTATGGCAGACAGCGCCCGCGGCACAGGAACAGTCACTTCCTGTCACAACAATCCATCATTGTTTTGGCTATGACAACACTCCTTCTGTCATCCTATGGCTACTCATCCATCACGGAGACACTTAAAGGCATGAGCCAAAGATGGCAGAGCTCCAATGTCACCCTGAATGTTAACAGGAGAGCACAGAGATTAAAACTGAAAACAAATTAAAAAGGAAATCTATTGTGAAATTAATTTGAAAGTTGGTTAATGTTGTTGATGTACAGGAAGTAGCATGAGACACGTTGATCAAGAAGACTCCACTAACACAATGCTAATGTGCTGGTATAATATTTACCACCTTTGCCATCTTAGTTTACCATATTAGGATGCTAGCATTTGCTTATCAAGTGTGGTTGATGGGAATGCCATTACCTTGACTTTCATTTTCTTTTCTACTTTCACAGCATCTTGTAAACAATTTACAATGTCTTTCCCTACTTTAAAGCCTGCAGCCATGCTGGCTGTGTGGCTGTGCTTAGGTGCAGCAGTTTTTTGAGCTAAAGGCTAAAGTGAACATGATAAAATGCTCGCAAAGACAATGCTAACATGCTGACTCTAAGCAGGTACAATGTTCACAATATTCACCAGCTTAGATTAGCCTATTAGCATGCTAGCATTTGTTAATTATTACTATAGAGTGCAGCTGAGGCTGATGGTAATGTGATATTTACTCCACAATCAGTTTCAATGAATCTGCAGGGACTTGAATTCAGTTTTGAAAGAATTTGTATTTACTTGTCGATGGATGTAATGTTTTTGCAGTGTTAAATTCAAGAGTGTATGGGGAGAAAAATCAACAACTTTCATCTATATGTCATGCATACAGGATTCAAAAAAGGCCTTGGTGCACTGATAAGATACAAACTGAATTCCTTGAACCTCTGAATCATTTTAAAAAGCCTTTCAGCGCAATGAGTGGGCACACACGGCACACTCCCACATGAATCAGTGTAATCAATTATGAAGCTATATACGTCCGCCTCTGTGTCTGCCTGAGACTCGTCTAAAACACATAAAGCATTCCTCAGAAATATTCACACAGTGAATTATAACAAAAACCACATTAGCATTTTCTTGAGCATTTTCATCTCTGAAGTTGACTCTTAACTACAGAATATTCAGTATTAGATTCGAACACTGCCTTGCTCATGTGCACTGACCAAGCCTTCACCTTACACAGTTAAAAAAGACTCTAATAATAGCAGTGGTTAATGACGTATCTAGCTGGAGTAATGACCTGAGGTAATGATCGAGCTGCTGATGAGACATTTAATGGCTAATAAATGTGCTCCGCCAACACTACTAAGGCTATGTGATAAGGCCTTGAATAATGAGTGAGTGACTTGGCATAGAGCTGCCAAAGAAGAGGAAAAACAGGGACAGTGGGAAGCATGAATGATTTGCACTACAGTGTCATGGAAAGTCAATCTGTATTTTAATATCCACAATGAAGAGCTGGTGAAGGTTCAGCAGGGTCTGTCCCATCACTCTTTTCAACCCATTACTTCTGGGTTTGTGTGTACTCTGATACACTTGCTTTGATTAATTTGAATTTCAGACCTTGAGAGTAAGGACATTTCTGGAAAGTGAGGATGTTTGAGCTCATCTCAAACATCTTACTCTTGTGCTCTTCTAAAACATATGAACTCCTCCTCACTCAGCTCCAAACAGCAGTTAGCAAGTAGCTCATGAACATAGTGGAGAATTTAGCAACCAAAGAGCCAGATATTTCAGGATTTGCTATGCTGTTGTAGTTAAGGGCTAGGGAATGCATTATGTCATTGATGATCCTCACAAGTATAGAACAAAAGTGTCTGTGTTCTTACCGTTTTCATGCCTACTATGGACTGCTCAACCTTGGAGACGTAGGTGACGTGGTCTTCGTTGGAGCGCAATTCTCTCTGTTGTATTCTTTCATAGATTCCCACCACCATGTCTCTGGGGATGTCTGCTCCGTCATCCACACCTAAGACAGGAATAGGACGATTAAATGCAAGTATACACACATAAGAGAGCGGTTGCTATGTTTGAACAAGGAGCAGCACAACACTCAACACCCCCCCCACCCACCCCAGACAGCCATACAGCACAACCAACAAAAACACACAGAAATAATTGGATAAAAAAAGTCACAGAATTAAACTGAATGAGACACCAAACAAGTAAATTAAGTAAAATGTTGCTTCCAGTCCACCATATATATGTGTGAGTTATCAGCAGCTATATTGTATTGTGTGTCTCCTAATTGGGGATACGAGAGGGGTCTCCCACATAGAACAGTCTTTACCCCTTTAAAGTAAGTTTTTCGGGTCTGCAGGTAAATAATCTCGGAAAGGTGACCAAACGTGGGGGGTCTTTGATCCAATCATGCAAAGACGTACTTCTGAGCAACTTCTCAAGAAATCTGAAGCATGATGCAGGGAGATGCAACCCCCTGGAGGGAAGGCCTAAGTGTAAAACACCATGGTACTTTTTCATTTCTATTCTAAAGGATGCTTGCTTTTAATTGACATGGAGTGACTGTATACACATGGCTGTATACATATTGACTGACACACATTTGTTTGTCTCGACATGCAAAGAGCGGGCAAAAAATCAACATTCAGAGCAAAAGAGAGCTCCTTCTCTCAGTCTACTTGTCTGTCCTTCTTTGACTTTCTGTCTTTCGCTGTCTCCATTAAGTAATGACAGAAGGCAATGTGAGAGGAGGTTAATTGGGAAGTGAAAGGTTAACAGCCCGCCTCAGTCCTCGAACATTTTCTGTCTGGAACACAGTGCAGTTCAAGGCCGTGGCATTTCGACGCAGGTAGAACTGCATGTCATTAGGCTGAAAGGTTGCCCTCGAGATGCTCCCTGTTAAATCCGCACAGCTGTACCACGCTGTGAGGTACATTGACTTTTCAATGGACTGGGGTGTGTTTGGAGAAAATGAAGCTACCGCAAGCGATGGCGTTGACAGTGAGGCACCCTGGGACACCGCTGAGACATCGCTGCACATCATAAAATCAGAGGGAGAGCAGGAGATGTCCAGGGGGAAGTGTGTGTAAAGTGTCAGATTAATAAGTTGCATCTTTTGCAGAATGTTTGGCGTTCTCCTCCTTACGCTCATAACCTCACTGCTTCGATTTAGCCATGCAAGCTAACTTAAGAGTAAAGGTAAAAAAGCATATACTTTTGTTTCAGTAATTAGCAAAAGCTAAAGTAAGATGTGAAATCTCAGCGCAAATCTGATATCACCCTCTCTAAAAGCAAAGCAGTGAGTGAGGCACAACAATTTCAATTTTCAGTGAGCAGAGATAGTGGATTAATTTATGGTGGATGCTGGTTTATATTATGTTGTGAAACAGCTTTGACACTGACAGTCTGTTTTAATTGAGATAATGAATGTTCCGTGCTTCTTCATTACTATTGGTTTCTGCTGCATAATTGCATTTCACCTCAGCCAATTATTTGAGTGAGCCATTCTTCTGTCAGTGAGTGTGAGAGACATGAGTGAGGAGAAAAGAATATAAACAAGCAAAGACGGATGAAGAAACAGACAAAACTGTATTCTTGCAGCCAAAGCAAGACAAGAGATTGGATAGAGAGAAAACCGTAAACTGAGCAGAAGACGAATAGAGAGGCCAAGAGAGAGTGGCATATTTTAATTTGCATAAGATGCAGAAATTGATTTTCCAACTTAATTTAATTGTGGGGAACAGTCTGGATGAATCTATTAAAGTTGTTCTGCATCGACCTCAGTGTTTCCTGATTGATTACGCAGAGGGAGAGCATAACTGCGACGCTCCCGTCTCTCCTGCAACGCTCGGCGAAGGAGCATCTGTCTGCATATGGGAGACAAGAATTACAGGTGCTCTCTGCCGGTGTCGCGGTGAATTGTGAACGCGTAAAGCACAGCGGACAGGGATAGAAATGTGACTTTATTTCATCACCTAAATTTATGCGGGGTGGTTTCATAACAGATCCAAGCTCTGCTGGACACTGTCTCGCTTTCACTGGTCGGCCAGTCTGTCTTTCCCTCCACCACTTTCATCTAGACTGTAATATCTCAACTATCACATGGACTGTTCGTGACATCTTGTGCAAACATTCACGAAACCCAGGAGGAAGCCTACTGACTTTGGTGAATCTGACTCAAGCAGAGAGGGGTTTTTATTGTTTAGTGTTTTTAGTGTTTTTGACAACAATTGGATCGATTGCTATGAGATGTGTTTCTGATACTCAAGTTCCCCAACGGACTAAAATGACTTTAGTGAGCCTCTGACTTTTCATCTAGAGCCATAATCGGGTCAAAATGTATAATGTGTTCAGTGCTTTCAGCAAAACTTGTAACGTTTCCATTAGCCTCAGATGTACTTTATGTTTAGATTGGAGAAAATATGAACTGGTCTCTGTGATGTGGCTCCAGCCATCGCCATCTTGGCAGTGCCTGACTCCTGATTTAAGCCTTAATATACAGATGTCCAGATGTTATGAAATTAACTATAGATACTGTAGCAGGCTTGAATGACAAACAAAGACAAAGAATGTTTATTTCCGTTGTAAAATTGCACATTTTAATATAGCCCTCAATGGAATTGACTTTTTAGAGCCAAGAGCTCAAGTGACCATTTGAGGAACTGCAGTTTTTGACAATTATGTGAAATAATTAATACTACTTTAACCTCCTTAATGTGTCCATACCTCTCGACGCAACCACGATGACACGTCACTTACCTCGAAGATTACGTATGAAGTCCTCCAACAGCATCTTGCGGTCGGGCTTGATGTTGGGACTGTACATGTCGGTGTTGAGCAGAATGATGGCGAAGGCCAGGATGAAGATGGTGTCTGGGTTGTGAAACTGCTGCACCACGTCGGGGTTACACATGCAGTAGCGCTGACTGTTGGTGTAAAGGAGGTAGAGAAAGAAATATGTAAAACTTCTGAGAAAAATATAGCAGGAAGTAAGACGTGACAGTGTATGAGGCGAAAGAATAGAGGTGTAAGGCAAAGAAGGTGGACAGGAGGAATAAAGGAGAAAGAGCTATAAAGAAAAAATCTATATGTATAAAGTACAGAGAGAGATGAATTATAAAAATGGGGTAGGTATAGGAAGGAATAACAAATGGGAGATGAGGCAAAACAGATAAAACATTATTTTTAAACACTAAATGCATTCTTCAACACACTACATGCTCATAAATGCCTTGAAGCAAGCTGAGCATGAGAGTGTCACGCCGAAATAAGAGTTATGGCTTTAATTTAGCTTGTGGCTTCATCTGAAGCTGTTAGCTGCCCCTTAAGCAACGATGAACCTCACAGCAGGCACTCTGCTGAAACCCAGTCTCTCTGTATAAACACATTTGTCCCAGCAGATTGGATGGTCACATGGATGGCGCATTACACGGAGAAATGATGGGTGTGTGGGTGCATGTGTCTGTGTTTGACTTTATCTGGAGTCTACTGAGCCCTGAGCCACGGTTAAACAAACTCCTACATTTATGGGTCTGGGTGCTGGATTTATGCAGGTTGCTATTGAGCCACAGAATGAAGTTTGAAATCTGAAATCCCTCACGGAGGCACTTTTCTGCAAAAGAACGCGACAGAGGCCAGGCTCAGTTTGATGGAGTTCCCAAAAAACAACCCTGAATATAAGAGATGGAGGATGGAAATGGCTCTGCGTAGCGTGGTTATGGAAACTATGACTCAAAAAGATTTGTAGACACCTGCTCTTGGATGGATGCATATGTGTGTGTGTGTTTGTGTGTGTGTGTGTGTGTTTAAGAAAGAAGTGCCCAGAGGAGAGGGATAAATTGTTTCTCTGTCTCAGTGAGGTGCATGGATACTTCCTGGTTATGGGATGAATAATACAACAGTACAACATCTACGGTGAATGAGTAATCAGAGATACCGAGTAAAAGGAGAATGAGAAGGTGTGTGTGTGTGTGTGTGTGTGTGTGTGTGTGTGTGTGTGTGTGTGTGTGTGTGTGTGTGCGTGTGTGTGTGTGTGTGTGTGTGTGTGCGCACACCCTGCAGGCTCTATGTTGGAGTGTACAGTGTAATTGTTACTTTAATCAGTCATCATTTCCACATTGGGGCTGTAGCACCGTTTTGCAGACCCACTGAGCCGCATGATTGGAAACTAATGTCTCTGTGGGACTCAGTAAAGACACACATATTGGTTTGCATACAGTAGGTTCATACCTGTCTCACTCACACACACACACACACACACACACACGCAGTTTTAATGTGCTTTCCAACACTGCTTAAGCCTTCCAAGATTAGCAAACGGGAAAACAAAGCTCTACAAGCAGCAGAGAATGATTGCCAGACCTTTATGTGGCCCAGATTTTGCCTCTTAGGCAAAGTATGAGCTGCTCTGCAGTCTTCCCCATAAGCTCCATACAACCCCAACAACTTCCACCAAGAATCTAGACAGTACTCAGGGCTCAAAAACACCCCAAACTGCTCTGCATTTTCAGCAAAAACTTGCTGATAATTCTCCTCAAAGGACGCGAACTGATCATCAAACATAATGCAGTAGAAGACAGTGCTCTTTATAATAGAGTTAGTTAAATCCAGATTTATTAAGGTTTTTGTTGACAATGGAAATGGTAGTTTGAATGTTTTGTTTTTGATATAACACAATAGTCATAAAAAGTAGCATCAGTGAGCCTGTATCAGGGAAATTATAGGTAATTATTGGCTTAGTGCATTATATTGCAGCAAGTTATGGAGCTTGTTTGTGGTATATTAACATCATGGGAAGCACGATAACCAATTTAACCACAACTTATTATTTGCTGGATGATATAAATCTATATAAATGCAGAAAATAACATTTATGTTACTTGTATGTACTTGTGTCTTTTTTCATTGGTGGAGAACCTCTGACTTCATTGTGTCCCCCCACTTAAGCAGCAGCGCTTTCATGTGTGTTTGTCGTCATACAGTATTTGCTCTAGCGTGATAATCACAGGGCTGCACGCAGACGCTTATTCACATCTCAGTGTCTGAAAACCGTGACTCGACAGCAACCAGTAATTATACCCTTGTCAGTAAATCCTAATGTACTGTAGCGCCACGCAGTGAAAAACCTCCATTTATGCTGCTTCCTGTCTAAGTGTGCTCTTACTCTGCACAGAAAGAAAAACAAAAATGAGAGGGTAAAATTTTTCACTGAAATCGATTTGGCAGTCTTGATATTTGGCCTTCACTGCTGTCTTCCAAACCAATTTTGCTTTTGTTACAGAATGCTAAACAAGGTGTAATCTAACACTCATTACGTACTCTGTGAGGATGGACTTTGGTGCAAGATTACACAAGTTGCATGATCTTTACCTTTAACAGCCACAATAGAAAATAAAGCAACTTTGTGTGATTGCAGGGTGAGTAAATAAGGGTGTCTGGATACCACACCGTAATGCAGACATGGAAATATGGATCTGCAGCATTGGGAGCTGGCTCATATTTGCTCATTCATTAGTACACTGACGCAGCAGATACTGAGGCGGCTGGCTGCTTTTCACTTTTCCCCTCGTTCTTTTTCACTGCTGCTTCAAATCCCTTCACTTACTTTGGAGATTTCTCTCTTTCTGTGTGTGTGTGTAAGAGAGAGAGTGTGTGTGTGTTTGGAGGCATATCAAAGCCCAGGAGCAGGGGAGGCAGGCACAGAGAGGCAGTGGCGGTTACGCAATGCTGGTTATTTATAAACCTTCCTCCCTCTCTCCTTTCTCCCCTTCCTTCCTTCCTTCTCCCAGTTCGTGTCTCCTCGCCCGCCTCATCCTCCCCCTCTCTCTTGCTCCTGATAACACGCAGAGCCAGCCTGATGTCCAGGCATTACCAGTGCCAACCTCTCTCCACACTGACTATGACAATGCCGCCGTTTTTCTCCTCATTGGGCACCTCGACAACTGTGACAGGTGGTTGTTACTCCAGAGGGGCGACGGCAAACAGTTAGCATTAACACACAGTGCCACAGCTGCACTGCAAATTGTGTCCCTGTTGCAAATTGAGGCCAGAAATTACACACTGCCTGGCTATTCACACGGGGGCTGCATTGTCAACATTTTATTGTAGTGGAGAAAAAAGGATAAAATAAAGTGCGTATGTGTGGCAGCGTGACTCGACTGCTGAGATCAAGAGTCATCCCTATTTATGTTCACATAGGTTGACAGAGCATGGTTTCTCCGGTGCTTTGCGGAAACAGAGTTTATGTGCGAATGTGCCTCTTTTTGTTTGCATGGATGTCGATTTTGCCTGATTGGATTTAGTCATACCAGCGTGTTTTCATGTTCCCTCTTTGTTGTCTTTGTCCACCGTGGCCAAAAAAAGAAAACCTCACAGAAGCTTGAGCTTGCATCTCATGAGAAATATGAATAAATAAAATATCACATCTGTACCTCTCAGCACGCCTTCAAAACTTGATGTCGGCACATTTCATGATCAAAACACCTATGAATTGCATCTTAAAGCGCTGCCAGACAAGTTTGGGCCAGAGGTAATTCTTCAGTGACAGTATTTCATTTCACTTTTTACACCCACTCGAATATCAACATGCCCAGAGTTATATTAAAGTAGAAAAGAAATGACACCAGACAAATGAGTGTTATTTTGCATAACCTACAAGATGATAAATATTCATATCCAACTCCTTCAAATCAACTGTTCTCTCTGCATAATCGGATTTCTGAATATTAATACATTTGCATTTTAATCTCTGGTTCTTGTATGTGTGTTCACTGGCGACTGACCACTGGCTCGTCAGGCTTTCTCTTCTCACACGGCACATATATCATTGGCAGATCTACCTCTCACAATTCCTAGTAATCTTTGAAACAATAGGTCCATTTTCAGATTTCAGACGGAGGATGCACGCTTCTCCTATATAGCATTAGCAGTAGCTGTAGCTAGCTGACTAACTAAGTTACCATTTGCTTCATGAGTACGTTGAAAATGCTGTCTGTG
This sequence comes from Chaetodon trifascialis, assembly GCF_039877785.1. Lineage (NCBI taxonomy): Eukaryota > Metazoa > Chordata > Actinopteri > Chaetodontiformes > Chaetodontidae > Chaetodon > Chaetodon trifascialis. The sequence continues at coordinate 13,755,134 of NC_092077.1, read as the reverse complement.
GACGACTTTTTAATATTTCCAGATTACTCTGTAAAATGGATTTAAAATGTGCACTTGATGGTTACGTGACATTTTGTTAAAAGGCGGAGGTGAATGCTGCACGTCTGTAGCGAAAAGTTAGCATCCTCACCAGTTAATGATCCATGTAGCAGACATGGAGATAAGGAAACAGCTCTGTGTTCTCGTATTGCAGTTTAGACCTACTGTAGTTACTCTGAGCATGAAAGTATAATAAGGAAAAATGTTTAATTTCACTCCAGCCTGTTTAGCTGCTTAGCTTACATGTTTGGACAAGTAAGACAAAGGATAGCTTCATGCTTTATTGTTCACTCTCAATGTTACCAGAGAAAAGGCTCCTGAATGAAACTAGCCAACGAATCCGGCAAACTTGACGTTATCTCCTGTGAGCTTGCTAGAGTGTAAACATCCTCAAATTGAACTGAGCAGAAAAAAGCCACCAATGACCAAACGTACAAACCAAGCAAACACAAGAAACCATCTCTTAACTGTTTAAATGAATGAATATCATTCATGCTATGGGCCCATCATGCACACCGTTTGAACATAGTGAAATCCAAAGCTTGATATACGTGGTTAGGGTTAAGGTAGAAAATTGAAAGGGGTTTAGCCAACGGTTCATTCAGGACAAGAAAAGCACACCCACAATTAGTGTTTGAAATTCAGTAAAAATGGAAACTAACTAACTAACTCCCTTTAAATACCAGCAAGAATACTGCGAGATAAACCCAGACTCTCACAGCAACTACTGCTTTTATAATTACCTGAAGGCCTCGATAAGACGTTCCACCTTCTGGGCTTCTCCCTGGACACGAATGTGGGCCTGAAACTTCCTCAGAGCTTCGTCCAACTCCATGCCCGAGAAGTCCATCTCATCCACCACACAACTGTTGAGCACAGTGGGGAAGGGATGAGATATGCAAAGAGTTACAGCAGTGGAAAGGAAGACAGAGGAGAAAAGAAAATATATACATTTCTAGCAATATATCAACATGATGGTAGTGGCTGCCCTTTCACTGATGGCATGGGTGGGTCTGTGGATGTACACCCAAGATAAAACAGGCAGACGCCCACTCATACGCTTCCTGGTCACAGCAGCACTCTGCTTACTGCAGGTATTAGCCACGTGCAGACACCAGGGATAAGACCGGGCCCAGCTACCTTCTCTGTGCCACAGCTGCCAAGCGACACACACAGCCGCGCACACGTACACGCATACAATCCCTCCGAGCAGAAAATCCTCCTATTACCTGACAACCCCAGCTTAATGACTTTAATTAAAAAAGCAAAATATCCTGTCCAACGAGTTCAGGAGGGATAAGTACAACGTGGGCGATTTGGAGGTGAAATGAGGTTTTGAAGTGAAAGGTGACTTTGGAAACAAGTTGGAAGGTTTTAAAGTTTTCCTCGCTTTGATATGAGAGGTTCTGTCAAGGCGCAAAGTGGAATGATGATCGAACTGTGAAATTAAAGTATTTCTTTTTAGCATTCGGATGGGCTTTCATGTGGTTTACTCCGAACCTACCCACATTAGTTCAAGATGAAGATCTTTGACAGCCTACTGACGGTCGTGGACAGCGTGTTCAAAAGAAAGATGACGCTGTTGATCTCAAAATCCTTAAAACATACAGTTTGTAGTCACGTCAAGACATCGCCTTCTGTTTCAGATCTTTTCTGTTTGCTGTATTACGGGAAACACTGGGGTACATGCACACACACGCGCACGCACACACACACTACGTGAAGATGGATTACTGTGAACAAAGCGAGTTAATGAGGTGAGTACTTGACTGTGACACATGCTGCTCCAGCACAAAAGAGTCAGATAGCTGAGTCTACAGTACTGCCTGACACTGCAGTACTACAACATAAAACCACAGAAAATCTGCTTGTGGTTTGAACCATGAACTGTACACTCTTTCATTTAGTACTAACACTTACACTATAACTACCACCACTAATACAGCAAGAACTATAGTACACCTAGCACTCCTGCTCTTATGAAACTACTATTATTACCACCATCAATACAAAGCTATGGCTACCTAGTCCTGTGTCAAATTCTATTACACTCATCACTGTTACTATTTCTATCACAAGTACTTTTCCTATATATTATTCCTACTACCAATACTTCACCATTCACCATTCGTACTACTACAGCTCTACTACTGCTACTACTACTTAACCTATGTCTGCTATTACTACTGCCACTACTACAGCTACTACTAATGTTTGTGCAATGCCATTTATTACTTTATTACTTCTTCAGCTACTACTGCCACCAGTCCAGTACAGCTATTACTACCTATTATACTACTAGTATAGCTGTAGTATAGTATTATGACTACTACAGCTACAACTAGTATTTGTACTATGTCTACAATTATTACTACTATTCTAGTCACTATTACCAAAACTAACACTTCTACCTGTGCTAATGTGTACTAGTACTGTAATAATCTGGTGACAGGAAGTAGTATAAAACAACTTGGACTGGATTAATGTCTACTTTTGTGGTTGTACATGCTCCTGCTACCTCTTCTACTGTAATTATAATCGTAAAAGTTCATTATAACTACCACCTCCATCTTTTACTATGGCAGGCACCATCGTCACTATTACTGTTTGAAGAAGCAGCACCCAATACTGCACTAATACCACATATACTAACACAAGCATCAATTATCTATTCGCTTACCCTGTGCAGCGTTGCGGGGGACTGGAGCTTATCCCAGTACAGCAGCAACCATTAACACAACGCAAGGAGTTAATAATCATAACATGACTGGCTGATAATAACTTCAAGGGTTCAACTGCATAATATTTTCCTCCTGTGATTGGACTCTTTTCAACACAGTGCTTATGAAGGTAAAGCTGATAGCACACAGTGACTCTGCCTTGATCCCCCTCTTGATCAACTCTCTTGACTGGCGAGCCTCTCTTATCGCCCTCGTCATGACTCACTTCTTCGCTCCACCACCCCTCTCTCCCTTCTTCCCCGGCTGTCACTCCTTGTTTATGTAACGTCAGACGAGATGCTCTCTAGCCTAAGTACATCAGCCTTCTCCTTCCCCTCCCATCTCTTTCCCATACACGCTCAATAAGAAGCATGTATGGGTGAACGCACATGCGCGTACTGTGTTGATCTGCATACAGTACCTGGCAGGGAAATAGACACATCTGTCTGCATAGCGAGGCTTAAACTGTATGTTTACACAAACACACACACATAATGCGAATCAAGAGAAACAGCAGGCCAGATGGAACCGTATTTTGAGCAGCCAATGAGTAGATGACAGGCTGAAAACAGACCTCATTTTTCCTGCTTAACAAGTACACTACATTATCAGTAAATGAGTCCTCGGGGTGCCACATTTCTTGGAACCCAAATCTATAACTACAATTTGGCTTAATTGACTTGAGGCGTTTTAACTACTGTTGGTTCCGCTTGAGGAAATATGAGGAGAATAAAGAGAATCAGCTTTATAGGGAGAGGACGTCAGGAACGCAGGTGACGACGCAAACAAAGCACAGATATATACACAGGCGTGTGCATGCACACCCTCCCGGTACACACACAGACAGAGGTCACACACTTTCACACACACACACGCACATTCTCAGTAAATCACCATGAGTGATTTTCACATTAGACTGCAATCCCTCACCCGCTCTCCTGTGACTACACTTTATCGAAAGTGCTCTCACACACACTTTGCACTCTCCTATCATGCTCCCCTTCAACATCACTTACTGTCAGAGTGCAGCTGTATGACTGCTCTGTGTGAAAATAGGGAAAAAATATACATCTACGGTATATAACTCAATGTCACCTGTGCTGAACATATCTTCACTGTGAACTGAAGTTTCAAGCCTTAAAAGCATAATCCTGTTAAAGTACAATGTATCTGGAACCATGATAGTGTCCATTTAAGAAAATATAGATATTAAATGAGGTCAACCCCGGGCGAACAACTTGCTAGAGTGCTGTGTCATGTATGTCTGACCTTGCTAAGACTAAAAGTGCGTTCTTGGTTTAATAACTTGGACAAAAGGGAGGATAAAAGGAAGATCGGCAGTACCTCCTCCGGATGATATGCAAATTTAGAGGTAATTGGCGAATGGGAGAATGTAATAGAATAAAAAAGACAATTACTGAGATAACGTAAGGAAGGTTCTGAAAGATGAAAATAAAAGAAAGAGGAAAAACGACCTCTGCGGTTTCAAAGCAAGTAATGCCAATTAAGTTAATGATCTGGAATTAAAGGGTGAAGTGAGTCACATGCACATGTGTGTGTTAAAGTGTTTTCACATGTATGTGATGAGCAATACAACAAAGAGCATCTGCGGTTGCTCTCTAAACCCACTGCGTTTTCACGTCCTTTCATTTTTATTCCGCTGTAAAGTACAGGCTGCACAGAACAACGCTGATCAGTGCTTATTTTGAAAACAGCTTTGAGTAGCTGTTACGAATACATTAGCATGGGTTGACATAACTGATGCGTGGTGTTTTTATTTTGAATTTTAAGTCATTCCCGGAAAATTTGTCTTTCATTCTTGAAATGAAAATTCACGCAGCTTCGTGATCCATCAACATGCTATGTATTGTTCTTAAGTTCTTGTGGTGGTCTTTGTCCGTGTACAAGACAAATATACCTTAAAGTTCTGCAGCGATGACTCAACATAAATAAAAAATATGGTATTAAGGGGGAACTCCATCTAGTTTACGCAGAAAAGTCAGTTGACTTAATATGAGGAATATTACTCACCGTGTGAAAACATTTGTATAATGTATGTTGTGGCTCTGGAGGAGCTTTTTTAAATGTGAATAAATATAATATTATCCGGGTTACGGGCTTAGTTTAGACAGTGGAAGAAAAATATGGTATATATTGGTTGCATTGTGGGAGTTGTACGATATATGCAGTTTAATTTTGTCACATTCTAGGGAATGAAAGCCAGGATACCACAGCACAATTAAAAGGCCAGATCTGGACCTCAGGGTGGCAGTTTGAGACCCTTTGTGTGAAAGTGATCATTATTTTTTTGGGCCTTTAACAGGGGCCAAATTTCCCTTTATTCTGCTGGGATGAGGTATGAAATCTCAAAAATAATATTTACATTTTCAAATGACAGCTAAATTGCTCCTTGTCTTGGCTTTAGTTTGATAAAAGAACCTGAAAAATAAAAAGGGGCAGGAAAGGTGATTACTTTATTTTTGTCTTTGTCTCGTTATCCAACTTCTATGATTCTGCTTTGGAAGTCAACCTAGATTTACGATTCGAAGAGTCAGATAAGGGCTTATTTGTTGGATCCTGACACTTCAATATCAGCTTGTTCCCAGTATGTTAATGCTGATGAAAAATACCATGAAATATCAATGTCTTGTGCTAAGACCCCTATCGAATCCAGTCCTGTAGCTGAACCCGACTCTTGATTTCCCAGCAAATGGAGGGATTACCATGGACAATCACCTTATTAGACCAGTAAATTATCTTAAAATGGTTTCAGGAAATAAAGTGTGCTACTCACTCTAGGACATCTCTGTTGAAGGGCTTCTTGCTGTTGCCGAGGAACTCTCCTATCATCTGCCGGCTCAGGCCTTTCCTCTGCAGCAGGAAGTGGGCCACGCCGATGGGCGTGTCTGGGATGAAGCCTCGAGAGATCAGGAACTGAAGGCCCTTGTCAGGGTTTCTGAGACGAACAGAAGAGAAGAGAGGAAAGGAATGAGTTAGTGAACGGAGATCTTGTCAGTGCAGAGATGCAGTTCCTTTAACATTGGTGGAAGTGGTGTGACTGTGACAGATGATTTGCTCTTTAACGTACTTAACCACACTTAGGAGCCGTAATGAGCCCATTTGTTCTGGTTAACAGTATCTAGGGGCAGGTGCGACACGCAAACCACACCAACACAAACTACAGCTACATCCTTTATATCTTTAATTTATTCATTGTAATAGTTGCTCAGAGACTATTAAAAATTAAAAATAGATATATAAAAATGATGCATCGCAGTAATGAGGTCTGAAAATCTAGGTTGGGTGCTTACTATACACACCAGTGTGGTGGGCTAAAGGTGATAAAACACACAGGGCAGAATCTCATATTCCTTCCTGTACTGAATTACAACATTCATTACCAACTCTGAAAATCCCCGCTCATACTGTATGTACAGACTATGAGGCGTCCTCAAGCAGACGTTGCTGGACAGGGCAACCTGGTCTCAGTCCCAGAGTGTCCCATACCAATACCGATGCTTTGTCACATCCCTCACCGTCTCATACAGATGCACAAGGTGTCCTTTAGTGTCTCCACGAGGCACACTGGGCTTCCAACTAACTCCAACGTAAACCCGTCTGCGGCAGTCTTAGACACTCAGAGCAACCGCTCTGAACATCCAACGCCTTCTCATCCCAGTGACGCACAAAGACTTCCTGAGAGAAAGACTTTCTGGCATGTGGTCAGTGTTGTGAAACGGCTGCAGTTTAGTAACATTAAGGCACCAAAACTACTTTAGGGAAAGATCGTTCATTTTTGGCTTCTCATGGGACACAAACCTCGGTCTCTCGGGTGAAAGTTTGACCCATCCATCCACCCCACCCTCCTCCGTTTGCTGACTTTCTTGCTCTTTATGTGAGGTCACATGGCTCCTTGCCCTGGATGGATTTACAGTGGAGTTAGCTGAAATCCCGGTGTGTCTCTTACAGACACCTTGTGGGAGGCGCAGAGGAGTGTGACAAAGCGATGGCATCTGAGACAGGGCTCGACAGGGACAGCGATAGATATGTCAGGTTTCTCCTAGCTGATTTTTAGTTTACCAACATTAATAAAAACCACTGGCTGCCTGAAAGATTGTATGTCAGTCTAAAACATTGTGATATGGTTTTGAAATTGGCAAATTTAGCACTCTGGGTTTAAGTACCACACTCTACAACTGGATACTGGACTTCCTCAAAAACAAACAGTTCAGATTGGCACCAATGCACCAATGGAGCTGAGGAGCAGGAGAACAGTTTTAGGTGGAGCAGGAGAGCAGTTTTAGGTTCCTGGGAATAAGCATGACAGAGAACCTGTCATGGTCATCTCACATGGTCTCCACCCTTGTTAAGAAAGCTCAGAAACAGCCAGACTTCTTCAAGAAACTTTTAAGGAAGACCAACTTCTCAGGCCATGTTCTTGTCAACTTTTACAGAGAAGTGACAGAAAGCAACCTGACTAGAAACACGGCACAGGACAGAAAAACTCTGCAGAGGGCGGACAGACCATCACTGATCTCCATCTCCTGAGCATCAGCGATATCTGCGAGGTGGACAGAGGACAATACCCACTCCGTCCACAGCCTGTTCGCTCCGCTGCTGTCTGGAAAGTAATTCAGAAATTCAGACGACAGGGCAGCTTAGTCTGCTAGTCTATTAGTCTACAATCCTGAGCTGTAGAATGACAGAAAGGGAGCCAGTTTGAAATCAAAGTAAGACAAAGTAGCTTTTGGATGAAGAAACTTTCTCTTAAAAGTTTAGCAGTTTAATTCATAAGCATTAAAACACAACTGGGGTTTTTCTGCTGCAGCCTTACTGGTTATTTTACAACCAGTAGCTCATGATGACTGATGTCATCTCTTCGTAAGTTGCAGGATTTTCCACCTGTGAATCAAGCTTTCACTTTCACTTTACGTAGCACTGGCACAAAGTGTGGAAGAAGGTCTGGCTATACGAGACTGGACTTTCACCATCTTAAGGCGCGCACATCTGCATTTGTAGAACCGCCAATAGGAACGCCCTCTCTCTGAAATGACCTGTGATTGGCCAAAGTCTCGTGTCACAGGATAGATTTTCTAAAGCCTGGAAAAGAGTGAAGAGGTGGTGCAGAAGTCTAGTTTTCTCTCAGACCACTTCAGTTATAATGTGAGATTTGTGCTCACTTGAGGTCTATGTGTGAGTGAACATATATTTGCCTGGATAATGAGGTATACTCCAATGCTCAGATCTACAGAAAACTGACGAAGCATCTCATTGGTTTACATAAATCCTTGTATTTGAAAATCACCTCCTTTCCTATGATCCTATCAGTAACATGCAGATAGTTTTCAGCTGACTACACGGCAGAAGTTACTTCTGTATGAACAAGGGAGTAATACTGGAACTATTTATAACCCTATTAGACACAGAGGATAGTTGCTCTAGGGAGGCTACCACATTATTGCCACAGCTCTCCCTCTCCAGTCTCTATACAGTGTTTAAACCACAGCTTTTACATAACAGAGCAGTGTGTGTGTGTGTGTGTGTGTACCACAGCTAATGGGTTTAGTAAGGCGAGGGCGGGACAGAGGGGAGGGGAGAGGGGAGGATAAAGGGCAGGATATAAGGAGGAGGCTGGAAGAAGCCCAGACGGAGCAGATGTTGGGGAATGGGAATGTGAGGACAGAGAGGGAGGATGATGAGTGCAGGCCAGACTGCCTGAAAGCATCTGCTGTGACAGCCTCAGCTCACTCTCAGCTTCGAGCTCACCCTCTCAGCTGAAGGTGATGTCTCGCCAAACGAGTTTGGCAGATATCACTCATTTAATGTTTGTCCAACAACAGATGGATCACACATGGTGATTATTATTCGCAGTCAGGAGTGGATGGTGGGATGAAGATAGGAAATGAAAGGGAGGAAATGATGCTGGAGATAGGAGATGGAGAGATTCAGAGGAGTGGTTTGGAGAGACCGTCCTGATCAGACAATCACAGGCATGGACTGTTTGTTCCAACGCCGAAAGCGACCCTTTTTACATTTTCCATGACGCGGACCTTTTGTGATTGTGCAGATGATGATTGTCCTTTCTCAAGAGCGAAGGTGGAAGTATTGTGATGTTATAATGCAGCAAAACTGACAGCGTTGGTGACTTTTAACACAGGAGACAGCCTCACACTGCAACCTTGCCTCCTTGAAATGATGCATATATACTGCAGAGTTATTTTGCCAGTGACATTTGGATTGGGATTGTTATTGTCACCTGGATTATGTTCATAAGCAACGTGTATTCGACTGAAGGAAGTGCTACGTGTCTTTACCTCAGGCTAGCAAAGTACAGCACTTTGAAACCAGAGACCTGGGTTTGTATCCCAAGTCCCGAGTGGTTTGGTTGAGGAAACAAAAGCACTTCAGTAAAGGTTAGAGAACGATTGTTGTCTCGGGTAAAATGTCAGTACAGTAAACACATCCTGCCTTGTGTTTCAGTGTTAACTTTATTAATTTTTAACGAGGACCACAAATTTTCCCTAACCTAACCTGCGAGCATAGCCGTAAAATCATGCGTTAGTTGCTGTGAGTGGACGTTGTGGGGAAAACAAATGAGACATCATCGTCAGTGAACATTTATGTGCAGTAGCAACATTATGCAAGATAGACAGTGCAGTACACAGTACCTTATTTGCAGGAGACAGGGTTGCTTACAGTCAATGTTGATTTGAAACCAACCTTTGTGGGTCATTTCAGAGGACACAGACAAATGGCCTCTTTTGTCATTTATGTATGAGGACTTGTAGGTGTAGCAGGTGATTCGCAGTTGACGACAGAAAAGTACAGAGTACAATAAAAAGAGAGACACACAAACACAGGGGACTGAAGGGAAGAGATGGCGGCAGACAGGACCCAGATGTCACGCTGAAATGACAAAGCCCACAAACGGCGACTTGCCCGGAAATCTTTCTCCTTCACACATACTTTTATTGCCTCCTTGTCACACACACATTGTTTTTTCATCTTGCACTCGCACCCTATCATAAATACACACCTCCCTCACCACCTTGATATCCACTTTTATTGGCCTTCTACTGTAGATCTATTTCAGATGTGCACAGTGGCCGTAGAGCTGTGTTTTACGGCCTTTACAAGTGCTTAACTGTCAGCACTGCATGTTGCCTATTTCTCCAGATGCGCACATTTCTGTTTCATTACTAACCAGTGATAGATTGATGGCCGGTTAGCGCCCCTGTGCATTTTTCTGAGTTTGAACACGATTGTGTGGTGTGACTATAAACGCTTCAAAGCCCCAAATCATCACCCTGATGTGGACTTGCTGTTGCAAAGCGCTGCTCTTGTCCATCAAGTACGCTTCTGCTGAAAAGGCAAGTATATTGTGAAACGGCTGCTGTTGCCATCCTTAGATTACCACTTTTTTGTTTTAAAGCGATGGTTTTCAACCTTTTTTTTTGTCAAATTTACACCCCAGAGCTCTGTCAAATTGACATGCCCTGGTCCATATGTGTTCATTTCAAATTTGAATTGGTTTTAACACAATTAATTATTTAACACTGGATATTCAGTTTGGGCATATTGCATTTGCATAATTGTGGCAGATGCTGGACATTTCTACCATTCATCCATCACTAGTAGGCAATTCTCTCATCTCTCTTTCTCTCTCTCTCTCTCGATAGATAGATAGATAGATAGATAGATAGATAGATAGATAGATAGATAGATAGATAGATAGATAGATAGATAGATAGATAGATAGATAGATAGATAGATAGATAGATAGATAGATCATATTGTAATCTTGTTTTTTCTAATCAGTTGAGCATCCCTACAATCTCTGTATGTACCACTTGTCAACTGCAGAAGAGAAACTGGAAATGCTTCCTCTGTTGGCCATCTGGAGTTCAGAGTTTGTAATTATGTGCGGGGTCATTTAGCACCGAGGACAGAATGTTAACATAAGCAAGGTTCGTGTATGCACAAATTGTGGGCTACGTACTCTGGGTTTTTCGGAGAGCTCTCTCCTCCTGGCGTCAGGTTATCCCTCTGGAGGAGTTGGTCCAACTCTGCCGATCTGCTATGCTAATTAGCCTTACTTGACATATGTATTCAGATCCTTCTCCCTCTCTCTCTCCCACCCTCTCCTCATCCTTACACCGTCGCCTTATACATCTCTTATGCCACCTTTTATTTAATTCATAAAGCTGTGATGGTGCTCCATTTTGACGCATGCTCGGAAGTCGCTGCGATTCCACCACGAGCTGCTCTGATGTCTAATCAATGCTTCGCTACGCTAGAATGTGTGAGGGAGACAAGCGAATCAAGGATATATCTACCCCAGGATAATAAAATGGAAAAGTCAAGCATACAAAAAGAGAAATCTGCTCAGGGATCTGTCATTAATGCCACATCCTCCCTTCTCTCGTTGCCCATTCCCTGCTGAAGGTTTGCTACCAGCTCCCTTGTGTGATGGCAGTGTCCTTGACACACTCTCCCCTTCCGTAATGGAGTCATTGTCATTCCATCCACACTCAAGGTGGAAACTTTATCAAGTGGTCTCTCTCTCAACCCCACACCCCTCCTCTTTGTGTCTCTTTCGATTGCTCTCTCTTGCTTTTGCACTCCATTTCCCTCTCTCACTGTTCTATCTTTTTATGCTTCCGCAGGCTGGTGCACACGTACACCCAAAACTTTTCCTCTCTTTAATTTACCCCCCACCCTCCCGCCTTTCCTATTTCTCCTGCTGAGGTGGAGCAGAGACCACTTGCTGCACGACAAACACACACCCATACACACTCACACATTACATTACTCAACTGCGGGCATATGTGTGAGCTTTTTTGTCCGCATGATCAAGCAATACCCAAGTTTTAGCCCAAAGCAAACAGCCCTGTTTAAGATGCAAAGGATACAACAGAGCAGGTATTAGAGGGAGGATATGAACTGGTGGAACTAATAAGCCTCAAGCTCGATTGCCCTCTCTCTCTATTTTTTCTTTTTTTTTTTTTGCTCTCCCTTCCTTCCCTTGTAGCCAATTTATTAAAAGTCAGCTTATCTTTCAAGGTGTTTGATCGGGGGAATGAGAAGAGGGGATTGCAAATAGAGAGAAAAGGCCATGAAACAATTTCATTTCATGAAACTATCTCTTAAGAGTCACAGAACCTCATAATCAAACTGGAAGCTGTCATTAAACAGTCAGTACAAATATGTACAGTCCTCACTTCCCTTCATAAGATATGTATAAAACAAAGCTGCTGAGTGTTTCACATACAATCTGAACAAACAGATAAATCCTGCTGCCACTCCAGCTGCCATTCAGACTGACACTATCAAAGTGGACATGTTTGAAAAACTCATAGTGCAGAGAATCACTGTAAATATACAGTGAATGTAAGCGATCTGTTTTTTGTTCAAACTGGCAGCGACTTTGGACCTAAACTTACTCAGTCTTTCATGAAAGTGGCACCATTATGTCCTCTGTACATATAAAGTAACACCAGGTACAAACACACAGTCTAAAGTAGAATAATGTTTGGAAAGTCCTTCAGATTAAATGACAGAATACACTGTTCGTATGACCTCTAGAATGTCATGGTCTCGGGTTTTGTTCAGGCACTTTAATTTATATTTACCCTTTTTTCCCTTTGCTTCCGCTGGCTCGGTGCGGAGAGGCGGGGCCGTCGGCTCGGGGGCGAGGCACACGAGACGCACCTGCAGCTCATCGGCAATTAGCCGGCTTCTTATGCTCCACTCACACTCATTCCTGTGCCAGACTATTCCTCAGTCCAGCCGTGGACACTCGTGTCTCTCGTTCTCGAGCTTTTCTCTAGCCTATCGTATCAGTAGTGTGTAATTTGAAGGTATCTGTGACATCCGCCAGTTTTTGCATAGGGCGTGTTTTCTGTTACAAGCTTTCGTAAGTCTTGTCTCTCCCTTTTGGAGTTTTTCTGTTTGTTTGTATACTTTGAGTTTTTCCCCTCGTGGTGATTTTTGGTTGTACTTTGTTTTCTAATAAATCCCTGATTTGTGACTCTGCATTTTTGGGTTCTGGCCTTGATTTAACACACGTAACATAGAACAACACAATAAAGTATTTTCTGATCTGACGCCACTATCGGTGCCTCCCAACATTAAAAATAAAACCTGCTTTATAACGACACAGAGCTATGCTTGTATTTTGGTTATGTTTAGCCACAGAGAGGGAAAGATTGCGATTCGGGCTAAAATGACTATGATGTCATGGTAACAACAATAAACAAGTTGTTACGATTATGGAGAGATAACCTGACTTCCGCCAAAATGGCCCCAGCAACTAACAGTCTTTGTGACTCTCTGAACATATAATCTATGATGATATACATGTTACTGTAAGTTACACGCCTACCATGTCAGCTGATCCTTTTGTGGTGCCCGAAAACATTTGCAGATCAGTGTCTGACCCTGAAGATGACATTTTCTGGCAGCAGTCAAGACAGCATGTTAACACCTACAGGAGTGTTACCCTTGTGCCTATAACTCACACACAGAATTTGCCATTTGACTGGGTATCGTAACAGACACCTTGTGAATGTCTATACTAAAATTTGATAAGTGCTGCCCACCATTTGGTTGGCTGAAATTAAGTATTAAAGGCTAACACTATGGGCACATTAAGAGGCAAAAATCAAGTTCCTGATATGCTGCTGACTTTGTGATAATGACACCTTTCATGGATGTAAATGCTCATAACATAATATTTTTCTCTGCGCTCTTCAGATTTCCTAAAAAGATGTGCTGATTTTATCCAAATAAAAATGTGCCTTTAATGCAATTTCTGTCATCCAACTCCATCCTTGCCTTTGAAAAATGAAACACCTATCATTCTCAAATTTACTTGACAACTCTCTTTTAGGCATGTCTTTATCTATTTATGTATTTACTACAGTACAATGCCCCTGGTGATTATGCCCTCTGCATCTTCCATCCGGCAACTGCACGGCTCGTTCCTGCTCCGCTTGTTTTCAGCGTCACGCTCCAGCATTGAGTCAAAGTTAATCGGCTTTATTGTGCGCCTTTATTGCGCTGCAGAGCTTGGCAGTGAGCAAAAAAGATAATGTGTGTTTATGAGCTCCAATCTTCTAAATTTGTATGAGATGGCTTAATTGGGGCAATATCTTAGCGAAATCTTGTAGTGGTTTAGCTCCCAAGGGAACACAGTGCATTCTGCATGACTGTGAGATATTTTGGACAGCAAGGAGAGCTTCTGCAGAGATGGTTGAGGTTACGGGGAGAAAAAAAAAACAAAAAACACCTGCTTGGATTGAAATGTTAACAAATTTTTCATTCCAGTTCCCAAGGTGCCAGTTCACACAGTGCTGAAGGAACTTTTAATTACATTCACAACTGGCAGCAGAATGACTAATGAGAATTTTAGGCTTTGTGGATCATTGCCATTATTTCTGAATCCACCCCTAATTGTACGCAGCTACTCCATCAGTGTCTGAGCTCAGCTTGTATGTGAGTCCAGTATACTTATGTGAACATGTGGGTTGTTTCGATCCTTTAGGGTACGCTCTGGGTAAAAAGCTAATAGAGCATATGGTAAGTATCCCTATTTAAAGATTCCTTCCAAGTGTGCTGTTGGCTGCTGAGCACAGTTTCAGGAGTCATGTGGTTACAAACATTTCAAAAAGGAGGATGCAAATAAAGTCAGGGCTGTTTTGAGGCGTAAACCAACATAAAATCAGCTCCCATGCTAGATTTTACTCTGCCTTTAAAGCTTGAAATGAACGTTAACATAAATGTATCACAGGCATCGCATCATATGTCAGGATTTTTTTCAGGGCTTCTCAGAATATGATCATTTAAATCATGATAACTAGCTGGAGGTCAAGCTTTCAAGTTTGTGTTACAAAAATGAGTTTGACAAACATCTAGTGGATTCAGTGTTTCTCTCACCAAACCAACACGACAGACTCAGTCTGGCACCATGCACCACTGTCACCATGGCAACGCCTTTTCTTCCTATCTCTCACTGCCATGTAACCACCTTGCACCTGTCTGGAGCACGTCTTGGGAAGGTCTTATCTGGTTTTGACTTTGTCACTCTTCACTAGGCAGCAGGGGGGGAACTGAATTCACAACAACTGAAAAGCTGCAAACACAAACAAGCTTTTCAAGACAGACATGTTTTTCTTCTGCTGACAATTTGTGAAGCCACAGAGGAAAACGCAGTGAGAGTTGGGTAGTGGTAGGAATATAGAAGTATATCAGGTTTTACACCTGGGTTCTTGGCATGAAAGAAGCACTTTAAGATTGGCATGTCATTCCTGGCATGCAAGATATATTTTATCACCAAGTTCTTATGAAAAAAGAAAATATATGGGTGCAACAGGATGCCCCTCACACTAAGCACGGCAAGCCAAGGTGCGGAGCTAGCTAGCTACAGCTGATCTGTCAGCAGCAGTTGACGCCCCTTCAGCTGACATAATAATGGTTGTCAGATAGAAAAGAGATTTTGTCTACCTCTGCCTGAAAGCAGGGATTTTTTGTTTAAAAGTAAAATAAAAAGAAGAAGAAAATTTGAGTGAAAAATTTGTCAGCTGCATAGGTGCAGAGCAAAAATGAAGCATGCGGCTCAGCCAACATTTCCACCATGTCCAAGTGTGTCTGTAACAGGTACCAACACCCTCTTAATTTCCTCTTAATCAGTCTTCACGCTCTATGTCTTTGTCCCTGTTTCGATTAGCCTTTCTGAGAAAAAACAAGGCACCTCTGTGATCAGATACAGTTTGGGAACTGAGCTTCATTCTGTTTAGTTCTTTTAGCACAACGAGGACCTGTGAGGAAAAGTGCTTTTCTTTGCTCTTCGAGTCCAGAGGGCCTCATCAAACTTCAGGTACACTTAGAGGACAGGTGGAGGTACAGACTGTTTCATAAATCTCTCATAAACCCTGATTTGCTGACAACACTAGGGCCTCGAATTCTTGGAGAGTAATGCGAAAATAACTATTTCCACATTATTCCCAAATGACATGAAACTCCCTGACTGGCTTTAACATCGTATTGTGTGTGTGTGTGTGTGTGTGTGTGTGTGTGTGTGTGTGTGTGTGTGTGTGTGTGTGTGTGTGTGTGTGTGTCTTTATAAATATTTTTGGAAGCGTACTGTACTTTGTGTTACTGAGGTACCGTTATATTTTTGGAAAGAAGGAAGAAAGGAGTAGCTCATTTCGCTCCTCTCTGTCTTCACTCTGTCCAGATCTCTTTGAGATCATTCATTTCACTTTGAGTTTCATTGCAGGTAATCATGGCAAAACAAAACACAAAACCTGATATGAAATTTAATTAGACTCACGTAAGCACAAAAGAATGAAAAAGCAGTGGGTACTCACACATTGAAGAGGTTGAGGCCAATGCGGTAGAGGCGTTTTCGCATAACATCAGTGGACAGCGTGGGCGATTTACAGCTCGCGGGGTTCTCACAGTGGTAGCGTGGTAGGCTGAGGATCATGGCCTGCAGTGCTTCCTTGGACGAGGCCTCAGATGTGGAGCGTGCCTCTGTCGACGTGCTGCTGCTGCTCATCTGCTCTGAGCTGTTGTCTGCTGTCTCTGAGCCACACCTCTTGACCTCCAGCGGCTCTACCACAGGCGAACTCCCCAGCAGTACGGCCTCCTGTGGTGGAGGAGCGTGAGGGGATTCTGTGGGCGGTGGTGCCACCATCACAACCTCCTCTGGGCTTTGAGGGGCAGCCATCTTATCCAGAGGGGTTAGGGGAGGTTGCTCGTATTCCCCCAGCTCTTCCTCACTGGGAGGAGGTGCAGGGAATTCAACATCCTGCTCGTCTCTGTCTATATCTGATTCTGGGGGTGGTGGGGGTTCCTGTGGGGGGGGTGGAAGTTCTTGTGGGGGTGGTGGAGGTTCTTGTGTGAGAGGCGGGGGACTGATAGGTTCAGCTGGGACCTCTGCAGCAGGAGGAGGGGGGTCTTGTGAGGGGACAGAAGGAATAGAGGCTGGAGTGGAGTTTGTTGTTGTGGAAGTCGTTGGGACGGTGGTGTACGCTCCTTCTTGTTGGACACAGCTGCCGAGGGTGACAGAAGTGGATGACTCCAAGACTGAGGATGAAACACGGAAGTTCTGGCTGTCGATCTGCACCGTCACATCCCGGAACGCCATCATCAGCTTGCTTGCGCTTCTCGACAGGTCGCTTGGGTCCACTGGGCCTTGAGGAATCGCTGACTCTCCCACACCACCTCCTTCTCCTCTACCTCCTACCCCCGTTGCTGCTGCTGCTGCTGCCGCTGCTGCACTGAAGGTGTCGGCACTGAACTGATAGGTGCCGCCTTCTTGCAGTGAACACATGGTCTTCAGGCTCCAGTTGCTGAGTGCATCGTCTATGGACTTTGCAAGTGACTGGACCTGTTCAGTGAATGAGTCCTCCAGGTCGGTCAGGGTGCTACCAACGGTGGCAGGCAGAGATGGTGAGCGCACCAATGGGATGCCTGCCAAGTTGCAGCCTTCAGCCAGGGCCCGTTCAGCAGAAAAACCTTCCGTGTTTTGCACACGGACCTTGCGCAGGGAGATGCGTCGAGGAAGGCGACTCTCAAGTAGCGAATTGCGGATCTTCTCAAAGTTCTTGCTGAGCTGGTACTGGCGGAAGGCGGTCTGTATCTTGCAGGCAGCACGGCGGGAGATGAGGTGGCCACCGTATTTGAGCTCTAACATTTCGATCTAACAAATAGAAAACAGAAGGATACAGAGGGAAAAATGAATTGCTGAGTTTTCTTTTGGAGTTTATATAAAAACAGATAACAATCTCTCAGATAATCTGCAATTGCTGGTAAAAAAAAAAAAAAATAACTCAATTATATGACAGTTATGACTAGATAATGATTAGAAATGGCAAAAGCTACACAGGGTTCACACAATGGTCAAAGAGGGTTCTTCACCTGTGACTCCCTTAATCCCCTGTATCACAGACACTTATTTGTGGAGAGGGAGCATGCAAGCCATGTCACTACCAGTGTTCAAACATTTTGAATGCTGTCCAGAGGTGAATGGAAGATGAATACAGTATATGAGTTAAATAGCAGTGCGGAAAACCAGCTGGCATGTGGGTGGGAAATGAATGAGCTGGACGTGAAAAGAGGAATGGGATAATTGTGGTGGGAAAAGAAAAATAACTGAAAATCCCAGGAGATGTGAGGGGCTGTAAAGCCCACTTTTTGGAGGGAGTAGGCAAAATTCAAATATTCAAGTACTCCAAATTCAAATAATAGTATCCTCAGATGGTTCAGTAATTCTATTTTGCAAGCTTGCTTTGCAATGTGTGTACTGAAACTACCTACGGTTTAGTCAAAGCCACAGTTTGAGAGAGAGAACACAGCAAAGGCTGACTCATGGCATTTGGACAAACTGTTCATTTCCTCAGCAAATACAACTCATAATCTCTGCGAATTCCATAGAGAGGTCCTCCACACAACTTTAAATTGTCTGAAACTGAACAAGTCATTAATCTTGCCTGTGAAAAATTGCTCAAATACTGTGGGAAATAGATAGAGATGTAATATAGCCATCCTCATCTGGCAGCCGCTCAAACACTAGATGAGACCTCTTTGAGTTTCCCAGAACAATCACGGTGTGGGTATCTTTGGAAGTGCCCAGAAAGAGCTCTTATCTTAAGTCACTCTGAAATCCTATTCATTCAGACTAAATGAATAGAATTCTGTTTCTGTTCTAACTTTATCAAGGGCACAAGTGTGGAGGGGGATTCAGCTTTGAAAGAATGGCAGTGTCACGTTCTGTCATTTTACAAATATGAATAAATGTACACATTCTACATACTGCATTGAAAGTGCGAGTTATAATAACAATGCATTTAATTCTAGGGAACAGAAAACCCTGCCGTTCACTCCCTCAGTGTTTTCTTTAGAAGTGGGCCTCTTGTATCACAGTAATGTGTACATGAGGATTAATTTAAAAACATCCCTCCTGTAAAGTCAAATGCAATTGAACCAATGGTTACTGTGGCCACGAAGGATCAAAATGTGACTTTCGGCCGCTAATCTCCTTTCGCTTTAGTCCTGGACAAAGTCACCCAACCACCTCGTACAGCCCTCTGATATGCTGTAATGCCCGAGGGTTTGCAATTTCTGATAAGTGGTTAGTTCAACAAGATGCAGCCTCTGCCGTTGTCACTGGAGGAATGGAATCACATACAAAGCTCTTTAGAAAAGTGGAATGACACCAAAAATCCATCTTATCTACTCCATTTACATTTCACTGCAGAGCCTCTGCGAGCAAAGTGAGACGTACTGAGAATATTAAGGTGGTTTCTGAATAGGATGCTGCTTTGGAGCTCTACTGTATCTGCTGATGGCGACTTCTCAGTCGCTGTCGACTCTTGCAGACTGGTCGAACTCAGCCTGAATATTCATCACTTTTTAATCTGGATCATTCTGTGACTGCGCTGTGTGCACTCTTAGAATGACAAGGTTACCTTATCGCCATGACTGCACTCCAAAATAGACCTTGTGAGGGTTTTTTTGAAGTCAGACGCAGCAGTAATATGATTGACCTCATTACTCAGAAAGGTGTCCCTCATCAAAACAAATTCTGCAAAGAGTTCCACTGCAGAGGTGCCCTTGAGTGTGAGAAAGGGCCGTCAGTGTGGCTGCGTTTGATTAGATGTGGCAGTCGAGCTTGTTTGTTTTGCCTTCTGCGTAAGCCGGGTCGGGGATGATGAATAAAGCATTTGGGTCACGTTGTTTTCTTTATCAGAGTGTGTATCTGATACACTTTGCCATTCAAATGGAATTACAGCCACCAGGACGAGTTGGGACATGATGACGGAGGAATGAGTCATGGAGAGGAGGAAGAACGCAAGAAAAGCAGACAGGATTTGATGCCAGATAGCGTAATTATCAATGTTTTCGTAACACAGAACAGCACTCCTGCCTTCATTAGCAGTTTCATTTTGACTAACCACCAGGGAGTGCAGAAAAACCACAGCAGGACCAGACAACCAGGCTCATTATATAGCTGACTTTAGCTACTCTGTCCATGACAAGCTATTCTGACATTACCTTTAAGACCTTCTGAAGTTTATGTGTTCTAAGGTGAGAGAGAACATGCATTGTACACATCCAACAAAGAAGGAAGAGCTCAGACACATTGCATTCTTCCTCACAGGTCAGTTTCAACTCCGTGGAATTTGTTAGTAGCTACGCGGAGACGGTGTGCACTTGTGGCTTGTAAGAGCCCAATGAAACTGTCCATAGCTATCAAGTTTTAAGGTTCTGCCTTTTAAATATTTAAGCCCTGAAGGAAACAGTTGCTACAAAGTTCCTGTATGCCAAAATCTTTTTTTTTTTTTTTTTTTTGGGGGGGGGGGGGGGGGGGGGGCACCTGGTGAATATTTCCTCCGTTTGCTCTGTTTTTAGTCTCTACCAACGCCTGAGGGAAATATCTGACTCTTTAGCTGCTAAATGCTCCACTGTGTTCACCAGCTAGTCACTGCGTCTGTCTGCTGTTTGGTGCTGAGCATGTAGCGTACAGTTTGAAAAGCTTTTTCACTGAAGACAGCTGCCTGCTGTGGCCAAAAGCGGCACTATGAGAGCAGTGAGAATGAACCAGAACAGTAAAGTTGTTGGGCAGACAGCCAAAAATTGAATTCAAGGTAACGCCCAGTGAGCTGTTTTAAACTCTAAGTCCCAAATCTGCTTTTCTTTATGTAGCGCTTTATACTGCATCTGATGGTGGTACAATTGCAATGAAGTTCACTCACTGTTCAGGAGTTAATTTCAGTCAGCCAACTCACATGGAATAACTGATTATTCAAATGAAGAACATGTACAGCATTAATGTTTGGCGTCTTGGCTCTGATGATCACTTCCCACGAAGAAACTTTGAGCTCAGCTCAGCAGGGAGTGGGGTGAGCGACGATACTTCCCCCACAAGGGGAAAGCTAAACACAGCACGCAGCAGCATAGCTTTCGGCTGACAGCTTAAATACACCACCATGATAAAAAGAGTGTATTGGATATGTGTTGGTGTGAGAGGAGTGTGTCATATGAGAGATTCGGCAGACTTGCATTGGGCTGCCTGAACTGGCTTGCAGGCTTTGCTTCATTTTAGCAATAATAGTAATATTTCAGGAATGATTATTGTGTTAATACCATGATATTTAATGCCACAATACTTGTAGCATGGACATTTGATACAGGCACATCCCTGGTTGGGACTCGACCACTGTAAAGAGAGCTGAGCATCTGTGATACATGTAAAAACAACGGGAAATAGCAAAAAGATGGATGAACAGAATGCTGAAGAAACAAGAAAAAAACAAGTCACTCGGGGTGAGGAGAGGGTAAGATATAGAAAGAGGCGCTGAGACAGATGACCGTGCCAAGAGTAGCACTGCTGAAAATCCCCCCCATTAGCCGACTGTCAGTTCTACCTCTGATCACTTCACTAAGCGCTGATGGAGAGAGATTATTCTGGAGACGCAGAGATAACGGTGATGGCACTGCTCTGTTCCACCAGGGTCTCTAAATCGATTCTGATGGGCAGATCAGTACCATGCTGACCTCATGTTCCCCTCTGAATGAGGGGGAGGCGAGGGGTAAGGTAGAAAACAAACCAGTGCAAAGTGGCAGTATACAGATCTACATTTAAGCAGAACTGGCAACACACTACTGACAGGATATGTAGTGTGTTGTATATATAGTAATATTTAAAGTCAAGAAACTAACAAGGAGCAAAAAGGGGGGTTAATATTATGATCACACTGGAATAGAAATATGAGCTCAGCCATTTCAAATATTTTTGAGTTGCAGGAGCAAAGGCTGATTTTGAGCATCAGATAGTGATGGTGGCTTGAAATATGGCACTTTCTCTGTCCTATATATGAAATATTAATACACAGAGGCTTTGGAAAAGCAGCGTGTTTCAGTTTGGAAATGTTTGTGCATCAAATGGAAATGTGTCTCTGAAAGAAAGGTCAACCAAAAGTGCAATATGCAGACTGTTTTCTTTTTTGTGACTTCGAGGGGCAGATATTGCTA
Source organism: Chaetodon trifascialis (assembly GCF_039877785.1). NCBI lineage: Eukaryota > Metazoa > Chordata > Actinopteri > Chaetodontiformes > Chaetodontidae > Chaetodon > Chaetodon trifascialis. The sequence continues at coordinate 13,733,334 of NC_092077.1, read as the reverse complement.
TTTAGAATCATGTTCTGTCATTATTATGTCCTTCCCCAAATATAACCTGTCATTACATGTCTGCCTTATCACCTTCTGCTGAGCAAAGGGTGAAGCTGTTGACACACACATTTTACTTGTGACATTTGCATCTGCAGTCTTGTAATTTAGAGAACCCAATACCCATTAAATTCTACCAAATTTAGGTTTAGGTTCCCAGAGTGCTGCACACTGGCTGCCCAGAAATTACATTTTATTCAAGACAGTAGTTTGTGGTGAAAAGCTTTTCTCTTCTTTGTTACTGAGTCAAATAGCAACATGTAGTTATTAAAATTATCATGTACTCTAGAGATGTGGTAAATACAGAACTGGATCCAACAGATGGACTTAGCTCTGTCTGAGAGTGACATAATCCCCCTACCAGCACCTCTAAAGCTCGCTGATTTGCACGTTATATCTCGATTCTGTATTTTCCAAAATTTCCTTTCAAAGAAAAATCAATGCCACAGGGGTATGGCAACGTTGCCGTGTTTTTGATTTTTTTAGATGAACTGGATTATTAGAAAATCTGAAGACCACGATTATTTTCTTCACTCATGAAACCTTGATGTTTTGGAAATACACGGTTTTTACAGGACAGAAACAATATGCTAGATATGCTTAACTTTAAAATGGTAAAATTGTGACATTAAATACAGCCCTATCTATTATTTTGTGAATTTAGCCATAAATCATTCACCATCAGAGTTCACGGCTCTCCCCTTAAATATGCAAGAAAAGACGGATGTGCATAAGTAAAACAGCAGATAATCAGATCTCCCGTGCTTCAGAAATAAGGGGCAAAATGCAAAAGCCATGATTATTAGCTTTCATGCTCATGCACCCTGTCTTACAGCACAGAAACATCTGCATGATTAATGAGATGATTATATAACAGCAAAACTGGGACACAACTAATGCTGACTGTATTACAAAAGGAGGATGACAATAAAAGACTGGATGTCATCAGAAGAGGGTGATCCGTTAAGCTGATTCATCCTTGACCAAAGTCAGTTACAGAAAAATGTTAGCGGTTACGAAAACCATAATGTGATGCAGACAAAAAAATGATAAAAAATTGGATTATATTGACTCCTGTCAGTCAAACAGAAAGCTGAGGGCTCATTAGAGTGGCAAAAAACTATGAGATGACACATTTTCACTGTTCTCAGCAGTGATTGAGCAAAGCCATCACATTAGCTAATTGTCTGATATTTCTTATATTTCACTTGCTCATTTAATTAGAGTGAATACGAACCACCAAATTTAACATTTTTATGGAGATGTATGGAGATGCCTTTTCATGGGCATCACAATTAGTCGACTCAAGCAGAGATTAGCAGCGATTACAGAGCAGGAGCAGTCTGCTCTCATTAACTATCACTACATCACCCTGTAAAACAAACAGCTTCGCAGTCAGCAAAGACTAAACCTGCATCACTTTTCCAAGATCTCTCCATTTGAGGAGCAACTTTTTAGTCAATTTGTCAGCGCTGTATAAACAGGGGAAAACGTGTTGTCCTCCTAAGGCTTTGGCTGAGAGAGTTCAAACAGACTCAGAGTAAATGAAAGATAGCAAACGAGTCTGAGGAACACTGAGTCCTTTAAAAACCATTTAAAAGGAATTCGAATTATTGCAAAATGATTTAAGCTGACGTTAAGACTAATCTGCATGACACTGGTGGTAGTGGGTTTGTGGACTGCAAATTTTTCAGTGTTTGAGCTGTGTTAGGGATATAAGCTACTTTTTCCTTCCCCATCATGGCCTGCTTCAGCTCAAACCAAGTGACAAATTAGTGTACTGGTGCAATAAAAATGGACTAAAGCTAATTCAGACAGAAAGGGAAGCTAATTTTTGCCTTGTGTTGTTTTTGGGAATGTAACCACAGGACCATGACATACAGAGCAAGAAAGTCAGCAGATAGAGGAAGTGGGGTAGACGGATGGGTCGAACAAACACAGTGTGACGTGCATGGACTCTTGTTAACAGCGTGCCCTGTTTTATTTTGTAGTAATCTCCTTATGCGTTTCTCTACTTCCTGTCTTTGCTCCATTTCCATTTGGGGCGTTGTTTGGGAATGACGTGTTGTTTTTTAACTACTGATGAACATTTAATATTATTTTGGAAACTCTGACATCCTAGAAATTCAGCATCTTAGAAGATAAATCAAAATTCATATTTCTAAATGCAAATTTACAGGGATAACTTTTTGATTTTCATAAGAGGTCAACGAGTATACTGACTCTAGCTGTTTCTTATTAATCTCAAGCATGTAAATTTGTAAATTTTGTACGTGTTGTTTATCTCAGTAAAGAAGACGGTGATGCACAAACTTGCTATTGGCATGTAAATTACATTTCATTTACCAGCTTTCTACTATAAGGTATGAAATAAAATTTAAACCAGTTTTGAAAAAAAAAAAGGAGTTCAAACGCTGAAGCTGCAATGAGTTAACGCTCAGATATTTTGTCATGAGATTCTTCCACAGCAATCAAGGTATCGCCCCGCAGATCCAATTACCCTGACATTGATCTGTAGATGCATCAAGCTCCTGCACCCCCAACTGTACAGACAGAAGATCAATCGAGCTGATCGCGTATCTCCAGCATTGTTGACAGGCAGATAGTGGAACAGGGAGACTTAAAGATGTGAGATTAAAAGAGTGAGAATGGAGGTGAGTGGGAGACACAGGTTAGGAGCTGAGGTTTAAAAAACCTTTAGTCTTGTACAGAGAAGCAACGGGGGAGGAAATGAAGTCAAATCAGAGTGAAAATGGAGCTGACAGAGAGTGAAATAATGCAACTATCTCACTCAAATACATTAGTTTCAGTGGCCAATTGCTTGGAAGATGGATTTTAGTAAACATCCGCCATAATGCATCAGTAGTTAATCTTGTAATTTTATATGTTTTCTTCCTGTTCACTGAATTTAAACAATTATTGACACAGAAGGACCCAATCCAAATGGCTCTGACAGTGTCACCTCTGAATAGATTCATCTTCACAGTCTATGGAGGGTGCCCTGAGGCTTAACACCGAGTGACTATGTTTACCAATTGCTATTGGTTATTGATTAAGGATGGTCAAGTATGCCACACCACAATTACAGTGACAGCAATTGAAGTGAAGATTTCGGGGAGGGAGGTCAACAATCTCTGTGCCTCATAAAACCAATTAATCCAAAAACTTTCACAAATAGCCAAAAAAAAAAAAAAATGCTTAAACTAATGAATATATGCATTGTGATTAGTCTTCAATGTCTTGTTTTGTCGAATCAACAGTCCATAATTCAAACATAATCAGTTTACAATGTTATAAAACAGAGAAAAGCTGCAAATCCATACTGTTGAGGAGCTGTAATTTGGAAAAGTTTGGCAAAAATCACTTAAACTGGTACTCCAACTAGTACAACACCTCCATGAAGTTGGGGGACTCGGATGAGACTAGCATAAAAAAATATGGGTCAAAATCAAAGCAGCAGACGTAAGATATCCTAACTTTTAGTCCCTCGTATGAGTCAAGTGCCAACAAACACTGGATCCTACATTTCCCATGATCCAACTTAACAACATCTTTTATACAACTCCTAAATGCTTACTCCTGTCAAACCCCACACTTCAAGTTTCTAATGCAAACTGGTAAAAAATTGTAGGTCTCAAGCCCAGGCCAAGATGACCCTGATGACATCATGATGACATCATTAGGGTTATGTCTTCCAACTTTGGGAAGCTTCCTTTCAGAAGCAAAAAAGGCAAAATTAAGTTACACGGGCTGTGTAAACAGTTGTATAGTGATGAGTAAACTGAACTGCATATGTAAAATTGGTGGACTGGCCCTTTAAACTGCAGCTGCAGAAAACTGATCAGAAGCCCCATAAATTAGACCCAAACGCTGCTGCCTTACCTGGACGAAGATCCATGGACTGAAGAATGTTGGTTAGATGGATGATAATGAATACAGATGGGAAATGTTGGATGGCTCTTGAAATGGAGATGATTATGTAATGATTTCCAAGCCCCTGATGAACAGCATGATAAAACACAAACATGAGAACATGGAAATGCATGTTTAAATACAGTCACAGTTCAGAGACATATCAGTTTTGACAAAATTGGTTTAACTGGCTGCAATAAGATGGGATCAGATAGCAGTCACATGATTTTTCTCCATGGAAATGGGGGGCTTTTCATCGTCCAGAGTATCGCATAAAGCAGCAGAGGAAAGACAAATTAAAAAGGTTTTCATTCATGCAGATACAAATGCAACATGTTTGCACATTGTCTTTATTTTATATCCTGATGTGTGTGTGTGCGTGTGCATCTTTGTCAAAACAATACAGTGTATAAAAGACCTGAATTTTAAACTGAATGTACACGCGTCACTCGACTTTCAGTAAATTACAACACAGCAGTGAAATATTTGGCCATATATTATAAAGTACTCTCAGAAAACATACTGTTACAATCCAGATTTGGTGAAAGACGAAACCATGTGAGGATGTTGATGAGATGATGACATGGCAATGACAATGATGGTTCATGATGATGAAGAAAAGGAAGCTCATCATTAGTTGATACAGTTTGGAAAGTCTGCCGACAGGAATCAATACGAGTGACAAACAAAAAGAAAAACGTCATCAAACGCCAGCTTTTCCAAACCAAAGGTCCGCCTCGTCAGACAAAAAGCTAAACATCACAAACATGTCAGACCACAAGACGTACAATACACACAAGCCAGAGTTACTGTACCTGCCGCCCTCCCACTCCCACTCACCCAAACAACACAACAACCCTCACCCCCTCCCCCGTCCCCAACACAACCCTACCTGCTTATTTTTGAGGTCAAGCGAGAGTTCATAGTCGGAGGTGGCGGAGTGCGAGCCGGCCCCGTTACGCTGCACCCTCAAGGGCGAGGCCGTGTGGTGCAGGCTGGCTCTCCTCCCTGCCCCACCTCCTTTCGCTCCTCCCCCTTCCTCCTCCTCCTCCTCTTCCTGTGCTGCCTCGGCCTCACGCCGCTCGGCCTGTGCCTCCTCTCCCTCTTGCTTTCTCTCTTTCTCCGTAATTTCTTCGGTCTTGTCCTTCTCTTGCTCCCCTCCTGTCTGCTCCTCTCTGCAAGGTGAAGGGACTTTAGGGGTGTCCAGTGTTGCTTCCTCGCTCTGAGTCTCAACTTGGGGCTGAGGCTCAGGCTCAGGCTCAGGCTCAGGCTCAGGCTCAGGCTCAGGCTCGGGCTCAGGCTCCAGCTCGGGCTCCAGCTCGGGCTCCAGCTCGGGCTCCGGCGCAGGCTGGGGTTTCGGTTCAGGTTCTGGCTGAGGTTTGGTTTCGGGGGGCTGAGTCTGTCGTTGGGGCTCCGACTGGGGCTGCGGCTGTGGTGGATGAGTCTGTGGCTGAGCCTCTTGCTGCTGTTGCTGGGGCTGTGGTTGTGACTCGACCTCACTCTGCAGTTCCCCCTCTCCTCCCTTCCCTTCCTCCCCCAAAGATGAGTCTGGAGAAAGGTCATCGCTGCAGAAAGGAGGAGAAAATGCAGAGTGAGGTTGCTGCTGCATCCGTGGTGAGCTCTGACCTCTTCTCCAGGCTGCCTGGGTTAGTGGTAAGAAGATGACCTTTTTTTTTTGCATGATCTCACTCAATCTGCTACCAACTGTGTGCAGGGCCAGCTTATCTGTCTACCTGGTCTGTTCTGTCTGCCTCTCCTGTCTGTCTAGACACTGACAGACAGTGAAACGGACTAAAAACGCACAGCATAGAACAGCTGACAAAACCACAGTGTGCAAGAGTGAAGACAAGATCAAAAGCGATTATTTATTTCAGAAATCTTCAGAGGAGGAAATGTGAAAAACAAGAACGTTGACACACATCCAACACACACACAGACATGGGGGATAGTCATGCAGCTAATACGAATGTCTCCACGCCTTTTAGACTATGTGTGCTTGTATGTGTGAATGCTTGCATGTAAGAGTGTTAGTGTGGGAGGGAGGTGGCTCTTTATGGTGTAATAACGAGAAGTGCAACGTGTAACACGGGGGTGAGATTCTGTGTTTGGTTTGATCTGTTTCTGTCAGAAAAACATGGGTTAGCATCTCCTTTCTTAGTCTCGTGTCTCAGTGTCTTTTCTTCCTTTTAAATGTGACGGCCTTGATTTTAATAATTTCTTTTTTGGTCTCTGGCTTTCTGTGATGAAGTCATACATGCACTGAATAAATAGTAGTAGCCCAGCAGTCGTCTGTCATGCTGGTGTTAGCAGTGACAGACTGGAGCAAATTATCTGAACATCTTTCAGCCACAAGCTACGTAAATAATAGACACCAAAACATGAAACCTCACACCTCGTGTCTTTTTGTTCCCATTTCTGTCAAATTAGCCTAATATGTCTATCAAAGGCAAACCCACAGTAAACTGAAAGCTGTTCTTGGTCCACTTGGAGCACATGCATGGTTTTGGTCTCTTTTGAAATGTAACGCTCTGAAGTTTTATCCCCAGCAGTCAATATTACTGTAAGTGCTACTGGCATTGAGTAATACAAGTTTGAACACACTGAAGTAAAAGGATTTTATTTCCTCTTGAATACATTTTTACATTATGATTTTTTTCCCCCTTATTAGCTGGAAAACCCAATGGGACCACAGCATGAAGCCTTACCCTAGTCCAAATACAAATGGATAATATTACCAAAGAAAAATGAATATTTTATATAAGAATTTCTAATGGTGTGTCGAGGCCTTCCACCAAAAAATTCAGCCAATCTATATTTAGGCCAAATGTAGTGCAATATCTCTATTGTACTGAAGTCTTTGATTTGGCTTTAAATGACCCACTGAAGTAGAATAAGCTCATTTTTGGAGCTTCACTGAAGCGCAGTCATCTCCTCATTCGGTTACAAAGCCTTTCCTACCAAAGTGGACTCATGGCTAGTGTCAGCTGTGGAGATGACAGGGAAGATTGTAGTTGGTTGAGTGAGGTGTCAATCGAAAGGTCAGAGTGCGCCAGCCATCTTGAGACCAACATATCATGTGTTCGTACAAACGTACTGGAGTTAAAGTGGAGAAAAAGTGAAGATCTGAAAGTCAGCCGCTAATTTTAAATGATGAAACTGCTTTCTGTGCATTATTAGTGTTTTGGATTACATATTTTACGAGATTGGAAATTTCATCGTGGCAATCGATTCAGCAGTTTTTCAGACATTTCACGAATAAAACATGAATTTAAAATGTTAGTAAATGCTGAGATATTCACTGTTTAAATCAGAATTTGACCTGGTGGCGGCGCTGTATAACATATCAGAGGGTCACCATATTTATTAGAATTCATCCCCAGAGCACTACGAATGTCTGTAAATGGAAATCCACAATCTACAGTCGTTAAGAAATTCCAGACTAAACAGAAGCATCAGACTGACGTCATCACGAGAGCTATGCTGCTAGCATGGTACAGCTATATGTGCAAATTAATCAACATCTGAATAGAACATTAATAACAATATCCAGAATAAATGCAAGTCTGCTTTGGTTCCTGCTTCAGCGTTGTCACAGTTGCTCTGTTTTGCTGATGCACACATTTTATAAGGGCAACGTGACGAGTATCAGACTTTCCTGACAGATCCTTTTGAATTGAAGCCAGATGTACACACTAGTTGACAGTGGTTGTAATAACAGCTCAGCATGTTATTACCCAGATTAAGACTTCTTTTTAATCGTATAGGATATGGTGATGAGACTGAAGTCAGTGAGCATAAAATCAGGACATTCAGGCTGCCATATGCAGAGTGCTGCAGGAGAAAATCAGCATGATTCTCCCCAGAGGAGGAGGAGGCTTCAATGAGATGACAAACTTCTAGTCTAAACAGTGGAAATCTGTGTATTTGCAGATTGCAGGGAAATGTAACCTCTACATACCCTCCTAATGTATCTGTGGACTACTGGCTAAACTTTGCTATCTTATATAAAAAGTGTATTCATAAAAGTGTGCATCTGTCCCTGTATCTGCTTATTTCCTGCTCTAGTCTGGAGTGTGTTCTGTGTGTATAAAGTCTTAAAGTCTGGAGCAAAAAAAAAAAAAAAAAAAGATTCAAACAGATATGTGCGCAGCAAAAAATACATCTGCTTCCTCCTCCTGCACAGGAGGCTCACCTCTCATTTTAAACACGCATGGCAGCACATAAGCTTGAGGAGAAAGTATCTTTAGCGTGGATATAGCTGGGTCCGCAGCTTCTAAAATAGAGCTTGTATGAGTGATGAATAATGAATAGAGAAATAAAGTCTGCTGCTTCGACGCTCGGCTGCAGGTGAGCTCTTTTTCTCGTGCGGAAAATAGACCTGCCTCTAAAAACAGAAGACTTCTCTTAGGAGGAGAGCGTAGCCTACCATCTCTGCTCACACTGTTTGGGCTCATTGTTGTGAATCTAAATGTAGTCTTTTCCTATTTGCATTTTGCAGCAGTTCTGCTGGGTGATAATCTGACGACCAACAGGCTTCATGCGGCTGGATTTAAGTCGAAATTCTGATAAGGGAACCAAGAAAAGTTACACACACTGTGGATAAAGTGCTCAAAAGGGATTATTTGTGAGGGGGCACCATAAATAAGTCACCATGTGTCTGTGGACAGTCACTGATAACATAATATATGCATGTGTGTATATTTATGTAAAGCATAAGGGTTATTGTAAACAACTTCAACGGCTCCAACCTCTACGTCTGTCACTCACACTCCCTCTCAGCATACCAAGCTCATTCCTTTCATCCATCCCTGTCATCCTCCTCTGTCCAACCATCTCTTCCTGACACGCCGTCCTCCACCAGGTAAGGAGATTGAGCAGTTCCAGGTGTCAACGAGACTGACGAGGCGGAGACAAGCCCTGGATGCTGCCTCTCTCTCTACCTCTCATCTTCCCATGCGTCAATATTGAAGACAGATGAGCGCCATGGCCTCCACGCATTCCCTCCAGAATATAATTACGGTGACCGCTGAAGTCTCCTGCTCATTCTGCCATGATTGCTAACAGGTTGGTACTGGAGGGTGACGAGAGTTTAGGTCTGACTGTTGGTGGTGTGTGTCGTCTGTTCAGTGTTTAACCTGAGCAGCAACTTACAAAATCAGACCTGCAAAGCAAGTGTCCACTAGTTTAACATTAAGAAATCAGGTGCAGCACAATATTGATTTCCAGCTGTGAAATTTAGCAGGATATCTAATCTGTGAATAAAAATGATTGAGGGCATAAAATAAATATACACTGAACAAAGAGTCTAGGTTTCATTCTGCTTTGGGCTGCACACAGTTTCCACATGTGCAGCCTTTGCAAATGCTCGAAACGTGTGAAACATGTCGTGTTTGTGCTAAATATGTGTGAATGTAGTGTGTTCTCGCATGCAGTTTTTATCTTTCTCTGTATGTGTGTGTAAGCACAGGCCCTTTGTTCAGCGGACCACCAGATATCTAAATTCATTAGTTTTAGTAAAAGTATCAGTACAACAATGTAAAAATACTCACAAAAAAATTCTGTAAAATGCACTTAAGTATCAAAAGTATTGTAGTATTAGGTACTTATTCTGCAAAAAAATTTACTACCTGTTTTAAAAACTGATGCATCAATGTATCAGCTGCATTTTACTGTAGCAGCTGGTCAATGTGGAGCTACTTTAAGCCTTACTTTGAGTGAATTAAGTCCTTCAAATTAACTGACAAATTTGTCATTTTTCCAGCACCTCTTGGGTGCCAGGCCATTATTCCAAAACCCCAATAGTCCAAAAAAAAATGTCCCATTTGGCTGAAATCCCATTTTTCTGACAGCCAGTTACCCCAAAAACAAAAATAAATAAAGTATATAAAATATAACTTTCATTTTTCCTGGATGTTTCTTTAATCATAGCTACTTCTGTGAAATGTTGGATAGTTTTACCTCTTTGGGGCCTCAAGCCGTTACTTAAATGAGATGTTTAGAGGGAAAATGTCTCTGTGGAGGAACTACTAACAAACAACTAGTAATCATAATCATCTGTTAAATATAGCAGAGTAAGAAGTACAATATTTCCCACTGAATCATAGCGCAGCAGAGGTATAAAGTACACCAGCCCTTCTCCACAACCACTTCCTCCAGCTGCTGCCAGTCATTCAAACACACAACATGATATTAAGAAATACTATCATGGTGACATAGACATCACCAGCATCAACACATTTTCTCTCAACCTTGTGTCAATCTAGTTTCCTCCCAAGTGGCTCACATGCAGCTGTGGTCCCTGTTTTCAGCCCCAACAAAAGGACATCGAGGAGATGCTGCATTCTCTCCATTCTTACCCATTACATCTGTGGCCGAGTGAGAGGGAGCTGAAGGGCAGCAGCAAAGACATCATTCAGCTCTTTTGCCATAAACCTACAAGTAGAATATCAGCTTTTAAAGGGACATTTTGAAGCCTAGGATATGGGTGTTCATTGGCTTTTTGTTCCAATTAAGAAATTATAAAACTCCACACTGAAGTACGAACATGTGGAGGTATGATGATGGCTATAAAGTTCACTGAACATGTACAATTCTTCTCCCATGTGAAAAATGTTGTTGTAGGAATAGTTTGACATTATGGAAAATAACATCTGGGGCCTCATCTCTGCCTCAGCCTGGAGGCTACATTAGCCACCACTAGCATCACATACACATGAATCATGAAACTGTCAGCAGTGGAGTTGCATTGTGGGTAATGGCTTGACTTTGTGAGTCTGACAATGTTGCAGGAGTGTAATGCTCTTGTAGCAGACATGAGAACTGTATTGATCTTCTTATCTAAGTCTCAACAAGAAGACAAAAATTCTAACTATTCCTTTAAATATGATAATATTTATCTCTTTTAAAACGTTAAGAATAACCAGAGGGATGTCTGTGCTTGAATTCTTTTGCACTGCTCTCAAATGTATTTAATAACCAGGGTGAGTGGTTCCTTTGGGACCGAGAGTAAAACACTGATAAAACTGAGTCCCAGTGCTGACTACAGCCACTGAGCATCTGTTGCACTGTCTGTAAGGGTGATGACATCCGACAGGAACACCACCATCTTTATGCAGGAGGTCCACTGATTACGTCTTCAGTGTGAACTCGCTCGCTGTGGGCTGCTTCGACTTTCATTAACCTTGATCGCAGGGATTTTGCTGCATCATCACCGTGGAGGTGCACAGCGGCAGAGATGAGATATCAGCCTGTGTGACGAGTGCGGTTCAAAGGGTCTATCCTCTGGTGGACTGCAGCCAAAGAATCGCTGAAGAGGGCATTATGTGAGGAAAACCACCTCAGCAGAAGTCATAGCAAATGAGATCCCAGAAGAAGCAGCTACCACATCTTGCTCGAGAAAGTAGTTGTTGTTCAATCCTAGACATGGATTTTCTGTTTTCCCATATGGAAGAATGGTTCATATTGAAATATTTGCAACCAGCAAGAACTTTCACTTTCTGTCCCATTTCCTGCCTCTCAAAATAATTCCTCTTTAAAACTGAGCAGTTATCAGCTGCCTTGTCACTTATGCTAAATTCCTCATCCGTTCCTGCTTCCTGTATATCTGTTTCTCGTACTGCTCATAGAGAATTAATCAGTTCATCAGGCAGAACACAAGGGCAGACTGTAGAGCAGAAGCTCCTGCATAAATAAGCATATTTCTCCCTTCCAATGCATGCAGAGGGTAATGTATGGGGTGAATTTGCTGAATATATCACCCGAGTGTATTTGAAATTCTTCAGTCTCTGCAAGCAGGACAAACATGACTCCAGAGCAGAGAATTCAAACCGTCAGACTTCTGAACGTTCACCACCTTATAATACTGCATTATTTCCCTTAAAAAGAAATAAATCCTTGATCTTGGACAAAAAAAAATCTGTATTTCAGCTAATTTGCTTCAATCTCAAACTGCAGGAAAAACACAACAACAAAACCCGACTTCCCTGACAGTGACACAAGTATAGTTTTGCACCATCATCATTTCTCTTCAAATCCTTTTCATTCCAGTCCATTTCAGAAGCTCTCATCCCAGATAAAAAACACAAGCTATTAAAATGCACATCAGCTTCAAATTAGCATAAAAAAAACTCTGTCTCTCTCTAATAGTGAGGTCAAGCTGAGTTGCTTTACTTCGATCTTAACAATCATAAAGAGTACATAACATAATCTCCTCCTTGAATTCAATGTAATCTATGACCTAGCCCCTCGTTAACCTGTCAGTGATGATGTATTTACAGTGGTTCCGGATGGGACGCTCCATTGACTTATTTTCTGTCACTTTTTAAATTATAATATGCTGGTGTGAGCGGCTGGGGCTTCAGTGGGAGACCCCGAGTGTGTGTGTGGGCAGTGGGGAGATTGTCAACTGGGAGATGTGGTTTGTATTGAATTAGGAATGAGGAGATGTGGGCAGAGTGCGATAAAAGTGCATGAGTGAAACCCTGACCACACTGAATAATGATGTGCAGAAGACCCATGATGTTAAAGGCTCAAGACAAGGGCATTTAGGGCATTTAGGCAGGGAGGGTCTAAGGAAAGACCCCAAAGGCTAAAAGTCAGGATATCATAAACCATGCTTTGTTTCGAAGGAAACATTACGATTTATATTAATATACTGAGGAAATGTTGTATCTAGTAACGTATCTATCAAGTCTCAGAAATGTTGATATTATCAGTGACAATGTGTTTCATTTGATTTCCAAAAAAATATCTGACCTTGCAATACAATTTTAAGGTTGTTAGGCACTGGAATCAATTGGTTAAGGTTATGGACAGATTGTAGTTGAATGCAGAAAGTCTCCAGTGACTTTAGATGTTTGGATGCAAACATCATAAAAACTTAAATTTAAGGTAATTTAAAACAAGACTAAGCGTCTACAGCCATGCTAGCGGCTCTGTGAGTCTGCACTTTGAATTTCAGCTCACGTCAGCACACTAACATGCTCATAGAGACAATACCGACATGCTTAGCAGATACAATGTTGGTCATGTTCACCATCTTAGTTTAGCTTGTTTTTAAAATGCATTTGCTAATTTGCTCTAAACACACCTGAGGCCAACGTGAATATCCTAAACCAAAAAGCCTGCAAGCAGTAGATGCAATAAAAATTTGACCAGATCATGATGCTAAATGAAAGTATGAAGTACACTTCATCCTGAGTGGGACATGAATTGTCTACCAATCATGGCAATCCATCCGATAGTTGACGGTGGCACTACAGGAAGACTCATGGGATCGGTAGTCATTAGGATTCACCCTCTGGGCACCATGAATGTCGCTACAAAATTAATTGGCGAGCCATCGAATAGTTGTTGAGATGTACGGTATGGTTCAAAAGGACAGAGCCTTTAATGAGAATAAAGGCCTATAATATCAATTAAGCAGTACAGTATCTCTCTGGCATCAAATACATCTTTCTGGGTCTCCCTTCATCAGCAGTTGAAAAGCCACATATCTTCAAGGTCAAACTGAGCACATCAGACATCCGCACACATCTGCAGAACCCTCGCTCCCAGAAGAGCCACCCTCTTGTTTCACAGCAGACAATAAAGTCCAGAATAGGACTGGAAAACCATTTCACATGCTTTCTGCACGTAGTGTAATCTCCAGAGAGCTGGCAGCACAATCTTGGCCATGTTGACTGAAGCTTCAGTGTAGAATGGTTGACAAATATAGCCATGACATGTTTAAATCATGAGATAGGCAGTGAATGACTCACATGATGGTACAACGGTATCTGGGCTTTTTTTCTTTCCCCACAGACAAGAAGTCAAAGCCTCTGCTCTTCCTTATGATTTACAGCATGCTAGGGGAAAGGTCATTTTGAAACAATCATAAAACTGATCATTTCTTCCAGAGCAATGATAAAATGTAATGAACCCTTCTCTGGATGAAAACTGGTAATAGAGTCATATTTTAATGCTTAAATAAACCTAAAACATGCATGGAGTTACTACATTACAGCACACATGGGTACTCTACGCCTTAGAAATTCACCTTGAGTAGACATGCAGTGATGCATGGTTGGTGCTTTCTGCTCGCCTCATGTGATCAATCTTAAAGTGATGGATTGGTTATGGAGATGCCAATCAATACTGCGCTGATGTGGGCGGGATGACATAGCTCATAAATAGCGGTATTTAGCAAGAAGGAGGCAAAGAGAAGAGATGAAACCCAGCGTAATATTTTTTTATATGTAATCCATACATTCTGAACACAACTGAAGGGGACTGAGATCAATGTCCACCAGCTCATGTATCTGAAAAGCAGAGAATCAGCCTTTGGCTCTTGTTAAAATCCCATGCAGGCATTCAGTTCTTTTATGGAGGGCCAGTGATTGGTATCACAGGGTGAGCAGGTTGAGGTGAGACGACAAAAAAAAGACACAGCCGACTCAAGATTCTTGCCTCATGCTGTAAAAGGGGAGGCTTTTATTTATGATGTTGAATCTTGAGGGTGTGCGAAGATAGTCGCCCAAAAAGATTTAGGAACAAACTGCTTTCACATACAGTATGCAAGTATATAGACACAGACCAGTATGACCACAGGCGTTCCCATGCAATGTCAACGAAACGTCTTTCCAGCAACAACATGGCACAGGGTATAAAAAACAGGTTAGGCTCGTGAAATATGCAAGACAGGATTTCAAATTGAATCTCTTCAAAAGCCGATGCCCCGGGATGTGGGTAAAATGGAGGGAGAGAGAGTATGAAGAGAAGGAGAGAGAGAGAGGCGGCAGCAGTGGGAACGGCACGGTAGATTCATGGTTGACAACTTGCAAATATATAGATATATATCCAACCAAGTCCTCATGCAGCAGGAATTCAAATGACAGACATTCAGTGTTACAGAATGTCATCTTTAAGCCTGGTTGTGTTTCATCCTTTTTAGGCTAAAAGCTATATTATATACTACACTGGCTTTTGGAGGAAACATTAATTGCTGCCTTGTTCAAAATTCATTCAACTTGTTTCCCCCCATTTGAGGAAGTCTGAGATCCTCAGAGGTGGGACAAACTTATTGTTTTGTTAGTCACAATGAGTCCAGCCCATGTCATGATGCACCAAATTCAATGCCATAGAAAAATCCTCAAAAGATAAAAAGTGTATAGGTGAAAAAGCACTGGCCCTGTTATATAATTTCAAAACAACTTCATAACATATATCACCAAAGATCACCAAAGTCATGAGGATATAAAGTATTGTCTGGTTCCATGAAGGTTTGTACAAAGTTCAGTCTGGACCAAACTGTCGTCAAGTGAAGCACGAAGTCGTCATGAATCCAGTCTGACTCGAGTCAAGCTCAGGTGACACTAGAGATTTTATGTCTTGCATCCCACACATAGTGGTTTTGGCTACTAACACGCCAACCTCATCCAAGTGCTTGAAGCTGCCTTCAGATGAGCATAAACCAGTTTGCACATTTGTCCAGTGTGAA
The DNA here is from genome assembly GCF_039877785.1 of Chaetodon trifascialis. Lineage (NCBI taxonomy): Eukaryota > Metazoa > Chordata > Actinopteri > Chaetodontiformes > Chaetodontidae > Chaetodon > Chaetodon trifascialis. Next base: position 13,717,907 of record NC_092077.1, on the reverse strand, counting down.
TCTTGTACAATACAGTTCACTAATACTCTGAAGTAACAAGACATTAATTTAACTAAAAAGAAATATTAAATTTGGTAAACACATGCAGTAGTGGTTCTTTGAATGACATCATTCCTACTTAGCAGCGTAAGGCCTGCTTTAGATTGTCTTTTCTTATGCTTTTTTCCCTGCTATTGGCATCTTGGTACACATATGATCACAATGCTATTTTTATACCTCATGGCAAAAGCAGCACAACAGAGAAGCAGAAAGAAAAGGGTGCGTTCAAGAACAACAATGCCCGAAGAAAGGATTCAGCTGCTGCTTCGCCTCGCTGTGAGTGGAACAAACAATTGAGCTGTCCCCCCACCCTGACGATTTCACAAGCTAATTGCCTATTATGTGGCCCGTTAGGGGGAAGAAACTATTTTTTCCTTATTTGGCTCACTTCCTTTTTCGTATCTTTGAAAATATCCTCAGGCAGCTTCACAACGCATGAGTCTCTAGTTTGAATTGGACTCCTTTAAGCAACATAGCTCAATACTTCAAGGATCACATGACAAAGGCTCTATGATGCTAAATCACAGGAGCTTGGACAACACTGGAGAGGGTTCAGACACATCTGATAAAGTTTTTGCCGTGACTTGCTGCAATGGCCATATTGGCGTGATCAAGTTATTGGCTCAAAAGGAGGAGATGTTAAATGTCATAAACAATGAGTGAACATTCACTCACATACACACAGAAAATCTGCTTTTTTATGGCAAATTTTATAAATGTTGTACATGCAGTTAGCCCATGCCACTGCTGTGTTCATCTATTGAGGGTAAATGGAAGAAATGACATCATAATTCAGATGGTACAGTGTTTGATGTATTGTAATTCATGCACAGTGGTTATGATCAAAGTGCAGGTTGTCACAGTTATGTTGGCTGTGTGCTCAGGGAGGTTGTAATAAAGACATGAAAATGAAACAAAAGACTTGAATAAGAGCTGCTGCCATAAAGTGAAAAGGTAAATCTAAATTATTTTAGGATTAAATTAGGGGAATATTGTAACTCTTTGCTGCTGCAGAATATACTTAAAAGGCCCGAAACTATATTTTTCAAATGATCTTCTTACTGTGACCGATGGAGTTCTACATGAGCATGAAATAATCTGCCAGAGTTGGAACACTGGTATTTAAGTATTAGGACTGGTGTAAGGTGGACACGTACTGCTGTGCGCCAATCAGAACAAAGCAATATTTGAATCATATTTTTCAGAGCATTTTCTTACCTCAGGGCTCAGGATAGCCCTTATAGTTGACCCTGGGATAACTCACCCCCTTTTCACACACACACATTGTTAACCCAAGGTTAACCTGAGCCCAGGGCTGCACGATTCATACTGCATTTCTAGCCCTGGGTTAAATGTCAGTAGGAACACGTGACGAATGTTTGCATTAACTACTCTTAGCCCTGTTTCACACTGGCACCTTTTAGCCCTCTGTTTATTCGATTTTCAGGGATAAACCAGCAAACCCTGCTTCAGAGCAGTGCCAGCAAGCCCTGGGCTAAAGTCGGGGTTAGCCCACTTTGGAGTGTGCCAGGATTACGCCAGTGTGAGTGCTTTCTTCGGCTGGTAATTCAGAAAAACTTACAACGTGAAATCAAGTCAGGTGTCTTTAAAGAATGAATATACAATGGCAACATGTTGCAGTATTTCCCCCCCAGATCACACAGATAGCTATGAGGAAGGAAGAGGATGAGAAGGAATAACACTGACTGAAGAGACTCTACCAATTCTTGAGGGAAATATCACTCAGGATTCATTAAAGGACGGCAAGCCGACCCAGTGGAGAAGGTCGTAGCTGTTGTTTGGTTACACAAGACAGTTTGTTTTCTTCTGATTAAATGTAATCTGAATGAAAATCTTGACGTGATATAAATGAAATGCATCATCGAGGGTGTCCTCTTCACATCTCCCACAGTCACAATTTCTGCCACAAGCAAGACCAAAATCCTTCCACAACAAGCAAAGATTGAACTTTTGACAAAAGTTTGAACTCTGAACTATTACAATTTCACTTCAGTGCTTTCTACTGAAGCGACTGTTTTATTAGTCATGCAGTTATTAAATGGGAGAAGACAAGCCACCCACCATGGTCTGGAATCTCCCGGGAGCTACTTAACGTCATGTGGGCGAACACGCACAGATATAACACTTTCGAATATAATGAAATTTCTCTTGGAATCAGCAAGTTTATTGGGATGAAGGTGTTTATGTAAGCCGTGTTTTTCTGATTAAGCTCTTTGTAATATGAGCGCACTTAAGAGCTCCACTCAAAAAAATCTATCTTTTGAGTATGAAACACACTGACAAAAGGGGTCTTTCATAACAAAAAAACTGGTGTTTACTTCAAGTGGCCGTTGCCAGAACAGCAATTGTCAATTCATTCATAGTTTAGAAACTGTAGATTTTGATTCCGCTACATACTGAAATAATGTGAATAACACACATAAGCTATATAAAGAGTTCAAAGGGTGGTCAAATCATTATTATTTTCTTTTTTAGCCTTTTAAGCACACAAACATACAGTGTACAGAATGAATTTAACTCTGAAACTCTCTTCTGACATGAGCTCCAAACATTAGCATGCCCCGCTAACTAGCTTATTACCAGTTACCTTGCATTATTTCCAAGCTAGTTATATTATTTAGTGGCATTACATGTTAGAAAAAAATTTGTTCAGATCTGATAAGTAACATTAATAAAATCATAAATCTACTGAGTTGTTTGTCCAAGTAGGCTATGTGTTTCTATATTTTTTTGTTTGTTTGATTTTGACCTGGCATGTAGCTTAGCCTCTTTTAGCATGCTTACATATGTGCAGCCATCTATGACATATTTAAGACCCTTTTACATGGTTCTCATTTTTAAAACAAATAAGCTGGAAACATTTAAACATCAGCTTGAGAGAGAGAGAACCACTGCATGGGTTTTTTAGCATTAGCTTACACTAGTTGAGCCAGAGCTGATAAAACAGTTGTCACTTCAGCTGACAAAATCCACGGTTGTTTGCTAGAAATGAGAGGCTTGCTTTTGTTTACTTCTGTGTGAAATCGAAGACCCATTGTGTCCAAAATTGCTGCGAATTTCGAGTGGTAAATCTGTCATCATTATCACTGTAAAATGTACCATACAAGAGCAGAAAGCTTGACAGGCATAGCCATTAGCTAACTTGAAATGGGCTTATGAATGGTCAATTCAGAGTATGCCAATTCAAATCAAGGAGAAAAAAGACTGGAAACATAGCTGCAGTGGAAAAGGCTACTGTCAACAGATGAACAGTGAGCAAAGAGGAAGAAGAGTAAAGCTGCTCATCATGAGCTGGAAAAGGTGGCTGGAAAGACAGGTGGACAAGGAGATGAATTGTGTACATTACATGGCCCGGCTGACAGAAAAGAAATACCCATAGACAAATGGCTGAGGGAGTTGTCAGACTATCCAGGGAAATCAGAGGCAGCTGCATGGAGATAAATCCAGACTTTCATTACATCCAGGAGGAGAGAGGGAATGAGTGGCCCAATTTATGTTGGGAGCTGGAAGTTGCTTAAGAATATCTATGAAGTGATTTTTCAGAGTGGGAAAAGTGAGAGGATGAAGCCCTCTGAGGAGCAGAGGAGACAGACTAAAAAGGAACAGAAAGACATGTCATGCAAAATGAAAATTAAATGGAAATAAAAACTGCTTTGTGTGGCGGTGGCTGAAATGTTAACACCAAACAAGAGGCTGCGAATGAGAAATTTCCCTAGTGTTGAGAAATGCCTTCGCTGTATGGTGGAGAAAGATGACTTTTGAGAGGATTATAAACACAGTACTGAAACTGATTGTCTACGAGATTACATCCAAAGCAAACAGACAAGTGGGGGGAGTGGAAATACACCAATTTCTAGAACGATTTAGACAAAAATAACACAAGTGCAGGCTGAGATATTAAAATGGAAGATCAAGTGTGGAGATGTTCTGTAGAATATTGACAGATTCTCAAACATTTGAAGAGACAACCAGTGAAAAAACACTGTAAATGTAAGACACAAACAAATAACAGATGTAGAATTTGTCAAAAAGCTAATTATACTAATGGTGATCCCATTAACTTTTTCAGAAAAACTGGATGGATTGAGAAATTGTCAGCGAGAACAGCTGCTAGGGATTAGGGCAAAATGCCAACAGGAGAAAGGAGAATAAAGAATGGGATGTGTTAAACCTGCATTAAATCTTTTTTGGCTTCTCAGTGAGGCACAACAAGCTGTAAACACAACACTGGCATCGTGTCATGTGAATCTGATATGGCAAGTGATGAAGCTACCTTCATGTAAGTCTAATATGTCTGCTCTCCTTTTACCTCCGCTTTGGTCTCCACCAGCTCCCGAGGGAAACATCTGGCTCTTTTGCTTTTAAGTGCCCCACCATGTTCACCAGCTAAATGCTAACTTTGCCTGTGCACAGGCGGATTAATCGGAGCTGTAAATGAAGCTGATGAGAGCAGTGAGTGTGAATTAAATCAGTAAGTTGTGGCCAGTAAAACCAATGAGCAATGAACTGAAAAAGCCAATCACGTTGGCTTTTGCCCAATACCACCAACCAATATACAAACCCATGTACACGTTGTTGCGGGACGCCAGTACATGAATATCATAGGAATATTATAGGAATACTACAGGCAGCAGTGTGTCTCTATGATCCTCTCGCTCTTCTGCTCTTTGCTACTTGTCACTTTGATTCTGAAGGTGACACTACTTTGTAGAGTATATAGGTTATGGTGTGGTATAGATTGGAGTATGTATAGTATATAGTTTAGAGAATATTATAGATCCAAGATTAAACTGACAGAGGGGCGGAACTGGCAGGAAAAGGCACAATTACAAAGCCGTCTGCAACTTCAGCAGCAGCATGGATTTATCAATGCACAGCACAGTTAGGCTACTGATATTTCAGAGCCATGGCTGCAGTCATAGATTCTAACTTACACAAACCTTAATCAGATAAAGGATCGATGAGTCTGACAGCCTTGACTAACAACTAAACAACCCCTCTCTGCTACCAGGGGATGGGGGGTGGGGGGGTGGCAGGTTAAGAAAGGCGATGGCATCCCTCCTCATCCCACTTCAAATTGCCTGCTGGCTTTATTTATGGATACTGAAAACAGAAAGAGAGTTTCTGAAGTTAGTGATCTAAAGTAAATTGCAATCCTTCATGAAACGAATGATATTCACAGTAAAACCTGATCTACTTTATACTGCACTCTGCAGTATTGTGATGTGACGTTAAAATAGTGCCAATATAACCAAAATGGAAAACATCAATCCACTTCCTTACACTGCAATTCACCTTCAGCAACCTTAAAAGCCCGCTGATGATCACTCACACACACGTCTCTGTCAGTAAAGAGACTATACATAACACTGTCAGGGTGAAAGCTATCCTGTACATACAGAATGATCTGTTTGATCCATGTTTGAAGAGGAGATAACAGGACAAGACAGCACATTTGGCATCTGATAAAACACAGTGTAAGCTCTTCAGTGTATTACACCCGAGTGGGTCTTGATGCTCGTAAACACACACACATTCGTACACACACTCGGCACAGCACAGACACTTCATGCAGCCAAACACAGCAGGGGCTCAGGGCTTGTCAAACAATAACACAACAATAACCCAACTCTTTTTTTTTAAATCCAGCTGCAATACATTAGTTTGAAAGTCATGCTGAGTGTCGGGAACAAATGGAAAATCCGTATGTGTGCACACATTCTGCAGATTGAATATCGTGAATTTATCCTTTCATTCTGCTGCGCTATAAGACTACTTCCTGTTGTTGGCACATCCTTTTCAAGAGGCAACCTCCCTCAAAAACTGCAGTTCCTCAAATGGCCTCTTGAAGCTGGCTCCAAATGCAAGTCAGTCCCCATAGACCCCCATATTAAAATGCCCAAATTTACAGCAGCACTAGCCGACAGTTCGGCGGAGTCAGGTACTGCAGAGATGGCGATTGCCACTGAGCTTCACAATGACAATGACTACGTCCATGTTTCATGTAGTCTGTGGTCATTTGGAACAGTTTGGAGAAACAACTGATGCTGTCGATTTTTCTGGAGAAGACAGTCTCCTGATTATGTGCGCAGACTTACAGTGTGAAGTCATTTATTTTCCTCCTTACAGGGTGTATTTGTCACCAGCGCTACACAAGAAAAAGTCGAGCGAGGAGGTTGTTTATCGTAACGACGGAGCGGAGGCGCGAGCGGCATGGTCTGGCATCAAGCAGCACTATTCACTCTTTGGCACATTCTCCATTATCTGTCACCGTTTCCAGACACACACACATGCACACACGTACACACCCATACACTCGAAATCAGTCTCTCCTCATCGGTGAAATTGCTTTCAAGGGAAGGGTGTAAAAAAAAAAGTTTCACTCCGTTCATTCCATGGCAAAACTAAAGTTAAGTCAGGAGGTGGCCAGCGTTGTTTTTCCATTGACTCTCCACCAGAAAGCGGAGAGATGCTATCCCATCACTGCGCCGATAAGAGCGGGACAAAATTCAATTACATCTCAGTGAAATGTGAAAGGTTTTTCTTCCAGAGTGAGAGCCCGTCCATGCCTGTGTGGACCCTCACGTTTAATCTTTTCTCTGACATTGGTCCTCGCTGGAGGTGATGTGGGCTGTGAGAGAGCGACCAGACCGGCTGGCAAAGTCAAAGCAGGGCTATCTGAAAATGGGCTTAGTGGGCTCCTGTAGAAGCTGACTAATGGTGCGTTTTATGGTTACCAAATGGAGTGAAGGAGCGGACTCAAAAAGAGAAGGACACCTGGTCTGCAACACTGGCGCAATAACAAGTCTGACTCCACCAACAATGTCTTTTACATTAAAAGGTCAAAACTAAGCTGTGCGAGGAGAGGCTACATTAACTTTGAATGATCGTGAGTCACAGGTGCTATTCTCAGCTTCCTTTTCTTTCTTTGTGTTCGAGGCTTCTGAAGGCATCTTCATCTTGAAGGTTCCTTCGTGTTCAAAGAAAAGTGGAAAATGTTTTTTCGGGGGCCTGGCACCGCTGGTCTTTTTTAACAAGTAACTCATTTTGACCACCCGTCACCTCTTCAAAAGAAGGCTCGAGCTGACAGGGAATGACACAGCCTGACATGCACACTGCAAAGATGACTCACCACTAAAAAAAAAAAAAAAAAAGCCTCACAGTTGAAGTCATGGTAACGGCTGCACAGCGAGCTCAAAAGCATGACAGAGCAAAAAAGGACGCTCTGTGTCTACTTTCATCAGCATTCAACCATCTGAAGGTGGGTCATTCATTTCAGCGTAACAAGGAAACACCAAAAGCTAATTTTTAGTAGATTTATCGTCCTCATATAACTCCGTCTTATCATAAATATATGCTCCGCACATAATTGAAAGGAAGTTTTTTTTACCAGATGGAGACAAGTCTCTGCATCATTAAATCTCCCTGTCTTTGCTCATTCTCTAATCTAAACCTCCACGACGCTCCTTCCTTTCTTCCTCCTCGTCATCCCCGTCTCTCATTACAGTGAGCGAGGCGACAGCAGAGGCAGGTCGCCCTGTCAGCAGTTTTTCACATCCTCCTCCACCTCCTCTCAACTCATTTCCTTGTTGATCTACCGTCACAAGGCTGTCGGCGAGCTGTCAGGACAAGGACTCTACCCGAGATGTACGCTGAACCTGACAGTGTCACCCACGCCTGGGACACCTAATGTCCCCTCACAGGGAACAGGAGGGAACAACCTGTACCCGTTAGATCACTACGTGGTTCAGAGCGTGCGTTGGGTACGGCAGGTATGCAGCAACACATCTTCCCTTTTTTTTTAACTTTCCGCGACTTTGAATCTCTCTCTCGTGCTCCTGCAGTTACTTATTTACAACTTGCTTGTGGCGTGGATTAAGTTAAACACACACGGATGATCTCTATTTACCTTCACAGGATCTGGCACCAGCAGCAAACCCAGATGTACAATATGGCACCCAGCTGTGTGTAAAGGCAATAAACAATCTTGGTTGTGTTTGTGTGAGATTTAGCCATCAAAGATTTGACAAAGCCAGCTGGAAAACTGTTATGAACTGTCTATATCTAGATAATGTCATAGTAATTTATAAAACGCAGTGCAACATTATCAATAGGTATGTAGCTGACACTTTGAATAACAATTGCCGCCTTTTAATTTCTTTTTCCCAAGCTATTTATTCCAACTACTGACCGCCCAAAACTATAAAGCTGATAAACTTAAATTACTGATATGAGATGAATAAAAGTTTAACTGGATGAATGTGACTCTTGAAACTGACGTGAAGCAATCAGCTAGACAGAGGAAGATTTGCTGGGACCACTAAAGCACTGCACTTGCAATTGTGTGTTCATAAGGGAAGTCTGACAACAGCCAGTTAGCTTAGCTTAGCACAAAGATTGCTAGCTCCAACTAGCCTACATATTTAGCGTACAGACAAGGGACAGGGATCAACGCTTTTTTTGTAACAAAAGAATAAGTGTGTTTTCCAAAAGTATTCCTTTGACCTTCTCCTCCTTCCACAAGATGAAATGTGTCAGGATGCGTCTAATTCATCAAGAACATTTTACTTTCGCTTCATGGTAATTAATCAGAGCAGCACATCTGAATGTCAGGAGGAAAAGTAAGGGTGTCACATATTCAACTACAGTAATATACAACTACAGATGTGTTCCAGCTTCCTCAAGAAAGTCATAAAAAATCTTGTAAGGCATCACTAAACATGGCAAATAACATCAGCAGCTAATGCTACAGCCAACTGGCCCCGAACTCCTTCTGTTAATTGAAGCCATGTGCTGTTTTATTTACAGGGATGTGCTCTCACACATTATTATTCAGAAGGATGACACTGACCCACGAATGAGGTTAAAAAAAACACCCACTCAGCTTAGTGAAAAATCCTCCCCCCATAGGGACTAGCTTAAAAGCTAGCTGAGAGGTTATCTGGTGTATCACTGCCTGTTTAACATCGCTTGTGTGGGAACAGACATCGTTTTCTGGCGTGATTCTGATTCAGCATTTGAAATCAAATGCAGAAAATGACGATGGGGGCGAGAACACTTACCACATTAAAGTGATTCACACGTGATAAAGATGTGAATAATTTGTATTTAAAAGGTCGGACAGAGCCTCACATTTCCAAGCTCTTAGTACCTCCTCTGTTATCTGCTGCGCGCTGCAGAATGAAGCAGATTGTTAATTCTTCCCTCCATTTGAACCCACAGGAGGTTTACAGCTCACACTCTGCCCTCTCTACTACCTCTGAAGCTGATGAGTAGTGCAGCTGAGGGCTCCAGATGCCTGCTTTTGGGGCATTTGGCTTGATTTTTATCCCACAATGAGGCATGCTGTAACACGCTGGCACTGGCTGACATGATATGGACTGCGTGGGTGAAAGTGATGGTCACTGGGCTCAAAATTTAAATCTGCAGTCGTTGACTTCTTTACAGTTTAATAAGAAGAGTAAAGATGACTAGGTGGAGGGACAGAGGATGAAAACGTGGGCTGACAGCCAAAAGCAGAAAGGTCAGGACAAAATGTGCAGCCAGCATGCAGACAGACAGATGTCTCTGACTGCCAAGACTTCTGGCCTTCATTAGCACCCCCTGCTGTCCAGAAGAGACTTATTTTATCCATTTGCGGAGCCGCTGGCAATTTAGATAAGAGGCGCAGCTAAACACAAAGAACAGAAACACAAACAGACACTCAGCCCTGGACATTATGCTGCTCTTTCTTGGCTCACACTCTCTCTTGCATACACAAACACTCACCTACACACAGGGGACATTTTATCGCAGCGCAGTCAGGCAGGAGTTGAACTATTGACTGGCCTGCAGAATGGGACTATGGGTATTCTGGGACTCCTGAGATGATGGAGACTAATAAGATGGCAGACCATTAAAGATGCACGGAGAGAGGAACAAAAGAATGGAAAGGGAGAGCATTAATACTACCTTGGCACAAACTGTGTGTGCGTGTCCTAGCAGGTGTGTGTGTGTGAGAGAGAATGAGTGAAAAGAGAAGGATGCCACTGTGTGTCAATGAGCCTATGCATCATGCAGCTCCGCCACTGGACTCAAAATCTCCATTATCTGAAAGCATAGCTGGTTGTAGCTGTAACATTCATCTGAGACTTTAAGAAATCGACAGATCCGTCTTCCGGCTGAGAACAAAGAGGGGCCATAATCAGAATCAGACTTCATCTCGTAATGATCGCCTTATTTTTCTCTGAAAAATGGAAAACATTACCGAAAAATGTATATTTATTGTTACATTTCTTGCAGTGATTCTGCTAACACAGACTGGATATTACTACAAAATAAGTCTTCCTGCGGCATATTTCAGTGGATGCTATGGCAGTAGCTGTGCCCCCGGGGACAAGCGATTTGGTTCCAAGAAATGACTGAAACCATTGTTTAACATGATGCAATACGGGATAAAAATGATCATAAATCCCAAATAGAGTCAGAAAAACTGCACACATTAGGCATTTCGTGTATTTTTTCTCTGCTTGCCTCTGCAGAAAATCAAAATCATTGTGCTGTATTTATGATTTTATGATCACTTCCAGCAGTATATTTCAGTGGATTTTATGGCAGGAGCTGCGCCTCCAGGGGGACGTGAGTCAGTTAAATGACCAAAACGACTGTTATATATATATATATATATATATACACAGAATAATAAAAAAAAAAACTGCATACATTAGACATTTCCTTTAATGTCTCATTTCCTGCCTCTGTCATTGTCCTTTACTTGGTTTTAATTAAGGATATAGAGGATATACTGTAGTAGCAATATTACCAACTTGCACTATTAGTAACTCTAATAGTGCAAGTTGGTAATATTGCTACTATATGATCAAAACTGAAGGCATACAGGCTGAGATATCCTCACATTGGCCCCTCAATTGGTTTTTTAATAAAAAAAACAATGGATCCTTCTTTTCCCATGATGCAACTCACACAGTTTTTTCCAGTCAACCCTCCCTGCTGGATAAAAATCCAAGTCTTTTAAAACACGCCAGCATGACTGTACCACAGACGTCTGGTCATAAATCTATAATCTTGTAGTCTTGACATGACAAAGCCCCTCCAGAGTCGCAGGAGACATTAAACACACAGGCTGAGGAGCACTCGTCATGATTAACACACCGACTTTGACATGTAAAATTGGTGGAGAGCCCCTTTAAAAATATAAATAATCTAAATCACTAGTGGCTTTCATTCTGCCTTTAAAAGCAGTTTGTCTGTGTCAAAGAAGATCTAAGAACCAGGCCCTGACATTTACACAGAGGCTGAAACTTAAAAGACTGCTGATACTGAGACACACACACACAGAAACATTTGAACGTCCACACACACACACACAGACGCTGCAGCAAAGTCATCAAAATGTTGTGCTTTTATTAAATCTCCTCTGTAATAAAACCCTCCGCTTGCTTCACAATGCTGAGATAAGCTGCAGAACCAAGAGAGAAGAGGAGGAGAAGCTCTCAGATCTGAACATTTGACGCTCGCCACTGTACCGCAGACGTGCAGGAGTGCGGCACAGCAGCGTGTGAAGTGCACAGCATTGGGGTCTTCTGCATGTATAGCATGACTAGTCTGATCAAGATCTACATGCATTAAAAGGAACAAAAGAGCGAATGATGTTTGTGATGATGCACGAGCAGATTTGGTATCACTGTTCTGTGGTAAGTGTCTTGCATAAAGCAGGCCTTAGGGTGAAAATAAATTAGTCGCAGCATCACTTTAATTAGAAATTACTCCAAGCACTCACACTCTTTAAAAGCTCCTTTCATTCATTCACAATGCTGCTGAGTGCTGATTTCAATTTTCAAGTGATTTTAGGCTACTAAAATCCCAGAGGATGTGTTTAAAGAGGAAGAAGTGAGAACAAAAACCTACTGCTGAATGGACGGACCCCCGAGGAGAATGACACTGAGTGCTCCTCTGATTGGCTCAGACAAATCCTTTGAGCCAATGGGAAGATGACAACAGAAAGACAGGGAAATTAAACACACTGGTGGCTTTGCGATTAGTACAATAATGGAGGAAAACGACAAATTTATTCAAGTGCACATACACTCAGACACGCCTAACTCCTAACAGACAGCGTCTGGATGTTATGTCGTATCTTCCCGCTGCGCCCTCTGTTCCCATGACAACAGTACAGCAAGCCGACAAGGTCACTTTCTCCAGCTGAGGCAGCATGATAGCAAGACCGCGGCATGCAACGCAGGGAGACAGAGGCGGAGGACAAATATTAAATCATGGGGTGAAGAGGTGATAAAAATTTGGCGAACCGTGATTGAGGGACAGCACATGTGAGGAATTTAATTTGCGGATGCACAGGTGAGACTAATGCTGGGTGTCTGCTGTTGTGAAAACAAAAAGCAGACATGACCTTGCGCTTTAACAAGTTCGGGCCTTGTACAGCGTGAATGTGTGTGTGCGTGGGTGTATTACTCATGTTGTGGGGACATAAATCAGTTCACACAGTCACACTCTGGGGACTCACCTTCCTTATGGGGCACAAGTCCCGATTAGACCTGGCTTAAGGTTGAAGTAAGCTTAGGTGTAGGTTAAAGTCAGGATTAGGGTTTGGGTAAGGCTTCAGGAAATGTGTTTTAGTCGGTGTAATGTCCTCTGAAGTGATGAAAACACTGCTGTGTCTGTGGCCGCTGCACATCTCAAAGGCAAGTCCTGAACGACGGAAAGAAAAGCTTCGGGCACACTTTCCCAACATGCCCCTGAACGTCCTCCAGCGGGACGGATCAATCATTCTATCACTTCCTCCATCTGTCTCAATGCATCATGGTCCCTGTAGTTCTGCCCAGCAACAAGTGCCCCTATTTGTCTCCGCTGCTATCCAAAGTGACAAAGCATTTCCAGCTGTGTCCTTATTCATCCCACGTCACCTTTCCATTTGGCAGACAGCATGACTCCACTAATTAGTGCAGTTTATTATTAATTCCAATGATTAATTAGAGAAAAAGGTGTCTTGGCGAGACGACGCAGCTGTCTACTCGTGCCACGACCAGAGGTGAATTCATTTCCTGCAGAACACCATCACTCTGCCTGCCGTGCTCTCTCAAGGTGTCAGCTTCATCTTAACCACTCGTGGCATTTATCGACATTTTATTCGGGTTCGTGATCAAGGACATTTTTGAGTTGCAGTTAAAAATGATGACACAAGCCTCCTAAATCTGGTCTGGCAATGATCCAAATGTGTTGTCTTTCTTTTTATATTTCTCTAAAGTCATATGCCTCACCAGATGCAGAGCATAAGCCTTCTTTTCCTCTACTTCAGCATTCTTTATAGCCTATCATAAAAGATAAGGCTGTAAACTTTAATTACACAGGGGGTTCAAAAGTGGAGATCACCTCTAATTTACTCTGATTAAACGAGCATAAATTTACCTACAAATTTCACTTTTAACTTTTGAATGGTTTTACTGCCCAGCAACAAACCGTTGCCCCCCAAAATAAACTTTAATCATGTGTTCATTAGGATAGAACTTCTTCTCTGGCAAAAAAGGAGACACAGGAGTCACATGAACTTGATAGCTAATTTCCTCCCTGACAAGGTAAATCATGATGGCAGATTGCGTTAGCTAATTAGCATAGCATCCCTCATTAAAGCATTGGTGTGTACATGCGCGTGCAAGTCATCTGTCAGGAGCGCAGCAGGAGGACTAATTTAAAGGGGTTTTTTTGATGGTGAGCAGGATATCAGTCTTTGTGTGCGCACTGTGAGCTGGTGGGGGAAAGCAGTCGGTTTGGCAGCTGAGTCGCCGACAGGCTCGAGGATCATGCCAAAAATATGTGTTGTCACCTGCCAAAGGCTGACTGGTCAGTTTATATTTAACTCTGTGAGCAAAAGAGTGTTTACTATCCCATCAGCGCCATCATTTGTGTCCAGGATGACTCAGCCAGAAAGAAAATGTGATTTACTTGAGCTTGAAGTACTTTGGAAGCATGTAAACAGTATATTTTGTCAGACTTTCTGCCTAAAAAAGTTCAGGTGAGCTAAGTTAAATTTAAACTGCAAGTGTGAAGACTCAGCACTGTTGTTTTTATGCAAATTGTGGCATTGCAGTACATATTGGCACTCACCAGGGACATAAAAGCCTTAAAGACATTGCTCTGCAAGACATTATTCTGTGTGTCTGGAATGCTATTCCAAAAATATTCTTCTATTTATAAGTCTGCTGTTGTTGCTTTCATATTTTTCACTTTATTTATTTGCTTCTACATGTGAAGCAGCTCATGGAACTAGTTTATAACTCACTCACAGTTTCATTTAAATTTTGCAGGACGCAACTTATCAGAGAGGCTGGTCAGAAAAGTTGGACACTTGACACAACAGGAAATTAGATTATTCACAAATTACAATTGCAACAGCAGTTTAGAACCCCATTTAATGCGTTTGTCACTCATTACCTGCAGGTGGCACAAGAGCTAAAATTGCTGAAGCTATTCCTCTCCCTGCCTGTAGATGGGGCAAACTTGCAGGTCTAATCTGCTGCTGCTACTCTTGCTTACGGGCCTGGTAACACCAGAGCACCAGGGTTTAGCAAAATTGACCCAGCGTTTTTGCAAAATACTTCTTCGTGGTGGAGTGACTGTACTCACAGTCTAGTTGGTAATCATTCTGTTCGGTAAAAAAATTACTGCAAAGGGAAAATAACGTTACACAAGCTGATAAGTTTGCTAACGGTCAGTTAGTTAAATATGAATGAAGGTAAATGGCTGACTGTTTGTGTCTTGAACTGCAGATCTGGACCATCAGGGCTGTGGCTCTGATGTGGACAGAGTAAGCAATGGAGCTCCAAGCTTGTTTATATCTTGCAAAAATGTTATCTCACAGTTATCTTGACATTTTGTTGGAAAAATAGAGAAAACTACTACGGAGGAAAAGTATCTCTTATGCTGATTTATATTTACCAGCTGCACCCTCTCTGTCTGCATCTCCTCTTTTGCAGCTGGAGTGGATTTAATGAGAGAAATCAATAAACTAAAATGGCTTCATTTTTATCTGAAAAAGTTAGCATCACTAATGTTTATATTTTCAGCCCATAAAGCAGTAATGTGCCCTTTGTCTGGGGCATTTCTGCAGTATTGTGCTCTATTAGAGCCAGATAACACACAGATGACCTTTTAAGTTAAGTGACACCTCTAACAAACCCTAGCCAAGGATTTATTGGCTGCTTTGCTGGACAAGATAGCTGAGAAAGCAGCTGCACTCTTACTGATCTGCTGGTAGGAGCTTCACTTTGCACTGTCCATACTGTTTACTTGTACTGTGCACTAGAGCAGCAGCGATTAGTGGAGCAGTCGAAAGAAAATGAACTGCTGATGAATCATTCCTGCCATTTTTCAAGCAAATGTGTCAAACTTTCACTGGTTCAAGCTTCTCAAATGTAAGGTTTTGCTGTTTTTCTTTGTCACTGATGATAATAAATGAAGAGTTGGACAAAAGAGGCAATTATTAAAAACTTCAAAGATAAATTTGTGTATTGGAAGTGATATGAAGAACAAGCAGATCCTGTTTGTTTCAAGGCTTTCCTCGTGCTGCAGTTGAAATCAAGCTTTGAACATGCTCAGTTTGCCACTTGGAAACTCAGGCAGAGATTGCATAAATAGGTGAGAGTGTGTATGTGAATCTTACAGACTTACGTACTCCAATTCATCCATTGCACTCCAGTTAACCTTAAAGGCTGGATTTTGTTCTGAGAGAGGACACTTGCATACACACAAAAACACACGGCAGCAATTTCAGAAATAATAATTCTACCTGCGGCTTGTCCACCAGGCATCTTCCTGAGTGTCATTATTTATGGTTCTTCTGCTGTGCCATTCTCCATGCTAGAATATTCTAATAACGCTTTCCTTCCATTTATTAGGTTTCGGGGGCCTGTGTGTTGACCACAGCAGTTCTCAGTTCTGCTGCAAGGCAGAAAGTTAAACTTAAGGTCCCCTATGGAACTGTTAAAGTAACAGCAAAACTCCTGAGTGCAATTTTTAGCGCAGAGCAGCAGAAGACGGCTCACTCTCGCCTACTAAATGAAAGGCTGTGGAGATCCCGCATCAGCCCCTTCCATGAGTGATTATGGATCTGACTTGGTGACCCTGAATACAAATCCCCTATAGTCTCTAAACCCTCTGGTGCCTCCTTAAAGCTTGGCAAGAGTGACCAGACTGTCAGGGTGAGTTTCCAGCCTCCGTGGGGTCCTCATTATATGTGACAGTGAAATCCTCACGTCTCCTTTCAGCTCACAACTTTCTACTTTCTCCTCATTTGAATGATCCCACATCCACCGTAATCACCTGCTTGTTTTCCGCTTCCTAACTGATCACATAAAGCTCCCCTGCAGACAGATACAAACCAAGAGTAAGAACGGCCTCAAATTCGTACAATCAGTTCTCGTTGAAGCTCACGCCGGTGCCCTTTTCTGAGCTGACCCCTCTGACACGGAGGCTTGAATTACTCTCAGCAGAAGGAGCAGTGCAAATGAAATATCAATGATTGCACTTTGTCTGTCAGGTTCAGCGTGTGAAATAAGGCTTCATTACATCCTGGAGTGGAGGCCGTGCACAAAGAGGCAATGAGCTGTCCTTTTTATATGTTAATCAGACCTTGTTTGATGGCAAGTGGAGCCCCTAATAATATAAGACCACAGAATTCATGTCACATTTATTTCTATAAGAGGCTTTTGTTGATTTTTGCAAGGTTTAAGTTATTTTCTTGCAGCAGTTTGCTGTAAAAGCTTACTCAAATACGATCATGCAGACATGATGCACATGTTTTTTGATTCAGTGTGACTTGAACTTTCCGAGGGTATCATAATCTCTGATCTCCACTGCGAATAAATGGCCATAAATTAATTTGGAAATCATAGGGAAAAGACGCTCCATACAGCTCCACAACTTGCCTTGCCAAGATGCCTGGGCATCCATGGGTGCACTGCAAACACGAAGGGATAATTCCTCACTCGGCATACTTTTAATGTTGCCAATTTGCCAAAAAAAAAAAAAAACAGACTCAAGTTGTAGCCCACACTGTAACTAACTGAATCCATAGCAATACTTAGTGCATGATTATAAGATAGGAGCCACATAATCCGTTATTATTAGCATCTTGTTGCATTATTGATGTATATTTTCGACATAACAAAGGCTCAGATTGTCCCACCAACATGGTATTCATATTCCTGGAGCACTGACACTCTCCTCAGATGCTGGATTTGTCCTTTGAGAAGAACAATATACAGCCTGCCTGCGACTCCTCTAAAAGCCTGTAAATAAAGAGAGGGTTCAGTAATGGTGGTGCGACTCACTCATCTCTTTTGGCCGGTCCCTACTGATTTGGTGTTGTGCACAGTGTTGTGTGCTTTCCTGGAGTATGTGAATTATCTGTCCTACGCCGTGTGTACCGTGGTGACACACTGGCACACACACACGTACATTAACACACACACACAGATAGACGGGGAGCTATGTTCTGATCACTGCCAAGCCAAAGCATGCAACATGATAAGAACTTTTTTTTTTCACATGAACACAGATGCATTACATGTGTCAACAAGAAGGCTCACCAGTTTCCAGCATGGGAAAGACCCTACAGTACACACATCAATGCATTATGGTAGTTTTACATTGCATAAATTACACTTTTGTCACATGGTAATATTCATACATGACTCTTTCAAACTTAACGTGACCACAGTGGAGAGACAAGCCCGAATGAAGTGAACATGAGTGATGATGGATGCAATGAGGTGTGGGTGCCATGTGGAGTTATGTCGCTGTGATGTGATGTGGTGATGCCACGTGAGTAAATGATCAACAAATCACTGACAACAATGCGGAAATACAGAAATCAACAACAACAGAATACAGCTTTCAAAAAGAGATAAGACGCAACAAGAACAGAAAAGAAAGACAAAACCACAAGCTGCTTTCTGTCTCGGCCCCAGAGAGTCCTCCTTTGAAGTGGTTTGCTTCAGAGATTGGTGCAGGGGGGGAGTTGAGGAGTTGGAGGAGTTGACAAGTTAGCAAAGACCTTCTGTTGTGCACTTTGTTTGTACCTTTAGCTAATGGTCCCTAAGCCCGAAGCAATCACAAAACACAACAGCACCAAACGGCTTCTATCAAGCAAAGTTCAAGCTGCTGAACTCCGATCGATTCTTGTCTCTTTTTCTTTCTTTTTTTGTCTACCTTTCCAATTTCCCCTCCAGCTTTGATCTTTATGAAAGTCACTCCTGTTCAATTTTAACTGCTGCCTCTGGAATCTCCACACGTATTTAATGGAGGCTTGAGGTGTGTTTTGGGATACTGTAAGACTGTGAGACTTAACTCAGTCACCATTTATCTGATAAACAGCTTTATGAAGCTGCTTTTTTTGCTTTTCTTTCAAGTGGCAAATCCATAACATGAGTTCACTGATCTCCTGCATTTCTCTGTCCTTCGGTCCATCCATGTGGCTGATTTAATACACACCAGGCCTCTGAGGTGTTTAAAGTGTGATTTTGATCTGTGCTTGTTGGCCTGCCACTTATTATATCCAGCACTGCGGGGGCTATGGTTTGCCATCAGCACACGTTTGTTTATCTGCTACTTTCTGCCAAGCTCAGACAATGCAGCAAAGCAGTCCTGTACAATGTGCAGCCCACAACAAACAAACCATTTTGGGGTGGATGGCTTAATTGCTACTGATGAGCCTTGGCCAGATGAATGCCATAATTTTCATTGAAGCTCTGGTGGTTGAGTGCACTTGGGTGAATAAAAGCAGCATGCAAACAACATTTTGTGTTGTCATTTCTGCTTGAAGGGGGCGAGATAATAATCATCACAGGCCTTTATTATTGCTTTTTGTCATTCTATATTTTGTAGACTGCCTATTCAACAGTAAATATCAATTATCATACTCCTCCAAAGCCGTCATACAAAGGTACAGTTATTCCGGCAGCCAATTATTAGTTGTTCTATTTTTCATATTTCCCAGGATAGCGGGTACAAATTATCACATCAGACTAACATTAGAGCTTTTAAATTGGCTGACTTGAAAAACTAAATAAAAGAGTTGGAATTCAAACAGAAGTGTCTGTGCACAGATGAATTTCCAACTGGCGGCATCAGCTCTATCATATGCCACTGAAAGATAACAGCATTATCATCCTGCTTTGCTTGCTAAACTCAATGTAATATTTTTCCAATTATTCAAAGCTTCACCCAGGACTTGACCATTGTCCAGGAAATGGGATCTTGGTGTGATTGATTTGGATATTACTACTGTGTTCCAGTGGATTCATCTCAATAGTCTGGCAAACAAAGCGCTAACACTCTGTGGAAACAACAAGTCTCGTCTAGTGTGTCTCAGAGTCACTCAGAAAACAATCTCAGAGCCTCAAAGAGACCCAAACCCAAGCTGATGTGACAGAAGTCTCCCTCTTATTGCCTCATTGTTAACACGAAGGGGAAGAAATTCAGATTGCCCTCCGGAAGAAACTGAAGCATTTACAACCACTTCAACTTAGGGAACGCTGCTGGGGTAGTTGTGTTGCCTAAAGTAGCTACTGCAGCACCGCTACTAACAGGATGCATGGTAAGTGGCTGCAATTAAAATTTACAGAAAATAAAAATCAAATTTGTCAAAGTAAATAAAGCAGTAAAAGAAATATTTGTGCAGATGTTACAAGGATGCAGTCGTCTTACCTGGGGACACAGGCAGTAGAGGTCTCCCCCTCGGGGGCCTCAGGGGCGGGGCAGCAGAACTGGTGAAGCACTGTTTGATTGCTGTGCGAATATCAGAAACAGAATAATAGAATCAATAGAAGATAAAAAGGGTTTCATTATGTACTTCATGTAAAAGGTGGTCTTTCTTTTGGTTATTATTTTTTCTATCCCTTAGAATTGTACATTTGCTTAACCTCTCCCCCAGGCCATGATTGTCCAATCATAGCTTAGCAACTGTAATGTAACATGCAAACATTAGCATGTGCAGCTAATTAGCTTACTGCAGTGGTAACCCAGTATTACTTCCAAGGTCAGTGTGATTTCACACTAGGTTTTATTATTACAGGTTATGTTTAAAAAAAAGCCCTGATCATTATAGCACATCCATGAGTAATTGCCCGCTGTGTGGAAGTCATTACTGTACAATTAGAACTGGATACAGCGTTGGAGGCGGGTCTCCATTCATGCCTCTGAACGCTGCTCTGTGGAGCATGAAGCCAAAAAAAGCTACTTCCTGCTGTAAAGAAATTTCCCAGATGAATGCATGCTGTACGTTGTCTATGGGCTGCAGTGGCCATGCAGAATGTGCACCAGAGACTTCCACCGGCTGAGCCAGCTAACTTCCAGTTTAGCCCTCTGCTCACTTGAGCAGGATAAAAATGATTTAATGCTGCACCTTGTCTAGACTTTGCAAAGGCTATTAGACCAAACTGACTCATAAAAGGTGAACCAGAAAAAGCCTTTTCAGCCAACAAATGAAGTCAAGGACTAACTGTTTTAACAATTACTAAGAACTTAGAGATTTCCTCACCTGGCCATCAGTTGTCCTCAGTGTATTTATTATTCTAGCTCATCACCTGACCAATCTCCGACCTGCACACCTGCTTCCCCTCCATCATTAGCCCCAGTACATACTCCACAGTCAGCATTCACCCTCTTGCCAAATTGTCTACTATGCTTCCCAGCTGTAGCATTTCTAGCCTTTCCCATGTTTCGCCTGCCTGCCCGTTTGACCCGTTGTCTGCTTTTTACTCCCTCTTGCCTCAGGCCTTCTGGTTTTGTCAGCATTTTTGTGTGATCTCCCAGACAAAACTTCTTTTTTGATTATTGACCAAGGAAAGCCTGTTTCCCCCGACCACAAACACAGCCTGCTTGTTTTCAGTGCATGTTTTTAAAGCGACCGTCTCCAGCCCTCACACCCCCTCACTCCACCCAGACACAATGCTGCCACAGAGTATATTTATAGGGAGATTACCCTAGCATAAAATCACTGACCCAGTGTCTGTTTGGTTGGCACAAGACAATGGCTGCTCGCATTTAAGCCACTGACGCTTTGTCACCTGGTTTATAGCAGTGCCGCTAACACAGGACCATGGTACAACCAGATGTCCATTATATTCTCAGGTAGTCTTTGTTCATTTACAAGAAAACTCTGCAGGTCACCTTTATCCAGATCATATCAACGTGAAGTGCAATGTGTTTGTAGTCTTAAAAGTGCAGTTTGAACACGGTCTCATGTTCTGGGCTTTGGAAAAGAAACTTAATAAAGGCTGCAGATGAAGTGAAAGGCCACATTCAACATGCTTTGCTCAGCTTTTGATATGCTTTGGTATGCTTTGTCTGCGCTGAGCTGATCTGAAAATGATTTGAAGAGAGAGATACAGACGGAGAGCGTGAGAGTTTGAGTGTTTGATCACCATGGAGATAGAGAGAAAGAGATGAGGTTTCACTGTTTCAGCACCACGGACAGAGACGCAGGAGAGTTCAGAAAAAAGACGCCTGCCAAACAAAATATGGACTGCAACTAATCATTATCTTCATTCAGGATTAATCTGCCTGTTATTTTCTGGGGTCACTGATTAACTGTGTATGAAATGTTGAAAAATAGAAAAAAAATGCTTCCCAAAACTCATGATGACAGTGACAGTGAAAAGAGGTAAATCTGGAAAGACTGCAAAACTAACATGTCCAAAACATTCTGACATTTTGGCAGAAGAAAAGCTAATTACAACTTACTGGATAGTGAAAGTCTATCTGTAATGCTTCAAAGCATTTTTTAAGATATTCCCCTATTTTACTGGCATGTACTCCAGATATACAGTCACGAGTGAAGATTGATACTGAAATATAGCGAGGAAAGAGCAGGAATATCAAATTTTAATGTGCATGTGAGAAAGCCATGAGTGCATTTGCTTTCCTCCCTCCATCAGTGTGTCCTCTTCTTCAACCTGAATGCTCACATTCTTGACTTTCATCCATCTCATTCTTCAGTATCGTCCCTTCCCCCCACTCCACTCCTCTCCTTTGCTCCCCTTTCCACTGATTTTCCATCACTCTCTGCGAGTCCCCATCCCCCCATTCCGGGTCCTGCAGGCACGGTGTGTTATGCCAGAGAGGAATTTGCTCAATTACTCTTGCTGTCAGAAGATGTAGCCAGTAAAAAGAGCAGCCGCTTTCCATATGCCGTGTCCTATCCCTGGACACGGGACACGGAGAAGGACAGAGAGCAGACAGGTGGGACATAAAGATGAGAAAGCAAGGCTAATATTCCCAGCAGCAACCACACCTCCATCCCTTATCACCCCGCTGTCGCCTTTTTATCTTCTGCCCTGTAGTCAATCTCCCTGGCCTCATCTCTTTCTGTTCCCCTTCCTGTCTGTCCCCTGGGGGAGGACAGAGAAAACAAGTAGACCTGCATGTCTTCTTGTATACCTCCTTCAAGAGCGTGACTGCTGGTTCACCTCAAGAGCACTTCAATCTGTTCAGCCTAACCACCCTGTTCTCCGTGCTGTGAAGTGCAATAGTTTATCACACAACACGCAAGGTCCTTTGAAAAAACTGAAGTTAGAATTTTTAGGTACGGCAGAAACAGAGAAAGACCTTAAAAAAGGAGGTTGGGTGGTATTTGACAGCAACAATAGCAGACAGTACAGGGAGGGTATGACAGCAAATTAATTCCCATTGTTAATGTCTCCTCTAATTGTGTTCGCCTTAACGACCGCGACACCGCTGTGGCCATTTTTAATAGGTCGAGAACACAGGCGGTCTCTGAGGGGACACAGATTAGTGCAAGCGTTGGAAGCAGCAGAGCCACTTGTTCACACAGATAAAGGGTGTATATTCTACAGGACAAGGTGGAAAAACATCAGGGTAATAGAAGTGAATCAACGGTGTTGAATTAGTGCTGTTGTAATAAAGGCCGTGAGTCACATCCACTGTGTCTGCATGAGTAAAAGCAGTAATTCTTCAGGACATGACAGAAAATGATCTTATTATAAACATGCCAACTTTATAATGGGATATATTTGGGGAATTTTGGGGCTAGAATGGAATTTTCATAGTCACACAACCAATGGTGTTAGCATCTTTGAATAGTTCAACATTGCCAAGAGTTGTATGCTAAATATGGAGCTAGAGCTAGCAGATTAGCTTAGCATAAAGTCAGGAAACAGCTCTGTCCCAAAATTCATCTCTGAAAATCATTTATTAGTTGCTTCCTGGTAACCTCATGGTGATGACAAGACAGTTTCCAGTTTTCCAGTCTTTGTGCTAAGCTAGGCTAACAGGCTGCTACCTTCTGCTTCATCTATAGCGCACAGATATGTGAGTGGTATCGTTCTTCTCATCTAACTCTCAGCAAGTGAGTGAATAGGCTGATTTTGAGTGCTGATCGATACACAGCATGTATGAATAAAGACAACATGATCTCAAAACCTGCTGAGTCGTCTTTTTCTTGACGACAGCGTGGCGCTCATTTGAATTTAATCAATGGGTATTATTGGCGAGGGCGGGAAGCGTGTAGAGGGGTTAGTTGATGATGAGGCACAATGCACAGAAACAGGGAGCACTGACATGTAGCTACGCTGAGCCAAACTGTGTCATAAATAAAATAATACGGTTACATCTGAATCATTGATTTCACACCGTATTTGAGAAAATCACCTCACGGATGAACCCCTTTTATCTTTTAAAGCACCTTCCTTTTGATTCATCTTCACCATCCTTTGATCTCTGACTCCTCACAATTTTCTCTCCATTACTTTTGCCATCACTCTCCTCAGTTTTACTATCACCTCCATCTTTCCACTCAAAAACAGCTTGCAAGCATTTTACAACAACTTTGGTTTACGAGGGCACCTTTTAAAAGGCACCGCTGTGCTGCAGAGATAGCACACACGACTGAAAGTGCATAAAAGTCAGCTCTCATCTGCTCATGCTAGAAACAAGCTGATCTGAGAAGACTGGGAGCAATAGTTCCTTAATTAATCTCTGCATTTCGTTCCACGCTCACACTCATTGTGACAACAGACATTCCCATGTTCAGGATTACACATTTCTTCCAAATCGACACGAATTCTGCTCGGCACATTAGAAACTTTGCAATACAATCCCTCTCCTCATTTTCAAACACACCTCCCCCGAACGCCGCGCGCTGTTTGATCAACGCGGGAGCCGAAGATTAAACTGAACTCACATGACTCGGTTTCTGATCTTCCACACCACTGACTCAGCTTCCCTCGTGGTCTTAACCCGCTAACACCACCTATAAAAAATCTATAAGCTTTTATAAGCTCTTCCACACACTGGGTCTGTTTGAGGGAGAGTGTAATCTGCACACCATGGTTTCATTGTATTTTGTTTTAACTTCTCGTGTCTAATGTGTTTGTCGATGCACTCCTCCTTGTGTTGAATTCGGCTTTGCTGTGCCAATAGCTCTCCGGCTGATTCAACTCGGCTCAAGGCAGAAAAAGATCTGTGCACGCAGAAGTGATGCATTTTGAAGCTTGGGATGGAGGGGGGGAATCAAAGCTCGCAATAATTGATGGATTAGTTGTCACAGACCATTTCCTTGGCAGTCAGGGGAAAAAATAGCTGTGAATGTGTTCGCTCATTGAAATAACGTAATATGCAGTATTAGGCTGCCCATGAAGGCCAAACATGGTAAACACAAAGACAATTGACCTTGGAGGAGGCAAACATATGAACAACAGTGGTACGTCTGAGGCACGACTGCTTGCTTAAAAAGGGATTTCTGGGTTTGTTGCCATCATTTCTTTTCCTTGTTTTTTTTTGATGCAACACTTTGGAATAAATGAATTTCAGAGTCAAGGTCAAAGTCAAATCAAAAGCAGAATTTGGAAAGAGAAAGAAAAACATGCATATATAGCGATAGTAAGGCAAGTTGAAAATAATCCCTCACTCACAAGCACATGAATGTACAGTTACTCTTCCACTATACTGAGCAACAGAGGCTGAATGTGCTACAGAGGTCATAATCCAACACCCAGTTGGACCTCCAGTTGCAGGTAGCTAATAATATATAGCTTCTGATGGGCCAGCATGGTTTTAAGATTAGGGTCATGTCACTTCCTGATAGTGCTTCAGCTGTGTTTTTCCATTTTTATTTGGATGGAGATTCTTTTAAAACAGTGCTTGCGTAGGCAGGATCGTTTTTCCAGAGCAAAGGGGGAAAGACGCTGTTTCAAAAACATGCGTATATGTGTGGACGAGCCATAAATCCTCAGCGAAACAACCTTCTATTTAAATTGGGTTTAAACCAAGCTGCTCTGTCAGTCATGCATGCTTACTGTATTTCACATTTAGAAAAAGGTAATAAAAAAGCGTGCTCTGCATCAGCAAAAAGATCATCACAATCCTTGAGATTAAATTTACATTGGCTAATATATGCATTCCACAAGTCAACTCATCTCATGGCGGTATTGCTAGAAGCACTTCTATCATGTAAAATAAAAAGACACTCAGAATGTTTTTGCAATACTTCACTTCCATTTGGCAAATTGGCAGTCGCTGTAAGTGGCAGTTTATCACTATGTTTTACAGGCTGAAAGTGTGCAAGGCTTTCGCAGAGAGAAAAAAATTAACACACACACCCAGAGCTTTGTGGTGGAGTGTCAGGTTAAAGTGATGTATTAAACATGATTGTGCAGAGGATTATAAGCAGACATATATCCTTGAACTAAATCAGACTTCTCTTGTGTGAGCTGCACCACACACACACACACACACACACACACACACACACACACACACACACACACACACACAGATACACACCTCAAAATTCAGTCCTGAAAGCCTGCCATATTGACTCCTTTACACACACGCACAGTGAATTAAAAAAAGCTTCCTTGAAAGATTTACGTCAGCGCGGACCATCCCAAGCGGCTTAGCTCGCCTTCTGCAAGCAAAACCCAGAGAAGAGGAGATGGACGAGAGAGCAAGCCCACTTTTCCCAAGAGGAGGGCAAACAAAGGAGGACGAAGAAAACATTGTGTCCTTGAATTCTATCCCTTAAAAACTCCAGTGCCAGGAAAGCAGCAACATCTGAGCCTTATTCACACCTCTGCCTCATTGTGGCTTATGAGGTTCCACTGCGGCACTTAAAAGTAAATACGAAATGATTTCATTTATGCTGCATCATGTCTGTCTGAGCACCTCTTGAGATCACAAGTCAAGATCGCACAGTTGTAAGAGAACAGACAGAAGAGAAGCAAATGTGCTGGGTGTTAACTTTCACATGAACATCGGACCTGCTTGAGGATTTTATTTGAATGTTTACCAGGCTGTTTAAGAGCAGCACGTCATTGGTTTCAGCAGCTGCAGAAGAAAAACTACACACGATCGAAAAAATCAAACGTAAACGTCAAGTTTTGATGTCATCCCCTAAAAATCAAAGGAGGAGTTCTTACTAGATTCTCAACATTTTACGTACGTCTTCAACTCAACTCCCCACTGCTGGTCCCCCTTCTATAAAACTTAAAAGGGAAGCCTTTGACGAAGGAGTAAAACAAGCAGAGAAGGAGAGAGCTGAGCCCGGGGGGGAGCAGGAGCGAACTACTTCCTGGTGCTCGCTTGTCAAGAAAGAGCTCCGTCAGCTGAAGGGGTTCAAATTGACAGTGAGCGGGATTTATTTCTACCGGACAAGTTTGTGTTAGAAATGAAAATATAGTGTTCTTTACCAAACCGCTGCAGTATTTTGACAGATATCTGAAATTTTAGTCGGTATGGTACAGCCATTTCAGAGAGACAGCCGTGAAAGGTGTGTTGTCTTTAGCCACCAAAAAACAGGACAGCTAGCAGCTAGCTTGCAAACATTGTTAGCTTAGCTGCTTCGGCTAAAATGATTCTCACACTGATTTAAAACATAACTAATCTGCAAGTATTTGTTGGGTTATTAAATATAACAAATTAGCTTAATTGTTGTTAATTTCCTAATTAGTTATCCTCTTCTTTTTGCAACATTGCATGACATCTCAGGGTAAACTAATGTTAGAAAGACATTTTTACAAGATGGAAACATTTGCCAATATCAAAACAAAAAATCACAGAAGGTTCGACTCCCACCTGCGGCCCATTTGCTGCGTATCGTCCCCTCTCTCTCTGCCTTCTTTCCTGTCATACCTTCAGCTATCACGATCATAAAGGTTAAAAAGCCCTCAAAAAACAATTAAAAAAAAACACAAAAGGACGAATTTCAACTTGTAGCGGGAAAAAAAATCAAAAACTTGTCGTCGCTCATTTTTCCATGAAAGCAGAAGTTTTTCCTAATGTTTTCATCTGATCTCCAGCTGGTGCCTCCATTACCGAACAGTTTTAGCAGCTCATATCGAGCATCACGCTACACTGTGTTGCTGCAGGGCCATCTGCTGAAGACTTGGCAGTGGGTCAAATTTCACAGATATTTTCCATGCTTCATGCTGCTGCTTGACAGCTATCAAGCTGACGTGGTTGTCATATATGAACTAGGGCTTGGGCTGATTAGGAAAATCCCATCAAGTAGATCAGCACCAGCACCCATACATTTTGCGCTGAATTTTATTTTTATTTATACACCGAGGGAGGCACAAAACTTCAGTGTTTGTGAATTATGGGTTTGGATTTCTGCACCAGGGAGGAAAACTGTGCAGGACAAGAAGGAGGAAGTGATGTAGGCAGATGATGGAGGAGATGTGACGAAAAAGATCACGTCATCCACGTGCAGCAACTTCTTTCCTTGAGTTCCCACATGTATGACTCATTCATGTCCTGCTCATCTCATTCACTTCTTTTAGGATGAAACCTCCGATGACATCACTGGCAGAGTCATCAGCTCCTCCCTCTGGCAATGCGTACCTTATGATGTAATCCTGGCATCAAGGGGTTGACAGAAAGGCGCTGATGATATAACCACAGTGCAGGGGGAGGGCAAGATGCTTTTATGGTCATCTGAATGTGAAGACAGTCTACTATGTGGAAAACCCAAATTCTAATTAAATGTCGTGAGGTAAAGCACCAACGAGGCACTCATACACACAGAATTTAATGCACGGCCACCCACACAAATGCAGGTTAGTCATTTGTACTCGTGGCCTTCAGGATAAGATTCAATTCTCCACTCAACCAAGCATTTAATGCATCGTAACAAACCCACCTCTATAATAGTACACAACAAAAACTGCAGGCAATCAAACATAAACAAGGACAATTCAATTCATTTATATGAAAGGTAAGTCAAGGAAATTGGATGTGGGAATGTGTAAAAAATGACAATGAATAATTAAGTATGGGTGTAAATTATTAGCCAAGGAGACATGTCCCCTGTTTTTTCACATGCACAGTACAATAAATTATGGCTGGCCTTGGTTGAGGCTTTGTGTGATGTGTTGAAAAGACTAGGAAAGTCGATTGGACATGCTGTGCCTGTTCCGATCAGCTCTCCAATGCCTCGCAGCCTTAGGTGGATAGCTTTGAACATTACTCTGGGTCGTAAAGTTAACCATACCTGACGTTTCCCACGGCAAGTCTGTGCCTGTGCATCTGTGTGTTTGCACACAAAGCAACAGTGGACATGGAGATTAGACTGGATAGAGAGCGATGGTCAACAAATGAACTCCAGTAATACTCGTACTAATACATAACATACCATTAAATTTTTCCTTATGAGAGGCAATAGTGGCTTGTAAATAATATACAAATGCACATTAGAATTCTTAACCGCAATCTTGCATGAAATAAACACTGCTGTTGCAACATGAACGAGGGTTGAACAATCAGTCATTTTTATATTGAATTTTAAAGAGTGCAATTTTCAAATTGCACAAGCTATTATAACCTACATAATTAACAGTGTGTGACCAAGCTGTAGCGAGTACAATTTTATACCAGCGACTGTTCATTTCACCAATGTGTTACTGCCACCAGTAAATTTACTCAACTGTTTAATGAACGTTGACAAAAAAAACAGATTCTCATGTTTACTCTGTCTCTGTGCAGTTTTGGACAAAGATGGAAGACGGAGGAAAAACCAGTTTGTGTCCTTTTTGACGAAAAAATTGAGGAACAAGATTAAGAGTGTCTTTCTGCTGTTCATAAAAGACCAGTGTTGTCTTTTTGTACATAAAACTAGCAGGTATCCTGGCAGTTGTCAAATGTAAATGACTTTGCTGATGGACAGAGATGTCTGAGTCGGCCGGTTAAACTTTCAAGCATATGATGTCATCCTTAAACTTTTCAGATTAGGAGCTCTGAATTGAGACCTCTGGGATTTGGGGCTATGAAGTCATCTTTTTATGTCAGTTTGTGAAGCTGAAGCTAGCTCAGACAGCTAGGGTTCAGATATGGGGCTGTTGATGCCTCCAAATGGAACTTGTGAACTCACGGTTACGATGTAAGTTGGACATTGTTGCTGGCGTCTGGAAGCCACCAAGGATAGCAGTTTAGAAAGTCAGCGAGTGGGTAACGTAATGCAGGAAATGCAAAGAGATCATAACACATGAAAAAGAGGCCATTGGGAATATCAGCATTTTCCTCTGACATATTATAAAGTTGCAGAGAAAAACTCTAAATTACAACATATATCTTTAGCATCCATCGAAAGATGAACCTGCTTTTACAAAATTTCCACCTCTAAGATTGTGAATACCACAAGATGGGTGCATTCATATGGGCCCTTCTTATCAACACGGTAAACACGACCCCATCACTTTTGGACATCATGATTGTATTTTAATATTATTAATCTCAAGCAAGCCACTATCTCCAAAAAAAAAACAAGCTAAAGTTGTCATTTTTTAATAGAAGAACATAAGTTTGCTTAAAAGACTTTTAGGTTCAGTCAGCAACAAATAACTGCATTATTTCATCTGTTTTTAGAAGCAAAATAACTTTCTACTGTCATAACCACAGGTATAGGCTTGTAGTTTAATTTACGGAAAATAATCAAATTTTCAATCACAAAATTATGCAGAAAATCACTACTAGATCAAAATGTTCAGCTCTAATGCAAGTCCATAATTTAACCACTCAACAAACCCTCATTGGACACACATACCCGCACACACACAGATGCACACTAGCACACATGGTGCAAAACAATTTGGATTGTCTGCTGAGGGATTTTCAGCACTAAGCTCTCAGGAGGTGAAATCTCTGTGACAGATGGGTGGACATTTTTCCACAACTGCACATGGTTCCTTCTTTCAAACATCCCTTTTCCCAGAGCTACACAGGTCATTAGCTCACTAACCAATGAGCGTCGCGCCACGGCATTATCTGCCCTTGAGGAATCCCACCGTCTCAGAAGGACAAATACTGGAGTAACACACTTTTAAATGATGCATCATTTTCAAGACATCTGTAAGTGTTAGTCTACGGTCCACACATTTGCTTTATTACAACACCTCATATGTAAGCAGCCGCTGACTGCCAGCTAATAAGACCTTTTGTGCCGAAAGATAAAATGGTTGTAATGCATTACAGGGCCATGAAAAGAGTGTGATAAGATGGGTGTATTATCAAGTGTTACACTTATCACATCTACACGTTACCACTTTTTTCTCACTTCCACATTGACTGTGCTATTAAACTGTATCTGGTAAGTGGCCAGCTGCTTAAAATATACTGTAACTGTTGGCTCTTTTATGTAAAAAGCAAGAGATTTGCTTTGATAACACATTTAAGTATGTCTTTTAACATAATAACGCTTATATTCTATTATTTTCACATTAATGATAATAAAACTGTAAGGATCTGCAGAGACTTTTGATTATTTAATCAAATTATCTGCTTATATTATGCAATCAGATTGAGTGACGCCAGATGACAACACTGATGAGTTTCCCATTTGCAGCCATAACTCTGAAATATGCAGATTGCATACTGATGTCCCACGCTGTCTCCTGATTGCTCATTAGGCATACTGTTCACTTGCATGAAGAAGAATTGAAATGCATCAATCAGATGTGTGAATAATTTACCTCCAACCATGAAGGATGCAACTCACTATGCAGCCAGCGTAACATGACTAACAGCAAAAACATATTCAAATCGTATGCAGAGCTATAATATGGGAGTGCACTATTTACATATGAAAGATGATGTCATCCGAGACATCTGGATGAGTCAAGGATGAAGATGACACGTCTGTCTTTCAGTAAGTCGGCATCTTGTCCGAGTGACTGTCAGTTGGGAGCCATGTTGAAAGAAAAACTCATGGTTGGGCCAAACGTTGTCATTTTGATTGATTGGATCATAGAGGCAGAGGACACTGGAAAGAATCTGTCTGCATTTTAGCCAAGTTGTGAGGAAAGTGGGACAACATTTGGACTCTTCAGTCCTGTGAAGCCTCTCAGTATTAAATTATTCTGCCCCTGTCCTGTTCTTTAATCTGTCTAATTATTTAGCCTGTCTGTCATTCTCTTTTGTAGCTACAGTATCATTTCACCATGTTCTTCATAATCATCTTCCCCTCTAGTTTTGAACAAAATATCTGGAAACCTGAAAGGTGCATAAAGACTGCCAAAATATACCATCAATCAAAAGCTGCAGGCTGGAACTGACATGCATAAAGAAAGAGATCCAAAGAAACCAATTTCTTTAGTCTTTGTATTTTTGAAAGAACACTGAACGAATGAAAACGAGTGTTTGCAGGGGTTTCATATGGATGTAGGTCTGGGATCTGTTTAAAATTTAATAAAATCAAGAAATTCTGACTTTTGATCCAATTCTGTGTGTGCAGTCCTGAATTGTTTCTCTGTGCTTCCGACCACGTTTCTGAGAAATACACATTCAGGTAATCGTAACTTTATTTGCAAAGATACAGAGTGGAGCAAACTTATTTATTTCTAACCTGTACTCAGTATAATCAATTTAGCAGTGGTAACGTGTTGACTAAATTGGATCAAACCAACACCTCAGACCAACAGAGATGTCCAGGAAGCCAAAGCCTAAGCAAGTTGCATCCCTGATTACCATACACCCACCACATAAAATGAAAAAGACCGAAAATGATATATATATCATTTCCCCTTACAACAGCTGTTCTCTCTTCCCTTTAACACCCAAATGCAATCTTTAACAGGCAAACACAAATCCACACTGCTGGATTACAGACAACTGGGACTGTCTTTGCTCAAGTTGTGCATGAAAACAGCTAATATTCTACCAGGGAGTCAGGAATCACCCAGCAGCTATGTCCTCTGAGAAATGAAGCAATTTAAAAGCACTACGCATCAAATGTGATATTCATGATTTGCATTCCAGCAGCAGCCGAGCCAAGCCACCCTGTCATAACCGAGCAGACGTGATTCCCATTCAGACCGAGGGGAGGGGAAGCAAAGTAAAGAGGAGAGAGGAGGGTCCAACTCTCGATGGTGGCAGGAAGGGAAATGTAGAAAGGAGGACAGGGCCAGAGAAGTATGGTGTGGACCAGTACGCCATTTGAACACCTTGCATAGGTGATTTGGTAAAAGATGAGATGCAAACTCTGTACATAAAGGTCATTTTGATTATTTGAACAAATAACTGATACTGTCCATTTATGGTGAGGACAGTGTCGTCCAGTGAGCCACACAGCTGTGTCAGCTTTTAGAAGTCACACTGTTAGCACAGGTTAATTTGTTTCACCTTGTGTTGGTTGTGCATTGCTCCCACAAAGCTTAAAGCTTAAGTATATTATTTGGAAAAAATGCCCCTGATATACTGAGATAAAAGATATTTTGGCTTGAAGATAAGGATGTGGCACCTGGAGATGAAGGCTAGAGTGGCTCCAAGGGGTTAGCATAGTTGTGGGAGCCTGGCAAAGCTTCAGGCTCATTGATCTGAGAGCATCAGAACAAGGAGACACTGCAGCATCCAGCAGGCAGTCAGCAGGGATATTCTGGAATAGATGTATGTGTGAGAGTGTGCTGAACTCCCCAACTCTAAGTGCTATCTGTTCATCCCAGTTTCTTCCTGCAAGATGGCATACATTGTGCTCTAGCAGGCACAAGGCCAGAAGAAGGGGAGCGAGGGCATGGTGGGCGTCACGGCCAGCACGGAAAATATAATGCCAGGTGGCCTGTGGCCTGTTAGGGTTTGTGTGCATTAGTGAGTGTTTTGCGTGTAAGAGCCTAATATATCTGCAGGATTGTGTGGGAGGCAGGGAAGCAGCAGAGAAGCACCTAGAGCATTATGAGAACCCTGGGATTTCCACCTCAGGCAACAGGATTGCTACCTTTCAGACACGCACACGCCTCTAAACACACCACCTTGCTCTCCCTCTTCTTGAACACAGGGTCCAACCTTCACACTCTCTCACTTTAACACACACGGCATCCCCCGGGTGTATGCTGAGAACCAAAGGACAGGGTGGACTGAACACAACAGCCCAGCCAGGAGATGGAGATGGGTTAAGTGGTGGAGAGCCTGATGGTAAGAGGATGGGACTGAATACTGATCCAGACTGCAGAGGTGGCCACTGTAGCATAAGCTGCTGATTACAGGAAAGGGGAACGGAGAGGTGGAGAGGAGAGAAGAGGAAATGTAAAAATACAGTGACTCTGAAGGGGAGAAGAGACGAGGACAGTCAAGGAGGGGGAAGGAGTAATGAGTTACGGTGGACCAAGGTATCATTTGTAGGCAACAAGGAGGGAACAAGGAGTCAAAGATGGGGAGAAAATGAGGATGTGAACAATGGAAGCTGAGAGTGGGAGGTGCAGTTGACAGGGAGAGGAGGAAGAAAGAAGAGTAGACAGGATTGCTGAAGGCTTCCCTCACATCACACGGGCCCCTTAAGAATCCTTCTCAGACTGAGTAACACAATTGCAACACTTCAGATTTCTCCGTCTGAGAAGTTTGAGCTCATACCAGAGCAGGAGTCTGCTAGGGACGGAAACAACTTTTTAAACCACATTCGCTGTTCGAAAGCTGAAGGCTGCCTTGATTTGCATTCTTCAAATTATGCCACTGGAAGAGATGCGGAATGCATGATGTGAGTGAGCGAGCATTTAATTTTTCATTTCAAGCTTTGCAAATGGATTCTCTGCTTCCTTTCAATCAAGTAAAACCATAGATGAGCTGGGGAAATGGTGGTGAAGTTGGAAATCCAGTACATCCCAGTATTAAGGGATTATTTGGTTACTTGCTTGCTCCCTTGTTTCCTTACTTTACTAATTAACACAAGGACCTATTCGTGTTATTATTCCTAGCCCCATGATACCTTGCATGAGTTTAGGACCCTGCATTCGGTTATTCCTTTCACTGAACCAAGCTCCTGTGAAAATTTGCAGTTTGTGACAGGTATCTTCCCTTTTTTAAGAGACTTTGGGGAAATAAATGACGTGGGAACACAGCCAGTCAAACCTTGAACAGGATAATGTGATTAGACCTCTGCCTTTCACTATGAAGGGATGGGACGACGACCTGAAGAAGCGGCTTTGGATAATGAACAGCAGCACTTTCTTGATTCTGTTGCAACCGACAGTGAAGCGACAACGAATCTGAAGAGCTCTGAAGCTTATCGCTACTTCCATAGAAATAAAGTCGGGCATATTTTATTAAAAGAGGTTGAGCACAACCTTGTGCTTGTTCCTGCTATTTGAGGCTACTTCTGCTGGTTGTCCTCCTTAGGAGAGGGCACAGGTATGATGACATTTCTCGTTTAAAGAAAAAAAGCATGAGATTTTGTGAAATATAGCTTTCTTGCTGAGTTAGATGAGAATATTGATACCACTCTTAAGCCTGTGCACTAAATGTGAAGGTACGGCTAGCAGCCAGGCTAGCTTAACTTACAAACCTAAAACAGGGAAAAGGCTAGCCTGGCTTAGTGCACAGGTAACAAAATTCACTTACTTACACCTCAAAAGCTCACTAGTTAACCTGAAAAACATGTTTCTTTAATACATACAAAACTGTCAAACCTATCCTTTAAAGCGTGACAAACTTTGATCCCACATCAGGTATTACACCTGTAGCATACCACTCACTCTCACAGAGGCGCCATGTAACATGAGGCATGGAATAACGTGGCTAAATATACAGACACATAAAAACTCAACCCTTATTAGTAAGTTTGTGACATGTCCCTGTCATCCACCCGTTAATAGAAATGTATCACTTCTCCGGGGGCACTGACAGCACAGTGATAAACCATCTTGTCTGACCAGGATCAATGCTGAGTGGAAATTACAATGCGCCATCACATCTCCTTCTTTCATGTATCATTGCTTTTACATTAAGGATAAGATAGTGTACAGTACGCGCTCTCTCACGAGTTGTCTTCCTCTCTCATTCTGCAGAACTGTCAGGGGGCACGGTTGGTAAATCACGAATGAACCTACTTATTGAATCCCCCTCTGGCTTTTATTTTGTACAACTCATATCTTTGCGGGTTTGTCTGTTTGCCCATGTCTGGGTGAATCCATGTGAAAGCAGTTTTTTTTCTAGTATCCATGCTAATGTATACTATTCCTGACCTGTGCTCTTTAGGAATTATGTCTTAATGGCACCATAAATCAATCTGGATTAACAGAAACAATGCAAATGCAGCGGGGTGGAACAGATGGGGCTCAGTGCAGTGCGTTGTGTGTAGTGTGCATGTGTGTGCAGCTCTGGCAACGGCAATTCATGTGACCTTGATAGTCGCAAGCAAAGAACAGTCAGCACTCGGGACAGTTCTGAATACAGTGTGAATAAAAAGAAGATTTCATGTTTTGTTGTTTTACAAAATTGAATTGAATCAAAGGGGATTTATTGTGCTTTTGATCAACACTGATCGACATCGCTGTGAGGATGTTGCTCTGAAGCAGGTCCTGGAAAGCTTGTGAGGGTAAATGAATGCAGAAAAATACAAGGAGATCCTGGACAAAAACCTGATGCAGTCTGCAGGAAAGCTGCAGTTTCTTGGAAGACTTGTTTTCCAGCAAGACATGACATCGAGCATAAAGTCAAAGCTGAACACGAATGGCTTCAAAACATCAGTGTTGACGTCACAGAGAGTCCAGATCTCAATCCAACCCAGAATATATGGCTGGACTTGCAGTTTCGCAAAAAAGAATGGAAGAAAATTGCAGCATGAAGTGGGCGACAGACTGAATATCAAAATTTTAATCGTATTAATCTGTATGACACCAGAAAGAGACACTGACTCACAACATATCTGCATGGAAGTAGATTTAAACTCCAGGCTTGTTAGTACTGGAACTCTGAGGAGGCTGTAGGACTGTGATTTATAGCCGCTAATGTCTTTGCTCTTACCCCCCCTCCCCCAGTTATGTTCCTCTGAGCGTAACATCTTTCAGCTTGTGTCTTAATGAGGAACAAGCTGTGAAGCTATAGTCTGAACAATCGAGCCTTGATCGTAGGTGTTTATTTTTTTAACGCCGTGAAAGTGCTGCCATTTGTCTCAAAGTCAGGGGCGTGCCTTTAGGAGTTGGTGCTCTGCTCGCTTTTTAACGTGTGTTTACAATGTGACAACGCTCCCCTGGCACCTGTGAAATCTCTACCTCAGCAAAGCCTAAAAAACAGACGCTTTTTAAAGAACACTCAGCTCATTGCACATTCAAAGTGTGGAAACACAAGGGGGCACAGAACAGAGAGCTGTAACCTCACCGGAAAGAGCAGCAACCCTGCAAGGGATATGACCAAAACACTGAGTGCATCATTTAACCAACTTCTGTTCTCTTACAACTCACCCAAACATACTTTATCTCCAGAGTTTAGTAGTGACAGTCTACCTTGGTGCAGAACCACCACTGTTAAAATGCCAGCCTGGGCCCCCGAAATCAATAACCATTACGCATGTGATTGATTTTAAAGGGCAACAACCGAGTGCATAATGTGAAGATACAGGAGGAGCTTAAATTACCTGTCAGAAAATTAAGTCTCAGCTTGTCAAGAGATGTGAAGTTAATCAAAGGCTAATCATGTGCAATCCAGCACAGAGCTCATATAGTGTGATATGATTTGCTTTTACGGATTACTTCACTTTGTACTGTACTGCATATTTTTCCGTTTCTTCAGTAGCTTTTCTGGAAAATGTTCAGCTGCCAGTCTTTACTCATGTGTTAACAGGCTATGGCATCACATCTGATGGCCCTTGAGACAGTCACATTGTTTTCTGGCCAAACACATTTGCTATATTTAGATAGGAAAATTTGCCAGAGTACACTGCGAAAATATCCATCTTATTAGGGTCACTGAATGCAAGTCTTTCATGTGTGTTTTATGAGACGGGGGATTAAGCTACTGACAGTGAAGTAGTGTCTCCTGTTTGACACACTGTGCAGTTTCTAGCATTTCAATAAAAAGTCACGTTGGAAAAGGGGAAAAAACACAGTGGAATCGAGAAGAAAGGCAAAGCTCGTTTGCATTAAGAGCCTCTTTAAAAAAAATAAAATAAAAATTGTTGGTTTTATCTGGAAAATCAAATTCGAACAGTCCGCATAATTTACTGTAAATCTCATTAAAATGAAGATTGTTTTGTTGCATTGCACACAGCATGAAAGCTACTTACTCCGCTTTCCTGGCCAATCCAACTGAGCGGCAGAGAGCGGTGGGAGTCTGCGGAACCAGGGACTTGCAGCAGGGGCTCCGCTTGTCCTCCTCGGCGGAGTCCGGGCTGGCTTGGCTCGCTTTAGGTGACTGCGGGGAGGTGGGAACGAGCTGCAGCTGCTGAGGGTGGTGGGAAGACGGCGCAGGAGGGGTCGGGTGCTGCTGAGGCTGGGCCGATAGACCGGGAATCTGCTGCTGTTGCTGCTGTTGCGGCGGCGGCGGCTGCTGCTGCGCCTGCTGGCCGAGATGAGCCGCAGCTTTGTTGCTCCCCGGGTGCTGATGGAGGTGGGTCGGTGCCTGAGGGCTGGCGCTGCGGTGAGTCGGGTGGTGGTGGTGGTGGTGATGTTGAGCGGGCTGCTGGACGTAGTGGTGAGGGTCCCGCAACTGTCTGTTCTCTCCTATCAGGTCCTCCACCTTTCGCTCGAGTTCGTCGATGCGTTGGCGCTGCGTCTGGATCAGACTTTGCTGGTTCTGGACGATGGTGGTGAGCTCCTTCAGGTAAAGAACGGCTTTCATTGGATTATCCAGCAGGCTCTCCATTACTGACTGAAGCTGTGGCCGTGTGCCCGGCTGTGTTGACTTCTCCTTCAGCTGATTCTGGCGCTGCAAACCGTCGATGAGGCCTCTGAACAGTGCGTAACCGGGATGCTGTGGCGGCCGTCTGACGCCTCTACGCTCTGCTGGGGTTGTATAGTCTCTCTCTCTCTCTCTCTCTCTCTCTCTCTCTCTCTCTCTCGACACTCTGTGAGGATACCAGAAATGGTGCTGATGCAAGCGGAGGATCAGCATCAGTGTGCGGAGGCGGAGCCGTAGTGGACCGGTGATGTCAACACGCAGGGGAAGGAGTGAGGCTGCTCTGCACGTTTCACATGTAAATTCACACTTTTTGCATCTCATAGCCCAACATACGCTTTGACCAGTGTCTTTGCCTGCTAGATAAGCTCCAGTTTACTGACTAATACCTAGAAGAATGAATCCCTCAAGACTTTTATTTGCCTCTGAAGGTATCCTCACTCTACCCACGCACGCACGCTCCACTGTACATCCTGGTCACTCGTCTGTCTTTTCAGATGTCAGGTAAGAACGTAAACTAATTAATCCTACAGAGCTAATCCAATCTGGGGATGCATTCTGACCAGTCTGACGTATGGTGGCCCTCAACCACTTAATGCACAGCAATTTAAGAAACCACATGCAAATAGATGAAACTCAAACACATTAAGAGGACATCTTCACCAATTTCACACGTGCAGCATTTAGAAAAAAAAAAAAAAAAAGCTGCCAAGTGAGAAAGCAACCAAATTTCTCTTTTAACATTCTGGTTGCGTGATTCAGATATTATTTGAGATATCTGCAGTTAATCTGGTGCTAGCCTTTTGCTGATTACCAGCTTATTGATTCAAACTCTGAATCAGGCAATCAGAATGTTTCAGCTAAACATTAAAGTATTCGGTTCCGCTGCGTGTATTTGGTTGTGTTTTCACTCTTTGCAGCTTTTTTCTCAGTTCTGTACATGTTTTCAAATGGATTTAGATTTTTTCCTCATATGCTTGTATCTTTCATGTGTCTTCTTAAGTCGCAGCGCACTGAGCTCTTGTCTACAACGCTGCAACAACTGCCATTTGTCAGTGACTACCTCTCCATTTCACATTCACTTCAAACATTATTTTATCACAGAAGAGGATATAGACTCTTTCGATTTGGCTTTTCCCAAAATCTGGGGAAAATTGCTTCTGGTGCTTTAGATGTGACTTCAGCATGTGAATTATAGGAGCTATAGCTCATGAAGACAGAGAATTGCTCATGGTGCTCTTTTTGTCTTTGTGTGTTTGATGGTAACTGCTTTTTGTTTTTTGTTGTTGTTGTTGTTGTTGTGGGTTTTTTTTGGGATGTTGCCCTGAAGGGTTGGAAAAGAATGGCGTGGTGGAGGATAATCACTAACGTCTAATGCTGCTCACTTAGCAGCACAGTGTGAAGATGATTTGATCAAAAGCGGATCTGTTTTTACAGACTTGGTGCGGATTCTCTTCAGCATATTTACATTCACCACTTTCTTTCGCAATGCAAACAAATCATAATGTTTTTTCGGGAAAAAAAAATATTCTCTGCTCCTGCTCCGGTGAGATATCAGTATGGATTTTTGCAAACTGTATCAAGCAAAGGAGGCTGCCTTTTAGTCTGTACTTTGGTGTCTCTGACTTTACCAAAAGAGAAATAAAAAGCAAGTCAACCAGCCAGATAGCATGCAAGCAGAGCAAGGAAAGGAAATGGGTTTTAGGTTTGCAGAGATGATCCCTCCTGATACACACTAAAGTGATACCTCACCGGGTGCTTGTTGCTGTAGTGTGATGCTTCTCAGATTTGCACTTTCATTCAGTTGCATTGCAAATGCACAGGGGTTTATACTCCTCATTAGTCTATTGGCAAATGAATTGTGCTCTTATGTTTAACAGGCCCTTGTGTTTGACAGAATGCTTTACACTGACAAGATGATCTCAAAGGAAAACTTTTGTTAAAATCTTAATTGTTTATTCATGATTGGTCTTTTTTAAATCCAAAGGGTGTCCACATTCAGCGCAAGTAAATGATTGTTAATTAGCATCAATGTCTAATGAAGCAGAGGACAGTGTGCTAAATCAATCCAGAGCAAGAGTGACATTAATGATATGCTGTGACTAATGCTGTTTTGTTTTTTTTTAAAATAAGAGCAGAGGCAAAGCTGCAAAGGATTTGTACATTTATTTTCCCCTGACAATGTTGAAAGTTTCATGAAACTTTTTTAAACAGCTCAGAGGAAATAAAAATATCATAAGACCTTGAGACAGTGACATATTAGGACCACA
This sequence comes from Chaetodon trifascialis, assembly GCF_039877785.1. Lineage (NCBI taxonomy): Eukaryota > Metazoa > Chordata > Actinopteri > Chaetodontiformes > Chaetodontidae > Chaetodon > Chaetodon trifascialis. The sequence goes on along the minus strand of NC_092077.1, from coordinate 13,677,456 downwards.
GTGGTGAGCCATTGTGGGTGCAGCCAGGTCCCTCCTTCCATATGGCTGCTTTACAAGCTGCATGAAGTGAAAAATGGCTTGCGCACCCGACCAGCGACACATGGTTGGACGGAGACAAAAATGAGTTTGCAGTGGGATTGCAAAAATGGAAATGGTGGCGGCAATGACTTTGGTACTGGGGCGACGTCTGCAAGGTCCAGCCTTGCTTATTATTGACTCTCTGCTTGAAAAGGTATGACCCACCTTTAACACCAATTACCTTCTGGGGGAGTCGGAGGCCTAAGAGGGTCATGCGTCCTTGATCTGAAACAACAAGGACGGGGCACGAAGTGTGATGCGAATAATCAAGTTTTTCCTTCAGTTACCGTGCATCTGCAAATGAGGAATCATTAAGGATGTTTTAGTAAGAATCTGTACTTTGGCACAGCCTTGCCTTGAGTTAAATGCTAATGTCAGCCTGCTAACATGCTCTCCACAACAATAAATAATGCAGATGCTAAGCAGGTGAAATATTAACCATGTTCACCATTGTTGGTATGCTAAGTGGCACTAAACACCAAGTACAGCTATGGCTGATGGCAATGTCATGTAGTAAATATGACTGCATTTGTCCATCAAGGAACGATCTTCTGCTTTGATATAGATATTATATTCTGCACCAAAGTGGTGGCAGACTGGTATTGCCATCCCTACAGCCATGCCACTAAAACGGCTAAAAAAGCATACACACCCAAGTTAAAAACATTGAATTTCACTACATTTAAAACCTGTTGCATCTCACAGAGATCACTGACAATCACATTCCTCACTCCTGAAAGAGAGAAGTTTGACAGTTGGTTGGCAGCGCTAAAGTTTTGTCCCATTTTTGGCTCCTCCTCCAGAACTTTTAATTTCAAACTGTGTTATATCAATATAGGCTTACTCCCCAGGGTGCTGTTGCATCTCGGGTTTGTTGCTAAGCTGAAAGCAGACTAGCTGTATTCTCTCTCATTATTCAGCAGTATTTGGTGCAGAGTCTAACACTTACAGACTGACTGAGCTGTTGTGAACCCAAAGCAGCATTTGAAGAGATAGAAAGTTGCCTTAGACTCCTGCTTTTGTTTCGAATAGCCACAGATCTCAGCACCTGCATTTATATATGAGAAGTTTCCATTTGAAGTGATAGCTTTCATTCATTCTATCACTCCAGCATTTAAAGTGATTTCTCTCTTTTCTCCAATCTTCAGACTAAGCAATAAAAGTAAACTGCTCTGTTCTTTAGCTCTTTTGGGGGGCAGCACTTCTCATTAATACTGATAAATGGCTTGTTGCATGCACCCGACTTGACTGAGAATATGAGAGATTTTACGGCCTAAAATGACTCGTTGGTTATGGATGTTTTATGTGTCATCGCTATTCCTTTGAAATGAAAAGTTTTAGAAAAAAAACACGATGGAAAAGGAAAGATTCATCAAAATGAAGCTGTCATTGTCGTCTTTTGCTCATGAGCGATGCCGGAGAAGTTGGGCAAGGTCACGTGGTAAAAAACTGCCAGAGAGGGGAAAGTCAAACCCTGATGCAAAGGAGAAAGGAATTAAACATTTTTCCAAGGACTTTGGAGCATTAATGACATTAAGAGGTGCGATAAGAGCAGACGACACGATAAAGCAATTAATGTCAGGTAGAGATTAATTACTTGCAATGCTACTCTTCATTAGTGACACTCTGCAGCAGTGCCAGTTGAGGTGAGCAAGTTGGCAAGTCACTGATACCTTGAGCATGTGGTAAGAACAGCACTTTAAATGATTCAGCCAAGTGGCAACTAGGACTGTTAATATAACATTGAAAGGGAAAAATGTGTGTTCTAAAGGTCATCTTTTATTATAAACAAGACTCTGTGAGGTTGTACCTTATGCTTACAATGTCAACGCTAATATGCATGCATTATGTTTACCATGTTCGGCAGCTTACATCAGTTCAGCACATTAGCATGCCAACATTAGCTGCTTAACACTAAACACAAAGTACAGCAGAGGCTGAGGATCACCAAAGCTATTTTATTTCATCCTGAGGGGGACATGAACGTCAAATTTCATGGCAATCCATCCAATAATTGCTCAAATATTTTACTCTGAATCAAAAATGTCAAGCTTCTAGTGGTTCTACATGAAAAGTCTGTTCAGTGAAGTTACATCAAAGGTGCAGTCAAAGGTACAGAGCACATCATTGGGGAATCTGGGTGTCTGTACCAAAATTTGTGCCATCCATCAAGAGTCAGCTTTTATTTGCTGGTGGCGTTCGATGAAATGTCAGACCAAAGGTTTTACAGCGCATCCTGAGTAGAAAATTAATATTGGTACCAAATTTCATGACAACCCATCCGATGATTGTAGAGACATTTGACTGAAAACTAAAATCCTTGTGTTTTCAAGATATTTCAGTCTGGACCAGACCAACTAACCAATGCTGGCAAAAACGTGATCAAGAGGGGCTTCAAGATCTCTTATTTCAATTTGAATATGTAATCCAACAACACTGAATGTAGAAAATACTGCAATCAGTTTTTGAGGTGAGTCCAGGTAAAATTCATTATTCTTCATTGACTTTCCCAATTATCTCTTCACAGAAGAGGAGATGGAGATAGAAGAGAAGCAGACAAGTAGCTTTGATACAAGTGAGATGTAGTTTAAAGCAGCTGCAACTCTAGTAATCATACTTCTGCGTTATTTATGCATTGAAGGAAATGTGTTCTCTGTTTAATCAACAGCTGGTTTTGTTTGTCACAGAAATCGGAGGTTCATGTATATTAAAAAAGTGACATGGCAGCTTCTTTTCCTGTTTCATTTTGTAATTACGTACCTTCATGCATTCCAGTTTGTTTGTTTTTTAACTTCCTGCCATTGTTCAGTTTCCCAGCAGTTTCACTCATCACCTATTCTCTATTATCCAATCAGTACTTCTACTCTGAGCTGTTTACTCCCTGTTTGCCAGATTGTTCTCCTTGTCGACCAGTATTCCAGCCACCATTGCTCCCTGTGTTATTTCACAGTGTTTTATCTCTGCCTGGTTTTGAGTTTAGACTCTTGCCTTCTTCTGTACTCAGCCTTTTTGCTGGCTCCTTGTCTGCTTTGTTTGCCAGCCTGACTGTCTGTTTTGTTTATAACCTTGAGTTCAGTAAACTTCTTGAACTTTTTTGGTCTTGAAAATGAGTTTCTTTGGGTTCTGGTCTTCACAAAAAAAAAAAACAAAGACTTCTTGAAGATCTGGAAAACAATGACTTACATGTTTGGTGCTGTTTGTGCAAACCTGTTCCTCCAAGGTTGCACTTTTCCAAAATCTTCCATTGTGGTAAATTCTAGCATCGCTATTAATAATTTACAGAGACAGGCTGTTCACACAGTGGCTCCAGGGAGACCTGAGGTGACATAGGATCAGCTGAGCAACTTCCTCGCTTTATGTCATGTCGAGGGTTTTGATTCCAAGACTTGCTTTCCCCAGATATCACCAGTAGTTTGCTATCTTGTCCATAACTTGCAGACTTGGGGAAAGGCTGGAGGTTCATTTCTAAATATTCCCACATGAAGCTGTTTACATGTCTAGCTAATTTTCTTGTTTACCTGCAGCTGTGCATACTCCAATTAGCATAACGGCATTAATAATGACATTTGCTTTGTTCAGCTGTCTTTTTGAAAAGGATGGTACTGCGATATTTACACACGTCCAGAAATCTGTTGAAATCCATCAAAGTCATTCATAATGCTTTGAGTAGGTGTGTGTCTCCTCACAATCTCTTTTATGAATGCATCTCAACTGTTTCTTGTTAAGCTGAATATAAAATCTGTTTCTACTACATGTTTGTTCTGAAAGCTTCCACCTGATTAAAGCAAGGGGAATCTTTAATGGCTGCATCTTGTTGACCCCTGACCAGCTCTGGTGTCCGAAAACCAATACCCATCAGGCCCCCCGGTCCCTCCCTATTGGCTCAGCTGTGATCAATAATGAGAAGGGAGCGAGGCCACAGGCACCTATTGTAGATTAACTTCAACCATTAGAGGTGATGGGTGTAAAAGTGTGGATGGTGCAGCGCTGGTATTAAGATGCATCTTGGCTGCAGCTTGTGCATATCGACTCCCTTTTCCTCTCTCCAGCATTGTTCGGCTAGGAGAATATACTGTACGAGTGAAACAAAGACAGACCAAAGCCCGTCACAGGTGGGTGGAATGAGGCCTAACCTGCTGGGAACCACCGCTGAAGCTGATGAAACATCCCTGAAACAGCTTTCATATGTGAGAAACACAAACACAGAAAATACCCAAATGTAGAAAGAGCCTCTTTTTCTGGTCCATTAAATGCACCACCTCTTATAACTCAGGCATAGTAGATAACTGAGTGTGGGATTAAATTAAAGCACACCAATCAATATTTTCATTTTCTCAATAGAGCATATGATGAGCATCTTTAGTATCTTTCAGCTTTCAATTGTTTTGTTGCACTCTCTTCGCTCACGTCAACCTGTTTCCAGCTGCTGTGAAAAAGCTCTGATAAACCTACTGCACACTAGTTAGCAACTAGCTAGTGAACATAGTGGAACATTTAGCAGCTAAAGAGCCTGATATTTTTGTCAAGAGCTGGTGGAGACCAAAAACAGAGCTAAAAATGTAGTTCATATTGGATTTATATTGATCAGATGACTAGAAACACGACTCTAAATGAATGCTAATGTTGCTCCATGTCTGCTGGACAGACTGAGCAAACAGGCAACTGCTAACATTTTAGCCACATCAGCTTTACGAGGGCATACGATGACCATGTTGTGTTCACGGCTTGTTCCGCTGCCCCCTAAATGTATGCCACATTATGTTAAGATTACCTTCTTATACCTCTGACGCAGTTCATGTGTCGTCATGTGCCAGCACTGAATATTTGAGCAGTGCTGGCACATGACTTCACATTAACTGATACAGAAAGCTCAGTTCAGATACAAAAGATGAAATGAGTCTGGTTGATTAAGGCAACTTGTGGTTTCAGCTCAACTGAGGCAAAGTTAACCCCCAGCTTTTGAGTTGGGTCAAATGGATTAGCAGTGAATGACAAAAGTGTGTCGTCATCATTTTGTCAGTCGTTTGATTGCTGCTGTCAGTCATTTCTGTCTGCTGCTTCGTTTCATTGAGGTTGAAAAGAGATTCACCTCTGAATCCAATTAACACTTTTTGACTGAGGGGAGCATGTTGCTGCTGTGTGTCGGGCTGTGTGTGTGCGCGTGCATATGTGTGTTTTTCTTTCTGTGTAAACCCTTGAATCCACCAGTCTAATGCTTCTTTAAAGCTCCTTTTCTGTGTCATTACCTCCAAATATAGACGAACATTTAGAGAAGAAACAGGATTTGCCTCAAGCTGCTTATTTGACACATCACCACAGAAAGCTGTAAACACACACAGTACAGTAGCTAGTTAGTGCAGCACAAACCCAGAGGTCACAGAAAAGGGGTTGTCACAGGGAGGTGGCCGGCTTGCAGCACCAAATCTACAGGGGAATGAGAAGGTGGAGAAGCAGATTAAGAAATATATGTCTTGACTTCTTGGAAAAATGTATTTATCATGATTATTCCTGGTCTACTACACCTGTTCTCCTCAAAGTACTCGTAGTACTTGCTCATGAGAACTAAATGAATTACAAAAATGACAAAACAGGTTAAACAGGTTCAAGAATGTAAGAAAGATGCTGTTCTGATAAAAGGTTAAAAATGTAATATGTACAAGATGTTAAAAGGGTAACATAAAAATCCAAAATATAGCACATCAAAATAATGTTTGTTAAAGATTTAATGCACTTTATGTGAGGTTTTTTTTTTTTTGCATTAGACCTTGTAACAGGTCACATGACCAGAGTTTAGTGAAGGTCATGGCTGTGGCATTGTGGGTCAGAACTAACATGACTGCAGAGGAAACACATACAGCCCCAAAATAACTCCACTCTGCACATGGTCCAATCTTCAGAAGACATCAGGACAATGCGTGACCATTACTTCATTGGATCAGTGTGGCTGTAATTTTAGGGACATAGCTCTCAACGGAAAGATAAGAATGCATATGTTAAACAGCAGATTGTGCATTGGGAAGATATATAAGGAGAAAATGTGTAACAATGCACAAAAATGTGACATGAATTAGCCCTCTTCCCACAATTGCCAATCACCTGACAGTGCACCTGGCTGCACACCTGTTCCACATTCCCTCATTAGCGCAGTATATATACCAGTCTCCAGAACACCCAGTGCTCACCTCCTATGGTGGTTCAATCATGGCTGCCTGCTGTTGCTCAATTCTATAAACTGTTTAAAAGCTTCTTGAGGTTTATAAGCTGCTGCTGGCATTTCCTGTTATTTGAGTCTGTCTCCAAGTTGACTTCTTATTGACCACAGTTTGTAGAAAAGTGCATTTAATTCAACCTGCTCTCAGTGACTTTCCGCATCTGGTCTCCCTGTTGCCAAGCGTCTGAACTGTGACAGGAAAACAGGGAAATTTACTTGCAATTAAGACGTACAAGAAAATGATTCGTTAATTACAGATTTAGCTTCATATGCTAATTAAAAATCACTGCAGTAACATTATTTTCAGGAACCAGACTGCATACAAAAAGAGCCAATGCTAGCAGACTCATGACCGCTTGCATGCACGGCATGAGCTGATGCACGAGCCAAGCCTGGAGCTCCCAGTCACAGGGCAGTCTGTCTAATCACCAGGCCACCCTTTGTTACTGTCAGATATATTCCAATAACGTCCACGCCCCAGTCCCCGCAGCAATAAATACACTCCTCGCGCCGCATGTAGAAGATTAATGACATCAATCACACTTCCTCATCAGGCCACACACATACACGCTGCAAACATTGTAATCTGCCTCAGTGTTTTCTTTGCAGACTAACGCTCATTTTTCTTTTGCTTTGGGTTATTCCATGAGTGAAATGAACTGGCACTGTTTAGAGCCACAACAGTAATTATTTATTGTCAGGCTCCACTTCTTCCATCTTACAATGTGTGGAAATATAGTGTCTTTTCCCCTCCAAGAGAAAATAGCCTGTTTTTAATGATGAAGGAATAGAGAGAGGAAGGCTCTGTATGTTTAGTCAAATCAGGTTTACTAAATAGCTCAAAATCACAAATCATGGATCTGAGTAGACCTCAAACATCTTCCAGATGGCACTGAAACAGGAAGAACATGAACCACACAACCTCATCTCCACCACGAGCACCTGGAACGTGGATGGACTGCACAGGTTTAGTGCTTTAATAACATTTGCCGTCTTGGTTTCGCTCTCAAACAAGCAGTAACCGTTTCCTTTTCCAAAAATTAAGGATTTTTCCAGTGGTGTCTGAGACATAGCTCCTCAGCTTCTTCAAAATATGCAAATTTGTTCCGATTCTCCTCGAACATGAGGAACCATTGTCTGTCAGTCTAAAATTAAAAGTTACAGGATAAAAGAAATCATTTTTGCTTTCTTTTCAGACGCTTCAATTTTTGTCAAGAAAATTGCACATGAGCCAGATAATGAGAAATTTAAAACTGAAGACAAAGTGTTACACAGTTTTTTTTTTTTCCTAGGATTTCACCCAATACATCCACTTCTTCTTTGCCCTTGCAATATATATATCAGTCATACTGTATTCCTCCGATTGTGGACTGCCACCAAGTGGCACTGACAGTGAAGCACAGTGTGACCACAGTGTGCTGCTTCCTATGAGAGCAGCGACTGGGCTGATTCAGGTTTGGACACATGAAGCCATTTGAATGTGTTTGTCATTTCAGCAAGTTTTATGGCAGACTCCGCATCATGACCTTTGTATTTAACAGCCACCATGTGGTGTTGACAGGAATGAACTCTGGGAAGCACATCTGGAACATTTGCTCTATGTGAAGGTCGCTCTTACCGGTGCCTATTTATGGGTATCGAGACCTGGGTAGCTTTGCATTATCAGCTTGCTAAGCTTGAATTCCACAGCAGACAAGAGGCTAAACACATACTGTCACCATCTATATGTCACACCGCCATCAGAAAGTTATCCTGCACCCTGTCTGTGAGTGTGTGTGTGTGTATAAGTGGACATTGACATGTGTGAGAGATGCGTCTCAGCTGTTTAAACACACCTTTCCATAACCAGCCCATAAAAGCATACAATACACCATCTGATGGGGGGATCTTGACGCTATTGTTGGTGTTACTGTCATACTTGACATAACAACAGCAGGGCGACAACAGCCAGTCAACCCACTGACACACAGAGGAAGCACATGCATGCGGGTAATGTGTAGCGCTACAATGCCAGAGGGTTTGCCATCCAGCTCAAGTTTTGCTTTCAGAGGCTGGGAGGCATGGAGTACAGTCATGGTGGCTAAAACTGCTCGGCCCAGGTGTTCCACAGTCTCTCACCATCTGCTGGAAAGTCTCCTGTGGTTTAGTCCTTTCATCCAGCTCTGAATAGAACTTACCAAGAAGTAGCTATATTAAACTCCAAAGTAAATTTCATTATTTCTGAAATGATTGAAGTTGGCAAAATGAGGGAAACACAATTCTGATGATCAAAACGCTGTCTTGGTGGTTCTTAACAGACAGGGTCCATTTTTCTTTTGTGTTTAATCAGCTCATTACTTGTTTGGTCAAAAGTTTTATCTCTATTATGCAAAGACTATTACAGTCGAGTAAAAAGAAAGAAAGCTGCCATCTCAGTTTAAGTTGAGTTTATATTATATTATTATATTCTCTTCTTTTATGGACGTGTCTGAAGGGTCTATTTAAACATGATGAGGTTGAATTTAGGTAGCGTACACCTGTTGTGCCCCCTCCCAGCTTCCTTTTTTTAATCCATCATGAGTTAAGCTGCTTTCCATTCTCTTACATGCCGCACATAAACCAGCAGCTGCCAGTGAAATGAAACATGATAAAGTCAAGTGCAGGCATCAGAGACTGAAGCAGTGTCTGTTTATTCATATCCACTTCAATTGTCTAAATATGTCATAACAAAACAAATGTTCCTTAGTCATAAAAAACAATGGGTCTCTACTCATCCCACACTTTAAGTGCTTTGAGTCATTGCACAGAAAAGGGCTGTCAAGCACATGGCGGCACAGATGTGCTCGAGGTTATGCATGCTTCTGACCTAATGCTTAATTCCTACAGCTTTCAAGTCATTTAGCCTTCAGGTAAGTTTTCCATTTTTCTGTCTAGACAGCCTTGTATTCCCTGGACTGGACTCCCAGGACTCCTCACTGCGCTCCGCCGCCTGTGTCGAACATCTTCTTGCGGCCCTCCATGCCGGACATGGCCTCCACGTTCTTACGCCAGTCGCCCACCTCAGTAGTGAGCACCTGGGGTTGAACAGAAAATGAACACGCTGAGAAAAAGTTTTATCCACACATGTTTTTCTCTTCATAACAACTGAATGTCGTGCACGGGAGAACCATCGGACAGGCAGTGTTTGGGAGTCTTCGTACCTTGTCCTGTTTGACGTCCTCCTTCTTCACAGACTTGAGGTTGGCTCTGAGGTCCATGGAGCCCTTGTGTTTGGACCCCAGCAGAGCTCTCATCATCTCATCTGCAGACACCCTCACCTTCCTCAGGGCAGGCTTTTTGAACTTGCCTCCGAGGTCCTGCACCTTCAGCTTCAGCTCATGGATCTAAAAAAATACAGCAGAAAAAAGTCAGAAACAAACACAAAATCCTTCTGGGAAATTCAGATTTTTACTGCCCAAGCTTGTAAACATGCAAAAACTGAAGCATTAATTTATTTCACAATGTTTTTTGCTGGAATAAGACGCACAGTGCGTTCTGTTTGTTTCTCAAGGTTTAATCTCTGGTTTCAAAGAGAAGAAGGAAACTTTTTTTTTTTTTTTCACTTTAAAATATTGACTGAAGATGATAAGAAGAGTGTGTGCTCGGTGCTGGAGGGCGTTCAGAGACTTACGTCTTTGTTGTGCTTGTTCACTTTGGATTCGCAGTCGTATCGCTCTTCATCCACAACATCAATTTTTGAGTGAAGCTGTTTGCATAGATTCTGAGGGGGGAGAGATGGCTTTAATACTGAACATAAAAATTATACAAAAAGCTGCTCGACTGCAGTTTATGACCCTCACTTGTAGCTCATCCAATGATAATCCAGACACTTGCAAAGGGGGCAGCTTCTCTCCTAAATAGCGGACTTTCTCCTCCTCCCTCTCCTGCGTCTCCCTCTCCAGATCCTCACAGGCTCGGGTGAGGAGAAGCATCTGATTGGAAGAAACAAATGAATCAAGAGTAAAACTACTGCAGGCATCAGAAGTAACTCGAGGTAACCACTGACTGCTATGTGTTCAAATAAATGGCTGAAACACTGAGCTAAAGGTAATGAAGAAATGGTTTGTCCATCTTCTGCCACTCCAAGAAGCAGTATTAGAAATGGCCAAATTAGCCTAAACATGACGGAATTGATTCTTTCATGCTGTTATCTCCAGATCATGAGTTAATTATTTGGATATCTCGAGATAGCAAGAGCTTGTTTCGTTAAGACGTTAATTTCTCTCAATATCTCGAGAAACAAAAGACAGATTTCTCAAGATAACAAGATCATTTATCACTAGAAAATTACTTGTTTTCTCGACCTTCGGAAAATTAAATAACAGTTTGATTATCTTGTTATCTCAATATAACAAAGATTACTTTTTTATCCAACTTTTCTTGAGATATTAAGAAGTTTAAAACCAGTTGAAATGAACACATCTGGAACATGACGTGTTGATAGAGGGTGCTTCAGTTCATCTGACAGGCCTGGTTTGTCACAACTACTCACCTTGAGGGAGAGCTTGCGAGAAGCCGAAATCTTCGACTTCGGCTGTGGAAAAAGATATCTGTCAATATGAACTCAAAACACAAGATATTTCAATTATCATTAATCAAATAGTCACTGAGCCTGCTCAGGCTTGTAAAGGGGCACATACATCGAGGTTAGAGAAAATTACAAGTACGGCATGCAATATCATATCATAAGCTGCAGGAAATTGAGTTTAATCAACATCTTTCAACTAAAATTGAACATTATGAACTCTGCAAAGGTTATTTTCATGGCTTTTGTATTGTAATCACTCTGCGATGTTCCACCAACTGCTGCACACACAGTGAAAATATGTTTGGAAATGCCTGTGAGTGTGAAACCCCACAACACTCTCTGTCGCTGCATGTGAAAAGATAATGCTTTATTATTAGGATGAAGTCAAGCGGAAAGCTCTCCACGATGCTGATAACAACTCTGACAGATAACCACTGCCAGATCTTTGCCATGCGCAGAAGGACAATGTGTCCCCTCTCCGTGCATGGAGGATTAACACTGTGGAATATAGCTGCCTCACCTTATCCCCTTTGGGATTCATGGCTCCGGGTCTGTTGGGCTCCTGAAACCCCAAACAGGGACAAATGACGGTGATGATGCTAAAGGCAATCGCAATCAGGTTTATGTAAGAGCATTAGAAAGAGACACTGTTTTATCGATTCAGCTTTCCTGTAATCAAGGATCGAGGATGAACATGAATTGTCTTACCTCACTTCAGCTATAATGACAAAGACAAACACATGAGAGAAGCAGAGGTGTGTATTAGTGCCGTTTAGGGGTAATGCGTCACCCCAGTGAACCACAGTGTAATCTCAGCCATCAAGGCGCCACATAGCAAACAGTCCTCAACATCCTTTGACAAGAGGATTAAAGCAAGGACACGACAAGAACAATTCCCTTCACTATATTCAGCATCATCTCAGGCTTTTCGCAGTATGACTGACACCTCAACAGATTTGTTTAAACGCTCTGACAGCGAGCAGTTGCAAAAAGGAGAGTTGGCAAATCAAATCTGCTCATTAGGCTGCATGTTAATACACTGCAAAACTTGTAAAACATTGCCTTCTTGTCTCTGATAACAGCTATTTTTAATTAAATGCTCTGACAGCTTGAGAGAATAAAGAATTGCAGTTGAAGAGATGTGGAGGTACTTTTTCTCCTCTCCACTTTTTTCTCTTTTTTTCAACCAGAAACAGAAAAAATACCAAAAACATGATTAGAAATTAAATAAAACACAGGAAATTGACTGATCTTAAATTCCTAAAGCAGGCTATGAAGCAGTGGTTGTTTTACCTGTGGATGGGCGTCTGCAGTCAAACAGCAGCAGCTGAAGACAATGGGCAGCTTTTTATGTGGGCAGTGCGGCGCGTGGACAGCAGATATAACGTCTGGTCCCAAGAATGTGCTGGCAGGGGACCAAGCATTAAATATCACCTCCCCTGACTCTGAGACAACACCAGGGCAGTGTAATAATAAATCATGAGCATTACCTTAATGGTATTGTCCTGATATTGCTTCTCCTTGTGTGCAATAATAATATTATTTTTGTAACTTGTAGTAGAAACAGTATCAGTCAATGAAAAGAAATTAATTACCATCTGTTCTGATAATCAATTATTTCAGTCAGTTTTCAAGCAAAAATGTCATAATTTGCTCCTCCAGCTTGTTCGAATGTGAGGATTTGCTGCTTTTTGTTGTCCTTTATGATCGTAAATGAATGAGTCTTAAAATTATAAATAAAATAATCAGCAGATTATTCAGTAATGAAAATACTTACCCCATTAAAGCTTTAACATTTAGGAGTATAATTTAAAGGAAAGTCTGAAATCTTGGAAGAGTTGCTTATGAAGCCTTGCCAAGAGTTAGTTTTATAGATGCATATGCACCAGTAGAGCTTATATGTAGCCGGAGTCAGCTGCTGGTTAGCTTAGCTTAGCACAAACACAGGAAGTGAAGGGAAACAGCTAGCCTGGCTCTGCCTGATAGAACACATTATATCTTTTTTGTTTTTTTTATCTGTACAAAACCAAAATGCAAACATGTGAATTTGTAGGTTTAAGGGAGGCAATGTGCCAGGCTATTCCTGACCAGAACCAGTTGCTTGGCAACTAGCGAAGACAACAGGAAGTTGCTGATGAAACAGCAGAAATAATTGCTGTTTTTAACCTAACAGCACATGGCATGCTAATTAATGAGCTTTAGAGGTGCTGGTTGATGGATTTTGGTACTTCAAGGTGGATTTAGTTCAAGAGCAAAAACAAAAACCTGTAAACTGCACTTTGAACTAAACATGTCTAAGCAGTTACATGCATGAGTTAGGATAAGAGTTACAATAGCAGATAATAATGTATGTGATGAGCACAATACACACCCAGAGCCCTCCCGCATAGCAAAAGCACACAATCATCTCCTAAGAATAGGCCAGGCCCCTCTCAGCTTTTAACTGTGCTGACATGAATTCAGTAACACACAAGGCTAGATTTCAGGAAACCATTCAATCAAATGATTTACTGCTGATTTTCTGACTGTTTCTGAGTATTTAGCCAAACATGTCATCAGGCACACAGGTTAATCACATGCAGCCACGCAGAGACCGTTAGCTCCTGTCATTAGCGCTCTGATTTATGCGAGGGGAGAGTGCAGAGCGACATTATCAAGGTTAAATAACAGGAATTAGCTCCTATGACATTTGATCTATTCTAATCACTGTTATTATGATAAAAATACTGGTTGGTGGGATTATGTCGCGCCCCAAATAACAAGAGGCTGTTCCAGCTTTGCCACATGGGATCATGGGAAGAGGAGCGGATAGAATAGCAGGTTTAAATAGCTGCTACAGTGAAGACATACAATTTACTGTCTCAACAGGCCCGTTGAGAAGATATAAAACAGCCTTTAATAAAAGATTCTTCATTATCTATTTCATTATATGGCTGACGTTCTGCAGATGTCCTGGCAGTCTGATAAATAGACAAAGGTTTAAATAATTGTCCTCAAGGGAAAGCTCAAATTTATGTGCCAAAGCCGGTCTCTGTGCCGCAGTCAGCTGCTGTCTGAAGAGGTCAGACGAGTGATAATCAGCTCCCTATTTCCTCATGTTCATTGTGAAATAATTTGTTTTTTATCAGCTAATACCATCTAATATCATCCACTCCTCACACACTCTTTCAAGACAAACAAAACAGAAGTGGAAATATAGAACATTTACTTCAATGAGAGACATTTTGGCCCAGAGAAGAGAGAGGCCTCCGAGGATGAATCCTATAGATTTAGAGTGCTAACATGCTAAGCTAAAATGGTGAACATGGTAAATATATTACATGGTAAACCTTGGCATGTTAGCAGATACAGTGTATTATATTGATCTGTTTGATCATGAACAGGCTTCCTCGCCTCTTCTTTGTCCTGTCACTTCTGTGTTTTTGTGTTTACATCTGCAGTCAACAACTTCTTGGCCCAACTTCATCAACATTTCAGAGCACGCATGCTAATCTCAGCCTGAGCTCTGGCACTTCTTGCAAATCGCTTCACCCGTCAGCATCAAGTTTCTCCTCTTTCCACTGGCTTATACTGGAATAAAGCTGATGCAAGTGCTAAGGTGTTTTTGGTAAAGCCAGCATTAGCAACAAGGAGGTCTTCGGAAGAGTCACATGAAACGGGGACGAGGCCACGCTGATCCTTTGCTCTCAGTGAGTTGCGAGAGCTTCTCAGAGATTAGAAACCTGAGTGAAAATGAAGGAGGCTATTTGTCTGCAGCAGGAACAGCATGCTATCTGTGAATTATCTTACTCCTCATGTCATGGCCCCCTTACAGAAAACCAATATATGGCTGCATATGTAAATTAAGCGTGCGTGTCCATGTATTACTCACATTGTGGGTTGATCGATTTACAGCATTCAGACAAACATTAGCATCTCCACGTATGAACAAAATATAGCAAAAATGCTAATTTTCATATATTTTTATCATAAAAATAATATCAATGCAAACTTTTTGCACCACTTAACTTATTGTTAATATATATACTTGTCTAATAAATCTGATTATATTGTGAACATATATTGTGAATATATTTTCCTTATACTAATTAAACACGTCCCAAAATATGTTATGTATATTGGTATCAACATATAGCAGCACAGATAGTATATTAAAGATAAAATCATCAAATTTAATAAGCTTAGTGACCGTTTAGATTCTGTTCTGAACATCAACACAACTCAACATTTTTTTTTTTTTTTTTTTGGCCCCTGCCCTAAACGGCTCTGCCATGTTGAAGTGAAATGCAGTGCTAATTAATCTTTAGGTGGTGGCTTTCAGCATAACAGCCTGAGAGAACAATTCATCACACACACAGCCCTGCTGATGAATAATTTAATGACATAAAGCAGAACCATGTGCGCGCACACACACACACACACACACACACACAGGAATCGCATGTTAAAACTGATTGCTTGGTTTCTTTCTGTCTCTGCTTTGTCCCTGAAGCTATCTAATAACAGGTGTATTAATCCAATAATATTCACTATTAATACATTCTTATGCTAAAAGCCTCTGAGAAATTTTCAGCTGAGTTACTTTCCTTGTTTTTCCAGCGTATTCTAGCAGATATCTCTTTGACATACGCCTTCAAAGCTCCTGTTCCATCCGTGCCTCAGTGTCAAACACCACCCGGCGTTGGTTTCTAATACAACAGAGGCAGGGGAACAGAAGCAGAGACGATCCCTCACTGAGCAATGGGAGGCAATAAAAGGAGGAAGACGCGGGGGGACAACAAATGTTCTGTCATCATATGTTTTTTTTTTTTCAGTGATCCTCAGCAGGTGGGAGAGCTATTTCTGATGCAACCCGACTCCCCCCACAAAGACACACTCACACACACAACAAGGAGCAGAAGTGCTTGAAATGCACTTTCTACTGTCGCGCTTTCATAAACAGGCAGATGACAGCTCAATGTGTCGCCCGTGGTTCTCCGTATGTGCTCCCGAGTCTGAACATCTGAACTGATTTTGAGCCTTTTTGGGATGCAGAGAAAGAAACAGAGACATCAGCTGCAGCCTCATGGTGATGAGTAATCCTGGAGGCTTTCAGTCCGGCTTCACCTGCCCTTTGAAGTGTGATTTGTTTTGTCAGTTGCCTGCTATATAATCCATCTGAACCATGAGCTGATGTTGACTTTGGGGTCTGTGTTAGCATTTGAAACCACTTTGTACTGGATGTAACATGACCCAAACAATGTCATATAAGAGACTTTTCATATGTGTGTACACAGTGGTGAGTACGTTGACTCCAGGACAGTCCCAAAGTGCAGTTTTCAGGTACTTTACTTGAGTATTTCTATTTTATGCTGCTCCTCAACTGCATCTCAGAAGCAAATTCAGGAAAAGGGTGGAGAGTGATCTGCACTTTAACCGGCTGCATCATTAAAATGCTGCATGTTTGTTCATGTTATTAACTGATATTATCAGTGTGTCATACTTAGAGTATGAGTGTGTTTACCTTGTGGTATTTCTACTTTTACTTAAAAGCATTTGAATACTTCCTTCGCTGCTTTTACTTAAATTATTACTCCAGGAAAAAGCAGTTACCTCCTTTGAAATCAGCAGCACTCAGAGAGGATGAGAAGATGAATTAATACATTTACTGGAGGATTATTGATCTTCATTTAACCAGCGGTGGTTAGTACTCTTACTAAAGTACTGCACAGTAAACCTCTGAGATACTTGCTACTTTATACTTCTACTTGACTGCCTTTCATAGGAAAATATTGTATGTTTTACTGCATTTATATTTATTTAACAGCAGTAGTTACATTCAGAACCAAAGTTTATTGAAACATGATGCATTTTTACTGAACTGTATGTGATTAAAACTGGCTCCATCTTAACCAACAACAGTAAAATGCTTCGTATACATGAGTACATCAGTAATAATAATCCAATAACATACAAGAACATATAAACAGTAATACAGGTCATTTTTCTGCACAGTGAAGATTTTTTTTCTGTTGATACTTGCAGTACATTTTGCTGAAGGATGTGAATACTTCTTCCACCACTGCTGTTTACTCTCCCTTGTATATAAGAACACTGAATAAATACCGAACAGGACGCAGGTGTTTTTTCCCATCTTTCCACACCTCTGCGCCCCTGCAGGTCTCCTCACCCTCTCTGGGTCTTTACAGATAGTGGCAGCTTTGTTTGGACACTGGGCACAGAGAGCAGCTGACACATGACTGCAGCCAAGTGGCACGTCATGGCATCCCTCTGCCCGCGGTGTAACCTTGACGCTGCCCTCAAAGGTTCCCCGTAGCGTGCAGTGGGTTCCCTGAGTGGCCAACATTTCTGTATCCAGGCAGAAGCATAGGGGTGGCCTGGCTGTCGGCATCTAAAGTGTAAAATGATTCAAGTATTAACGTCTTTCATAATAACTGCATTTTTAACAATGCAACAAATAAATCTGATTTTAAAAACGCAGTAGTTTGTTCATTTTAAGACTTTTTTCTCCGTTGAGGGACAGTACAAGCAACCCTGGGCCCTGAACCAGCTGCATTTGTGTGGAGCTAATGTGGACCAAGACGAGTCTGTTACAGCCAGGATTTTAGTGGTCTATTCTACACAGGAAGCAAAAAAATAGGCTTGTAGGACATCTAAAAATCATGTCTAATTTTGTCTCTGACCTAAGATAACATTTACCCTCAAATCTAATTCCTGCAACGTGTGAAAAGTTCCTGACAATGTCAACTGAGTCCCTATAAAATGTAATAGTATATATTGGTTCCTATACACAATGAAGACATTTGGCCCCATAAACACACCACTTAGGGTACCACCTTCTCACACAGAGCTGGCAGCCAAGTTACTAAAAATGCCCTGTGCGCCTCCACCCACACGATTATTTTTCCTGGAAATGAAACCGACTTTGTCCACACGAGGTCAGCAGAGGTTCATTATTACACAGCACTGCAGCCTGGGGTATGCAGAAACGCCAGGACTGAGTGAAACGTTTAGTATTGTTGGACAGGATGTGAGCATCCTGCTCCGTTTAGTAGAACAGAAGCTGGGAGCATGTGTGTGGAGTAAGATACGATCAGGTGACTTCATGGTGGAGTTTGGGTGTGGTGCTGTGGCCGACGGCCGCAGCAGCGTCTCCATCCATCATCTTCCAGTCTTTTCCCTCAGTGCAAAGTAGATCCAGCAGGGGGCGGCAACACCTCACATCACACATCACAGCGGGAGGCCGAGACGAGACGCTTTGAGTCTGCAGCAGCCGATGTCAAGCCCGCGGGAATAAAAACAGGACTTTGAAGCGGGATTTTCAAAATAATAGCCCACGTTAATAAAGTAGTTTAATTACGACAAATTAAAAGTGGGTTCCACCGTAAAGTAAATAAGAAATGAAATATGCGCCCATGCTGTCAGTTCATTGGTTAAAAATGTGTAAAGTGATGGTTCATAGTACAGACATGTCCCCCTCTTACTTGTCCTAAAAGAGGAAAGAAAAGAAAAAATAAATGGATCAGCATCAGGATAAAAAAACAAAAAAGCATGACCTCTGCTTTCTTTTTCCAGTGACTCACCCAAAAATATCCATCAACTTCAAGACAAGACAATGAGGCAATGCTAACTCATTTCTGGGTTTTAAGACTCTTTGGATGTAACAGTAACTCGGCTTATCAATGCTACTTGTTTACCTGAGGAAGAACTGATGTATTGTGGGTCTATCTGCATTCAGCACTTTACTACATGACTGCTGTGGAGTATTTGTCTCCCCTTGTTAGATTCCAGCTCCCTTCCCATCACACCCTCCTCCCTGAACGTATTCTTTTTATCTTTCCTCGATTACGATGCTTCCACTTCCAGCACATCCCACCTGTTTTCTAACTGACCTTGGTATCTCATAGCTACCTCCTTGTTCCTCATGTGGTATTTTTTTCTTCTTCTTGACTGTACATATTCCTGTGTGCTTCATTAAACATCAGAAAATTGCAGAACTGAGCTCTGCTTCGAGTCACTTTTGTTCTCAGAGTGCTCGTCGCTTCTAAAAATCAACTCTCGAGGGTCAAGCCAGTAGCTGATAAAAGAATCAGCCACAGCTTCTTGGTGTCAGACGTGGGACTCCTAGACTGAGTCGCTATGTCTGATTCTTTTCAAGTAATTTCTCTCTCTCGCTGGAATTTCTCCAACTTTTTTTACGTTTTGAAAACAGATGAAAAGTGTTTCTCTGTCCTAAGTTTCTGCCTGTTGAGGGAATCGGGGGGGGTTCCCTTGTCTGTAATTTATCAGTTTCTAATATGAGCGTTGAGTTTCTATCACTTAAAGGAACTGAACAGTCTTACTTTTAATGTAATTTGAGCAATAGAACCGTCCCCATACACATACATGGGTATTTTTTTAAATGGGGTTTTTGTTCAAAAATCCTGTTCACACAAGCACCATTAAAAAAAAAAAAAAAAACTGAAGTGCTGTTGAGGTCATGCCAAACCAACAGGTGGTGATTTAACGCTAACCTTAAAGCCATGCTTCCATTAGGCTACCTGCAAATTCAGGTCCGACCACTAGCCTACATTACAAATCCTACAGCAGGTCAGAGTAAGTTCATGACAAGGTCTCGCCCAGACACAGCAATGTTGGCAGGTCTGTGTTGGATTATGTAGCAGTGGCCTAACGCCTTTTTTCCTAAATTAAAGTGCAAGAGTAATTGCACATTTGTATGTAAACATGCAAAAAGTGCGGTTAGCACCTGCATTATTTTTGGCCACGTGAGCCACTGCACAAAATCTGCTCCTGTAAACAAAGGAGATAATGTCCTCACAAACCAACAACTCTGTGACACATCAACGCTGCACACGGAGTTTCTGAATCACTTCGCCCTGGAAGCTCAGTTTTCATTGACCTAAACCAAAAGGAGGCAAAATATGTCCATAATCTGGTTATTATTCCTGATCCAAATGAAACTCTGGTGAGAATTTGTGGTGTCGTCTACAGGATCCTTTTGTGGACAATTTGTCGGGCTGAACACAATCATTGCACCCACGCTGAGACAGATTAAGGAAATTTAGGGTGAAGAAATAATGCCAGGCTGGACGAATACAAGAAAAGGGTTGAGGAATCAGACAGGACAGTTCAAGAGGAACCAGTGGAAGTAGAGAGGATGAACAGAGAAATACTGTAAGAGAGAAGGAGAAGTCAGAAGTCTGCCAGGCCGGGCAGACACAGTGTGCATATGCCTTCATGTTGCTGCCAAGCCGCAGTACTTCACTAGTTTGTTGGCTGTCGGTGAGGATGTACCAAATCCTCGTGAAAATCCTGCAGCTTTTGTCTCATATGTCCAGCACGCCGCTCAGTGTGATCAGTACAATGGCAAAAACCATGTTATTCTCAAAATGCTCCCTGCATGGACTGACACAGAAGAGGCTGAAAATGTCACAATGTTGGAGAGATCAGGAGAGTGCACCGGAGCCGTCATCGTGAGGTTTAAGAAAATATGGATCCAGGCAGCACGCGTGCCACAGACTGATGCATCCACCCAGCGCACAAGTGTGTAAAAAGTCAGGGTCAGACTTGCTTGATGTGAAAGTGGAAGAATTTAGCGTGTTTGTGAAAGAGAAAGAGGCTGCTGATGTGTTTGTGTTAAAAAAGATCACCACATGATGCTTGCTCAGGCTTCCCACACTGACTGGCAGCCACAAGGAAGCGCCCAGCAGCGTTATTGGAAAGAAGAAGCTAGTCACCGCGGTGGAGGAGGCTACCAGACGACTGGTTTCAGATACGAGAATCAGCCGGGAGAAGAGGATGCAGAAACTGAGATCAGCAAAGTCAGGAGGGTGGGTGCAGCCCCACTTGCAGTGGGGTGGGCTGTGGGCTCGACACAGCACTAATACAGGACGCACTGTTTGCACTCCTTATCAAGCCTAACTGTCCAGTGTACGTTTGGCAGTATCTTCCTCATGCTGAAAAGGAAGCTGGATTAGCCCCAATCATTGATGCACTGCTGCTGCTGCACTGAATATGTCACCAACGAACACAACTATTAAGCCTGTGCCTAATCCAAATAGAACAATTAGCTCAAGACCTCAGAGCAGTCTATGACTTAATCATCCCATGGCCACCTGTGGTTCTTGGTGATACATCCATCCTCACTGCTATTCCTGAGAATGATGCATTTTCTCTGTTGCAGATTTAACACCAGCATTGTTCAGTATTCCTGTCCAGATACCCAGACACTCTTAGCTTTCACCTTCAAAGGGAGGTAATAAACATTTAATCGCCTTCCACAGGGTCGAATTGACTCGCCAGCGGTATGTTCTTTGGCTAGTTTCATGCCACCACCAGGTTGTGCTCTGACTCAGTATGTAGATGACCTCTTACTCACTGCTGAGATGCAGGAACTCTGTGAACAAGGCTGTGGTAACCCATGGCTCACTGTGCTCACAAATGTACCCTGTCAAAACTGCAGTGAAACAAAAAGGAAGTGCAATGCTGACCGGCTGATTTTTCATCTCTATGCCTCTGAAGACTGACACACCACTGGTGCTGTGTTACCACGAGAGCACGGGGGACGGCACAGACCCACTCCATATCTGTCTGAAACGCTTCCTGCTGTGGTGCTAGGTGTGTCTCTATGCTTAGGAGCTGTGGCTGCAAGTGCAATGGTGGTTTCAGACGCTGAAAAATGTGCGCTCTCACATGCTATCACTCTGCACACATCAGGTTAGCGCCTTTTTGATGAATCAGAACATGGCCGCTCTCAGACGTAGTGCTTATGAGAGTGCATTGAGCACTCCTGCTGGTCTCGCTGTCTCCACTTCCTTCATGTTTAATCCAGCACAGTTCTTTCATAAGTTGTTAGAAACAAACTGAGCAAAACACAAACATTCAGGGCCTGCTCCTCCTGAGTGTGTGCATGGTATTGTCCAGCATTGTGTGCTGGAAAGAACTTCAGGTTTTTGATCTTGGTTTGTTTAAAGTGACCTTAAGCGGTTTTGATTTGAGATGCTCGATCATGCTCGAATGTTTGCCGTAACATTGTGACCTGTCATTTTTAATTAAAGTATAGTTTGATTTCAGTTCATTTTAAGTACATTTAAGTATATTTCCAACACATTGGTGATATAAGACAAGTGTACTGCGTGTGTGAGTTTTGAATGCTCATGAATCCTGATTTTCACTGGTGTACTTCAGTACACTTAAAGTTTGGAAAAAGTTTAGCAACTATTTACACTTCAAGTGTACTCAAGTATCTCTCAAGTGGTATTCAAGGACAACTTGAGTGCACTTGAGAGTACTTGAAGGTGACAGAAATAGCACAAAGGGCAGAACAATTTCGAGTGTGTATTATATGGAAGGCGCGTCCGTGAGTTAGTGTCCACAGATTGAACGAAGTGGTTTTGTGCGCTCTGCATTTATGCTTTTATTTTTTAGAACAACTTCCGTTCTGACGCGTGCTATTTGTGGCGAGCTTGACGCGCGTCCAGCAGCACAAGAAGCACTTTGTCTTGGTGAAGGGGGGTGTTGACAGGAGAAGGAGGGGGAGGTGGAGGGAGTCTGAATTGGACTGGCCTGGCTCACTTGCAGCACAGACTCTGCACCAGGACCAGGACAGAGGACAGGACCCTCCGGGCGGGAGAAACCGGTTAAAGGTGGACTGGATAGGGGCCACGCGGAGACCACTTTCACATTACGATACAGCGGGTTGCCGGGCAGGGAGGAGGCCCGCACGAGTCCTCTCAGTCCGCAGGCTGGAATGATGGTGGTGATGCATCGAGAGCAGAGCAGCGGATTCCTGCAGAGCCCGACACACTGCACCACGAGCCCGCAACCGAGTGTGAGCTGCAGCAGGGGCAGACGCCTCCGCTTCTCTCCATCAGAGCCTCACCATCACACTGCCGCGTTTGCACACTGATGCCTGATCCCGACATCCCGGTAACGGACTACCGTGCAAGCTCCATTCATACTCCACCCCGTCTGGGGGATGAGACGGGGCTTCGCAGCGGACGGAGAGAGCAGCTTTGAACCGAGTTTTATTGCACCGGTCACGATGTGCGCGCATCGGTTGTTTTGAGCCGTGCAACAGACAAGAGGGGGGGAAGATGGTGGTGCGATGCTACCGGGGCAAGCTGTCCGTGTGGGCCGCACTGTGCGTGCTGGTGCTCTGCTGGTTTTACATTTTCCCCGTTTACAGACTCCCCCGCGATAAAGACATAGTGGAGGAGGTGCTGAGGCAGGGGCAAGCATGGCAGAGGAACCAGACGGGCATCGATTTGTACAGGTTCGTCTCAGGTCTCAGATTTCTGTGCAGTGCTTTGAAGCAGTGGTCCCCAAAGTGCGGCCCGCTGCCAGCTGTCCTTCAGGGGGCTCTAATAGGTCTCCAATCAGATTTTGCTTTTGTCTATCACTTTTACTTCCTGCGTCCACTTAAGAAGAAACTAAAGAAACAATTAATATCATGTTGTATCAGTCAGATCAAGCAGTAAACATGGAGGGTGTCTTGAGAACAATTGTGCCTGTGACCTCCTTTGTCTGTGTTTGGGGTCCCCGTCATTGTGATGATTGTAATGGATGTCCAGGAGAAAACAGCCAACGTAACTAAAAGTCATCAAAATAACAACAAAGCTTTCTTAAAGGTTTGAATGTGTCAAAACTTTGCAAGATACCCTGCAGGAATATTACAGAAGGAGCCACAAACGCATCACAAACACTCTTTATTTAGCTCCTCTGATGCTGTGTGGGTATTTCATTTGAACAGCGACACTGTTTTTAACTGCAAACCGGATCAACGGGGCACGGTAGCTCCACTGTGGCAGTCTTATTTAAATCTTATTCGGTGGAGAATGTGTGCAGACAAGTCTCCGAGGCAAAGCCGATTAGGACCGTGAGAGAAGCTGACACCTGCAGAGCAGTGGACAGGGCCTGCAGCAGGATGCGATGCTCACTTGGAGCTGTGGTTTTAATGTCACGCAGCTTTAAAGGCCCTTGTTTTGTCAGGTTTTGTCCAAAGGATCCGTAGAGTTTAGCATTTGAAAGAGTGAAAAAAAGCTGAGGGCAATCCTGCTATTGAACGTCCGCTTGATGAGCCTGTTATTGAATGTCAATCCTTGAATCTCCAGTCATATATAACCGGAAATATGCACGAATTTCCTCCGATGTGCAGCACTTGACCTCACGCGGTGGTTCCTCGTCTTGTCACATTAATACACGTCTTATTCTGGCTTCTTCTTAGCAAATAATGAAGCAATTATTCCAGCCTGTCTCTCACCTGAGTCCCAGCTGTCCTATTGAATCCAATTCATCCAGAGAATCACTGGAGACCAGACTCATTATTTCCCACATCCTCTCTGCACAGGAAGCTGCTGACAGAGTGCTGCGATCCGCAGAGGATGTTCGCCGTGACCAAGGAGAACTCGCCGGTGGGCAAGGTCCTGTGGTACGATGGCGAGTTTTACCACTCGCACACCGTCAGCAATGAGACGTACTCGCTGTTTGTGCAGGTATGTAGAAGAAGCTGTAAGACAAGAGCTTGTCATAATGCATGTGAGGAAACAGCAGCATCTACGCTGCACTGATGACTTAAAGGGCTCGCTTTTCCCTCAGAAAGCCACAAGACGCATGACTTTGAGACTCGCCGCTGTGTTATTCAAAAGTAACTGAAACCAGATGATGGAAAGCCATTTTTCTCCCACTCAGCGCAATACGACACCGGTGTGGGGACTGTGTGTTTTAATGTGGATCCTTGTTGATCCATAATGAAGGCTGGGAGGGAGGGGTGGGTGGCGGTGTGGCGAGCAGACTCCCTCTGAAGGAGGGAGGATTATTGGTATAGTGTTCTGCAGTGTCAGAGGAGGCCATGTTAAGATGTGATGTGAGAGGAAGGAGACGCTTTAAAGATGCTGCAGACATCAGGAAAATGCAAGAATGAGCGGCACTGTTCCTGCAATTTTTAGCTTAATCTCCACGATATGCATCTTTCTTTAGGACCCATAAACTAGAGGCAGGGTGTGGGTGCAGATGAGGACAAATTGTCTGTGTGTCATTTGTATATATATATAGAAATTTGCTTAATGTCAAACAGGGTGCGGCTACATGTTTATCACTCACCCACCCTGAGCTGTTCTTTCTATGCAGTGTGGACGATCAGACCCACAGTGTGAATTTATGCATCTGTGCATTTATATTTGTTGTCACGGGGTTGTAGGGCGTAGTCGTAAAGATACTGTTGGTGTTATTTATTTGCCGGCCTCCCAAGGTGCAAACATATTTACAAAAAGTGAAAAACAGACAAAAAGAAAATAGACCAAAGTTCAAATAATGTTCTAAAAAAGTTCTTCAATAACTCACAATAGCAATTTTTCCTCCAAAGAAAACAACTCACACAGTCTGGAGATCAAGCAATGTTACCTTCTCTGTAACCAAGACCAGACTCTCCATCCAGGCCAAGCAGCCTCCTTTTAAACCAGCTGCCCCTCCCACTTGGTTTGGTATACACATAAAAAAAAACATATTCAGCATTTTCTTTAACCATATCCATATATATAGTCTCCCAACTTCCATTATAAATAGAGCAAAAATAGTATTTATTTTCATAAATGTTCCCCTTTAACCATCCTTAGTTATTCACAACAAAATTAACTTTACAAACAAAAAAAAAGTAATAGTGTAAGTCACATGATCATAAAAATGCGCAAGGACAGACTATTTGATGCAGCAAACCCCTGTTTGGCCAACCAAACTCAGCCAGCGGGAGACAGTGGGATGGACACGCAGCACACCTCCACCTGGTAGGTGATACGATGGCGGTATGAATACATGTGGAAATATATGTATGAACAGAGGTGGAACTACCAAGTGTGCACCTTTGGCCGTGCTACAGGAACGGAGGAGAAAAGGGAAATGGCTATGGGATATTTTTAATTACTTATTGAAAAGACGGGGATAGTGAGCAGGGACGTGTGAATGAAAGCGTTTGTGTGCTTATGTGCGTGCGTATGTGCGTGAGTGCGCTGCCCGACGTCAGTGACGGAGCCGCTCCGTCACATATGTACACAGATAAGGGCTGGTGGGCTATTTTTCCATGCCCGTGTGTGTGTGTGGATGAGGGCGTTTGTGCGTGGAAACAGGACAAAATGAGAAATTGTGGTGTAAGTGCCGTTGCTGTGGTTTTTGTATCCAGGGGCGGTGCGCCTCACTCATAATCAAGATTGGATCCGTATTACTGCAGATCTGCAGTTTAATGTCCTGGTTGGTAAATGCGATGAATATCTGACCCTAATTTGCAGGCGTGAGCCGCGCATGTTCATTCATGAGGGATGGGGGAGGTGAATGAATAAAGGAATGAGAACAGGAGGAGAGGCCGAGCGCCTGTGTGTGTGTGTGTGTGTGTGTGTGTGTGAGGTAGAATATGGCACTGGCACATCCAAATTAGAGCTGACACAATGAGACGATTCATTGATTGATCAATTGGTAAATCAGCATCTGTTCTGATGTGAAGTTTTGCTGCTTTTGTATGATTGTAAAGTAAATACATGGGATTTTTAGACCAAGCAAACAATCTGAAGACATCACCTTTGCTGTTTTCTGACATTTTATTGATGAAAACATTCAACACTTTAATTCAGATTATTGTCAGTTACCATTACCGTGCCAATCCATGTAACAAAGAGGACATATTTTACTATTTTTAAGTGGTTTTAAGCTCTAATATCTGCCAGCATCCCATTTTAGATTAGGTAAATAAGATATTTTACATTTAAAAAAGGGCTGCACGGTGGCGCAGCAGGTAGTGCGCGTGCCTCACAGCAAGAAGGTTGCCGGTTCGATCCCCGGGTCAGGCGGGGCCTTTCTGTGTGAAGTTTGCATGTTCTTCCCGTGCATGCGTGGGTTCTCTCCGGGTACTCCGGCTTCCTCCCACAGACCAAAAACATGCTCATTAGGTTAATTGATGACTCTAAATTGTCCGTAGGTGTGAGTGTGAATGTTTGTTTGTCCTTGCATGTGGCCCTGCAATCGGCTGGCGACCGGCTCAGGGTGTACCCCGCCTCTCGCCCATCGTAGCTGGGATAGGCTCCAGCCCCCCGCAACCCCGAAAGGGATAGGCGGTATAGATAATGGATGGATGGACATTTAAAAAAGCTCAAGAGCGACGTGTCTTCCCAAAAACAATGTCCTGGTGGGACATAATACACCTGAGGAGCCGATGTCTCACATATTTGCATGGAGGATGATGGGTTTGGTGTTTTATGTGATTTGGGTGAATTGACCCTTAGAAATGAATCTGTTTTGTTCATTAACCCAGTGACTGTTTGATTGCCCTTTGCTCGCTCATCCACTGGTCATGCTCTTGAATGATGTGAGCTAACCCTTTCACTGTGCTGGGTCTTTTTATGATCCATGGGATGTCGCCGTTGGCCATTTTTCTCCACATGACTCCAGTGCATCACCCCGCCCGAGGTCATGCTCCCACACGCTGCTTTGTGCTTGTGTGGGTCTCTGTCTAACGCTTGCATGGCCTATTTCGAGTGGTGTGGTTGCACTTCCTCTACAAGTCTATATCAAGCCCAGTCGTATGTGTTTCCAAGAGGGAAGGTAACCAGTAGTTAGGTGGGGTGGACGAAAGTGAACACACACATACTCTGTGCCTTCTCAACTACCAGTGCCGTGATTGCAGGTCTGAACACAGACAACCAGCCTCGCTACACCAAGCTGGCAGCACTATCTGAGCTTCTGCCAGGGAATGTGCCAATTAGGGCTTTGACAGTTAATTGCTGGTTAGTGCAATGGCTCAAACAGAGCAGCCATAAACACAGTTTACTGAACTGTACAATAGATTCCTATGATCTCCTCTTTTCTGATCTTCACTTCATGTCGCTCTCCTGTCTGTTTCTGTCCTGCAGCAGGAATTGCTGGGATGAAGGTTCGTGCTTTAAGTATATTGAAAATAACCTGTTTTCAGCATCATAAAAGGTTTTTACAATTTCATGCATTATTTCACCAAATTCTGATAATTTTATGGACTAAAACATGAATTAAAAGAATAATCAGCGAATAAATCTGCAATGAAAATCACTGTTGTACATTATAGTTAACAACTCAAGCCAAAATCTCAACATATTGGTAAAAGAGTTGAATTTAGAACTTTCCAGAAATGGCTTGAGCAGGCGTTACTGCAATAAGTGTCCCCCTCTCGAGTTTTAGCCGTGCTTGCTGGTTCCCCTCGTGTGCTGTTAGCAGGCCATTGTCCTCTGACTCCACTCCCTGTCATGCTCTAAAAGAGACCCCGGGGCAAGAAGTGTGTGTGTGTGCGCCTGTGTGTGTGCGTTTGTTCTCGAGTGTGTGCACTTCATGGGGAATAATGAGCACAATTGTTTCCGCCATCTCATGTAATTCATGCCTCCGACTTAAATGCAGCCAAGGCAAAGAGAAAAGACATTTTTGGCCTCATGAAGCGTGATGTTTGAGCGTACTCAGTAACAGCTTACTGTCCTGCAGGCCTCCGTGTAGAGGATGACAGGGCAGCGACTGCAACCAGGGGCACTTCTCCCGCAGGCGGTACTTCTGCATTTGCGAAGGTTTTTATGTTTCTATGGTTGAAATAGCTAAAATTAATGGATAAGTGGTTGAAACATCCAGCGCTCCCACGACACAAGTGCTACACAACTGACCTGAACACTGACAGTTCAATTGTACTAAAACAAACAAAAAAAAAATCCACTTTTATATAAATATATATAAATATTTTAAAAAATATCTTTCTTTGGAAAGTGACATGCGGTTTGAAGGGTTACTGGAGTTCATCTGGCAGCGCTGCAGGACAGCGTCAGATGAAATGTCCGTGCGGGGACACTGTGCAGAGTCTAAAGAAAGGACATTTTCCAGGGTAAAGATTTGATTATAAGGTCCTCAGCGGAGATGAAAGTATGTTAATTCCATTGTTGACATTTTATCGTGAGATATAATGTGGTTGCGTTTAGTTCAAAGCTGACATTTATTGAATAGTTCTTGGCCTTTGGTTTTTTCTTTGGCAGTGCATCCTGTACGTATGTCTGCTTGGTATTTGGATTAAGCATATCCCAGAAAATGAAATGTGATTTAAAGCTGCGTGACCTCCACTTGCTTCAGTCGACCTCTTCACTTCATATATCCACGCCGGCTCGTCTGTCGGCACATGAGGCTGTGAGGGGAAATTAGCAGGAGGCCGAGGTCCTGCACTCTGCTGAACACAGGGTGACTCATGCACATGCCTCAATTTTGGGATCTGACTTGAGAGAAAAATAATATTTGTTGTTATGCATGTGCGTTCGTGGCTTTGTGTGTACACTAACGGAGCTCTGTCTTTCCTTCTGCCAGGACAACCCTCTGCAGCTGCCCCTGAAGAAGTGTGCAGTGGTGGGAAATGGCGGCATTCTCCGGCACAGCAAATGCGGACGGGACATCGACCAGGCCGACTTCATCATGCGGTGAGAAACAGGGCGCTCTGTGGGGCCGTGAGCGCAAGTGCGTGCACGTATATCGCTTCTTCGCCGCTCCTCCAAATGTGACTCGGCTGTGCCCGAGAGAGCAGCCAAACACCATCGGCCATCAGCGATAATGAGAGCTGGTGTCGACTGTAGCCAAGAGAGAACGACAGAAAAATGGGCCACGGCGAGGGCAAGAGAGAAAAGAGGTTAGGCGTGAGTAAGCAGAATCGGTACAGGCTAAGATGAGGGAGGAAGAGGAGATGAGCAGGAAGGCATAAAGCAGAATGAAACCATCTGGCGGTGCAGCACAAAAGGGGAACATTAAATGATTTTGCTTCACTCCTCGAAGCAAACTAGATGTCAGATTTAAAAAAAACATGAGGTGACTCAGGCTCCACACAAGGAAAATCATTCACGTCGTATGAATTGGAGATAAAGTAATCAAAGGAATGCGATCGCATTGGTTCTGACAGAGGAAGAAGCCATCTCCGAAGGCGCCGTAATCCCCCTTGAGAACGCGACAACTGCTCCAGAGTGTCGCTGAAGACAGAGCTAATGTGAAATCTGCAGATGAGTGTGAGGACAAATGCGCGACATGCATCGTCGCATCGCATCGTTACTTCACAGCAGCAGCAGCGGTCTGCTGCAAACAGGCTCCTGTGTACATCAAACAGAGTTAGACCTGCATTTTCATCATTGGAATTGTCACTTAATATCCTTGAAACTGGAAACTCTTGAAGCTTGAAACCCAACTGGCTGCTGATCGAAGCCGTTTCTGTTCGTGTGCCATTAAGTGCTCGTGCACATATTTAGCATTATCACTATCACTTGGGAAGCATGTTTTCCATTGTTTCTTGTGAACTGTCAGCTTACGCCACTAGGCGAAGGCTTAAACAGACTCTTGTGTCACTCCAGGTGCAGCAGTGGTGATATTGCTGCAAAATACTGCAACTAAAAGATGTGAAAAAGACAGAAAAGAAACCTCATCTGCCTTCAGCGACACATTGCTACTTCTTCTTTTTGCTTGCGGGACAAGCTGCCCCAGACTCTCTGCATCATGTCAGTACATCACGTGCAGGCAGCCCTGCTTTTGAGGACGAGAGGAGCTGATGTGATTGACGATGATTGCTACCCGCCCACAGATTCCTCCTAACTCGACCCTGTTTTCGCAAGCGTATGAGCACCTCGTTGGTATGAAAAGGTTTGTCCTCAGATGTGCACTTGAATGCACGTCGTGCTGCTTCATTCACAAAGTGGGTCAGATGGACAGACGGCACTCTGGATGAGACGGAAAAGTGTCTTCAGTATTTTCAGTGGTCTCAAGGTCCAGGTTTTGAATCCACCAGCAGTCTGGGGATTCAAACTTTATGCGTAGATCTGCTTCAGTTTCCTCTGGGTGTTCCCAGCTCCAGCTGCTGCAACAGGATAATGGATGAGGGGATGGATGGATTGACTTGGCCCAATAAAAGCACATCCTGTAGGTCCAATTAGTCCCAGCACATCTGCTAGCGCCGAAGTCTGTTTACTCAACTGGGTAAAGGACTCTGGAAGTGGACTGTTTAGATAAGATATCAGCTAGTCCACATGTCTTCTCAAAAAAAGTCTTGTTCATGCTGATACTCCCAAACTGTGACACAGCAGTTTTGAGAGGTCGCTTTGGTCGGGGAGCGACCAAAAAGATAGCACAGCGGCTGCTGACATAGTCAAACCTGAAGGAAAGTAGGAACTTGTCAAACTTTTGGAAGCAAAGCAGAGTTTATACACCTTGATAGAGGACACATCTTTTCAGCATTCACAAAAACAAACATCTGCCCTTCATTTCCTGCATCTGCTGGTCATAAACAGCTCCGATGTGACACGAGTGATTAAGTACATGTGAGGCTCGCAGGAGGTCATTATTCCACAATGTCATAAATTACATTATTACTCTAGTAAACACATTATCTTGCAAACATGAAACGTTAATTTAGCACGGTAATGTCGTTGTCAGTTTGAGTTAGCGGCATTATTGAAGCTGAGACTGTGAGAGAAAGCGTCTTATGAAAAAAATGTTCATTAATATTGGAAATACAGGGTGTAATTACAGAAGACAATGATTATAATAATAATGATCGGAATGGTTTCAGTTATGGCAACCAGCAAACCAACAGTTGTTCAACCATGTCACTCCAGAAGTATAATCATTAGCACCTGATTGAAGATCTTTGAGATTCAGTTTCCACTGACGTAAGCCACTTTGCCATCATAATTAGATCTAATCAGGAGGGAAACGGCCTATATGACTTCAGTAAGTCCTTGAAGTGTTTGTACTGTACAGGCTTGAAGACGCACAAGCTTCAGCTCTGTGCACGGGGCTGTGTGCTCGCGTATGTGAAATGTTCAAAATGTGATGCGTGTTTTGTTCATTTAGGTGTAACCTTCCACCGCTTTCAAAGGAATATGTGGAGGATGTGGGAACCAGAACACACCTGGTTACAGCCAACCCCAGCATCATCGAGAAAAGGTAACCAGCTGCTGCGAACATCATCATCATGTTATCACTTAAAACATTACTCAGTCATCACTTGTGCAGAGAGAGCGATAGCTTGCATATGGAGACGGAAAAAGCTAATGGGTTATGATGTGGAGTCAGTGAGGTGAAGCTGTGAGGGAACGCTGTACTGAGAGCTATTGATTTATAAGAAACAATAATTAAATCTTTGTATAGCGCTGAAAAGGAGCTCTCAGAAAGGTGTGAACATGCATTCAGCAAGGCGAGTACCTGGGTAGCTCCTTTCAACAGCAAGACAGTTCAGTCTCGTTTCGAGGAGCTGCTTTAGTGGGAAGGCTTGGCTCAGTGCACGCAGCGACACCGATGCCTCACTTTGCCGACAGGATCAGACCCAGCGTGGATCCAGACAGTGTAATCTTTGAAAAGACTGTGTTTTGGGGCATTTTTGTCATTACCAGAAGTGTAATTTTAAACATTACACCACAACGTTTGGAATAATTCTGCCTCTGTTTCACTTTGTCTCTCAGATTTCAGAATCTTCTGTGGTCCAGAAAAGCTTTTGTGGAGAGCATGAAGGTCTATGGCTCCAGCTACGTCTACATGCCAGCCTTCTCCATGAGGCCTGGCACTGACCCGTCGCTGCGGGCGTACTACGCCCTGGCAGACACCTCCTCTAACCTCACTATGCTCTTTGCCAACCCTGAATTCCTGCTCACGGTGGCAAAATTCTGGAAAGGCCACAACGTGCACGCCAAGCGCCTCTCCACGGGGCTGTTTCTGGTCAGCTTGGCTTTGGGGCTGTGCGAGGAAGTGACGGCCTACGGCTTCTGGCCGTTTTCCGTCGGCCTGGACGAGCGGCCGGTCAGCCACCATTACTACGACAACATCCTGCCCTATAAATGGTTCCACGCCATGCCCGAGGAGTTTGTCCAGCTTTGGCAGCTGCACAAAAGCGGCACCCTGCGCATGAGAGTGGGGCACTGCCCCCCTCAGGAAGGAGGGAGTTAGAGCTGACGTGACGGCGGTCAGTTGAAGTTCAGCAGGCTTCAGGAAGCAGATGAAAACATTTGGGCTGTGAAGCGACAGGAAGTTGTTGTCGTCGTCGTGACGGAAATGAGTGCGCACATTTCCTCTGAGGAACCTCGGCACTGCATCTGTGTCCATACACACTCCTGCTGCCCCCCCCCCCCAGCTAATCCCTAATTATCATGAGAATGTCCTCCACCCAGACCAGCAGCATCAGGGACAGAATACACACATGCAGCCACGCTCAATGTAAAATATTCTTACATTCCCAAAACCTGCCATATCTCCTCCCTTTCTGAAACATGTTTGTTTATGGAAAACCTCAGCTGGGACTAATGAAGGTGAAAGTGTGTGGGGTTGGATGGGTGGGGGATGTTTGTATATGTGTGTGTGTGTGTGTGTGTGTGTGTGTGTGTGTGTGTGTGTGTGTGTGTGTGTGTGTGTGTGTGTGTGCTGGCTACTGTATCAGACTGACATATGGGGCAGCTGGACCAAACCCCCCTCTGGGTCTTTGTTAATCAGAAACAGAAGGAATGGAGGACCAGGGGGAATAATAAAACGCACTGAAAGACTGGCGAAAAGAGAGGAACAAGGGAGAGATAATGGTGTCCTGCTACCTAATAGCTTGAATAGGACTGAAATTTAATGGAGGAAGGAGCAAGACTGGCAGGGGGGAGCGAGCGTGAAAGCTGGCTGGGATGCGTCTGAAAGGATTTTTCTCTGCTTTTCTTCAACCAAGCGCTTGATTGGCATTGTCTGGTGCCAAACAGAGCTTTAATTCAAAGCAGGAGCCATTGGAAACGGGAGTCTTAAGTACAATATAACCTAGAATGTTTAGCCAAGTTGCATTTTAACCCTTCACTGAAAAGGGAAAACGAGTACCGCTGTCCACGTATTGTTTTTGTTTGCCAAATGTGATTTTTGGGATTAATGTGAATTGTTTTTTTGTTTTTTTTAGCTTCATCAGTGGCCATGAAGAGAAGGGAGCAACTGTTATCGACATATATCATCAGAAATAGACATCTGTTGCAAATTAAAGAAAAAAAACATAGGTACCTCACCTCTAAGTGGGCATAATCACCGACTGACCGTTTGGTATGTTTCACTCGCAAGCAGGCTCCTAAGGGAAAAAAAAAAACCAGCCTGACCTCTTCTTTGGAGAGGCAGGCATCTCTTGGTAGCTGTGCTATACTCGCCAAGTGCCAAGCCAAGGGAACAGAAGTCTCTTTGATACTCACTCTCGCACTGTCTTTGTGCTCTCAAATGGCGAGACAGTGATATAAAGAGACGTAGTGACGGAAAAAGACTCGAGGACTCGGTGTCACATGGTGGCATTTCAGTGACTTTTCTTTCTTTAGATGCAGGACGCCTCGGATGGTCAATTGTGATTTATTCCTGCATTTGTTGTTCTTATCATTAGGCATCGGAGCGCAGGAAGACCTGAGCCTCTGTCCTGTGCTCCTTTTTATAATTGTGATTTAGTTCTGTTTTTTTTTTGCCGTGCACAAGGGAAAAATAACTCGCTCATGTAGAAGCCACCACGACCAGACACGGCGAGGTGTTTGTACTTGATTTGAAGTTGTTCTTTCTTTCAGATGTTATTTAAGAGTGTTAAATGTGACCGTGCCATATTGTCAGTACCACAATCAAAGGACGACTCTGCATGGAGTGTACCACAATCCTTCAAAAAACTGAAGGTACAGAGCATGTCGATAGGTTAGTGCTTCATGCTTTTACCCACTGTCTTGTCTGTTGAGCTGCAGTGCCTTTGTGATGTCTTAAGGCGAAAAGATCATTCAAACGAGGGATATTTCTAATGCTGATCATGCTGTTGAACGTCTTTGATTTTCTTGTGATCGGACACAGAAAAAGTGTTTGTGACCCCCGACGTCATGTAAAATTAACTTAAAGCTGCAGCAGGCTACAGTGAAACATACACGACACAAAACCTTCCGCCTCTCTCTGTTAGGTCATATCTCTCCGCCAACCCCTCACAGCGTTCGCACCACGCACTCCTCCGCCCCCCATCAAAGTTATACCCCACTGACAATAGAAGTGGACTGAGCTCCACGTGGAGCAGCCAAGAGGAGGTGCAGAAAGTCTGGTTTTCTCTCAGACCACTTAAATTACAACATGATTAAAGATCATAAAACATTTTTGGCCAATGACGTCTTAAATACGCCTGCCACAGCTTTAAAGAGAGCTGCATGATGGACAAAGCTGAAGCGAAACAAATCATTTCTAATCTAAATACACAAGTGACTCGGGATGAACTTGATGAACAGTTTGTTTTCCTTATTGTGCTGTTTCTTATTTGCACCTTTAAATTTCTTCCTCTCCCGCCCAGTATTGTGAATGAATGAGATGTGACATGGTGTGAATTTTAAGTAAGCATGATGATTTTTAATGTATATGTGCTTTTGGTACACAGAGTTGTATGTTTTTCCATTATGTTCTGATTTGTGCCCTCATTCCATCCTGAGTGATAAAAAAAAACACTTCAAAGCTGAGATTTCTTATCAAAAGGGAGGTGAATCTGTCATGTAAATATTGGTCTGTTAGCATCATGACCAATTAGTGTTCGATCTCCGATCCTTTGCAGAAGCTGCATGTGGACTTCACTGAGTCTAACAGGTCCAAATAAACTTTAGTTGATGCTAAAAGAAACCTCCTGAATCTGTGCCCCTTTGCTCTTCAACCAGCACAGCTAAGTCAATATGTAAAACGCTGTCTCTTGACAAGTGACGTCATGCATTTTTAACCATTTTTCTTATTGATCTAGCGAGGAAGAACATGTAAGAGCAATATCATCACCATCGCCAATGAGGGCAGCATATTATTTTTTTACATTCCAGTCACAGGTTTCATATCATATGATTGAACACTCCAAGATGTACTTTACAGTTTCATAATCATGTTTGTGTTTTATCACGTGTTAATAAAATGTACAGGAAGAGTTTGACATTTTGGGAAATGCACATACGAGCGGGCTTTCGCCAGGCGGGTTGACAGCAGCTGGACTTTGGACAGGGGGGGAAACAGCTAGCTCTGTCTGAAAAGAACAGTCATTATGCTAAGCTAAGCCACAGTAGTATGGAGACATGAGACTGACGTCAATGCTCTCAAGGGAAAGCAAATAAGTGCATTTCCCAAAATGTCAAACTATTTCTTTGATGCTGCCAGTGTTAACGAGAGGGAAGAAACAGCGGTACAGAATGGAACAAAACGGAGCATGACACATACTTAATGACTGTGCTGTCATCCATTTTCGCTCTTGTTCCTGCCAACTGGTCACATTCATCAAGCTGAAGGAAGTGTGGCTGCAGGGTGACCAATTGGTTAGAGTCTGATCTTGGAAGGGTCACATGTTTGATCCCCGTAGCCGCCGTTTGATTGGCTGCAGTGTCCTTAAACAGACACTGAAATTCAGCCGCTGTGTTCGTGTCATACTATTAGTTCTGCAGCCTTCTTCCACCTCATGCGATTTGGTCCCGCTCAGAGGAAAACGGCAAGCTGTTCGTGCTGACGTCTCAGTGCAGGTTTAACACAGCAGAGAGTCTCAGACGCAGAGACGAGAAGTTCACCTGCAGAGCGTGAGGACATGCTGTGTGACAAATCACATGACAAACTCAGTAGAAAGTGAGTCACATGGTAAATTCAAAAACGCTTTGGCATTTGTTTTAATCTGATGAAACTGCTGGATGTTTAGGCAGAAAGAAACAAGTTTAAAGCCACTGTGTGTAGTGTTTTTGTGTGCTTCTAGCATCTCTCAATTTATTATTATTATCGTAAAAGTTTTCGTCTGTGGAAAAAAAATGAATAAATAAGATAATCCTGGTGAATATTAGTGCAGTCTATGCGCTGCTTTCAGCCCGTTCGTCTCAATCTACTTGTGTTGAACTGGTAGAAGGAGGAGAGGCAGTGGTGTGTGTTGTTCTTTTGTAACTGTACCACTGGGGGTGCCAAAGTCATGAGTTTTTAAAATTTCACACATAGTGGCTTTAAAGTTCCCATAATGACAAAATTGATGTTTAAGTGTTTTTATCACATTTGTCTTGAGCTTTATGTCACCTGTATGCTGATATCTGGCTCAACAATGACAAAGACGTTGTTTCGTAGGTATTCTTAATATTTTAGTATTTTAGAGCTTGTCATTTCCTGGAAAGTGCTAAAAAAAAAATCACTGCGGGGTGTATTCTAATTTTGCATTCAATAAAACGCTTTCTCCAAATTTCTTGACGCTGCTGGAGAGTTTCTGGGGGCTCAGCCCCACTGATTGCAATGCGAAAACTGACTTTATAACTCACTGATTTGGGTGAAACTGAATCATATTTTATGGAGAAAGTATTTCCTGGTTTCCCCCGATGTCGTTCAGCTGTTCTGCCTCAACTCTCTAGGATTTATGGAGTTTCCTGATGGACAGATGTTGCTAAAGTAACCGCCAACTGCTGCTAATTGTGGCTGCCGTTAGCCAGTTAGCTCAGTTAGCTATGCAGCTAGCGGTCAACGCACATTCAACGCTGTTAGCTGTAAGTGCCTCCCTAGCTGCCTGCTTTTACAGGAAACACGTAAATATAAGGAAACAAATAGCACTCTGTTAGCTGTTTCATGGGAACTTAAAAAAAAAAAACTTTAAACGCCAGATAATTAAAATTACGTATCATGTAAGTTTAGTTACAGCATACTGTGATTCTCTGCAAAGACTGTTTGACTCATTTTTTTTATCATCACTCCAGAAGGCTCAACTTTCTTCATTATTTAAACATTTGATGTTATGCCAAGCTTTGTTATTTTGAATAACAGATCATTGTTTGCCTTGACTGACTGAGTTTGTTACAAAAAAAGATGAAAGGAGAGAAAAAATGGAGGCTTTGCTGTTTGCGCCACCTCTGTCACCTCCTCTGCTCGTTCAAGTTATCTGATGTGAACATCCCTGCCTGAGCATGTTAAAAATAAATCCGAAGTGCAGTTCAAAATGCACTAAACCAATTGTATGTGCCACCTGGAATAAACTGTGAAGGAGAATGAGGAAAAAAATCGAATGAAAACAACCATATCCATTTACAAGGTGAACACTGGTATCCAATAAAAGAGGGAAAATGATCAAATGATCTCAGCTGTGTGGTTTTCTTTCACATGATGGAGATGTTGCTCTGTTACATTTACTCATGCTCATTTTTAGGTGGTAGCAACACAAATGTGGAGCTTAAAACGAAGTAGAAATATTCTGCTTTTCTCAAAAATCTGAATATGTGCACGACTTGTTTCATGTGAAATCAGTTTTTCCAGGCTTTTCATACCTTTCCTGTGACTTCCCCTCAGTGTGGGTGCACAGGAATCTCGCTGCCCATATAGTTTGTTTAGTGGTTATGAACATTTCTGCTCCCGGGGAAAGGCAGCAGAGAAACCCTCTGCTCGCCACAGCTGTGTCTGCATGGCCTGTTTTCTGGGCCATGAATTTTTAAAGATGTGTCAGCAAAAGCTGCACAGCTGTCTCTCAAGCTTCCGTTCCCCACTGGACCGTTCAGCTTCACATCGGCTGTATTTATGATCAAGGTCCTAATTCGTCTATCTGAGATAGTTAAGATAGATGATGCACATTAAGGATGATAGAGGTTTCTGAATTTAATTATGTTGTGTGTGTGTGTGTGTGTGTGTGTGTGTGTGTGTGTGTGTGTGTGTGTGTGAAAGAGAGGATGCGTATTACTCATGTTGTGGGGACATAAATCTGATTACACACCTACACTGTGGGAACTCGCATTTCTTATGGGGACAAAATGCCCAACAAGGACGTCCTTGTAACGTTAATCATTTCATGTTAGGGTAAAAACTTAGGTTATGGGATGCAGTTAGTCATGGTTATGGTGAGTGTAAGTCTCCAGGAAATGTCTAGAAGACTTATAGATGTCAATCAGTCGGTCCTCCTCTCCGGTCCAGACTAAAATGTATCATCAAATATTGGATGGATTGCCATAATTACCCGCAAAACTAATAGCATTCCCATCAGCCTCAGTGTTAATTTGTGTGTAGGCCTATGCTAATTAGCAAATACAAGCATGCTAACAAGCTAACCTGAGATAATAAACATGGTAATCATTACCTATATCAGCATGTTAGCTTTGTCATTGTCAGCATGTTAGCATGTTGATGCTAGCATTTAGCACAAAGCATCAGTGTGTTTCAGTGGTGCTTTGTCTTTATGCAGGATAGAGGCAATTTCTGACAAGCTGTTGTGTTCATGACCATGAGGAAAAGAAGCCAATAGATCTCTACTTCTTAAAAAAAATTGGACCTTCATTCTTCTTTCCAACTCCAACAGCCAATTGTAATTTAGTTATTTCTTACCTATTCTTACATGCTAGACAAGAAGCGCAGCAGTCTTAGAGACTTGCCTCACTGTTGCTCCACTTGCCAAGTCTATCTCTTATGTCTATTTCTGGCACCAAAGCAACCTACCCAAAGAAAGCAGCGAATGTTAAAACTCGAGTGGGATTAAGAAACTCTGTCTCTCTGGCACGCACACAGCCTCTGCTCTGTTGAAGCTTATTATAGAAACTCTGGACATGGGTGAGTGTTTTTGCCTCTCCACAGCAGAGCTCATTCAACATGTTGGACAGTTCAGCTCTAGAATCTACAAATTCCCATGACATAAACTTGAATGAAGGGTTTGTGTGCAGTGTGATGCTTAAGCTAGAAGGAATTCGCATTTATATTCAGTTACACTGAAACCCTGAATAGCTATTTCTGTTGCTAAATTCAATTACTTACTGTTTAATTCTTGTCACATATGTGGTACATAACAAATATAGAGCTACGATCTACAGGTGTGGTGACTGGACAGTGAACCACCTGTAAACACTGTTTTGCATGATCAGATCATCCCCTTTAAGTCTATAATGAAAGAGGTACTGAGCAGCTGTCTGGCTACGTGTTGATTCTATTTGCTTCTGTAGTGTCACTGGTGTTCTTAGTGGGTGACTCTGCTTGTCTTTATATCCACCTTACACACTCAATAAAAACTCAGGCTCTTGCAATCAAGCTTTGACAAGTGATGCCGGCTATACATCAGCTGTCCTTGGGCATGTTTACTGAATAACTTTTGTGACACTGCGTGTAGTGTTAAATACTGTGCATTACATCCTTATCATTACTTCTGTGAGATACTGTAATCTTATAGAGTGGATAAATTATTTCATCATTAAACTTACAGAACCTGTACTTTGTTCATCTTGATCATCATGCTTGGTCATCACATGGTCAGTTTCAAGTCATGTGATTTACAGCAGCCTGCAAAAATCAATAGATTCAACTTATATATGACAGCTTGGCAGACAGCTACCTCTGCTCCTCATCATGGAGCCTCAGTATGGCCTGCAACAAGAACTGAATATTATGTCTTTGTATGTATAGACTGTGCTGTATAGTCTTCACAGTCTCACTTCAAAAGTGAGAGAAAATGGAAAAGACAAAGGCAAGAAGTAAAAGAAAACATGATGTACATGAAATGTACACTAATTGAGTAAATTCTAATTGATACTCTCTATCATCATACATTAGCCTGGAGCAGTGTGGCATGGGCCTTTGAATGGCCAGGTCAGATGTGCTGTGTTGCTATTAAGTGTCAGCCACTCAGCACAGGCCGAGGCAGTCTGAAGGACGTCTCTGGAATTGATCAGTAGTGGAACGCCACTTTATGGTGGCTGCTAATAGAGCGCTGGATTATGTTACAGGCACAGACACACACTCATGCATAGACAATTACTCATATACATCACTCGATCTCTACATCCAACTGCCCACGCAAAGTTTGGATCATTAAAACAAAGGTGGTTTGGACTTGAACCCACAGATTTCCCCTAAATTCCACATCTTTCTAATCCACTCCAGACTCAGTCAGAGTCACCATCCCGCACTTCTCCTCCTGCCCTGCTGTACTGCTATGGTGCTATTGGTGTGTCTCTAACTAGCTAACTTTAACACTTTAACGGAGGTCTCAGTATGGTGGTTGTGGAGAACAAGCTAAAGAGTCTGCATGCATTCATGGCCTCTGTGCCATTAAGCATAATGCCTCAGCTTCTGGATATTTCTGGTTGATGGTGTGCACTTTATTGATCAGGTCCAACTCACCATCGAAGTTCACAGATATTGATGTTCTACTGTATACATCTACACTATATTTAAACTGTATTCATGTCTGCATGTGCTGCACAAAGGTTTTCCTCCCCTGTTGTCCTTTCCTCCTCTTGAAAACAAGCACTATTTCGATGAGAGGTTGGCATGGGCAACACAAATTAAAGCAGTGTTTCTGCAGGGTCTCCTCGATGTTCTCAGCTTATGTAAATTCATCCCTCAGAGCAAAACCATCTCACAAGTAAACCAGCTTTGTCAAGATCTGCAATGGGGAGCCAAAAGCTTATTGGCCTTCTAAAATGTAGATTTCTCTGCTTTTCAAAGACAATAAACTGAACTGTGACTAGTCTGCACAACACGTCACCTTGGGCACCAGACAGATCCTGTGGTTATTAGATTTCTTTGTGAACACATATCAGGAGCTTGAAGTAAGGGAGTGTAATAGCTGTGTGTTTCACCACTTGTAAGAAAATTCCACTTTATTCAAGAAGCTTATTGAAAGATGAACAGATAGTGAATTCGTTTAACCTTAATTAGTTAGATCACATTTATCATATTTAGACTTGTGAAAACATGTCATCAACCCCAGCGTGTTCAATGTCAATAACCTCAGAGGCAGTTATTTCCCTCTCTACATGACAAGTGTCCTTAATTTTCTGAAGCTGTTGATCCAAGAGCACCTTTGCTCTCACAGGAGTCTCATAACTTTTAGGCTTAATCTGTAAATCAAACTCTGATCCATCTGTTTCATATAAACACACTGTTCTCCACTCCATTTTGTCTCGATGTAAATTTCTGAGGTAGATATATGAGGCATTGTCACTTTTAGGCATTTTTATACAAGGAAAACTGGGAGGAATCAAATAAAAGGCTTCTTTATAATGACATTTCTGTCTTTCCATTTTTCATGCCCCGTCATCAATATTTAATATTCTCTGTTGATATGGGCCAGTACTCTCACCCCCCTCATATGCACACACACACATGTCCCTCACACACATGCACAGTGGCCTTGCCTGAGCTCTCTGGCAGCCTGTAAATGCATGGGGGAGGCAGAGGGAGAGACAGAGACCCAAAGAGAGGCTGCTGGGACATGCAAATGCAAACATGTTTCCCCACCGGTGCCCAATGTCAGCTCTCATTACATCCAGCAGCCGGCTCCCCTGGGCCAATTAGGGTACAGGGCTGCACTCCTAAAAGCTATGGGATTGGCCTGTCACTAGCCCCCTTCCTATTGTTGACATTATGGAAGAATAATAAGGGAGACTGGTGGGAGGTGAGCAGTCGCAGGAATGTTTCAATTAGTGAATGGGGAGTGTTGAAGGCATTGAAACATGCTTCTAGAGCTCCTCTGGTTAGCTTCTTCACACACATTTTCAGCATCATGCATAGGAATAGTGAGCATATGCATCACTCTGCGTATATTTCGACTGAAAAACATGTTTTTAATATTTCAGAAGCCCACAATCTCAGGCTGTCAGTCATCCATGTGCACTATCCACCATCTCCTCACTTCAGTGGTAATTGCTCGACATCATCATTGCACATATTTTTATATTTTGAATTAAGAGATTTCACTGAGCTAAAATTTTTTCCTTCATGCAGATAATGCAGGCGTAAAGTGGGTTGGAGAAATCCAAGGCAGGGAGGGTGACAGTTTGCCGGTGTGCCTTTCAGAGAGCTTTCTGCTTTTTATCCAGAGCTGCCAGCAGGGACTGTGAGTTGATAAAAAATAATAATAATAATAATTTTAATAAGTTTAGTTTTATTAAAGCTATCAAATGTATAAGAATGAAAGTCTCATTTGTTTAATGACTGGGGGGTCATGGGCTAATATCTTCTATGACTGCACATGACAAGTGAGGGGATTTTGATGAAAACGATGTTGTTTCTGCTCAAAAAAGGACATCATATGAACAGAGAGAAAGAAAAGAGCGCTCATCTGTCATATAGCTCTCTCCCTCATCCAATCCATAATGTATCACATAGCCAACAGGAGGGAAAGCAAAAAGCCTCCGGGATGTTTTCCAAAGAATGGAGGGGAATTTGGAGATGGTCCATGTGGTCCATTTGAATTAAATGGAAGGAGATGAGATTTAGGGGCTGCAGTACAACTTTGGCTACTTTGTAAAGGAGCTGATTGTGCAGATTGTAATTCTGCGGTAATAATTTAAACCACAAGGGGTGAACCCACGTATGTACACATAAATCAGTTAAAGCTGCTATAATAAATATTTTTACACAGACGGCAGATCAAATGATGTAATGTGAAATAGGACTCTTGACGAATCCACACATAAATCACTCCAATCTGCAGTTCCCCACAGGTCGATGGAGCATTTAACGTCTTTGAACTCATTTATTTTATTTTGCAACATGCAACTTTAATGTTTTGGTTCACTCTTGCTGCTCTCATTGTTGTCATTTCCAGATGCATCAGTTTCCCGTAAAATGCTCTAAAAATCCATTGACATGATATTTTATGGTCACTTACGGAAGGAAGGATATCACATCTAGTTAACTTGACTGCAGTTTGTTTAGCATATTCATTAGTGACAATGAGAACAGCTTAATCCTACAGGCCTAAAATCTTTGTTAGGAGAGTCAACCCAAAACCTTCTGCTCTTCCTCTTTCTTTCTATTCTGTTTTGACGTGTGCTTTTATCGCTACCTCAGCAAGAAGGGCAGCTGGCAATAGAGGAGGATAAGACAGATTACCTGCGGGCCAATCAAGGTGAACTGCTTTTTCTGGATCAATGTGACCCGTCTGATGCAGGACTGACTGTATCTGACTAAACTACCTGGCATAGCGCCAGACTTGGGAGGACAATAGACATGAAATGAGAATTGCTAATTTGATTGTGGTATAGTTTGACTTTCCTTTGGGCAAAAAAATCGATGTGGTTAAAAGCATTGGTGATTAGGAGGAAGATCACAAGATGCAGCCGCTGACATACAAATCTAGCCATCTGTCTGAGATCGTTACTGGCAAATCAATGTGCAGCACTCTAAGTCAAAGAGAGAGGAAGTAGAGAATTGCCTATC
Source organism: Chaetodon trifascialis (assembly GCF_039877785.1). NCBI lineage: Eukaryota > Metazoa > Chordata > Actinopteri > Chaetodontiformes > Chaetodontidae > Chaetodon > Chaetodon trifascialis. Next base: position 13,633,474 of record NC_092077.1, on the reverse strand, counting down.
TTTCATCAGAAAATGATATCTTTCATTCAAGCTTAAAAGCTAGGCCATCCCAGGTGTTTTAGGTATGTTATCCGCAGAGTGGGGTCAGCCACAGTAACTGCAGAAAGGCTGTTTGCAGTGAGGAGGTCTCAGCTGCCGTTAGCTGAGCCCCGCTGCTCTTACTGTTGCTACACCTCTCAGGTTTCCCATTGGCGCACAGTACATAATGCAGTTTATATTGATAAGGGTAACAGATTTACCACTTGAATCTCACTTGCTAACATCTCAAATAATTTATCTTACAGAAGTAAACACGCTTGTTGTTTTAGCTGACAAAGTCGTCCGCTAGACATGAGGACTACCACTAGCAGGTTTTTTTCAGCTTTTGCTCACTAGCTTGCTAAAACTCACTTATTACTTACTATTTATTAAACAAAAAGCCTGTGAAATAAGGTCTTAAATATGTATATGATGCTTACATACATAATTTAATGCTATAAGACTGAGGCTAAATCTAGCAGTGTTGACTGTTGCATGGTAGAACTATTAGCCCTTCTAGTACAGTAAAATTTATAAAAATGTCTTTAAAATGTTGCACAGTGGTTAGGTTTATAGTTTAACATTCATATTTTCAATCAGTAAAATACAGTTAGCTGCTGACATGACCATAAATTGCCTTCATCACTCAGCTACTAATGCTGGTAGTAGGCTAGTTAGCTGGGCATGCTAACTTTTGCAGCTTCACTATAGCTTCAGCTACAGTATATTAGGTATATTAGGTAGAGTAGTTTGTTTCAAGTGGGAGTCTGCAGAATATTTTTTCAAATGTAGTCTAGTTCAGCTGAAACCACACACACACACACACACACACACACACACACACACACACACACACACACACACACACACACACACACACACACACATCTTCTCAGAGAGAATTTAACATGCACAGAAAATTCTTTATTGAAGTAACCAAATTTTTGATGTCAAAGCAAGCACACATCAGAAAGTATGATGAAAGTACCATGTAACCACATATCCATGGTTAAAATCTGGCCTTAAAATGTAGTTATGTCCTCCATTTCTACCACTAGCCTATATCTGTTCTCTCTCCACCTTCGTTATCAAATTAGTGCAACAATACTAATGCACAAACTCCACTTTATGCTGTGATTAGAAATAATTCAATCCAGGTTCCCTTACAGCGTTACAGGTTTATTGATGTCAGCAAAGAATGCAGTGAGCAGCATCATCATGTCATCATCAGGAAACATCCTCATAGCCTCCCCTGTGTTTCTATCTTTCAGGTGGTCAAGACCAGTAATTTTGCATTTTATGAAACAGCGTATACTCATATATTTGATTTTATTTCAGCGACACAGTGAACGCTTGTCTTTAGGTTTTGGTGAATCTGTGCAGTTAGATGAAAGTAATCACAAGTTTAAATAGGTCACTGATTGGCTTTAAACGTTTTGCATTATCAGTGAAGAGACCTCTGTTGAGTGAATGGTATTAGACGTTGAGGCCAAACATGATACAGTGCTGATGACTCTCTGGAATGATTAGTGTTTTATAATCTAATTCCACTGACATACAGGTTAGCTTATCTTAGTGTGTGGGCTGAAAATGTGATGAGACATACCAAGAGCAATGTGAAGTAATGAGTCATGAAAAAAGCATCACCCAATCACTCTGATGTCATCACATGTATATGCTGTTTGTTCTTAGCCACAGAAGAACTTGCTTTAAAGGCGCTGGTAACCAGCTTCTGCTGGGCTGAGTGACAAAAGTAAAGTCTCTAGCTAATTTATATGGCATGAATAAGATTTAAGATAAGTCTTTATTGGAGTCCAGAGAGAACAGAAATAAACGACAAGCTACAGTGTATACATACAGTACCATCAACCAGTGTTGTACTTCAACTGTTAGTGCAGCAAATTAAGAGTAATTGAACTGATAAAGTAATATAATTGTATAGTATTTTTTCAATAGGTAAAACGTGATGAGTAACTGATTATATTTTTAAGCACCTTGCCAAACAGTCTGGTTTACATCATTGGAATAGTGTAGCAATTTGCTAATCTCATGTGTTTTTACATGTTTTATTTAGCTTAAGAAGGTGAGAGTTAAGAAAGACTTTGTCCAACACTTTAGCTGAAAAATTCAGAATCACTTACTCTGGAGATCGATGGTTTTCTTTGTAGAGCGACGGGTGCTTCAGTCAGGTCAAAGTGATGGGTTCAGTGAGTTTGGGGCTTCTGAAATGTTTCAGCCGGCTGCTTGTTTGTAACCCCAGAGCTCAACAACACCCACCTGCAGACAGCAATGACCCTCTTTGCAACCGTGTTTGTACCTACAGCCTGTGTACGCTTTGCATTGATTGTCAAATCCTTCAGCAACATCAATTAGTCTTTTTGCTTTTTGTGTCTTTTGGGGGGGGGGCTCCTTCCTCCTGCTCTTTAAATTGCAGTTGATGATTCAATCACAGGTATTGACAGGGAAATTTCAACTCCCACACAGGCTCCCGTGACTCATAATGTCGGAGTGGGCAGAGTTTAGAGAAAAATGGCAAGTAGGTGGAAAGATGAGTAGGTGGGGGAACAAGCAGGGGGTCTGCGCCTGACTGTGCTGCAGAGTTTTGTTCATAATTTATTTGTTTCTCCTTCTCCCTCTCTCCCCTTCTGTTTCTTGTCATCCTCTGTGGGAGGAGCGATGGGAACAAGTGCATGCATTTTGAGTGTGTGTGTGTGTGTGTGTGTGTGTGTGTGTGTGTGTGTGTGTGTGTGTGTGTGTGCATGTGTGTGCATATGTGTGCAGAGGTTGCAGTCTTTGAGCACCAGCCAGGTCTGTTCCAAGATATTTATAGCCCTCATTAGACACATCCCGCTAGAGCCAGGGTCACAGCAGAGAGGTGACTGCTAACAGAGACTACATTCGTCTCACACCAGCAAAACACACACTGCACATGCAGAGGCACCCGATTTGAGTCTGCACCCACGACGGACACAGGAACAGAATGTCCAGTAGGACGGTGTTAGCATCTACCTCAAAAAAACAGAAGATTTTAACCAGAGTCCCTATTTGCAGAATCAGAAGCTTCCTCCCAACTGTACATTTTAAGCCTGTTTTGGCACATTAGCAGATGCACACATAAATGCACTGTCTGAGCTGATCATCTGTTCAATCTGTCTGGTTTAGAGATCCCAGCATGCATTTGGTGCAGCAGGTGGCCAGTGGGTGTAGGGATTGGGGGAGCCTGCTGTGGCCAAAAGGACACGGTGGAGTGAATGGAACAAAACTGTATAGCGCGCATATCCACACACCCACACATCCACACATGAGGTGATGGAGTAAAGCCTGTGTGAAGCCGACACAAAGGGTGCTGACGATGTCTCTCTCTGCTTCGACACTGAAGGATGGAGACGTTTTCCTGTGCTGATCGTTCTCTTGGCATGGCAACAGGCACCAAACCCCAGAGAACGGACCGTTTTCATTGGATACGCGTTGGTCCTGGCACAATAAACTGTAAAAATAACACTGTCAAATCTGTACAGAAAAAAAGAGGAGGATATGAATCTGACAGTTATTCTCCCACTCAATCAAGCATTTTGTCTACTGAATGTCAGAAAGCAGTGAAAAATGCATGAAGATGAACAGACCAAAACCTCCAAATATTCAGTTTATCACTGCATAAAAGAAAGAAAAGCTAATGTAAGACTTTTGCAATGCATTTTTGCTGCAACTGGCTTAACATTTAAAAAGAAGAGGATTTACAAATGCCTTCACTAAACTTCAACAAATGCAATTTAAAAAATCAATATGAATTCTTCCATTAAGCCATAAGAGTTCAAACATGCACTTATTTTCACTCGAGAAGATCAGATGATCGTCAGTGAACTCTGTGCCAAAAATGAAATGAAAGGCTTTCTTCTGAATATAATATGCTATATTTATGGTCTCTGATATCAGAGGGCACATGTGCATTCATTTAATTAACCGTAGCAGTGTTTGAACTCTTATGGCTTAATGGAAGAATTCATATTGATTTTTTAAATTGCATTTGTTGAAGTTTTAAATGTTCAGCCAACACGTATCCAATGACAAACGCCCCTGAGAATGGTGGCAGCCCTAACAAAAGTTTTGAAAAAAAAAAAAAAAAAAGATATATAATTAGAAGAACAATGCTAAGTCTTGAGCCATGCCTGCAGCCCTGTGAGACTGTGCTTAAGGCACAATTTTACTTTTACTTTCTAAATTTGCTAATTAGCATTGAGGAAGGGTGAGGGGATTGCCAAAAACCTTAAGGATTCATCCTCTGGGGACCATAAAAGTGTGTACAAAGCTTCTTGGCAGTTGAGATATTTCATTCTAGGCCAAAGCGGCCATGGCTAAAAAACACATAAAAGAAGCAAAGCCTGAAAAACATCTCATCATATAACAACCCAGTGCCATACTCAGCTTCAGGTGACTGTGTTATGTCACCACTTCCTTTCGCTTTCCAAATATTTATTCAGTACTCTGTTCTGTCCAAACTGGTCTTCTGGTAAATATCCAAAATGTAAGAGTCGGTGCCAACCAGACATTGCCAAGGAATTAAATTTCATGTCACTGTTGTTCATCTGGGATTTAATCATAATTATTTGTCAGTTTTTGAGGTGTGATGATAAAGCTTGTATTAATGTAGTGTGTGCCAACTCTCTCCCTCTCTATTACTGTCTAATTTCATTAGACATGCTAATGCTGGACTGGACAACTCACCACAGATAGTTAGTTGTAGGAGATGAGAATTACTGGTCAAGACTTCAAGGCTAGCCTATAAATTATTTATATTGATATAATCAGATGACCTTTGTAGTCTATCAATAAACAAGACAGCTGTAAGCTATGTGAGACCAGTGAGGATATCTATCCTCTGGAAAACAAAGTGAGATTAGCGTGGGCGTGATGGAGGATTACAGAGGACAGGAAGAAACAAACCAAAGCAGCTTGCATCTGAAAAACTGGGAAATCTCATTTATTTTGTGGCGCTCTTATTGTGTGGGTCTTGGAGCAAGTTGAATTTAGCATGTCAGCTGGCACATCCCAGTTCCTTGGACACACACATCAAATCACACACTGATACGACTGTGTGTGTGTGTGTTTGCGCAGTGAGTGATGTGTTTTTAGGGTGTGCAGTTAGGCGATTTAGCCAAGCGTCGTCTCTCGCTCGCTCTCCCTTCCTCTCCACTGAGCCTCTGCACTGCGGAGGAAACTTGAACTGTGCCCAGCTCCCGTGAATATCACTCACACACAACCCTGCACACAGACCACCTTAGGCAACACACACACACATGCAGGCCTACATGCACAGAAGCAATGCACAAAGAAGCAGATCACATCCAGTTTCCAAACCAAGTTGCTGAGAAAGAGAGGTCCCTTGAGATTACTCATTTAAAAGAAACCAGAGCTGTGTCGACAATATGTGTCATGACATGCTCTTATCAGGAGCATTTCTCACTTCCAAAGTGCATCTGCTCAGGTTTTGTTTAAATATAACTTTATCTGCAACAAAAAGGGATCTGGAAAGAATTAGTTTTTTTCCCCGAATGTTTATACTTCAAGACATTTTGCTGTGGCTTGTCCTGGTCTGCCTGCTTTGTTTCCTGCAGATTTACACAGTAAGATGTTATTTGTGTTGGCCTACACATGCAGACGTCACACTAAATGTGTGCAATACTCATGCTTTGTGTACTGATTTGGGATAACTTAAGTCGTTAACAACAGTTTGAGAACGTTTTACTCTACAGCAGACAGCAATCTTGACCACCAACACAGTGTATGTCAAAGCAAACCTCACAGGCAACAGCATGAAACTAATGCATGAGAGCTGTGAGGAGATGAAGAGGAAGAGGCTGGACACGGGCGACAGATGTGACCCACGGGGAGGATACAGATGTGTAATAGAGGAGATGAGGGAGGCCTCAATGTGGATCTGTCTGTTTGTTGGTGTTAGCAGAGGCTCCAGTCTGCAGCTCATACACTTCACTGATAATCCACAGAACTGTAGAGTAACATTAGGCTTCATGTTCTAAGATCAAGATCAACACTTCTGTCCATATTATCTCACTCTCACCGCTGCAAATCTGTCTTACTTTCTCTTTTTTTAATCAATTGATGGTTTTAGGGCTTCCCGCGTCCTTTGGTTTTGAGTAAACCAGCTCGGTCAATGGAAGACATGTGCGTCCTCTCATTTACACACAGGAAATATCTCCTTGTGTTTTCAGTCAGATTATTAGGAAAGCAACAAGAGTCCACTACTGTTGTGATTTTCTTCTTAAAACAATGAATGGTCTCACTTTCACTGAACTATGACATCACCAGTACTTTGGTGTCTTGCTGCATGGCACCCTTTGAGTTTTGCTCTTTTTTTTTTCTCCATTCTCTCCGACATGTCCGCCAACTTCCTGTCTCGACCTGTCAATGTTTTGATTTTTCGAGGCACAGCTGTTGGTTTACTCTCACTGGCCTTGTCAGCAGCAGTCAGTCACAGAAGGCTGTCAGTGCTGGACTTATATTCTCCAGGTTGCCACAAACATGACTCTGAATGAATGTTAATGCTGCTAATGTTTCCCATTATCCATTTCAAAGGTTGATATAAAAAAATCAGTACATATCCATGTTGTGTTCTCGGCTTGTTTCTGCTGCTCCCATGTCGCCAGTAATTGCTATCCGTGGAAATCATTGTGTTGTTGTTATGTATGGGAAATACACTAAATTACCTTTGCACTTGCTGGACAAGAAAAAGTATGACACTGAATGCCAATTAGATGATTCGTTTCTGTTTCTGTCGAGGGGAATAACTTAAGACATCTTGACTTTATTGCAAAACATGGAAGCAGCGTGGTAATAAACAACCCGTTATGACAGGGATTTTCAAAACTAAACCTTGAGCAATACAATTTATTTCATGTAAATTCAGCTGCTGGTTTTACATTCCTCTGCTTATTGGCTAAACCACATTGTGGAAAGCAAATGAATATTCTATTACAAGTGAACCTCTGAGAATACTGCTGCTGTCATACACCTCAGACCTGAAGTCACACATCTTCCTTTTGACAACATCAGCACTACACACGCTCCAGTACAAGTGATTAACACAACATCCAGAGAGCCTGCAGCTGTCGTTATGTCTCTATGTAACTGAGGCCGTTAATGAGGGCAAATTTCCCTGGATGCACTATTCAGTGTACAGTATTTTTACACAACACTGTTGGCATTATTGTGAAATCTGTGATGGAGAACCTCCAAAGCCGAGACAGGGAGCAAAGAGGAAAACAAAAGTGAGTGAGGTGAAAGTAACATAGGAAGTACAGATCTGCAAACATGAGTGTTCATACGAAACACTTGATATATTTGATAAACCCATCAAAGTAGCTGAACCTTGAGGAGCAGCTGCAGGTCAGATGATGTGTGAACTAAGGAAGGGAGACAACTTGTCTGCTACCATAGCTGAGAAATGAAGTGTGACGTACTGTGAACAACACAGAGCTACCCACACCAATGTTCACGCCAGAAAAGGCAGTGTGTAGCAGCCAGCGAGCGTTCTGATCCTCTGTAACCCCTTCCTGCAGGAGATATTCATCTTTTGGTTATTTGCCAGAAGCTGAGCACAGGGTCAGCTTCAAAATAATAGTGATAAGTATTCAGCTTCTTGCTCAAGATATCATCAGCCACTAAATCCCTCATAGCAGTCGTAGAAGTAGGTCTGCTGCCAACAACACGGCACCTGACATAATGGTAAGATTGGAGCTTGCATATGTGATTTTAAGTACGTTCCATAGCTAACATTGAGAAACAGTTGCAGTTTGGTTTAGGCACCAAAACTGGTTGGTTAAATTAAGGAGAAAATCATAGTTTCAGTTAAAATAAGTATGTTAATTATATGCTTAGTTAAGTTAGGTGCGGAAGCATGGAAGTCCCAGCAGGCAAAGGATGAGCAGAGCAGGTCTCACAGGAGACTAGGGTTCATTTCCCATATGAAACCAAGTGATTTTAACTCAAACTGTAACTTCTTCCTCTTTTCTGTCAGTCTTAAACATCCCATGAATGTCTGAGGAATGGGAGATACAAACCTATGGTGTGCAGAGTTAATGTGGTGTGGCCCTGGAACATGGCCACATCCCTGCCGTAACAAGATAAAACACGCCTATCTAGCTTTCTCCAAACGCTGAAGCTGCGAGCTTGGGTGTTTAATAAGAAAAACAATCACTATTTAAAGAGTTTAAAAAACAAGAAAACATAAGGAGCAGAAAACATTTCGTTTTTATCAGCTCTAATTCAAACTACTGTTAGCATCCCCAGCTAACTAGCCTTGAGTTAATTATTTCCAAAGACATATCATTAGCTAACTGTACTATTACGTGGGATTACAGGTTCAGGAAATAGCTGTTCAGGGCTGAAACTTCACTAGTGTGCTATTAACAGACATCGTGGGCTGATACGATCCCTGCTCTTTGTTTGTTTTGAGAAGATTTACATCCTAGCAACTTCATCGATAGATAGTGTCACATTTAGCTTCATTAGCTAGTACATTTGATTAAATCTGCTAGCCACAGTTGTTGTTTAAGCAAATAAAATCCACAGTTGTGGGCTTGAAATGAGTACTGTGCCTTTGCTTACTTGAGTGTGAAATTTAAGACCCATATTTCAGGTGGCAAATCTGCCACCATTGTCATCTTGGTAAACTCTAATGTGTAGTGTTAGAACTGAGGTAACTGAGAACAGTTGATTGAACCTCAGGCCTTCTACCACAGGGAGTCTCCCTATGGCTGCCTCACTGTGCTGCAATAAATCTGATTAAGAAACTGTTTGGAGGATGCAAAGTAACATGAAAAACAATGCAAGAATCCCTTTTCAATGTATGTACACACACACACACACACACACACACACACACACACACACACACACACACACACACACACACACACACACACGTTGGATAACTGAGGACATCACTTGTTCAGAGACACTCAGGGCCTTTAAGAGACCATGAGGGAAGCAGGAGTCCATGACAGAGTCACTGGATTTGTGCTTACAGCACAGTGAGCTCTCTGTCAGCTAAATAGTGCCCCCTGGTGGTGTTAAAAATAGCTGTTCACTGTGTACGACATGCATTTGATGATGGAGTCTGCCATCTAGTGGAAGTAAAGCGTATGACTAGAGAGATTCTGTCAATATGAGAAATCACTTTAATATCCCTCTCATACACAGTCACACTTAGTGTGATCCAACTGGGGGGTTCCGTCAATCAAATCAACGTAATATCCCTGCGGGATGTGGAGTTTTTGTTGTTTTGTTTCCTAATTTGCATCCCAATGCCATTATTTGGCATTTGATTATAGTAGTGTATTATATTTCCACAAGATGACTGATGTGGATGGATTGTGGGCATAATATAGTATCATGTTCTTGAGTTACTCAATAAAGAAAAGAGACCACGTTGAAGATACTATGTAGTAACTGTAACTGTTGTGTATGATGTTTCAGCACAGGGGGAAATTAGTGTTGCTTTGTTGCGTGTCACAAAATCAAATTAAATACATTATAACATCACAACAGTTTTTCTTTATAAATCAAAAGGCTTACTTGGTCTTGCTCCAAATCAAACATGTCACCACTGACGCACTTACAGAGCTTTACTGATTTATCTTCTGTTGAAAAATAGTCAACAGCAAACTACCCTTTTAGTGAATAAAGTTGAAAAACACTCTGCCCTATTAGTTATTCTTCTGGATGAGTGCAAGATAAATGTCAGAAATATCATTTGAAAAGGTCAGTGCTCTGTACAAATATATTTTATTGTATAAAAGCCCTCTCACTCCATTTGTACAGAAGAGGACTGTAAACATCCATATCTGTCTCTCTTTTTAGTGTTCAGTTTAGAATGTGGGTCACAGCATTCGATAATAAAATTGCAGGATTATGGGACAGAAAAGGCCATAACCAGCCAGTAAATAAAAAGATGTTTTCCCTTTACTAATATTCTTTTTAAGTCTTATGTTGTTAAGATTTGGGATTTACTGATTGCTGATTTGATGCTGATGATACATATTATTGAAAATGGTTGAATTTCTTTGCTCCCCGTCTCAACTTTGGAGGTTCTCCATCACAGATTTCACAATAATGCAAACAGTGTTGTGTAAAAATACTGTACACTGAATAGTGCATCCAGGGAAATTTGCCCTCATTAACGGCCTCAGTTACATAGAGACATAACGACAGCTGCAGGCTCTCTGGATGTTGTGTTAATCACTTGTACTGGAGCGTGTGTAGTGCTGATGTTGTCAAAAGGAAGATGTGTGACTTCAGGTCTGAGGTGTATGACAGCAGCAGTATTCTCAGAGGTTCACTTGTAATAGAATATTCATTTGCTTTCCACAATGTGGTTTAGCCAATAAGCAGAGGAATGTAAAACCAGCAGCTGAATTTACATGAAATAAATTGTATTGCTCAAGGTTTAGTTTTGAAAATCCCTGTCATAACGGGTTGTTTATTACCACGCTGCTTCCATGTTTTGCAATAAAGTCAAGATGTCTTAAGTTATTCCCCTCGACAGAAACAGAAACAAATCATCTAATTGGCATTCAGTGTCATATTTTTTCTTGTCCAGCAAGTGCAAAGGTAATTTAGTGTATTTCCCATACATAACAACAACACAATGATTTCCACGGATAGCAATTACTGGCGACATGGGAGCAGCAGAAACAAGCCGAGAACACAACATGGATATGTACTGATTTTTTTATATCAACCTTTGAAATGGATAATGGGAAACATTAGCAACATTAACATTCATTCAGAGTCATGTTTGTGGCAACCTGGAGAATATAAGTCCAGCACTGACAGCCTTCTGTGACTGACTGCTGCTGACAAGGCCAGTGAGAGTAAACCAACAGCTGTGCCTCGAAAAATCAAAACATTCACAGGTCGAGACAGGAAGTTGGCCGACATGTCAGAGAGAATGGAGAAAAAAAAGAGAGCAAAACTCAAAGGGTGCCATGAGACTTATAGCAGAAAGACACCAAAGTACTGGTGATGTCATAGTTCAGTGAAAGTGAGACCATTCATTGTTTTAAGAAGAAACTCTTGTTGCATAAATTCAATTTATATGACTATGCAGATGGGATTGGGGATGTGTGATGAAGGGTTGACATGTGAGCCAGTTATGTGACTGGTTGTCTGAAGTAAATATTTAGGTATTGTATGTCCCATTCCGCACCCGTAGGTGGCATACCGGTAGTTTCGGAAAGCAAAGGATTATGGGTGTTTTCTCTCATATAAGCATAGACATAATATACGTAGCTGCACGGTGGCGCAGCAGGTAGTGCGCGTGCCTCACAGCAAGAAGGTTGCCAGTTCGATCCCCGGGTCAGGCGGGGCCTTTCTGTGTGAAGTTTGCATGTTCTTCCCGTGCATGCGTGGGTTCTCTCCTCCCACAGACCAAAAACATGCTCATTAGGTTAATTGATGACTCTAAAAAATTGTCCGTAGGTGTGAGTGTGAGTGTGAATGTTTGTCTGTCTTTGCATGTGGCCCTGCAATCGGCTGGCGACCGGTTCAGGGTGTACCCCGCCTCTCGCCCATTGTAGCTGGGATAGGCTCCAGCCCCCCGCAACCCCGAAAGGGATAGGCGGTATAGATAATGGATGGATGGATAATATACGTAGACGCCTCATTACGTGCTGGCGCATAATCCAGCGTCGCCGCCATATTGGGTGGGTCTCCGCTAACACCAGAGCCAACCAAAGTCAACGTAAAGAGAGCAACTATGCCCATATTTTATTTATTTATTTTATTTTATTTAGCTTCCCAGCCCCAGTTACAAGCTTAACAGGGTAGTGTAAGACGCTGGAATGACCTGGACTTTTAAAGCTAACTTTTCCAGGCCTTAAAAAAAAGAAAGAAGGAAAAAATGTACTGAGCAGTTATATATGTGAGCTTTGTATGTATGTATGTGTTAAAATGAGAGTATATCACAAACGTCAGCAGTTTCAGTCCAGGCTATTATGGAATCTTTGTCATCCTAAAGCTGTGAACAGTAGTTTAAATTTAGACACGTCAGGCCAGACGGGGTGTGTGTGTGTGTGTGTGTGTGTGTGTGTGTGTGTGTGTGTGTGTGTGTGTGTGTGTGTGTGTGTGTGTGTGTGTGTGAAAGCAGCAGTGGACTGTGGGCCGACACACATGATGAGTTGGCCAAAAAGAAAAAACCTTCCTCATTTCGACAGTTTGTTTAACACGCATGTCAACAGGTTATGCGAGATGTCTGGTTTTTGTGCGTGTGATGTGTGCTTAACTTTACATTAAATAAACTCAGCGCACAAAAACAGAAATGAAGAAATTCTTGTGTTATTGGAGTGTACAGAAGGGTCATGATTTTGAGAGAGAGAGAAAAATCAAATTTACAATCAAACTGTTTCTTTATTAAAATCTAAAATTAATTCATTAATACATTTATTAATATGCCATACCATATGTCTGTATTCTGCTCTTTAACAAAGACAGTATTTCAGCATGAAAGCATTTGTTTTTAATGTGTGACAGCGTCCTGTGTCATAACTACATCTCTGACGTTTGTGACAAACCAGACCGTGTGAAAATCGGGTAAAAATTAGAGGAGTTGTGATGATTATAGTAGCTGGACATACACCTTCCTCCGTAGAAATAAATGCACTGGGGGCGCATGGGAGACCCATCCAAGATGGCGGCCGCGCTGAACGTCAGCTCCAATAGGAAGCGTCAGTCAATGAGGCGTCTACGTATGGTCCCATTTACCGATGGTTGATCCACGGAGGAGCCTCCGCGTCCTCCGTGGGCCGCGTAGGAAGGGTCATCCGAAGGATGCAGCCCCTTGGGACACAGCCACAGACGCACACCGGGGTCCTGCGTGGATCCCCTCACGACAATTTTGCTGTCCTTAGTATTTCCTGTGTTTTAGTTTGTTTATTATTGTTAGATTTAGTGTTGATATGTGTGTGACAAACATGTGTATTGGACATTTGTGAAAATACGGAACAAATCGCGTCCCGTATTAGTTCAATACGGGACGCAACATTTAATTGTCAATTAAAGGACGATTCCGTATTTTACGGGACGGGCGGCAACCCTACCTATAATTGACCTTGAACAGCCAATTATGTGGAGAGATTGCTGCCCCATGCAAAATAAAACAAATATAGTCAGCTAAGACGCGACATTAATGATCCGTTAATGTCAGGAAGCACCCAACAAGCCATAGCTTCGATGAGCCATAGACGAACGGAGTTCAATTCACCTGATCTAATAAGCAATTGATGAAGCACTGAAAAAACACTTTAAAAACCTTCTCATGGTCAATTCTTTAAGCCGAATTACTCAGCAGAGCCTATTGATTACTTTCCCAGATCGAAACACGCGGACCGACGCAGATTTTGGAGAAAAAGCGAGATAACTTTAAATTTGTAGATTTTTGACTGGGGTTCGGCGAGCCCCGCAGCGTCCCATTTGAGTCCTCACTTCGGACGAAAGCGACTGCCACACTGTCAAAAACAGTTATATTTCTCCGTAGATTTTACAAAAAGATCATAAACTATCACTGAGTTTTAGGCATGTTATTCAAATGTGTACTTTTTCCATAATGAGTCTTACCTGGCCACAGTTTCATGCAAACGATGTCCTCGTGCGCCTGAGGTGAACGGCAGAGTCCCGTGATCTTGCTGGGCAGGTGGAGGTCTGCTATCCTGCACGTTCTCATACAACCAGATTGACTGTCCGTGTACATGTGTGAAAGTAGATTCATCGACCGGTATCGAGGAACACTTTTAGGTCAAATTTCAGGTTTCTGCGTGAGCTCAGAGCGGGACACAGTGGAACTACACTGTTAAAAGGGATTTGGGCTTTGAGTCAGAAGGACTATTGCTGTCAAACTGAGAGAACTCTGCCCATTACAACAAAGTAAGAAGAGTTCAAACAACTTCAACTTGAAAAAACCGCGGAAACTCATTAAAAACCCATGATAATCCATTCAGTTAACTTAAAAATACGTGGGTGGGCATTTCAACCAACACGCATGCGCCCGCAATGTGACGTCACGCGCAGTGTTGAACTGTAAATCCGAGCCGACCGCCATCTTTTTACCTCGGATCCGGGCCGTTCAGTAAGTACATTTAAAATTATTTTAGCTTAGTTAGTTCATCTGTTGGTAATGTGCATTGGTCGTCTAATGTCTCTCCATCTCAAATGATCCGTCAAGACATTAAACCTGTGATGAATATTTCATGTTCGTTCTTTTTCGGAAATACTTTAGCATGTAGCGCTAGCTAGCTAGCGCCGCCAGAGTGAAACAGCAAGTTAATGTAGGGTTGAGCCTCATATTCGACTATAACAAGTATTCGGCACCGACAATGTACTTTTATAGGAGTGAAACAGTGCGAGACTTGTCCTTATTATTACGGAAAAATGTGTCAACTGTGGGAATTTTATACCTGGATCAATCCGCTAATATACGTGACGTTGCGACTTGTACAAGAGGCTTTGCTCGCACTCAAACAACCTGGCACAGGATTGACAAGGCAGCGAAATAACAGAGCAACTTATGTTCCACCAGGAAGAGGAGTGGAAAAACACTGACCACCGCCGTAGTGTATGGATATTTTTTTATGTAGAGTTAGGTGCTGTATAAACACGTAGTGATAGGTGATTGTTTTCAGGCGTGCCGTTACCGCAGCAGTGGGGGTGAACGGCCCACCGTGTTTAAAGAAAAAAACAAAAACAAAAAACAACGTGTCAGCCCGGTAACTAGAAGCCGCTTCTCCAATGAAATAAGCGGGTTGATGCGGGTTTTTTAATGCTAGTCGACCCGCTAACGATCGGCATATAGCTCCTTTCCTATTGACCAAAAAACCCGGGTCTGATCTCTAGCTGGCAGCTGCCACCATAGACATATACGTAGACGCCTCATTGACTGACGCTTCCTATTGGAACTGATATTCAGCGCGGCCGCCATCTTGGATGGGTCTCCCATGCGCCCCCAGTGCATTTATTTCTACGGCGGAAGGTGTATGTCCAACTACAATAATCATAACTTTTTACCCGATTTTCACACGTTTTGTTACAAATGGCAGAGATGTAGTTATGACACAGGACGCTGTCACACATTAAAAACACGTGCTTGATGCTGAAATACTTTGTTAAAGAGCAGAATACAGACATATGGTATGGCATATTAATAAATGTATAAATTAATGAATTTTATATTTTAATAAAGAAACAGTTTGATTGTTCATTTGAATTTATTTCTCTCTCTCACTCACTCACACACACAAAATCATGACCCTTCTGTACACACCAATAACACAAGAATTTCTTTATTTTTGTTTTTGTGCGCTGAGTATATTTAATGTAAAGTTAGGCATATGTGCGCACACACAAACCAGACATCTCACATAACCTGTTGACATGCGTATTAAACTTTGAGTAAGTTTTTTTACTCAGTTGTGTTGGAATAAAACTTCACCAAAACAAACTGTCGAAACGAGGAAGGTTTTTCCTTTTTAGCCAACTCATCATGTGTGTCGGCCCACAGTCCACTGCTGTTCAAACACACACACGTACACAAACACACACACCTTCTGGCCTGACATGTCTAAATTTAAACAACTGTTCACAGCTTTAGGATGACAAAGATTCCACAATAGCCTGAACTGAAACTGCTGATGTTTGTGATATACACTGATTTTAACATACATACAAAGCTCCCATATATAACTGCTCAGTACATTTTTTCCTTCTTTCTTTCTTTGGTCATTCCAGTGTCTTACACTACCCTGTTAAACTTGCAACTGGGGCTGGGAAGCTAAATAAAATAAAATAAATAAAATAGGGGCATAGTTGCTCTCTTTACGTTGACTTTGGTTGGCTCTGGTGCTAGCGGAGACCCACCCAATATGGCAGCGATGCTGGATTACGCTCCAGCACGTAATGAGGCGTCTACGTATATTATGTCTATGGCTGCCACCGCTGTGCGTTGCAATGGATACAAAATGTAACGGTACACACGTCACTCATGAGAAGCTCTTTTCTCGCTGTCTTGTCAGTGCTGTGCCATGTGGCTTCTGTTTTTACAATGTAATCACTTACCATTCAGATGAGTGACATGGCCAAGTGTGTCCACTTTATAATAAAGTCGTGTTTATTTCATGTTAGGATACATTCAAATCTGGAAGCTTTAAATTGTGAACTGTGCAATTTTTCAGAGATTTGTGGTGATGCACAGTATTTTGCACATCTAAAAATACACATATACAATAAGGAAACTGAACTTAGTGTGTTTTGTGCTGATAATGGTTGTATATGTTTTTCTTTCTTTCTTTCTTTCTTTCTTTCTTTCTTTCTTTCTTTCTTTCTTTCTTTCTTTCTTTTTTCTGTACAGGGTTACTTCACTTCAGTGTAGGCTGTGCTGTTTGGGGCAACTGCCCCTCAATGAGGTGGTCCTGCAAGTGTTTCTCCTCGCCGAACCAACGCACACTAATTGCCCATTATATGTCCACCTTGTTTTCATTTTCTGACTTATTTCTATTGCTCTGTTTGGAGGAACACTAATCCATGTGATGTTATAGAGAAATTGTCAAGAGAGTGGACATTTCAGTAATGTTTGAATGTTTTCATTTTTAACATTTTGAGCAAGTTTCTCAGATACATTTTTTTGTTTGTTTTTATGAATCTTTGCAATTTGGGGGGAGAGGAGGATGACAGCCAAGCTGTCCTCCATGACAGACAATGACTCCCACCCACTCCAACACACACTCACTGCGCTGAGGAGCTCCATCAGTGATAGGATGCTACATCCAAAGTGTGTGAAGGAGCGGTATCGCAGGTCATTCCTTCCTGCAGCTGTCAGACTACACAACAAGAACTGCTGAAAGTAATTTTTTGATAATTTATCTGTAAATCATCTTAAATTACCTGTGCAATAATCTGGGCAAAAACTGGTGCAATAATCTGTGCATTTATCTGTAAATCATTTGTAAATGATCTGTACAATAATCTGGGCAATAGCTGGTGCAATAATCTGTGCAATTCATCCTGTACCTAACAGTCCGCAAATACAATTTACAATTTGATAATGCTTATTTTTATAGAATGCTTATTTTTATGACACTCTTTTGTTTATACTTGCTGTTTTTTACCTAATTCTACCTTTTACTGGTGCTGCTGTACATTGGAATTTCCCCTTGCGGGACAAATAAAGGTATATTGAATTGAATTAAACTGAATTTACTGCAGCAACTCTGAACATTTACTCAGAAAGGATTCTGTTGAACTCGGAGAGTTATTGTTTTTCCCCAAAGGATGGGTGCGCTTCTTTTTATGTATTATTATTATTTATGTGTGGGACAGTGTAATTTCAGTTTGTGAGCAAAAGTGTGTTAGAGGGCTATTTTTTAATATGTCCCAAGGAAGGTCTTTTTTGATGTCTCGACATCCATTGACACTTACTTTGATGTAAGGCTGCTTGAAGTTGGACTTGTTGGGGGTTAAATAAAGGTCCTTATTGAATTGTCTGTTCAGCTATTTTTTCTTGGTTTAATATTTAGTTTGTCTAATTCTCATGGAGATTCTTTGTAGATATTATTTTGCTTAAAATTTGGAAATCTAGCAATTTCTGTAAACTCAAGTAACTTGGCAATAGAGCATGAGAAAAAATAATAATGTTGCCCTAACTTGATAAAATAAGTTCAACCAACATCTTTTTTAGTTCTCTTAATGTTTTCCAGTCCACATTACTTGATACAGAAAGTTGAGTCAACAAATCGCAAGTTGTATCAATTATGTATTCCATGTTGAGCCAACTTGATCCACAGTTGTAGGAACTTGATAAAATAAATTCAACCAACATCTCTTAAAGTTATCTCAAATAATATTTTTAAGTTCAACTTACTTGACACAGGAAGTTGAGTCAACAGACTGTATGTTGCATGACCTCATGTTTTGAAGTGTAAAAAACTTGACACTATAAGTTGACTCAAATTAACTCAGTCAAAGCAACAAGATGATTTGACATAGTTAAGTCGGGTCACCTAATCTTTTTTTTTTTTTTTTTTTTTTTTACAGTGCATGCTTCCCGTGAGATTATTTTCTCCGCATTTATCCCATCTTCGGTCTGTCGATCCTCCGCGGCAGACCAGGAGCGGTGGGCTGCCAGCTGCCAGCCGCCAGCCGCCAGCCGACGCCGGCGCCCGGGGACCAGTTCTCCTTCGGTGCTTCGGTTCTCCTTCCTTTGGTGATCTTCTTGCATGTTTTTAGTGGGAGTTATTTAAGGAGGAAACCTTAGGTTCATGCAAACTCCACACAGAAAGGCCCCCTTTTTTCCTCGAGCAGCAGGCACCGAAGGCGTGGTGGAGGACACGCCACCAGCGCCCACAGCGAGATTCCGGGGGCCTTCTAGCTGTGAGGCGACAAGTGTGACCACTTGTGCAACCGTGCTACCCTACAAATAAGTGTCTGACATTATTATGGAAAGAATCCATACAGAGATACTTCTTTGTTGATGAGTAAGATCTGTTTTGCTTAAGCAGAAACAGCTGTTGTCGCGCCACCAGACTCCATTCAAAAAAACAGTCATTTTAGCATTTTTTTTAAAAACTTCTTCAAATGCATCAAAAACAGAATAAAACTCGAAAAAAACCTTCTTGGATCACCTTTTTAATGTTTCGGCAACAATTACTAACTCTGGATTGGTTGAAATAAACTTTCAATTCGACGAATGGTTTAGAGGAGCGAGAGAGCTGGCTGACGTCAGAGAAGCAGCGGGGGAAACAGCACATTGAGTCGGAATGTTTAATATTTTGTGTGTTTACCTTTTGTCATGCTTCACTCATGTTTAGAACAATCCTGCAGAAAATGGGATTGACAAAAAATGATTGACAGGTGCTGATGTTTTTTTTTAATTTTTTTTTCTGTTTGATTACGTTCTGTGTTAGATTTAAATTGTTAATTAAAAATATTGTGTTCTAAATTAAAATCTTATAACCTCGTTACATTATCTATTCCATTTCTTATTTACAGTATAAGTAAACTTTTGAACTACTTTTCAGTGACAACACAATTATTTTATTTTTTCTGTGATATTTACAGATATAGGGCTGCACGGTGGGTGGTGGTGGCAGGTAGTGCGTGTGCCTCACAGCAAGAAGGTCGCAAGTTCGATTCCCAGGTCAGGCCTTTCTGTGTGAAGTTTGCATGTTCTTCCCATGCATGCGTGGGTTCTCTCTGGGCACTCCAGCTTCCTCCCACAGACCAAAAACATGCTCATTAGGTTAATTGGCGACTCCAAAATTGCCCCTAGGTGTGAGTGTGAGTGTGAATGGTGTGTGTATGTGCCCTGCGATTGGCTGGCGATCACCTGGGACCTGCAACACCACAACTGGAGGATGTCCCACTCGCCAGCCAGAAGAGACAGACCAAGGTCTCTATTGTGGCACCCCATCCGTGTCGCCTTTCCTGGTGGAGAAGCTCCAGCAGCACCGCCAGGGACTCTCTGCTCAGCCTAAAATCTCGTCTGGTGTCATGATCGTTGAAAAATAATAGCAGAACAGGAACACTGATGTTTATGCAGCAGTACATCACCCTTGCCTGGATGGAGAAAGGAGGGTAAGAACAGGAGGATTAAACAAGAGCAACTGAATTTTAGTTGATTCAACAACTCTAGTGAATGTTAAAGCTTAGACCAATAATGCTTCATTTCTCCATCTATTATTACGCTCCTCAATATGGTTCTGATGTTTAATAACACAACATTTTAATAGGCTATTGAATTAAGTCAGGGTTATTTACAGGGTTCGTACACATTTAACTATTCAATTCAAGGACTTTTCAGATCTTGAAAACATAGCATTAAAATTACAGCATACAGAAGTATCAAGACTCATGGTTAAATGACATATATGTCAGTCCATAGTTTATATGGCAAGCATTTGTCACTAAACGGTATTGTTTATTAACGGGTAATGTATGAACATTAATATGGGTTAAAATAGCCGGTTAATGTTACCTCCCGACGGCGCTCTCCCAGCCGGAGATAAACGAGCCGCCGGTGTCGCAAAAGCTCTGGTCCCATTGTCCAGGACCCCGGTCGTGTGTCTGTGCCTCGCTGCCTGCGTGTGTTACTGTCACAGTTGCCTAGAGACAGACATCACACACCGGCGCTGCTCACAACACCCGCGCCTTTTAAAAATGTCCACTACACCCGATACTCCACCACGTCCTCAACAACGAAATCGCTTGCAAAAGTACAGACGTGAGTGGGAAGAGGCACATCCTTGGCTGCACAGCGTCAGTGGAGATGATTACTATTAGACTATTGTGGTTTGATTGATTGTTTAGGATGTTGAGTTTTTAAAGTTGGATGAATGATTATTTATTTAATATACAGCAATATCAGCCAATATAAATGGCCATTTAAAGAACAATTCACACTAATGGATTAACATGTTGTGGCCCTGTTTTCTGTTGTATGTTTTTGGTTTTGCTCACACTGACACTCTCTCTCTCTCTCTCTCTCTCTCTCTCTCTCTCTCTCTCTCTCTCTCTCTCTCTCCGGTAGTGCGAGTGACGAGGGGCGAAGCGATCTCCAGGATCATCTGGCTTCATAAGCCACCCTCTCGCAAGTCCCCAGTGCCAGATTATCCTCTATGCTTCCTGCATGTGCTACGCAGCTAGAGATCATCCGCCTCTCGTCGCGAGCTAACCTCAGTGTATTTCTCTCTCGAGTTATTAGTTTATACTGATTGTCTTTTTGTTGCACTTTGTCCTGGCTTTTTCCCTATCAAAGGGGATTTTCAGTTTGGAGTTTTAGTTGGTACTTTGTGGTGAGTATTTCTGTATTTCTGTATTCAGTCGTTCTTTCGAACTGATTTTCTGTTGTCACTTTGTAAATAAATTATTTTTTGTTGAACTCTGCTCCTGGGTCCTGGTTTCCATTGTCTGACCGTAACATAACAGTTAATAAATAAATATTGTGAAGAGAAAACGTTTATTTTTAAAATATATAAATATATATACATTTCCAAAGAGCTGGAGGGAAATCTGAGATATAAGAAGCAAATGTCAGTTCCTGAAAGACTCCGAGACTAATTGGCTCAGATGCTGAAAAGAAATGACATGACCAAACTTGAAAATGGAATGGATCTGCTAAAATATGCTGAGTCATGTTATGTAATGCTTTGGGATTATGAATGTCAAATGACATCTTTAGCTGACTCTGTAACGACGATTAAGTCATCCTGCTGAATAGTTTTGTGCTTTGACCTCTTCAGCTTCATCGATTTTAGTAAATATATGCTTGAATCTGAATTTGATGTGACAACACATTTCAACAAGTTGGGACAGGAGAAACTGAAGACTGGGAAAGTTGTGGAATGCTCCAAAAACACCTGTTTGGAACACCCCACAGGTAAACAGGTTCATTGGTAACAGGTGAGAGTGTCATGGCTGGGTATGAAAGGGACGTCCTGGAAAGGCTCAGTCGTTCAAAAGCAAGGATGGAGCAAGGTTCAGCACTTTGTGAACACATGATTGTATGAAGGAGATTACTACATGGGATCTTTGTGCTACTGATGTCAGTAAACAGATCATTTGCGAATGATTGCTTTGTGTTTTTCCTTTTTTTGGAATCGGGGTTGAACATGTGGGTAGAATGAAATCAGTGTTGGTCTCTTGTATTTGACACTTCGGTGTGTCACGTACTATCACAGCTGTTTGTTTCTGCAGCCCATCTCCAGAAGCTGATGTCCGATAAGAAGTGCGCAGCAGAGAAGAAGGCTGAGATGGAGGAAGTCATCACTCAGGTCGGTGTGAGCAAAATAAGATTAAAATGCTTCTTTTTGAGTCACTATGAGCAAAGGCTGTTTTGGAATAATTCACTGCTCTCATTTTCCCTCTGATACAACCTTCAGTTGGACAACTACACCCAGCAGGAGCAGGAGCTGACTGATCTCTTCGGGAAATACAAGGTCAAGTTGCCCGCCACAGGAAATGACCTCACACCTCCCATCTCCTTCAGCCTGATGTTTCAGACGTCCATCGGACCCGGGCGGAATATGCCAGGGTAACATGAAGCCTAACGCCGTGGAGAATCTTTCACTTGATGTTTTCGTAATGAGTATCAGCGTCGACTGAGTGGTTTAACCTAAATTTGCAGCTATCTGAGGCCTGAAACAGCTCAGGGAATCTTCCTCAACTTCAAGCGTCTGTTGGAGTTTAACCAGGGAAAACTGCCCTTTGCTGCTGCTCAGATCGTTTCCTAGACTAAAAATGTTTGTAGAGCTTTCTGTGTAATCTATGTCAAAATGTTTATATTTTTGAGGAATACAGTGTTCAGTGATCATTACATAAATTCTTTTATTAGTGTGGTTTAACTGCTTGGATGACATCTGATCTATCTCATTAACTAGGCTAATTGATTGTGCAATAACTAAGTTGTGTGCATATGGCACTTTTTTATATATTTTCCTCATTGTATGTTAAATAGGAATACATGTAATTGCGGCTTTATGTAGGCACATGTCAATAACAACACAAACTGGTGTGACTAGAAATGAGGAGGCTGGCAAAATGGTGCTGCAGTGACAACCAGATGGTGGTTTGGTTTTGATGAATTAATAAATTCATTAATCATACGTAAGATTTCAGCCTTGAAACAACCTGGCATCCTAAAAAGAGCTATCTAACAATAAAAATAAATAACAGCAATAATTTAATGAGGCTAAGACTCGAAAAGACTGTAAAACATTGCTAGCTGCATTGTTGTTGATAACTGAAGTATATTACACATTATACAGTTTATATTCTAACATGAGGCTGTACTTGGACACAGTAGCACTAGCTAAATGCTAACATGTGCATGCTAACATGTTCACAGTGGCAATGCTAATGTGCTAATGTTTAGCAAGTGTGATGTTAATAGTATGCATAATGGTCAACATGTTAGTGTGCCAACACTCGCTACTTAGCACTTAACATAAGTCAAAGCTGATGGGGATATTTTTCTGAGATATATGGACATGCACCATATATCAAGTTTTTGACCAGATGATGGCACTAAATAAAAAGGGCTAATAAAAGTTATTACAAACCATCTTATGGCGCCAGACAAAAAACTAGGGGATCATCAAAATCAGGAGTAGGGCTGTCAATTAATATCCCAAATTCTAGTTTATATTCAAATTGTTGAAAAATCCATACATTCGAATGTGAAAATGAATACTGGATTGTGGGGGGAAAAAGCAGCATTGTTTTGATGCCTGCTGAAAGAACTTCATGATGGACAGGAGCCACAAAATCAGAGTTTCCATTGTGCTGTACGTTACTATTATTTATTTATTTATTTATTTATTTTTACCAAGAACCAAGTCCGCCATGTTTATGTCTACGTAGTAGTGTCAGTCTAAGTGTAAAAATATTAAACATTCCGACTCAATGTGCTGTTTCCCCCCGCTGCTTCTCTGACGTCAGCCAGCTCTCTCGCTCCTCTCAACCATTTGGTGAATTGAAAGTTTATTTCAACCAATCCAGAGTTAGTAATTGTTGCCGAAACACTAAAAAGGTGATCCAAGAAGGTTTTTGTCGAGTTTTATTTGGTTTTTGATGCATTTGAAGAAGTTTTTTAAAAAATGCTAAAATTACTGTTTTTTTGAATGGAGTCTGGTGGTTTTGGCGACAGCGCTACAACAGCTGATTCTGCTTAAGCAAAACAGATCTTACTCATCAACAAAGAAGTATCTCTGTAAGTATTCTTCCCATAATAATGTCAGACACTTATTTGTAGGGTAGCACGGTTGCACAAGTGGTCACACTTGTCGCCTCACCGCTAGAAGCCCCCCGGAATCTCGCTGTGGGCGCTGGTGGCGTGTCCTCCACCACGCCTTCGGTGCCTGCTGCTCGAGGAAAAAAGGGGGCCTTTCTGTGTGGAGTTTGCATGAACCTAAGGTTTCCTCCTTAAATAACTCCCACTAAAAACATGCAAGAAGATCACCAAAGGAAGGAGAACCGAAGCACCGAAGGAGAACTGGTCCGCGGGCGCCGGCGTCGGCTGGCGGCTGGCAGCTGGCAGCCCACCGCTCCTGGTCTGCCGCGGAGGATCGACAGACCGAGGATGGGATAAATGCGGAGAAAATAATTTCACGGGAAGCATGCACTGTAAAAAAAAAAAAAAAAAAAAAAAAAAAAGATTAGGTGACCCGACTTAACTATGTCAAGTCATCTTGTTGCTTTGACTGAGTTAATTTGAGTCAACTTATAGTGTCAAGTTTTTTACACTTCAAAACATGAATTCATGCAACATACAGTCTGTTTACTCAACTTCCTGTATCAAGTAAGTTGAACTTAAAAATATTTGTAGTACACCCAAAAATTAGGTGAACACTTTTGGTTTTATTTAATTTAGTAAGCTAAAAAAATGTAGCATTCTTGTGTATGGTTTAATATTATCCCTGATAAGTTAAATGACATTCACGTTATTTTTATTTTCATATATATTGTGAAAAACATACATGGAGCAGTCTCAGGTGGAACCTTTGTCACGAGAGCTGTTGCGCCCGGGGTGGTCTCAGGTGTGACCTTCCTCACACACCTCAGACGCAATCTAGACAAAGAACTGAGTGCTCTGTGCCTTCATTGCTGCTCACACCTTTCTGTATTTTGCAGGTCAGTAGCTGGTATAAGTTAACAATTTCAACTCTTTGAAGCCTTATGATACATTTGGAAGTGTTGTAAAGGAGTTGGGATATTCTTTTAAGTGTTTCTGTGAACTTTAAAAAACACTACATTGGACCGCTATTGTCTCCGGCGATATGCCGTTTCGCGGGCCTTTTGGGATATGTTTGCCCTCAGTGTTGTTTTGCAGACAAGCCGACAGTTTACTTATTTGCATTATATGGGTTCCCGCACACAAACATTGTTATACATGTCGTGGATGACAGAAAAAGGCAGTATTTGGTTAAGTAGTTTATTGAATAAGAGTGTGACAGAGTTAAAGCTAACGTTATGCTTGGATATTTCCTGAAAGTATTTTACAGTTAACATGGGTTATATTTCTCTGTGAGTATCTGTGTGGTAATTAAGTGCATATATACATATGTCCAAAATCATAGCAGATAAGAGTTTGCTTGTTTGAAGTACAGTGGAATATTACTGTTATTTTGCACTATATTGTTATAGTAGTTCTGTGCACTTATATATAAGTGATGGTGTGTAAATGTGAGAGTAAATGTGTCATGTGAAATGTTTGAGATATTTGATTTATGGATGTTTATGGCACTTACCTGAAACCAGTTATTGCAGAGACTGAAACAGAGACTGATATTCAAAGAAAAAAAAGGAATGTTGCAATGTTTATTATGTGTGAATCTTGAATTTGAATACAGACGCAATCTGGACAAAGAACTGAGTGCTCTGTGCCTTCATTGCTGCTCACTCCTTTCTGTATTTTACAGAATTTTACTTTGTTACTGTGGTTCCACATCCTGGGACCCGTAACATATTATTTGAGATAACTTTGAGATGTTTGTTGAATTTATTTTTATCAAGTTCCTACAACTGTGGATCAAGTTGGCTCAACATGGAATACATAATTGATACAACTTGCGATTTGTTGACTCAACTTTCTGTATCAATATCAACTAAATATTAACCCAAGAAAAAATAGCTGAACAGACAATTCAATAAGGACCTTTATTTAACCCCCAACAAGTCCAACTTCAAGCAGCCTTGCTTCAAAATAAGTGTCAATGGATGTCAAGACATCAAAAAAGACCTTCCTTGGGACATATTAAAAAATAGCCCTCTAACACACTTTTGCTCACAAACTGAAATTACACTGTCCCACACATAAATAATAATAATACATAAAAAGAAGCGCACCCATCCTTTGGGGAAAAACAATAACTCTCCAAGTTCAACAGAGTCCTTTCTGAGTGAATGTTCAGAGTTGCTGCAGTAAATTCAGTTTAATTCAATTCAATATACCTTTATTTGTCCCGCAAGGGGAAATTCCAATGTACAGCAGCACCAGTAAAAGGTAGAATTAGGTAAAAAACAGCAAGTATAAACAAAAGAGTGTCATAAAAATAAGCATTCTATAAAAATAAGCATTATCAAATTATAAATTGTATTTGCGGACTGTTAGGTACAGGATGAATTGCACAGATTATTGCACCAGTTTTTGCCCAGATTATTGCACAGGTAATTTACAGATAAATTATCAAAAAATTACTTTCAGCAGTTCTTGTTGTGTAGTCTGACAGCTGCAGGAAGGAATGACCTGCGATACCGCTCCTTCACACACTTTGGATGTAGCATCCTATCACTGATGGAGCTCCTCAGTGCAGTGAGTGTGTGTTGGAGTGGGTGGGAGTCATTGTCTGTCATGGAGGACAGCTTGGCTGTCATCCTCCTCTTCCCCCAAATTGCAAAGATTCATAAAAACAAACAAAAAAATGTATCTGAGAAACTTGCTCAAAATGTTAAAAATGAAAACATTCAAACATTACTGAAATGTCCACTCTCTTGACAATTTCTCTATAACATCACATGGATTAGTGTTCCTCCAAACAGAGCAATAGAAATAAGTCAGAAAATGAAAACAAGGTGGACATATAATGGGCAATTAGTGTGCGTTGGTTCGGCGAGGAGAAACACTTGCAGGACCACCTCATTAAGGGGCAGTTGCCCCAAACAGCACAGCCTACACTGAAGTGAAGTAACCCTGTACAGAAAAAAGAAAGAAAGAAAGAAAGAAAGAAAGAAAGAAAGAAAGAAAGAAAGAAAGAAATACAACCATTATCAGCACAAAACACACTAAGTTCAGTTTCCTTATTGTGTATGTGTATTTTTAGATGTGCAAAATACTGTGCATCGCCACAAATCTCTGAAAAATTGCACAGTTCACAATTTAAAGCTTCCAGATTTGAATGTATCCTAACATGAAATAAACACGACTTTATTATAAAGTGGACACACTTGGCCATGTCACTCATCTGAATGGTAAGTGATTACATTGTAAAAACAGAAGCCACATGGCACAGCA
Source organism: Chaetodon trifascialis (assembly GCF_039877785.1). Classification (NCBI taxonomy): domain Eukaryota; kingdom Metazoa; phylum Chordata; class Actinopteri; order Chaetodontiformes; family Chaetodontidae; genus Chaetodon; species Chaetodon trifascialis. Next base: position 13,606,392 of record NC_092077.1, on the reverse strand, counting down.
CTGACAAGACAGCGAGAAAAGAGCTTCTCATGAGTGATGTGTGTACCGTTACATTTTGTATCCATGGCAACGCACAGCGGTGGCAGCCATAGACATAATATACGTAGACGCCTCATTACGTGCTGGAGCGTAATCCAGCATCACTGCCATATTGGGTGGGTCTCCGCTAGCACCAGAGCCAACCGAAGTCAACGTAAAGAGAGCAACTATGCCCCTATTTTATTTATTTTATTTTATTTAGCTTCCCAGCCCCAGTTGCAAGCTTAACAGGGTAGTGTAAGACACTGGAATGACCTGGAATTTTAAAGCTTACTTTTCCAGGCCTTAAAAAAAACAAAAACAAAAACTGAGCAGGTATGTATGTATGTATGTATGTATGTATGTATGTATGTATGTAAATGTGTTAAAATCAGTGTATATCACAAACAGCAGTTTCAGTTCAGGCTATTGTGGAATCTTTGTCATCCTAAAGCTGTGAACAGTTGTTTAAATTTAGACACGTCAGGCCAGAAGGTGTGTGTGTTTGTGTACGTGTGTGTGTTTGAACAGCAGTGGACTGTGGGCCGACACACATGATGAGTTGGCTAAAAAGGAAAAACCTTCCTCGTTTCGACAGTTTGTTTTGGTGAAGTTTTATTCCAACACAACTGAGTAAAAAAACTTACTCAAAGTTTAATACGCATGTCAACAGGTTATGCGAGATGTCTGGTTTGTGTGTGTGTGTTGTGTGTGCGCGCACGCGTACATGTGCCTGTGCCTAACTTTACATTAAAACTACTCAGCGTGCAAAAGTAAAAATGAAGAAATTCTTGTGTTATTGGTGTGTACTGAAGAGTCATGATTTTGTGTGTGTGTGTGTGTGTGTGTGAGAGAGAGAGAGAGAGAGAGAAAGAGAGAGAGAGAGTGAAAAAATTCAAATGAACAATCAAAATGTTTCTTTATTAAAATATAAAATTAATTAATTTATACATTTATTTATATGCCATACCATATGTCTGTATTCTGCTCTTTAACAAAGTATTTCAGCATCAAGCACGTGTTTTTAATGTGTGACAGCGTCCTGTGTCATAACTACATCTCTGCCATTTGTAACAAAACGTGTGAAAATCGGGTAAAAAGTTATGATTATTGTAGTTGGACATACACCTTCCTCCGTAGAAATAAATGCACTGGGGGCGCATGGGAGACCCATCCAAGATGGCGGCCGCGCTGAACGTCAGTTTCAATAGGAAGCGTCAGTCAATGGGTGCTTTTTTTTTTAAAAAAAAACATTATTTAACAAGAGCAATGACAAACTCAGATGTATACATAAGTACATCAAATTGAGAGAACAATCACACCTCCAATAAAATTGAGATTGCATAGAGGGAAAGGAAATAAATAAATAAAAAATGAATGAGGGAAAAATAAATAAATGAATGAATGAAAAATGAGTACTTAAATAATAAGGAAGGAAAATCATATTGACAAGTACAAGGGGTTCAGGATAAATTGACAGTTGTAATCAGAGTATACAATTTGACTGCAAGGGGAGTATTGATGTGTTTTAGACACGTTGAAATAAGGAGATTTCATTTTTAAGAGCAGTCCATGAAGGGGGGGATTTAGCGTAGCGACACTTGTGAATATAGTATTTTGTAAGAATGATCAAATTATTCACTAAAAATTCATTTTTTTTATTCTTAAGAATTACACCAACTTGAATGTTTTGAAAAGACCAGAAATCTATGTTGATGGAGCTGGACGATATTAAATCATGGAGAGACTTCCATATATCTTGAATGATCTCACATCCAAAAAACAGGTGCTCTATCGTTTCTACATTCGTTTTGCAAATATATCAGTTATCTACAACTCATTTAAATCTTTTGTTAATGAATTCATTGGAGGGATAAATGTTGTAGATGGTCTTAAAATGTATTTCTTTACATTTGGGAGGAACTGGGAATTTTAGATGTTTTGTACGAATAGCTGATATTTTTGATTTATCATAATCTTTGAGAGTAAGTGTGCTTTTGGCTATACTTGGATAGAAAGTATTAACTAAGTACTGCCTTAAAAATGTATTATTACATTTGTCATTAACAAGGTCCATATCCTCTATTTTAATTTTGTGTAGATTGGGAGTTGGTATGTTTAACATGTTCTTTATTGAATGAAGGAGGACTTTTGGGATATTTTGTGTGACTTTCTTGTAGATCTCAATGGAGCAATTAGTGTTATATTTTGCATTAAAATCATCCAATACAAGTACTTCTCCAGTCCCATCCATTAGATGTGTAATTGACCAAATTTGTTTTACCATCCAGTCTTCCATGAACATCGACCTCCTCCAGCTCAGTATTGCTCTGTTGTTCCACAGTGGGACATTATGAGGGCTAAAGTTATGTTTGAACATCATTTTCCATTGCAGTAAAACCTGCTGGTCGTCAGTCAGTGAGGCGTCTACGTATATTATGTCTGTTGTGGCAGCTTCCAGCTGAAAATCAGACCCGGGTTTTTTTGGTCAATAGGAAAGGAGCTATATGCCGATCTCTAGCGGGTCGACTAGCATTAAAAAACCCGCATCGACCCGCTTATTTCATTGGGGAAGCGGCTCATAGTTACCGGACTGACACGTTTCTTTCTTTCTTTCTTTCTTTTTTTTTTTTTTAATTTAAACTCGGTTTCACCCGCTTTCAAACGGCATAGGGCGTGTTGGTTGAAATGCCCACCTTGACGTATTTTCTGAAGTTAACTGAATGGATTATCATGGGTTTTTAATGAGTTTCCGCGCTTTTTTCAAGTTGAAGTTGTTTGAACTCTTCTTACTTTGTTGTAATGGGCAGAGTTCTCTCAGTTTGACAGCAATAGTCCTTCTGACTCAAAGCCCAAATCCCTTTTAACAGTGTAGTTCCACTGTGTCCCGCTCTGAGCTCACGCAGAAACCTGAAATTTGACCTAAAAGTGTTCCTCGATACCGGTCGATGAATCTACTTTCACACATGTACACGGACAGTCAATCTGGTTGTATGAGAACGTGCAGGATAGCAGACCTCCACCTGCCCAGCAAGATCACAGGACTCTGCCGTTCACCTCAGGCGCACGAGGACATCGTTTGCATGAAACTGTGGCCAGGTAAGACTCATTATGGAAAAAGTACACATTTGAATAACATGCCTAAAACTCAGTGATAGTTTATGATCTTTTTGTAAAATCTACGGAGAAATATAACTGTTTTTGACAGTGTGGCAGTCGCTTTCGTCCGAAGTGAGGACTCAAATGGGACGCTGCGGGGCTCGCCGAACCCCAGTCAAAAATCCACAAATTTAAAGTTATCTCGCTTTTTCTCCAAAATCTGCGTCGGTCCGCGTGTTTCGATCTGGGAAAGTAATCAATAGGCTCTGCTGAGTAATTCGGCTTAAAGAATTGACCATGAGAAGGTTTTTAAAGTGTTTTTTCAGTGCTTCATCAATTGCTTATTAGATCAGGTGAATTGAACTGCGTTCGTCTATGGCTCATCGAAGCTATGGCTTGTTGGGAGCTTCCTGACATTAACGGATCATTAATGTCGCGTCTTAGCTGACATATTTCTGTTCTATATTTGTTTTATTTTGCATGGGGCAGCAATCTCTCCACATGATTGGCTGTTCAAGGTCAATTATAGGTAGGGTTGCCACCCGTCCCGTAAAATACGGACACACACAACAGAACAGACAATTCAATAAGGACCTTTATTCAAACCAACAAGTCCAACTTCAAGCAGCCTTGCTTCAAAATAAGTGTCAATGGATGTCGAGACATCAAAAAAGACCTTCCCTGGGACATGTTAAAAAAAAAAAAATAGCCCTTACACCCTCTAACACACTTTTGCTTGGGACTGCTCACACTGAAATTACACTGTCCCACACATAAATAATAATAATAATACTATAATACTTAAAAAGAAGAGCCTTCCTTTGGGGAAAAACGATAACTCTCCGAGTTCAACAGAGTCCTTTCTGAGTGAATGTTCAGAGTTGCTGCAGTAAATTGCAAAGATTCATAAAAACAAACAAAAAAACGTATCTGAGAAACTTGCTCAAAATGTTGAAAATGAAAACATTCAAACATTACTGAAATGTCCACTCTCTTGACAATTTCTCTATAACATCACATGGATTAGTGTTCCTCCAAACAGAGCAATAGAAAAAAGTCAGAAAATGAAAACAAGGTGGACATATAATGGGCAATTAGTGTGCGTTGGTTCGGCGAGGAGAAACACTTGCAGGACCACCTCATTGAGGGGCAGTTGCCCCAAACAGCACAGCCTACACTGAAGTGAAGTAACCCTGTACAGAAAAAAGAAAGAAAGAAAGAAAGAAAGAAAGAAAGAAAGAAAGAAAGAAAGAAAGAAAGAAAGAAAGAAAGAAAGAAAGACAACCATTATCAGCACAAAACACACTAAGTTCAGTTTCCTTATTGTGTATGTGTATTTTTAGATGTGTAAAATACTGTGCATCACCACAAATCTCTGAAAAATCGCACAGTTCACAATTTAAAGCTTCCAGATTTGAATGTATCCTAACATGAAATAAACACGACTTTATTATAAAGTGGACACACTTGGCCATGTCACTCATCTGAATGGTAAGTGATTACATTGTAAAAACAGAAGCCACATGGCACAGCACTGACAAGACAGCGAGAAAAGAGCTTCTCATGAGTGACGTGTGTACCGTTACATTTTGTATCCATGGCAACGCACAGCAGTGGCAGCCATAGACATAATATACGTAGACGCCTCATTACGTGCTGGAGCGTAATCCAGCATCACCGCCATATTGGGTGGGTCTCCGCTAACACCAGAGCCAACCAAAGTCAACGTAAAGAGCGCAACAATGCCCCTATTTTATTTATTTATTTTATTTTATTTAGCTTCCCAGCCCCAGTTACAAGCTTAACAGGGTAGCGTAAGACGCTGGAATGACCTGGAATTTTAAAGCTTACTTTTCCAGGCCTTAAAAAAACAATAACAACTGAGCAGGTATATATGGGAGCTTTGTATGTATGTATGTATGTATGTATGTATGTATGTATGTATGTATGTATGTATGTATGTATGTATGTATGTATGTATGTATGTATGTATGTATGTATATGTGTTAAAATCAGAGTATATCACAAACATCAGCAGTTTCAGTTCAGGCTATTGTGGAATCTTTGTCATCCTAAAGCTGTGAACAGTTGTTTGAATTTAGACACGTCAGGCCAGAAGGTGTGTGTGTTTGTGTATGTGTGTGTGTTTGAAAGCAGCAGTGGACTGTGGGCCGACACACATGATGAGTTGACCAAAAAGAAAAAAACCCTCCTCATTTCGACAGTTTGTTTTGGTGAAGTTTTATTCCAACACAACTGAGTAAAAAAACTTACTCAAAGTTTAATAACTGGGGGGTTCCCTCAATCAAATCAACGTAATATCCCTGTGGGATGTGGAGTTTTTGTTGTTTTGTTTCCTAATTTGCATCCCAATGCCATTATTTGGCATTTGATTATAGTAGTGTATTATATTTCCACAAGATGACTGATGTGGATGGATTGTGGGCGTAATATAGTATCATGTTCTTGAGTTACTCAATAAAGAAAAGAGACCACGTAGAAGATACTATGTAGTAACTGTAATTGTTGTGTATGATGTTTCAGCACAGGGGGAAATTAGTGTTGCTTTGTTGCGTTTCACAAAATTAAATTAAATGCATAATAACATCACAACAGTTTTTCTTTATAAATCAAAAGGCTTACTTGGTCTTGCTCCAAATCAAACATGTCACCACTGACGCACTTACAGAGCTTTACTGATTTATCTTCTGTTGAAAAATAGTCAACAGCAAACTACCCTTTTAGTGAATAAAGTTGAAAAACACTCTGCCCTATTAGTTATTCTTCTGGATGAGTGCAAGATAAATGTCAGAAATACCATTTGAAAAGGTCAGTGCTCTGTACAAATATATTTTATTGTATAAAAGCCCTCTCACTCCATTTGTACAGAAGAGGACTGTAAACATCCATATCTGTCTCTCTTTTTAGTGTTCAGTTTAGAATGTGGGTCACAGCATTCGATAATAAAATTGCAGGATTATGGGACGGAAAAGGCCATAACCAGCCAGTAAATAAAAAGATGTTTTCCCTTTACAAATATTGTTTTTAAGTCTTATGTTGTTAAGATTCGGGATTTACTGATTGCTGATTTGATGATGATCTGATGATACATATAACCCTTTGTTATGATGAGGATGCCATTCCTAAATGTTTCGTTGCAATATTATTTAAAATGGTTGAATTCCAAAACAGACAACATATAATAAATAAAAGCGACAACATAACACAGAAATGAAAATAAATTCAATTTATATGACTATGCAGATGGGATTGGGGATGTGTGATGAAGGGTTGACATGTGAGCCAGTTATGTGACTGGTTGTCTGAAGTAAATAATTAGGCATTGTATGTCCCATTCCGCACCAATAGGTGGCAGCACCACCGTGCAGTCATACCGGTAGTTTCGGAAAGCAAAGGATTATGGGTGTTTTCTCTCATATAAGCCTACGTTCACCGCGCGTTGTAACGTACTTTTCATCGGACGCAGCCGTTGGGGAGATGCGTTGTTTGAGCTCCAAATATTTTTAAAGTAATTGTTGTAATTTGTACGATTTAAAGATACTAGTTTTTGGGTTTTTTTTGTTTTTTTCAGAAAAGGCTATCCCTGCCACTTTTTACTTTTTTAAAACCCTGAAGAAAGCATCGTTTACTTGTTCTTAAGCGAGAAGAAACGAAAACCGCAGAGTCACTCATACGGAGTCGGCATTTTCTTTTTAGTTGTTTTTGGTCGGATATGTGTTTAGAAACAATGGGCACCAGCTCGAAATGCATACAAAACGAATACTCGAGGAAAACCACGAAGACTGGGTCGAAGTTTCGGTGGAGAGTGCTCCATGTCTCCACAGAGGACGAGGCCCTCCAACAGTGTCGAGCACTCGCGATGAGGACGACCATTCGAAAATACATCCGCCGGGAACAGAGGCGGCCACGGCCGGCTAAATTCACGAGAGACATGATCAAGAAAGAGAGAAGGGTCTGCGAGTTCGACGAACGTCCCACTGCGGCCTGTATTCACCGACACGAACCAGGGGCAATGGCGCCGGAAAACACCACGCAGTACCTGATGGGTAATGTGTACGAAGACATGCAGCTCGACAATTTCCAGACAGTGGCGGTTTCACATGAAACATCTGCGTATCTGTGTGCGGAACCTCTTTCACCCAGCAGTGTGTACGCTGCCCTCGACTCTGGTTACGAGAACTGCCTTGCCTTTCAGCAGAGGGACTTTGAGGAAGTGTTTGGCTTGTAGCCGGAATAAACTGGTCTACGTGGCCTACGTGACACTGGTTTGGCGTCCTTTCTGGCAGTGACTTTCTGTAAAGGACAGATACAAAGGTGTGACATTACATTGTAAATGTCTGGTATGAGTATGGTGCATTTTGTGCTATGTTATGTTAACCATGTTATATTGTGTGATTTCCATATCGCATGGTTCATGGTTGGGCTTCATTTGTCTCACAGCGGCGCACTGGATGGTGCCCGCCCAGAGGCCAGCGCTCGTGAGCCCTACGTGGCGCCGCCCAGAGGAACGCATCAAACGCACCTCGGCCCTGGCCTGGCCACGGATTGTGAAACCCAGGTAAACCCGGGCAGGTATTGTGTTGGTACTGCATTGTCGTTGATGGCAATAGTAGTAAATTGTGATGCGATGTTGGGCCCATCAACAGTCACTGTTGTCTGAGCGTTTTCCAGGTCACCCCTGCCAGGACAAAAGGCTCTGCTGTGAGAGGAGCAGGAGACAAGGAGGTCAGTCTTCACGTGACTGACACAGGTGACATTCATTGCCCATTGCTCAACCTTGACGTTCAAATAAGTGCACTGTGATCCAGGTGAAATATTCCTACCAAATTCTATTTATAAACTGTAAGATTATAAAGTGAGTGTGGAGTTGGTGGGTAATCTTGTTCAATAAAAATGCTCTGTGTATCCAACATTATTGACCCTTTGTGTTATTTGTGTGACTTGTTATCAGTGTTTATATCTGTTACATTCAATATCAATGGAACAACAACTTGATCTTATGTGCAGTGTGAACTCGCGTCTGTCCGATCACACCCCAGCTAAGACATTTTGTCACAACATTGTTCACATTTCTCTTCTAGGTGCAGTTTATCAACCAGCCAATGAACTTGTTTGAGGGATTTCTAGCCCATGTGACATGGGATTCTTCTGTCTTTAGACCGTTCATCCCCAAGAAGCAAATATGGGGATACAAACATGTCAGCATGTTTTCTCAGTTACATTTCTTAGTGTCCTGACTAACAGATGGGGACATCACATTATTGAGGGCAGAGGTCTGTATGTACCATTACCATTCTACATTCCTAACAAACTGCTGGTGACCAATTTTCCAAAAGACTCATTTACTGCAGTAATAATCAAAAGATAAGACGTGCCAGATGAGAACCATCAGTAACACCGCAGCAGGCAGCTGGCACGATTTGAAGGAACTTGCTAAACAAGTGCAAGTCCCCTGAGCGTAGCTGAAAATCTCCTTCCGCACATAATCATACTGACTAAAAGACGCCCTTTTCTTCCCCCAAGCAAGCTCCATCAATATTTAAAGCTGCCACATGGGGGCAGTAGTGTACAACAAACCTGAACACCAAAGAAGGGAGAACTGCAGGTCAGTAAGTGTTGATGCCAGAGGGAGAGGTGTTGATTATTGGTGGTCCACTTTTAGACTGTGTCTCGTGGCATTTGTTTCAGTGAGCAGCACACTGCAGAACTTTTTTAGCTGAAGTTTTATAGCAGCACGCTGGCAGGGACACATGACTCAGGTTACCAGCATGACAAATGAGATTAAAACCAACCATAGTTAAATTGTGATTTACTCAGTGAGCCCTAGTTAATCTATATCTGACATGAGTTTTAATGTAGGAGCTCTCAGAAAAGTCCCATGTCTTTTTAAGGAAGAAAATTCAACGGGGGAAAGGCTGCAGTGTGGTTATCTTGATTCTCTACCTGTCTGATCCAGAGGCTGATAGCTCTGAAAAACGGCCACAGTTCTTTCTGTGGAGTGACGCATTTGCTTCACCTCCTCTTATTGCTGCTGGGCCCGGGTCCTCTGTTTGCTGCCTGGATTCAGTACCTGTCACTTAAAAAGCTCACCCTGTGGTGCAACTGTCAAGTGTGATGGTCAGCAATTACACCCAAAGGTGCAGCGTGTGGGGGCAGAGAATTGGACAGGACTACTGCTGGCTGATTAATGGAGAGTCCTGTGGGCTGCCACAGCATTGATCTATTTGTGATTGGTGCAGTGCTGTGCACAGGTCCAGGCATTCACTCGTCTCACTTCTGTGTCCGTCTGGTCATTTGAAACAATAGTTTAGTTTCTAACAATTTTATTTTCCTAGAATGAAACCAATGCGTAATTAGATTCAAATGAAAGTTCTTGGGAAGATGATATAATTTCGCTCTAGTGTGTGAAATGTTCAATTGATACAATTAAATCCAGTGAATTGCCAGTACAGCCTCAGGTATTTTGGAGATGCAGATCAGAACATGCAAAAATTAAAAATGGGTCTACAGGCAAGCACATGATTCTACATGTAAAAAGAATAAAGGTTCCAGTCATGAGTGAATAAAGAATGGATATATTCTTTGGTTTGAGCAGAACCCTAACCCTAACCAAAATATTTCATCTCAAACACCTGTCTCAGACCAATTTGCATTAAATTACATTGCTCTTTACATAAAACTAGCAAGGAACTTATTAGGACATTATGAACATTTGTTCAAGATAATTCCAGATATTATAAGCTACATAAACTAAAACATCAGAGTATATGAGGCAATAACATATAAATCCAAGTCCAACCCTGGTGGTCAGCCTTTTGAGACCACATGAGGCGTTCATGGTCCCCTGACTGCAGCCATTCCCTAAACTGAAGGGCCCTTGAGTGCCTGTGATACTGATCCCAGCCAGCTCCAGCACTGACCTCTGACCTCCCTCTCAAAGGAGACAATTAAAAAGGAAATTTCTCAACACAGATCATTATTTGTCTCATTATTTTCTTTCCAGAGAAAGTCATTTTCAGCAGTTGTCTCTCCCCACCTCAGTCGAGATACTCACCCCCGGGAGGAAGTTTGGGCACTTGGCTCCACATGAAAAGAGGGCAACGAGCCAAGAGTTTGGATTTGGCTCCGACAGGACTTCGGACACAGCCTCTTTTTAATTGGAGCTGTTAAAAGAATCCCTGTGTGTGAGCGAATGTGTGTTTGTGTGAGCTCGAGCCCTACTTAAAGTGTGAAAACACATCAAGGATAAATGTCAGGCTACAGTATGTGTGGAGGGAATTAACGGGTAATCTTCATCCTCAAGTCCCTCTCTACACCCCACATGAAGGCGAAAGCACTGAGCTGACAGCCGTCTGATGACTATCTGTCTGTGCTGACGTGCCTCTCGGTGTAAACTTTATGACCCACCCTGGAGAAATCAGATTAGAAAAGTTCTTCACATGAATCAAAACAAAGGAAGCAGCAGCAATTTAACTCACTCCCATGAGAAGGAATTCTGGCGGAGGTGCTTTGTTGAGTGACTAACTAAAGTGTAAATATTTCTGTGCTTTTTCCACTCATGGGTGGAACTTCAAAGTGATTTCTAACTGGAAGATGGAGGGGGGGGTGTAGGTGAGTAAGCATTATGCTTAATGATCGGCATTAGGAGCATATCCTTGTAAAGGCCTTGGTGAAAATGGGCGTCAATAGGCTTAAGCACCCTGATTTAAATATCTTTGGCTCTGGAGAAGACTGTCCGCAACATCCTGAGACATTCAGGCAAATCTGATGACTGTCTAACTATTAGGACTATTTACAATTCAAATCTATGCATTTAGCTGTTGTGGAACCATTTGAATCCTCCCTCGGGCGAGCTATGATTGAGTATTTCTCTGTACAGTAGGTGGCAGCAGAAAGATCGTCACAGCAGCCATCTTGTGGTTAACAGGCTTCTTTTTTTTTTTCTTTCCAAGGAATTGAATGACGAGTCTGTGAATGTCTGCGGTTTGTTTCTCATCATCTGGCGCACAGTCAATCCCAAATATTTAATCGATGACACAGTTTTAGTCTGATCAGTTTGATTTACTAAACCAGATGATTCTGGTTGGAACCACAAACTGGATCAAGCAAGGGCTGCTCAAAACAATTACAGCAATAAATGTAGTCTAAAACTGCACATAAGTTTCTGTATTTTTAACAGGACTGTATATTTTTTTCACATATTGGTTGTTGTTGTTGGTATATTTTTTATTTTTAGGATGTTGAGGTGTTAATGGTGTTGGTTTTCACCATCTTTATATGTGACTGACTGATGTTAAATTCCCTCCATTTTTGTTTCACATGTGCATATTGGGATGAGGCACAATAACAAGAAGGCTGTGGATGCGAATTTTCATTCTGTTTGTTTATTTATTTAATTTATGGTTCATGATGGAAAGTCAGTGGATTTACACATTACACAGCGACCGTGCTCCAGCTGAAATTTCAAAACCAAATCAACAAAAGTCAAATATTTATATGCTGCCTTTGAACCTTGTACTCATCTAAGAATAGACTCAGCGCACTGGGACTCTCACTTGGGGCTGAGGGGGTGACGGCAGGTCGTGGGCTCTCAGGTGGTCATGTTAACCTGCTGACAGGGTGACCACACAGTCGAACCTTCATATCCACGACCTGACTGTGACCTTTAATGTGAGTTGATGTTGAAACAGTCACACAGGGACACACACATGCATTTTTTTGTACAACACTTGGTTTTCCAAATAAAGGACACAGTCGTCAGGTGTATTGTTTGGAGTTTAAAAGCCTTTGGATGCCGTTGCTTATGGATGCTGTTGATATGAGCTAACTCACTCCTCATATCCCCCACCCCCCTGATTCGAGCTAACGTATCTCATGTGCGTCATCTTTTACTCCTTCGAGCAGGAATTTTGTTTTTATGACTTTTGTCGAGGGTAGGCGTTCACGTGGCATTGATGCTCTTTTTCCAGGAACACCCTGTGGCACACACACACACTGAAACACATACACACACCTGGGAGATGTCCAGTTCAACCACGATGAATCAGTTAGCCACTGAGTTGTTCTAGTGGAGCATTTGGGGGTTAAAGGTCATGCTTAAGGCACCTCTCAGGTGTCTCCTGCCTGTCTGGGACTCAAACCAAACCAATTCTCCTACGGTCACAAGCTCGTTCCTGGAAGCCACAAATTTGACATTTGGTGACTTCCTTACTGTTTAACTATGCTAATTTTTCCTGGTCTCCATCTCACTGTGATTATAAGGGTTATTAATATAAGACAGTGTGCTGGTCTGAGACCCACTTTAGCCCTCCATTAGAGGTTTATATAGTGACCCAAATAGAGAAAACTGGCTGTGCCCAGCCCAGGGTGAGCATTTCATGTCAACCACACACACTGAAATACACTCAGACAAGCACACACTCGCACAAAAAGAAAAAATAGGGCAAGGAGAAGGGGGCATTGACGTTACCCTGTGGCCCCTTTGGGAATTAACCCCTCTGCTATGCTGGCTCATTAGTCAAAACAGTCCGAGGCGAGGAACCGAGGGAAGTTTGTGCCACATCTATTTCTGTCCTCATTTCCCCATTTCACTTTGCTTCTCTGTAGACACTGCAGAGGACATTAGTGGCCGTTGACCCAGCAGTTTCAGGGAAATGAGCAGGTAGAGAAATGTGTGTGTGTGTGTGTGTGTGTGTGTGTGTGTGTGTGTGTGTGTGTGTGTGTGTGTGTGTGTGTGTGTGTGTGTGTGTGTGTGTGTGTGTAAAGCACTGACACTGACATTATGTCCAGGGGTGGAATTTGCTGCATGCAGTGTCAGTCCTCTAACTGTGTCAAGGACACGAACTGACAGACCTGGTGTACCCAGAGAGAGTGAGAACGGACCTGATTCAGTCACACCACTCACACACACACAAGCACACACACTCCAGAGTGAAGCTCAGGCGTTGCTCTCAGAAGTAAATCATCTTTTTTTGCTGTTCCTCTGAGCACAAACGCAGCTCTGGCCTCTTTTAATTTGCTCTCCTTTCAGAGCTTCCTCACAGGCGTTTCGGTAAACACCAAATTGCTTTGTAGACAGAGAGTCGTGTACACTCGAGGAACAAAGCAGGAGGAGGGCACAAACGGGATTCACACTCTTACGCTATCATGTCAACCATGTAATGTACTTTTGGACGATTGCATGATGGTACATACAAACACAGCTGGCATCTTTCCCTCGATGTGATCAATGCTGCGTCAGTTTGTGAGTGCAGCAGAAACAGCAAGTGTGACTCATCCATCTTCACCCACACACACACACACACACACACACACACACACACACACACACACACACACACACACACACACACACACACACACACACACACACACATCTGCGGGAGTCAATCTTGTTCGATACTTTTACAACTGCATTGTAGCCTGAGTGCTGGTGTCTCCTGTCAGACCTTGTTTCATAACAGGTTGGAGGGTCAGAGGCACAGGCTGTCAGTCATGGCTGCTGATTGGCGGATGACAGTGAGGAGGGGCAGCATACTTTACCCGGTCATAGTTCAGACATGCCATTGTCCACTATACAGTGAACTTGTTTTATAACTTTATTTATATATAATCTAAAGACATAATTTCCACCACTATCTGTATTTAACACATGCAGCAATAGACAATTATATATTCTGACTTTGTGGTCCGACAGGCAGCAAGCCTAAACGTTAGCATAGCCCCAGCGACTGACTGCGTGCAACAGCAGTAGAAGTCCCGTCCTCAGGTGAAGACATATCAGCTGGATGTAGGCTAAGCTAACGGTGACTAGCACACTAGAAGTAGTAAATCTATTTCTGTGCCTCTCTTCTCACACAGGGGAAATTCAGTGTGCTTAAAAGCAAAAGAACATCCATATGTAGAAATCATTAAAAGAAAATACAACATACATCAAAACAGTGGAACAATGGGGTGAAATAATAAGAGTAGCCTCAACTGGGTGTTTGTCTCCGCATAGAGAACCATAAAGCAAAACTAGAACACAGTGAGTGCAAGTTTTAGTCGGAGAAGCTTGTACACTTAAAGCCTCAGCTCTGCATTGACTTCTAGCTTGACAGAGAAATGACTGCAGCCAACGTTATACTGAGACTTTCATTAACCTTTGTCTGCACACAATGAAATGTAACAAACAGCAGGTGTCTGGCATGACCTGTGTGTTCTGCAGCTGAAACAAAAGATAAAGTTGTGTTCACGGTAGCGTCCCAAAGGCATCCCAACTCTCCCATTTCAGTGCAAAATACTCACTTAAGGATAATAAAACGTCATTTGTTGCAGCTTGAGCATATAGTGTCTTTCTGCTGCCATCATTCATTTGTTTCCTCTGTCTTTGCGGAAAGTGAGATCTCTGGCAGAAATATCTTCATCACGTTGACAGTCATATGTCTCAGTGCTCCTTTAATCAGCACTTGAATGGCGCAGCTGAGAACAAGTGCAGAGGAGATCAGTGACAGTGCTGTGTGAGTCTCGGTGTCCCCGTCACCGCTGAGACAGGGGCAGATGTGTCATTGTCAGATATTGTTGAGGGCAGCGGAGTGTAAACAACAGATGGTTGAGTTCGTACCTCAACAGCATGCCAGCTCCAACCATTCAGTGTTCAGCTCAGCCTGTAGTGAGCAGCCTTGGACGTGTATGAAACAGCCTCTGCTTCTCAGTGGGCTCAGGTGTCTTCTATAGGCCTGTGACTTTATGGGTCGCTGTATGGATTGTGGGCTGTCTCTCATGCGGAGCCATCGACCTCTGAGCTCTTCCAACCGTCACTATGACATCCAATGAGGCAGAAATGCCTTCTGAGACCATTCAATAAAGAAAAGAAAACCGCTATGCCTTTATAGCACTAATAGCCTTGGCAATATAGATTTGAAACATTCCAGCACACAGTAGGAGCAACTGATTGATACAGCCTCTCACTGTTCGCTCAGAATCTTGTGTGATTTGTACAAATGAATTGATTGAAAGAGTTAGGCTCATGGTGTGCGCTTGGATGCTTGAATCTACAGTATACCGCTCCACTGGTTGTGCTCCAGCTGGCACTCTAGAGCGGTGGTCTCCAACCTGGGGGTATGTGGTTAATAAAAAAAATATATTTTTGCTGACTTTTCTCAAATGTTTTGCATTTTTCCTGTGAAATACTGTATACTTCACCTCTTTATGGCTAAAAAAATCATCCAAAGGAATCAAGTACAGTATCAATTTTCCCTTGAACTCTTGTCATGAGGGGTCACAGGTCTAAGGGCCCACAAGCAAAAGATTCGGGAGCCACTGCCCCAGAGAAGTATGGCTGTGCACAGAGCAACACATTAAAATGAGTTATTAGTCATGGGATTCAGTGTCTCTGCACAATCTGATTATATTCTTTATATATTCGAAAATACCAAACCATACTTTGTTTGTGATACATGTTGAGGTTTAGATCATGTTTTCTTAGAGTTTAATCCTAAAACTCAACTAAAGCTTCATTAGCTTTCACTGAATTTAATGCCTGTTTTTCCTGGGCAATGAATTATTTTGGGGATTTGGCCTGAAAAGCTCACAGCCACCTCAAAGAAATCTGATCTGTATTCTCCAGAGATCAGCGAATAACTTTTGATGAAAACACTTGTTTTGGAGGCATTTGAGCAGATTCCACCTGCCTGCAGACGCTTTGTTCTCTTCTTTGTTGTGCGGCTGGGTTAAAATGACGCGTAATAAGCTTGAGTCAATACAGAGCTGTGAGTTTTGGCAGGAGCTAAATAAGATGGAGGGCGATCGATATGATGAGAGAGCCCAAGGACAATATGAGCCTGCTGCCCCCACCCATCACCTGCTGCTGGACATGCTGCCTGTCAGCCATTTGTCACCTAGTGCACACAAGCAGAGCGGTGCAATCATAGAGACACAGTGTCTCACACACACTCACACACTGAGACATCAGTCCATCAGTGGCAACCCATTTACACAGCTTGCTTTTGTTCCAAAGCGCATACAGTGTAGGAGTGTGCACATGCATACGGCCCACAGAAATGGATCTGCATAAACATGCGTCTGCACCATCCAATTATGCTGTCTGTGTGTGGACAGCAAATGCCACACGTCACGTGCGATCAGTACATGCGCATACCATCAAAAGGCACCAATAAACATCCGAGCTGTCCAAAACAAACAGAAAAACACAGCACACACTTTTGGAAGAAGATACAAGCCTTGAGGACAAAAGCTGTGGAATCAATCATGCTTACTCTGCCTCGCTAGTGCCAGGAATAAAAGAAGAAAATTGATTTTTGCTAAATTCTCCGCAGTGAAGGATGACTCACACTGTCTCGCCGCCTTAAGATGATGTGTGAGAAAAAATGGAAAAGTGACAGAAAAGAAACACACAAACAATCTTCCTGCACCTCTTGGATGAAGACGGGCTGTCATCGTCTGTAGATTTTAAACCATTAAATAAAAAAAGGTTTGTTTTTTTGTGCTGTGTCTAACAGGCAGCCTGCAGGTGTTTATGAGACAGCATACATCTTACCCCCCAGTGGTCGGTTCGCCCTCGGTGCCGCTCCTGTCAAAAACTGTCCACGCTCTCTCTCGGTGGCTGGATCTAAATTTGCTCTGTTCAGTCCTCGGACTTTTGTGGTTCTGTGAGCTCTCCCAGAAGAAATGTGTCAACTTGTCGCTCTGGGTCTGTATCAAAGTCAGTCAAAAATGCCTCCACAGCCGGGTTAATCTGTCATAAAATCCACCGTTACAGTATGTATTTTAACAAATCGTCGGTTCACTCAGGCAGAAAGATGATTTTGAAGAATTGCCATAAATAGCACATGACACAGAAACAGCTTCATACAATACATACAGTACAAGACAAAAAAACTAGACGAAATTCTCTGAATACGCATCTTTTTTTCACAGCTACATCCTGCTTCACATTTACTAAAAGATTAAATAGAGAGGACACAGAAGGTAGCATTAAAAAAATAAATAAAAAATTGCACATTGCATGAAAGAGCATAGAGATTATCCAGTCTGATCACGTGGGTATTTGAACAAAAGCACTCACTTTCAACTGACTTGAATAAACTAAACATTAAACTAAACTCTGGTCTTTTTTTAACATTGTTCCAGGTAAACAGGGCTGCATATTTTAAATATTTTTTTAATTGAAAGAGGGGGGGAATGACGAAGGTGAATGAGAGGATGGATGGATGTGTAGAAGGTTGGCTAAAGGGAGGTAGAGTTGATAGAGAGGGGAGGGGTGGGATAAACAGGAGAAGATGGTTTAAGAAGGTATTTAAAGGTGTCTTTGAGGTGTGGTCCTGAGCCCCCAAACCTAATTTAATTTACTGACTTCATGATTTAGCAGTTCAGTCCTTTTGTCATCCGGCCCAGTATGCGCTGAGTAAACTGGCACTAAAATAATCTCTGAGTCATCTCTGCCAGTTTGAGCAGGGTGCTTCTGAATACTTAATCAAATAGTTGGTAAAGTAAGTGAGATGAGAAAAGTTCTAAAGAGAGGTTGTTAATAGCACACTTAAATCTGCCAGGCCTGTTTGGGAAATGAATAAAGTTTTTGAGAACAACTTGTTTACACAGGGAGGAGGCTTTAGTAGCAAATTCCCTGCTCTTGATATCCAGCTTTAGTCGTAAGTAAGGTAAGGCTTGTTTTCATTCTTGTTGTGCATTATTAACGTACAGGCTTTGTGTTTAATATTATTTTGGGCCTTTAAGATGCAGAGGAAACACATTTTCCTGATACTGTGCAAGGACATCCATGAAACTAATTATCTGTGCGGGCCCTCAGGTAACACTTGGCCCCAATTAATGGCATAACAACAGGGTTTAAAGTGCTGCACCTGAGAAGCTCTTCATGTCTCGTTGGCTATGCTACCCTCTGGTTGATGTGTGTGATTGCTGTGATTTGGCCAATAATTAATTTCCTCACAGCCAGTTGTTTACGGAGTGAATAGAGACACCCTCCCTTGGTTTTACACAAAACCTAAAGACATTTTAATTAGTCTGACATTATTGTTCACTGTTCTCTCAATTAGTGATAATTGTTTTCAGCATATCATGTAATTTGCAGTGCTCTAACACATTATATGATGTTTGGAAAATGTACAACTTGTATAATAAAGTCATGAAGTTTGGTGGCAGGCTTTAGTACTTCATGACTTGGCATGCTGCCTGTTGTAATCAGGAACAGGTTTTCTGGCTTGAAGTGAGGTTGAGTTATGTTGAGTGGATTTCAGCTGTTTACATTTTGTGTTTCCTCTCCCATTTGGTCAGATTAGGTTCAGACAGTTTATATTATCCGTTGTTTGGTCCATATTGTGAGCAATGGAATGTCATGCCAGTAGAAGATTGCAGATTCATTTACTTGACTTCCCTCAAAAGCATGCAGCTTTAATTACCTACGCGGCCGATGTTTATTGAACTCTAAACATATTAAGAAATGTGTTGATAGTTAAAAGATTCATGACTTGATGTTTGGATTTAATTTACAATCTACTGGGATCATTTGGATGAGATTTAAGAGGGCTTTCCCACCTCTGCTAGACTACATTGTTCATCGCTGATATTGCTCAGCATCGCAGCACTCTCTGGCTCTCTCACATCCCACCAGTCTGTTTCCCTTGACAACCATATCTACTGTTCATAATTATGCAAATGATATGGATCTCTGGGCCAAATAGATGCTCATAAACAACCAACCCCTTCAACCAGCCCCGTGTTTGTCGATTCAAAGTGGCTATGATTACCATTGGAGGTGGAGGCGTGAGTTTAATTGAATGTCACAACTCATTTCTTTTTCTGTGTTTGCAAAAGGTCAGTTTTTAACACAACTCTGCACAAAGACACGTGGGTGTATAGTTCCCTTTTCAAATTTAAGCCTCCTACTCATCAAGAAATGGACAGAATTGCAAAGAGATTGACATTTCTGTTCCCTCCATTTTTCATTCCTACACTTCGGAAGACTCCTGTAGGGTCTATTTCTGTCGCGTCTACGGTCAGCGAAGTCATTTCTGGTCCATCAGTGCTAATACTTTAACCACCCAAACTGTTTTTCTTCTCACTCCCACTTCCATTTCCAGGCAGAACAAACAGTCCTTTCTTTCCTTCCATTTTTCCCTCATTTGTCCATCAGTGTAATTGCACTTTTTCCAGGAATAGAAAGGAGCTGCCACAGTATGTCAAGGAGCCGGTGGTTAAAGCGTCCCTCAGGACACCATTGGAGTTTCGGTTGTGAAGTTTAAGTCAGTTCACGCTCCAGTTGTGTCACCCCGTTACTTTTTGTAGACTTGGGCACACCACAAAAAAACTGTTTTTGTTTTTTTTATCTTTTATCTTTAGCATCTGAATCATTCACAGGGCTCATGCTCAAGCTAACGATGTCTTATCATCCCTGGGAAGATAGGGAATGTGTTTGGGATAAACAGAGATCTCCCCTGGGATGCCACTGGGACAAAAGATATTTTTGTATTTATGTAAAACTAAATCCAAAAGGATGCAATAAACTTGCTATCGATGGGGGGCAAAACTTATTTTCCTTGATAATGTGACTTTCGTAACAATGCGTTTTGAAATCGGCAGCAGAGCTTGTAGGCGGTTAGCTGTTCGCAGAAAGAGTCCTGCTGAGTGTTGCTAATGGAGCTAACAGCGCTAACAGCTAATGGAGCTAAAAACTAACACCACTAATCACAGGACCGAGAGTTTCCGGTCAGTCGAATATGAAGTGATAAACGGTGTATAGCTCCTCCAAAATACCCACGCTATTGTCCTGCCCCACCTATCTGGCAGAGCAAGTAAGTTAACACAACCACTAACTGTGCAAATACCGTGCGGTATACAGTGCTCTAAACTTAAACACGTTGGTCAGGTGGGAGAATAAGTAGTTGTTTGGCCCTCTCTGCCGTGCAGACTGCCATGATTCACTCTAATTATGTCCCACAGTTACTTCTTTCATCTCTTGCAGCACTAGTTCTGAACTTCAGTCAATTCAGTCCATCATCTAAAAGCATTTTCAAGCTGCAGCAAGGACGCCTCTCTCAATGCCGGCAGAGGAAGCCTTGAATGTGTTTTCAGTGCCTTGTCTGCTTCGTCCTCGTTCATAGCCTGTACCCTCTTGTTCTGTTTCCTTCTTTGCAAACCCTTTCTGTTGTCTGTCTTGTCAATCATCCATTCCTTTTTTTTTAAATGCAGAGACATGTGTGTCTTACTGAAGAGTCTTACCTGCTCAATAACTGGATAAGTTTAAGCGTACTTTGTCATTCTGGGAATATGCTTATTCCCTTTCTCGCCAAGAGTCAGATCCAAATGTTCAGAAATCAGCTGGCATCACCTCTGAAGCTCACTAATTAAAGGACGGAATTCACTTTCTTTTGAAGTTAGATAAGAAGATTGATACCATTCTTGTATTGTCAATTAAATATGAAGCAGCCAGGAGACGTGTTAGCTAAGTTTAGTACAAAGGCAGTAGCTCTGTCTGAAGTATTACATGGCAGGACTGATATTACTGTTGGT
Source organism: Chaetodon trifascialis (assembly GCF_039877785.1). Taxonomy (NCBI): domain Eukaryota; kingdom Metazoa; phylum Chordata; class Actinopteri; order Chaetodontiformes; family Chaetodontidae; genus Chaetodon; species Chaetodon trifascialis. Next base: position 13,585,728 of record NC_092077.1, on the reverse strand, counting down.
ATGTCATTAGGCCTACACTGAATGTGAGGGTGGCGCCAGCAGCCAAATAGGCCAGAAAATGGTTGATTTATGTTCCCAAAATGTCAAAAAATATTCCCCTATATCCCTTATATAAATATTCCATTTAACAGAGTTTGTGTTTTTTTAAAAAGAACTGGTCTCCTCATCACAACTTCTCAATGCTGTCAGGTGGACTTGTCCTCCAGCTGTCCTCAGGGCGTGCACCTTCATGTGTTTTTGGGGGAGGGGTTTTGGACAGAGGTCTGAAGGGAGGGGGTGAGTCTGGCTTAACCTCCCTGGATTCTTCAACTTTACCAGCTCCAGCTTTTATAAGGTAGTCACACATTTCCACCAATCTGTATCTTGCTGACAACATTTTCACTTCAGGGCTTTTGCTGTTTATTTCTGCTATGTTTTTTAATTTATTCAGTCTGTCACTTAGCTTTAATGCCAACCCACTGCACTGGAGGCAACCCAGCATTTCTCACAGCCCAAAAACCATCTTAATACTAAATATTGGATGAATAATAAGGTCCGATGTGGCTCCAGTTAGTCAATCTAACCTGTTTGTGCTAATTGCCTTGGTTTGGCATTTACCTATGAAGTCCCTCTTAAATTTCAGTGTATGGTACAGTGCGTGTTTGGAGGGCAGGGAGGAGTAACATGAAGATCAGACACATTGCATAAGCCTGACAAAAGCCCTCAACCTCATCCTCTATAAATTATCTCATCTCTGTCATTAGTCAATCTTATGAGTCTGCCTCAGTGTCAGGCTTGCTGCTAAAATGCTAATGCTAATGCTAATGCTAAAGCACACACAAACGCAGAAACACACACCTCTCTCTGTCTCGCCCCGTGCCGTGGTTGACTTAAATCGATGAACAGACTTCACTTCAGGCTATATTAATCTAAGACATTATATGAGTCAAATTAAAATCTAATTAAGAGCATTTGCTTTGGCTGTTCATGAGGACTGAGGGAAGCAGATGGAGGCGAAGAGGGGGAAGGATTGAGAGGTGAAAGTAATATGTGTTTTTTAAACAGTGAATGGTAATGTCAGGTGGTCCGCCCACCACTTCAGACTGAGATATCACAACATCTGTATGGAAAATTGTCCCAGATAACATATCTTAAAACTTCATTTATGGTTTTGTATGAAAAATCTGAACATCTACTGGATGAGATTTTGCTGGCACATTCATCAAGAAGAACTGTGAAAAACTTTTGTGAACCCTGAACTTTTCATCTTATAGACCATTATCATGTTAAAAGTTTAATTTGCTCGATATTTTGTACATGCAAAAATCATGATGTTCCCATCAGCCTCAGCTATGCTGCGTGTTTAATGCTAATTAGCAAATATTAGCATGATAACATACTAACTAAGACGACCATTGAGAACATACCTGATAAAACACCGGCATCTTAGCATTGTCATTAGTGTGCAGATTTAGCTCAAAATGTAGTGGTATTTTGTATCTATAGTACATTATGGTATGAACTGACTCTGAGGCACCTGGTTCATACCTTGTATTGCTGAGAGTTGAAAGTGATCCATCTCTCTTAATGCAAACATATCACTCTTTCTCTGTCTGCCCTTTTCTCTTTAGACTTTATCTTAAGCAAGCACAGAAGAACTGATCCTGGATCTTCATTTTGTTATCCTCCCGTGAAAAAAAGCTCCTTTTTGCTGCACTAATGATTCGTTCAGACACCATCTAAAGCTTGTATCATCATCATAGGTGAGGTATAAAAAGTGTTTCACATTTTGTAATTCTTGAATTTTTGGTAGCTTAGAGACGGAGACAGACAGAGAGAGAGAGAGGGAGGGAGAGAGAGAGAGAGAGAGGCAAATTACATGTGACAAAGGTCCTAGTCTGGAATCAAACCGAGGACGTCACAGCCACATGATAGGCGCCTTTAGCCAGCCCAGCCACCCACACAGGGATTATTGTCAAAAAAAAAAAAAAATTCAGATGTGGAGACACTAAAAAATTTAGTTCAACATGGCTGGGGTTGGTGGCTGACTTAATTTATGCTGATTAATCTGTACGGCTCACTAACACATTCCTCACAGTGCTCACTGATTTAGGCTTTGCTAAACAGCAGCATGATTCAAGTCAACATCACATATCATGTTTCATTTTTAGGTATTTGTTTCTTCATTTTTCACACTGTGTATCTCGGCATAAATAGACACAGGGTTTTGAGGCAGGCGTGCATGTTGTTTTGTGCAAGACAGAAGGAAAAAAAAGTCCTGTTTGTATGCTGTTGCCAGGTAGAGCTCTACAGGGATTTGGTTATGAGTGTGTGGCCGTGCATGTATGTGTGTATTTTGGAGAAATTACTATGGGAGGCCGTGTATTTACCCTGCATGGCAAAATCATTTTGTTGACTGTGTGGAAAATCAATGACATGTCTCTAACTCTGGCTGGCTCTGCAGAGCCTGGAGGCCGTCCACGAGGTCCACATGGTGGCGCTCTGACTCAACATCAAATCTCTCTTCAGGGGCCGCTGACACTTGCTCCTGTTCTCACCTGATTCTTTCCTCTCTTCCTCTTCTCTCTCCTCCATCACTGCCTCTTATGTCCTCTTGTGCTTCTCTCTGTTTTCCCTGTTCTGTTGACAGAGGCTGAATGTCACACCATCTGCCATGGCATGTTGCTGTGCTGGAGTCTACGAGGGGGAATGTTTTATCAGTGCTGCTCTTGGCATGGACTGTGGCCTGGCCTGGTTCGACTGCACTGGCCCCTCAGCAGGCACACACATATATATAAAAAAGAAAAAGTGCATATGAGCATATGAGTTGATATAAGGTGAAATTTTTAATTTTGAACTCTGAGCGGAATGAATTACATTTCTGTTTAGCCAAACTGATGGAGGGAGGTGGACGGGGGTGGAGAGAGAGAAAAAATAAACGAGAGCGAGAGTTGGTTAATTCTGTCTGAGCTGGAAGCCTCAGCCCCCAGTCAGAACATGGGGGCTTGTCTCTTCCAGTTCCAGAGAGTGCAGTGAAATGCCCTGTGGAGGAGATGCATGGGCAGCAACCAAAGGAGAGTCAGTGTGATCAGCACTCACATGCCTGTGTCAGGGGTGGGGGATTTTTAATAAGGGTATTCAAATCTGTTTGGTTGTGTTTGTGTATGTGATTTGTGTGTGTGTGTGTGTGTGTGTGTGTGTGTGTGCAGTTAGAAGAGAAGGAGTGTAGATTGGCTCTGATTAGGCTCAGCATCACAAACACACACATAGCCTACACACACGGTTATTTTTAGCCACTGTCGCACTCCTTGCCCAACCCCTGTGCTCTGTCTCTCTCAGCACAGACCCCCCCCAACCCCCACCCCCTCCATAGAGAAAGAGAAGGACAACGTTTCATCAGATTTTTTTTTTTTTTTTTTTTTTCTGGACACATCTTCTTTCCGCTGCTTTTTTCATCATCAAATCGCTGTAGGAATTATGCCATGGACAGAGACAACAGGGGACGGAGATGCAAGTTCATAAAGCTCAGGAAACAGAGTGAGATGGAGAAGAGGAAGGACGAAAATCAATCCTTCACCCTCCCTCCTCACATCCACCCGCCCTTCTCTTGGTCTCATTTTCTCCCTTATATACTGACTCTGACACACACATGCACAAAGATATTGATATGTGTGTCTTCCAAAGTGCCTCTCATTGTTGTGAACATGGCTATTGAACAGTGACCATTAATGTCCCGGCATAATCAATCACAATATCCATCATTTCCTGGGAGGTGCTTCTGTTAGTTTAAACGGTTTTAGAGCTTGTAGTTATTCTGTTAATTCACACAGAACATCTGCATATTTTCACCTTGCACAGTATCGATCGACCGGTTGGAAAAGCAAACCTATTACAAATGAAATCCCTTGGAGAGTGAGCCCGTCTGTACAGTAAATGAGGCTATTTCTATTTCGGTCATACCCTCACTTTTCCCATGTAACATGATGTCTGTGTGATCGATATGCGTTTGCGCTCCAACTGATATATTCAGCTTCAGTATTGCTAAAATTATCTGGCACCGCAGCTTTATCGACAGCTTCATCTTGCATCTCACTTGTCACATGGTTGGACACAAGGAAATATACATGTAGGCTAAGTGTATGTAATGCCAGTGACAACATCCCTGGGGGACAAATAAGGTGTCGTCCCTTCTGTCTGACTTGTGTGAACCATTTGCCACAGTCACATTGCAGTACTTATATACTGTATACTGCCACTCAGTCCTGCTGCAGCCCTGCTTTAAAACATATGCTAACCCTCTCTTTGTAATTGACAAATATGTATACAGACCATGAATGATATAGGAAGTATTTACAGTTATATGTATATGTTTAATGAATACAAAATAAAGAAAAGGTACTAAATTCTATATCCCCCAAATCATAAATAGTGCCTAGTGTCACATGCAATAAATAATTAGATGCAAAAATGTTACTTAAGCAAAACAAGAAATACAGTTAATTAGTGGGATAATATGTCTAGCAGATTTATATTCACGGCACAGAACATCCAGTTAATAACAATGTGAGGGCAATTAAACCATCATTACAATTATGGAGCAAAAATTACTGTGAGCCACCGAAGTAACCACTCTGAAAGAAATTGGCGCTCATAAAAACAGATGGGCTATTATTAATTACATGACATTACTTTAACAAATAAGAAATGGCAGTTTGCACTTTTATTATCTGAATCTGACATTATTTCAATGATTGCAGTGATTTTACCAGTGGTGATGAGTGACTAAGTATATATGCTCAAGCACTGTACTTCAGTTTTAGTTTGAGGTACATGCACTGTCTTGAGTATTTCTTCTTCTACACAACATTTCAAAATGTCATAGTTATCATAGTTTTTAATCCACTATTTCTCTCGAGTCATTTACTTGAGTAAGATGTATTAAGTAACTACTGCTGCGTGCGTTGGCCTAGTTTATAATAATGCACATCTTTTATTAACTGAGCTTATGCTTTTATGAGCTTTTATGTATTTTCTGATATGTAACTAGTAACTGTGGCTGTAAAATAAATGTAGTGGAGTATAGGTTTAAAAAAATTATTTTTATTATTATTACATTTTGATTGAGTAACTCAAGCTTCAATTAACGGTACCTGTAAGCTAACCGGAAGTGCGCCTACTTTAATTACTTCTGGCTAGTTAGCATGTGCGTATTAACTGCACGTTTTTTCATATTTTCAACCAATACTTCCGCAATGTAAGGTAAGTTAGGCCACTATAGCCGCTACAGAAACACTCCAGTTGATGTAGCTAAGCACTCTCGTCCACAGAGAAAGACGTGTAAGCAGCAAATGTAAAGGATAACGACTCTCAACAGCGTGTCAATGTTAGCTTACTTCATTTTTAGCTACACGTTAGAAGATTCCAGAAAGCAACCGGAGGGGAGGCAGGTGAAGCTGCGGGGTCTCAGGTGAGGCTTTGAACTGACTGTTTTCTCCCCTAACTGGTCATAGTTATCCATGATGTTGACAACTGTATTTATCAGTAAATGGTAAATGGTTTCTAAAACAAGTTTTCATTCATAAGCCTAAATCATGGACACCAGTGTATTAATTGCCCACTGATGATGCTAATGCCCTTTCCTAATATCTAATTTAATAAGGAAATACATTCGAGTAACGGTTATTTTGCTAAAGAAAATCCCTTCAACTGTTTTTGACTTATTTATAGTTATATATTAATCTATTAGGTGCAGAATACACAGTACCACTAACGTTAGCAGGGCAGAGACAAGAGGACAGAAAGAGAGCAACAGGGTCTCAGGTGAGTGCAATTGGGTTTCAACTTTATAAGTGTGCTATATTTAAGCTACCCCTCCTCATGGAATACCACATCACTTTGAGAAGTAGCTTTTATCATGAGTGCCACTTTACCTGCAGGGCTGCAGTAAGCCCTAAAATGCATGTTGCAGGCTGTAATGTTTTAAAGTGATAGTTTTCTAAGATCACCGGTTTTAAAGAGGAAAAGCCTTAAAACACACCTTTGTTTTATGAAGAACTTTGTTCTGTATAGTTCACCTTAGGGAACACACTGACGTAATTAATTTCACGAAATTGGCAAAAGTGACTTTGGCATTAGTTTGATGAGAGGTGCTGTATTTCCCAGTTCCTTGTGCCTTGAATTAGTGGTAGTAATGGCAGTAACAGGAGAGACATGTTGTAGTGTGTTGATCTGTGCTAATCTGACAGTGTGTCTGTTTTACTTTGGTATGTCTCTGTTTGTTTTTCCCCATCATGGGTTTTTATTGGCTGATACATTATGCGCTACTGGCTTCAGGTGATTTAGAGGCAACTTATTAAACTGCCAACATGTGCTCATGTTATCAGTAGTGTTGTTTTATAGTCTGGCTCAGTTCGAGTTCACTGACAGTAGGTACACTACATCCTTTGCTCCTTAAACTGTATCTATGAGTCTGTGTGCATGAGTATGCATGTATATGACATGTACGCCACAGCTCTTGCAGTCATTATTTGTTTTACATGTCAGCATGTCAGCTCTTTACTCAAGTATATTTTTGAGCGTGAGGAGCACCTCTGCTGCAGATGTCAAGTTGCCAGCTGCCTGGAAGATAAAGAAGCACCACCTGTCTTTTGAGCATGATGCCATAAAAATGGAGCCGAACCCAGAACAAGAAGCAGCTTCCAATGTTGGCCTGGCCACATCTGGCTGCATGTTTTATACCAAAATCTAAAAAAGGCAACAGTTATATGATGAAGTGCCTTCTGAAAAACACTGAGATCTCTGCTTGTATAAACTCCTCTTCTAACCTCCGCAAGCACATTGAAGTAAGTTGCACATACTGACCTGTAGGTGAAAATGTATTTAGCTAGCTAATGTTGCAATGTAAATTTTTCATTTGTCATGTTAGTCTTCGATATTATGATCATGACATTAACTTATCTTTTAGAAGTGGTCTGTTGGACTTTTAAATGGGTGTGCTTTAGAAAGCAGTTACCCTCACATACTGCCAACTTCAGCATTAACGTTTCAAGTGCTGTTTTTTAATTACTTTGTACTGGCCCACACACAGCCTAAAAATGTATTAAAATGAAAGTCCTTTGAGTAATTTATTATAGGGTACTTTTTTACTTTCCTTAGTAGGTTTGTCAAATGGTAAGCTGTTCTTTTGCTTGAGTCATATTTTTATGGCGGTAAATTTATGGCAGAAATGATCAGTTCTCTACCCACTGCTGCATTTCAGTCATTTCCCAAGAGAACATTATCACAAACAAGGAAATTTCTGATGTACTGTTACGGCTATATGCTGTACTCTGTCATTTTAGATTGTGACTGTGAATTGATCGTGAGTAGGAAGTGCTTGGTCAGAGCATAATCAAGTTTAATTAATTGTGGAAGAATTATTAGATGATTAATTGTACAGCCTCACTGTTACTTGAAGTGGGCTAATGGTGTCACAGAGACATTATTATTTGCTGACTAGGTGCTTTCACACCTAACCTGTTTGTTTCATTTAAAACGAATTCTGGTGTGTTTGCCTGGTTGGTCTCTCTCATCAGGGTTGATGTGAAAGCTGTCAGTCCAACACTGGTGTGGACTAAACAGCTGGGGCCAGACTGCCTCAAAAGGAGGAGGCAGTCTGCTTCGAAGCAAATGGACCCCCCACAGTTTTTAATGATAAGCTACAATAAGCAGAGGTGTGTTGTGTCCTGCTCTGTGTCATTTGGCAGTTCTTTTGTTTCTCCCACTCTGACATTGTCCACATTCCCAGCTATTTGTGCAACAACCAAGATATCCCAGAGGAAAGGTTGATTTGATTGATGAGTAGATCTTGTCATTGGTGCCATTGTAGACAGCAGGGACGTGATAGTATCACTGTCATTTTGTAACCATTAACACATAGATCAAAACCCTTTAGAGTTTGTGTTTTACTACAGGGTTCAAATTGTAAGCCCTTGGTGTCATGGTGCTTAGGAGTGACACTGATAGATCTGTGTGATTGAAAGATTAAGTAAATGAGTGTATTTCAGAGGAAGAAGTGGCCTGCAAGTACTTACTGATCCCTTATTGCCCAAAGACCCCTGGCTGTCATATAGCAGATAGGAGAGTTTGCTGCTTTTTTGATGCTAACAGCCACAGCTTAAAAATGATGGGAAAGCTTGTGCCACATACTGCCATAATTTCCCACTAAGCTCATTATTATCACCACATAAATCAATGTTTTGATCTCAAATAATGTTAGGTTTGAAAATGTTGATTTGTGGTGAGAACAAACACCCTTTGGAAACATTAAAACAGTGTGTGAAGCCAGTCTTTTATTTATGTTTTCCCCGGCTGCACCTGCTTCCATTAGTTGGTTTAGCTTATTTTTTCTGAAAGCAATTTTGAAGTCTTTCCCAAATGCTATTTTTTAATTGATTGAGTCTGGCTGGTATGATTAAATTAACATAAAAGTTTCCATTTAGTCCAAATTGAATGACTGGTTCAGTTATTAACAATTTTAGTCTTAATGCAGTTACTTGCCACATGTTTGTTAAGAGAAAGTTATTGGCTGCTGTAATCATTCCTCTGTTTCATACTGGCTGTGAAGGGATCTCCTCCTAATGTCACTGCACTATAAGAAATGAGTGACTTGTTATATGTAATATTACAGAAGACTAGGAAAGCTTGGAAATATTGTTATAAATAAGTTTAATTAAACAAACACCAAAACTTACTTGAATGATTAATTAGTGATCAAAATAGTTACTCATTAATTTTACTTTGTTATGTTGGTAAGAAGACTGTAACTTGATTTGGATCGTACCCTTGGCTGGACTTTGAAACAAGAATTTTTGTACAAGGACTCTGGATTATATCTCCCATCTTTTACAGTCTCTTTGTGTTAATAAGGGATCTCTTCAAGGTCAGAATAAATGAAGAGGAGGAAAGATCATAGCAACCAAGCACTAGCTAAAATGGAATTTGCTGAACTGAAAAGGTCCTCATTCAACATACTGTACAAAACCTATTTCTGAACACTAGATGCAGCGTCTGTGTGCGTAGTGGTCTGGTATTCTAACCTCAGCAACACATGAAGGATATAACTAGAACATACTGTCAAAGGCTGTTTGCAAGAGGCTAATTTTACTGTTTGGCGTATATCTCACACCTATCAACAGATGAACACACACACACACACACACACACACACACACACACACACACACACACACACACACACACACACACACACACACACACACACATACCAGCATCCTTAGGGAGTCAGTTCTAAGTTTGGGTGCTGCTAAGTCTTGCCAGGAAACCCTATACCTCTCATTGTCCCTGGGACGCAAGCACTTCACATATGACATTTGAAGAAAGCCGGTGCTGCTACAGGGTGGTGATGTCTGTGTAGATATCAACGATGTCGTTTTGTGCCTGTAAACGTGTGTCAAGGCTTCTGTGTCGTATTTAAAGGGATGTGTGCATTGGGTGTATAAAGGTCGACTGTGTACTGCATGTGTTCGTTAATTGAAAGTTTACGGTATTTACTGAGTGTGAAGCTAAACACGCAGCAAGGTGTGAGGTGTTTGATGCTGCAGGGTTCAGGAAGAGAATCAGAGGGATGCGAGCGCCTCACGGTGAACTCACACTTCCTGACTGTCAGGGGGAAGGTTGACAGGGTTGGCTGCAGGGAGGGTGACATTTGTCCAAAATAACCAATGGCCATTGTGCTGTATCTATGCTGTCGGGGGTGTAGCCAGGTGAAGCCACTTCAGATCTGTCCTTGTCAACTAAAGGCTCAAAGGTCATATCAGCAGTTGTTAGACTGAACATTTGAGGGCAGCCAAAGGTTGTGTGAGTGTTTACACGGTGCATTTAAACAAAGCATTTCAGCTATGCAAACAAAGGGTTTGAAAGGCAAGTAAAAAAAAACAAAACATAGATGATATAATTTTATGCTAATTCTGGCAAATGAGCTATTTGATTAGGAGACCTCTAAGGGCTTGAACTTGGCTGCCTCCTTGTATTATGATAGTATCTTTTGCCTGCATACCATTATGGGAATTGGGGAATTTCTGTAAACACACCTCTGTTGACCTCTTGGCCATGATGCCAAAATGAATAAACATGAGGGCTTTGTTACAACAAAGGGGCGAAGTGGCATGCTGGATCAGCTCTCTGTCTGCACCCAGCAAAGCCAGCCAAACTTTTCCCACTAGTTTTATTCCAGCCATGACTCTTTCCCATCACTGCTTCTTTGACATCTCACATTTTCCACAGAAATGCTTTACCCTTATCTCAGTAGCGAGATAAACACCACTATGCTCTGTTGGCTCCACATAATCTCACCTCACAGTGTTTGATTATTGCTAATTGACAAAAATAGATGCATAATAAATAGCAGGCATTCTGCATCCGTAATTAAGCCTGGGGAGTGAAAAATACTATTAAAAAGAATTCACCTCGCAGGCTTAAGCTCATGTTGTAGGCTCAGTTGCAATCAGTGTGTTATTTATGTTGTGTGCTCACAGAATGATTCATGACTGTACTAAAAAACAGCATGCAGAGGATTTTCTGGCACTATATGTGTAATGATAGATGTGTAAAACACCACATAAGGTCAATCTTAGTTAAGTCAACACCTCACTAAGTTAACACTTCACAAAAACATGATTAAGTCTCACTCAACCATATCTCCCAGAAATTGCTATACAAATACATTATTTTATTCTTTATGTATATAATGAGGAAAAGTTTTCAGTAAACACATGATGTTGAATAAAGCTGCAACGATCAGCCAGTTGACTTAAATTCCAACCATTCACAGACTACAGCGTCTAAAATCTGATATATGACGGTATATATGATATATGACTCATATATGACAGTAAATTGAATATCTTCAGGTTTCAGACTTTTAGCCAGACAAACAAGCAACTTGAAGACATTACTGTGGCTTCTGTATTTTAACATTTCGTAGACTAAACAGTTAATCAATCATCAGAAAATGCTTGGCAGATAAATCAGTAATAAAATTAATCAAAGTAATAAATGTTCTCTGTTGGCATATTTCACTTGTTTTCACAAAAAAATATTCACTCTTGTAAAACAGTATCACAGCAACTCAAGCATGGTCAAACTTTGGACATGGAATATAATATTCCTAATTATGTTTTCATTAATGTATAATCACCTGAAAATAAGAATCATTGTGCTTCGATACCTTGATGAGCTCTTTAATATTTGCAGAGGGAGTGCGTCTTCTTCCACGCAGTCGGCCGTGTTGCATCACCGTGTTGCTACAGTAGCCCAGAAAGGACAAACCAAACACTGGCTCAAGAGCACTTTTCACATTTTTTGCATTTTAGCAGCCACTGTAGGCGAGGGGTGAGGTGAGAGGTGTTCACCACTAAATTCCACTAAACCCTACACACTAGACCTTTAACTAAAACAGCCATAGTCCATGGAAGTTGTGCAATTCTCTTTTTACATTGGGTCTGACAAAAACTTACAACATGCAGGACTCAGGATGCAACCCTCTCTGTGATGTCAAGGGCCTATACTTTGTCAACCATTCACCAAAAAACAAAACAAAACATAGTGACAGAACATTGTGCAATTACATTTTGAGTTACTATTTTTTTTTTTTGGTTACTATTTTTTTGTCCCGTCAAGTGGTTGATACTACAAATATGTCTACATCATGATTACCTTTCTACCATTACTTCATGTTTTTATGTCCCCTAAAATAAATTTACTAGTAGTACTTCTTAGTGTTAATTAGAAATTAACCATTAGTTCATTAATGCCAGGAGAGTCCTCAAAAAGCTATTTTTAATCATCGAGTATAGAGCACATTTATATCAATGTTCATATCCATATATGATACTATGAACTAACACAGCCACACTAGATGCTCACCAGAAGACACTTAGATTTTTATTTACTGTACTGTGGTGTGTTGTGAGTCGCCAATGTTCATGTTGGCTTCCGCCGTGCATTCATTAGCTTCATTTCTAGCAGCTGCAAAATATTTATTTATTTTTTACCTTTTCAAGAATGAGCCAGTGGCTGCTGCTCACACTTTTCAAATAAACCACCTCTAAAAATTGACCCCATTCATGTGGCCAACTCCAATTGCTAAAGCAGGTAAAGGAACACCTTTGAAGGTTTTTGTCAGCAAACAAGCTTGTTTTGCTGAGATCACAAGATGACGAATAATGTTCTTATAATCACAGTGTTTAAGAAAGCAGACTTGTTATATCGACTCGTATTATTTTTTTGTCATAAAAATCTTTGCCCCTGTTTTCTCTGGCTCTTTGTTCAAGCCTCCACTTAAATTGAGCATTTTTTGGGACAACAGAGAGGCTGATGTTTTGGCTGTGAGCTTTCCTCAGAGTCTGAAATCACTATGTGGCCATCAGTAGGGGGCTGATGGTCCATCTGAGTGCTCTGTGTGAAGCACAGTCTCTTGTAGCTGAGGACTGAGAGTCTAAATGAGTGTTTTGAGGTGGAGGCAGGGAACACTTTGCTATTGATAGAACCCCCAATACACCTAAATGCACACTGAGCAAAACAAACTGGCGTACGGGCCTCTTAAGTGTGTGCTTGTCTGATTAATTGTTTGCTTGATGACAGAAAACAATGCCAGCATATAATTTCACTGATCACTGATTTGTGTTTACGAGAAAATAGGGCTGAGGCAGAAAATATAGCTTCTTAAAGGATAGTTTGTGACATACTGGGCCTGTGCCAAAGCCATGCAGCAGAGAGGGGTGCTTTTACCATGGAAACAGCACACTTGTTTGAATGGTCCCTCCCAGCAATTTCTTGTAATGCAATATTTCTGTATTTATTTTGTTGCCTGTTATGCATGATTTTTATTGACGTCAGAAGTTTGGTGTCATCAAATTGAATCATAATTTTCCATTATAATCGCAGACTATTCAACGTAAGTAAAGGCTTTTTTTCAATACTTTAAAAAAGATTATAGTCCTTGTGAGTGACCTTCCTCTCCACTACTACAAAAAAATGAAATGAAGTTGCCTGCCCAGTCTGTGTGTTTCGTGACACACCAGATTCATGGCTTGCTCTATCTCTATCCACATATTTCTTGACATTACAGAGAGAACATCTACGTGTACATGTGCTTAGATGTATACCTACGTTTGTTGTTTTAAAATAGATCATGTGGAAAAAAAACAGGGTGTCAGCAGTACTTAAATCAAACATTACATGACTGCATGCACATATGAAACAATAGCAATCTATTGAAGACAAAGTAAACTGTCGGTGAGGGCAGTTTACTTTGTCTTCATCTGCAAGTAAACACACACCAGGGTATCAATATAAAGCGTCAATAAAAATGTATCACGCAACACAACAGCTGACTCTTTCAGTAAATGTTGACTCAAAGCAGTGGGCTTTTTTTCTTAACTGTCATGTTTGTATAACATGTCATGTCCTTCAGCATATCCACTTATGAATTTCCGATGTAGAGGACGGGCACTTTGAAACATACTTCCCAGGGGATACTTGTTTGCTGAAACTCGCAATCGAAAGCAGACTAAGCGCCCTTGAAAGAGAAAGAAGTCAACGCTGCTTTGTCTTCACATAAGGGATAGTCACCTGAATTCATCACGATGGATTATTAAAAAAAAACAAAAGAAAACAAAAAAAAACAGCGAACACAGAAATGACTGCATTCCCTTCAAAGCAAAGGAGGATGAATGTGTTGCATCATGGCTGAAGCTTCACAAAGACCTCTATTGAAAAGGTAGTGCATAATTGAGTGACGGCAGCAGAGTCTAAAAAAGAAGCTCACTTCGTTATTTGCCAAGGTAGCATCTTTTCATCAAGGCAGAGAAGCAGCATGCCCTCCAGAGAGTCAGTAATAATGCACTGTCTTTATTAGGAAGATGGCTTTCATTCACTCTCTGAATGCCAGGGTCATGATAAAGCGTTGTTTGAATAAGTGCAACAAGCTTGATTGACTGTCCCAAATTCAGGCATATAGGACTTTCAAAAAGCACAAAATGCTTTATGCTCATCAGCCCATTTTGGCCATATTTTTTCCCTGCAGGAAGTTTTTGGCCTCTCTGAGGAATGCAATTTTAAACTTATCTAACCCTGCTGAAAGCTTCTCGCAAAAAAGCACCACTTTTTGAAGCTGTGCTTTCTTTCTTCGTGCTCATGCGGTGTAACTGTGACATGGACGGGTAAAATCAATGGACATTGTGCTTGATGGCATAAAACCCAATGCGGCAAAAACAAAACCAGCGTTCTGTTCATCAGCCAGCTCCCAAATCAATTTAATGCTGTCTACCATGTGATTCAAAGTTGGCTTCATTGAATATTCCGTGTTATCTGTAGAAAACAAAATGCCTCTCTGAGGAAACATCCCGCCTTGTCTCTAAAGACATTATCTTGTGTGCAGATATGAATACAGTACATATACTAGAAGCACACAATTGTAGTAATCTTTTCAGTTGGCATGTGTAGTCTGGAGGCTCGCCTCCTGTGGGAGATCCACACTTATTAAAAAACACAAAAGAGAATAGTTTCAGCTCTGAGGAAGATGACAAACTCTCACAACTGACATGAATACTCAGACAGCAACAAGCACGTACCCCTTATTTCAGTTTTTGAATCATTGTCCTCATTACCATATGCAAATGAGCAGCATGTATTAACATCTGGGTTGGCTAACGACCGGGCTGTTTGGGATGATTGGTTTGGATTGAGTTCACAGTGCTTCATTTGCTCGTGGTTCTTTGGGACACTGTCGGTCGGGCCCAGGAGGAGCGTTGTCGGAAAAGATGGATTATACTTCTGGATGAGCAAGATCATTTTCTTGTACTACTTTGAGAGATTCAACAGAGAAACTGGGTGTAGGGAATGACTTCATCATATTGCACTCATCCGCAATGAAAGCCAGTCAGGATTGGATCAGCTTAAACAGATTTAGGCATCAGAATCAGTCCTCGGAGTTAAGCAGTCCGTCTCTCTTTTTATAGAAGCCTTATTGTGAAATACGATTGAGTATTACTGATTAATAGATGAATACTGTCTGCATTCAGTGTTACTTGTTTTTGTCCTAACAGTGAAGGTTGTTGAATATCATATAAAGCAGTCCCTATGTTAAATCTGTAATTGCTTTATGTAATTTTTAGATACAAAAATTGCAATGTTTGATCCCCAGCTCCTCATGTCCACGTGTTGAAATGTTCTTGGGCAAAACACTGAACCCCAAATTTCTCCGTGCCTTGCATGGTAGCTTGTTGCCACAGATGTGTATGAATGGGTGAATATGATTCAAAGTGTAAAACGCTTTGAATAAAAACGCTATATACTATAAATGCATTACCATTAGTCTCAGCTCTACTTTGTGTTTAGCTAATTAGCAAACATTAGCTTTCTACCAGCTTCACAGAGCGCTACACTACAGACTTTCAGAAAATTATGAAAGTTGCCCATTTCCCACTGCCTCTGGTGACATCTTTGTACATCCACGTATTTACAATATAATGAAATTTGTTATATAGCTTTATATATGTTATAATAGGAGCAACAAATCCTCATATTTGAGAAGCTGGAGCATGCAAATGTCTCATATTTTTCTTGATTAATGACGTAAACCATTAATCATTCAATTATCCAGTAATGTTTTGACAATTGAGTGATGAATATAACAGTATTATGTATGATATTATAAATAATATTATGATCTTGATAAAGCTAGTACGAGCTTATACTTCCACTCAGCCTTCTCTCTGAATATAAAACTGATTCCCTACATTCAAGGCAGGAGGGTTGGGACCGGCAACCAAGTCTGATGTGGTATTACAATACTTAAATAAAAACTCAGCACTTAAATTCCATTGAAAACATCCATTGTTGATGAACCTTACATTTCTGGCAGATATTTGAAAGCGGCTTAAGGGCTCTATAGACATAGTCGCTCATATTTGCGAATCCGAGCATGGAAATTTGCATGTCTGAGCTCACCCAATACGGATGAGTCTGCTCAACCCAATGGAGCCTGCACTCTATAAAGAGCCTCCCCAATGCTGCTCTTCATCCACTAAGTTTTCACTGAATAACTTATTGTCTTTTATGAATTTAGAGAGCTTGACCGAGAACCTTTGTTTACTGCCCTTTTCTGTGGTAATTCAGCTGAACAGCTGAGCAAAACCCCGGCCACTTTTTATACATTTTGCTTTCTGTCAGTGGCAAAGAATCAATGCAAATGAATTAGCTCATAGACACTCTTCACTCTAAGAGTTTAATCAACTAAATCCTGAGTAAATGCTACTGAAGATTGGTGAGCATCGGCGATCGTAACCCTGTCAAAGTCACACTCTTTTGAATGTCACTGTCTGTGTTCCTTTGCTCTATTTTCTACACAGAGCATCCACCAGGGGAGTTGCTCCACATTTTATTCTTAGCATTTATTCTCTCCAGGCCCCAGCGATGATGTTCTTGATGTGAGAATACCAAAGGTTCACGGTTCATCTGTCACACACATCGACCTCGGACCACCCACTATGTATCTCCTACCTCTCCTTTAATGTCAGTGGACTCTAAATTCCCAAATGTACAGAAATTTATGTCGGTTGTTTCACAAGTACAGTATAGCAATGCATGGATAGAAATAAGACGTGTATGAATGAATTACACCTAAATCTGTTCCAGCTCTTTCTCATACAAGCGCGCACACACACACACACACACACACACACACACACACACACACACGGGGCCGTCCCTCGATGTGTGCTGCATGTCTGTGAAGTGAGTCCATGCTAAGAAAAGCTCCTGCATCCATTGATTTCTCCGATCTATTTTCCTTTCTAGCTCATCCCCACCACTGAGTGCACCGCTATTTCCTTCACAGTGTCGTGGTGACATGTAAAGACACATGTGGCGTCGCTGACGTTGTGTGTTCTAGACAGATTACCAGTCCTGAAATAGATCAACCTTTTTGTATTTCTCTCCCCCTGTCACCCCTTCATTCCCATTTATCTACTGTATCTGTCGCACTGTCTTCGTGTCTCACACTTTGGGCTGTTTTTGCAATCAAATAAGATGGATTACACCAATGCTGGGTGAGATTGTGTGGAATTATGGATTTGTATCAAAGGTCACAACTGTCTTATGTCTTCTAAGGATTAAATGCAGTATTGCAAGTCTGTAGGGACAACACTGACGGGGATAAAAGGAACAGCACTGTAAATCTGACCCAGACTGGCCCATTGTGGCCGATCCACAGATACTCCACACTTGTATCTACTTTTCATAGTATATGGATGTTACTCGAGATAACCTGTAACCTGCTGTTTATGTATCATTCACTAAGACCTTTTAAATTAGTTTTAAAGCAAAACTTTTTGTTGATTTTCAAAACTCAAAACCAACCCAAAGGTTGTTCTTAATCGTGGCTTATAACAAATTGTCAAACCATTAGTAAATCATTTATTGATCATTGATAGCATTTGTTATAACTTGTGGTAAAGGGGAACCTTATTAGAAAGCAGTTCCAACTTATGTATATGGATATAATAAGAGATGTATGACTTTTACAAATTGTCTTATTTTAAATTATTTGGCATGTGATTACGTATATACATTTGCATTTTTGACGTGTGTATTAAAATACACAAATATTTAAGAAAACCTTCCCTTTCAGAAAAGAACTGTTGATTAACTTTGACAACAATTTGAGTTGCTGCTGACCCTAGCCTAGCCCAAGTCACAGTCGCAGACGTCACAGTTGTATGGTATGCATCTTAGACCATACCTCAATTTTTAACCCATATGAGATGTGAAATATGTTTCTCTGTACTGTATGTCTCAAGGAGAAAGGAAGAGATAAGAGAATAAAAGCAGAGAGCATCTACATGGAGAGGCGTAAAACAGAGTGGATGGGGACAGAGTTGAAACTGAAGTGCTTGGCACTCTGACAGCTGGTATTGTCAACTTGGAGACAGCCCCCCCACCACCACCCACCCACCTGCCTCAACTATGCCAAGGAAAACTAATTACCAGCATGTCAGATCTCTAGCTAGCAGCACATACTGCCTTAGCTAATGTAACACCCTGCCTTCATTGCAGAACAATGCTTGAGATGTGTCGTTGACCTGGCAGAACATGTGTGAAAGGAAGGCATTTCCAACCAGCCTCATTCAGATACAGCTTAGAGGGGAATTCAGTTTCATGACGTGACATTTAATTGAGTCAAGCTTGTCCTCTTAGCCGTTTGTTCGCCACGATTCCTGACTGACATCCTGAAAGTGGAGAGTGAAGAGATTGTCTTATGTAATACTGAAATGTGTGTGAGGCAAGTTAACAGTCTCTCGCTCTCTCTCTGTGAGATGAAATGCTAAGGTAAAAGGGGTCGCTGACTCTCGTTGCTGCTTTGAGGTTAAATTTACTATCTCACCACCCATGATTATGAAATGCAATTTCATCAAATATAACAGGGGACGCTCATAATGCTGCTTTGATTCACTAAATTATTTAATCCACTGCAAAGGACATTGTGTGCACACACATGCACACACAATATATCTCGGTGCCTTAATGATATCTGGCAAAAACCCTGGAAATGGAAACGCTCCTGTTTGGCTCCATTTAAGTGTTTCTTTCATTCAGGTCTTCCTTTTATTGATGTTGGCTAGAACTTTTAACTGTCAACCTTGCAACATAAGCTTGTGAAAATAATGGTTTGAGATGAAAAGCTATTCCAATACATCCTGAAGAGGACATGTACATCAAATTTCATGGCAAAACATGCAATAGTTGTCCAGACATTTAACTGAAAACCACAAATGTAAAACTCATGGCTTGAGATAAAGTTAGGGGATCACCAAAGTGATCAAGATTTCATTGTCTGGGCATCATGAATACGATCCAGCATATAATTAGCTCGAAGTTGGCACAGGCTAAGATATATTGTGGAGTGAACATTTGTTCCATTTCATTTGCTGTGTCTTGGTAGCTCGACTGATGTGCTGATGTACTGAAGGCAGTTGCATGTTGTTAGTCAGCAGGTAGCCTTACCTTTATTTATAATTTCTCCATCTATGTTGTTTAGGATTATCTGTTAAGCGTAGCTTGCTGATTTCCTCCATTTTATGTTAGGCCAGAGAACAACATTAGCCTAGTTTACTGATAGGGCAACAGGGCATGCAGACAGTATTTTTGAATTTTAGGACCTTTACCTGCCACAGAGACAGTTTTGAATTCGGATCATGACATGATTGTTTAAGTTCTTCCCACGTTCAGTGAACCCACAGATAAACACAAATGTTGCTGTTAATCCTGAGTTCCCTGCAATGAGTTTATCTTTTGTTTCTGTTGTATTAGTTGTTGCTGCGTTATGATGAGGAAAAAAATACAGACTGTTCCTACACAATCAAGGAGGAATTACTGATTTATTCATTCACTGCATCACATCCTGCCTGTATATAATTGTACAGTTGCTAAATTATTTACAGCATGGAAAAAATTATTTTCCATCACAGGCACCGCACAATGGCTTTATGTGTGAAAAGGTGACCATGACAAATTGTTTTGTTCCCAATCTACTGTCTACCATCTAAGTTCACAAAGGTCTGGGCCTTGTGATAAAACCTGCTGTCACTGGGAGAGTGTGGGTGGTGTCAGTTTTAAGCATATCATCTGTCAGCGCACACATGCTGTAGATACACACACACACACACACACACACACACACACACACACACACACACACACACACGCACACACATACTGCTTCCCTGCACTCATTTTGGCATCCAAGGCCAGGGGATAATAGTGTCACTGTGTGTAAGGTTTGCATGCGTGCGTATGTGTTCGTGTGTGCTCCAAACCTGCCTCCAGGCTGCATGAGTGTGTGCTTTTGTGCTTGTGCGTGTTATGTGCTGTTGGCAGGGGAGACAGCCAGACACATGGCACATGGCAAGTGTGTAAGCAAGTCCCAGAAACACCTGAGCCCCAGTGTTTGCGTGTGTGTGTAGGTGGGTTCTCTTGTTGAAGGGTGAGCTTCAGCTCCTCGCTGCAGCACCTGTCACTCGGTGTTGATGGTCAATCCTGCTATTCTTACCAGCTTCACACTAATTGGTTATTAGTATCCTGCCAGCTCATTCTATAGGAAATCCTTTACAGAAATCTCTTTGGTTGGTGGTATTGCTAGTCATCATACCACTTCTCTACAACTGTACATCTGCTCTAGTTGTGTTCAGTAAATCTCTAAGGGTTTTGCAATTACCCTCTTTACCACAGCTGTAAAAACACAGCAGCTTCATTCCAGCTGAATGGTAATCCATACATGGAAGTTAATATTTTTTAAGCATGGGCAATGTAAATAAAATCCTCATGCATGGTATGCAATAACAACAAGGATAGAAAATGAATGTAAAATAAGAGATTGAGAATAAAACGTACTTGAGAATAACAGCAACAATATGATGAAAATAAGGATGAAAATAGAATATAGTGAATGCATAAGATGGAGAATAAAGTCCACTGAATAACAGTAATAAAGTAAAAAATAGAATACAAAGAAAAAAAAATACAGCCTTTCAAAAGAAGTGCAGCAGTGCAAGTGAAAGGTTTCAGGTCTGTATCAGGAAAAGTCCCTGCTAATCAAAGGCTAAAGTGAGGAGATAAGTGTTCTTAGCTTTCTTTTTAAGATATATTTATTTTGTTTCCCTGATATTGTGATATAGTTAGTGTGTTCCAGAGCTTCAGGGTGTGGTAGACAAAGGCCTTGACTGTCTTTTGACTGTTGATGGGAACCTCCATTAAACCAGCAGCAGACGACTGTAGTGTTCCTGAAGGCAAAAAGGGAACAAGGGAGTTAGCAGTGTAACTTAGTTCTCGCCCATTAGGGGCTTTGTTTATAAGGAGGAAGACCTTATAATCAATTCTAAATGTTACAGGAAGCCAGTACAGAGCAGCTAAAACTGGACTAATGTGCTCTCTCCTCTTGGTCCTTGTTAATAGCCAATCTGCAGGGTTTTAAATGAGCTGAAGTCTCTAAGTGCTTTTTTTCGGAGACCAGTTAAAACGTGTATTACAGTAATGGAGGTGGTTTGAAATAAAGGCATGAATCAGTCTTTCATTTCCAGGAAAATCAATTGCAAATTATTTAAAAGTATTTTATAGGGCAATTTTCATTAAAGAGAGGTCAAGAATCAACTACACACGGGTCTCCAGTCAGGAATCCAAGCAGGGATGGTGCAAATATGGTATTGGTCTCGACAACACCTCAAAAATACCTTCAGAATATCTGTTATGGCAATATCTGAGCCATAGCTAAGAATTCCCATCCCCTTACCATTACCATTTGGCTGAGGCTGTTTGCACCCTGACCTCCTCTTCCCCAATATATTGCTATTACTGTTGTCCATAAGGCACTGTAAGTCTGTACAGTGGTACATAATCATTTTGTGCTCACAGCATCCCGATGTGAATGCTTGCTTTCTTTCTGTATTTTATTATTCCTTTATACATAAAGGCTTTGTAGTTGAATGTGGTGATTTGATGTTTGATGATTTTATCGCTTCATTTTGGTTAGTGTTTGTGATGCCCTGAAGTTTTATCTGAGCTCACCAAAGCAAGTTCCTGTTATCTCTGCTGAAATATTAATACCTGAAATAGTTCCAACACAAACCAAAGTGAGTGCAGTGAATGCAAACTGTGATTACATATTCACACTGATTGAGTCTGTTATCAAAAATGAATGAAAAAGTTGTGCAATTCTCTTACATGAGAAAACCTTCGTCTTAGTTCAATAGTTAATTCACACCCTCATACAAAGTATTTTCAAATCACATTTGATGGTGTGATAGTAGTTCTAGCATGACTGACACGCTAATTTTATATATTTATCAATAATTAGAGCATGGATTTTGAAACTGTCTTTTTAGATTGATGCAGCACGGTAGTTTGTTTCAGTGTGTTTTGCATTTAAAAGAAAAAAATGAAAAATATATACTGTCATTTCCTGAAATGTCATCATCTGCTTTGATACAGAGGGCAGCTTGCATGCTGCTGTGCATAAACCAGCTCTAAATTCTAAGAATAGACCTTAAAACCCTCCTCTGCTAAACCGGAAGCCTCTATATTTAACTCATCTAAGTCTGGTTACCATGACAAATGAGGGACATGCATCCCATATTGCATTACGGGGGCACTGTTATGGACTCCTATCTGGCCTGAAATTGGTTTGAAGATCAGATCAATAGATTCTAGACCTGGGAAGGTCATCAATATCATTACACTCAAACAATGATGATGCCATAAAGCTCTGGTGCATTAGTCAATCTTGGATGTTAGCTGTAGCGTCAGTGTCCAATAGGATTTATCCACCTCATGACTGCTGACGCAATTTCTGTTCGTCTTATAGGCCACTGTAATTCAGTTCATTACACGAGAAAAGGCACCACACTACAGAATATGAAGGGAAAAGTACAAATTGCTCCAAAAATGTTTAAAACATGCTTTGATGTCATATTTAGGTCAGCTTATTCACAGTCACTGCTAAAAAAAAAATCAAAATCTGCCTCCGGCGATAAGACACACGTTGCAGTTACAATGTGTGTGTATTTATGTGTGTGCGAAATATTATTTCTAGTGTTGGGAGGACTATAAATATTCTGCTAATAATCCCCTCCACCCTCCGGCTGCTGAATGAATGCTGCTCCAGCCAAGTGTTTTGTATTCTGACAGTTTTCTTCCTGATGTTGGCTTGGAACTTCAGATGACTTCTGCAAGGCAACCTAAACATATATTGACATTTGAACATAGTGTGTATGTATGCAACATGAGTGGATGACATATTCATATCTAATACTGTCATGTAAATATACTTAATCAGAAGTGGACATCCTGCGTTGAAAAGCATACTGAGTACATAAGTATTATCAGAAAAATGTACTTTGCTATCAAAAATAAAAGATCTCAAACTACAGAAAACTTCATCTGAGAGTCATATTATTGTACATCATGTAATTGAATAATTATTACTTATACATTAATGTTTGTTTGGTAGTTTAACCTATAACATGTCATATTTCACAACTTGACAATTTTTTTTTTTCTGTGAAGTCTTTATTAGTAAAGCCAGTCATTATTCTATAAAGTATATACCAGTGATAGTGGTAACATAAAAAGATTTCCCTGGGGGGAATAACTTGCTACATGTAACAGCGTTACATAATTGAAATACAAAATAAACGGAATTGTAATCTTTTACAGTTACTGAGGAAAAATACGGGATTAAATTACAGTGACTAATCAAAATGCTGGTGATTACAAAGGAGCGACATCTGAATCTATTTTATTTGGTAAAAACATCTTCTGTACAATAAAACATTCATTCCGTCAGTTTGTATTCACTGTGCAGGAATGCCTTCTTTTGCAACATTTCCAGACAGCACAGGTCAGAAAAGCCTTTGGGATAAATCTGAGTAGGATGGCTCACAAGGAGCTGTCTCTACATCTCTGAGCAGTGTGCGCTCAAATTTTGAGCTTTGTTTTTGATTGTTTGAGTTTGCACCGCCTCTCGTCTGCCATTGATGCAAATCAGCGTGCATTGCTCAAGGCAATCTGAGTCACCCAGCCGGCCACATCAAGGCGGCTGGCCATGTCGTTAGACAAGAACGCCTTTCAGTGCTGGAGATTCAACAGCATTTTCCCTCTGAAGTCAGAAAAGGGCTCTGACATTACTGTACACTATAAAGCTGTGTATATTGAAAATGCTGTCAATATTGAAATTCTCAATGTCAAACTTGAGGAAAAATCTACAGTCAGTCACATAGAATAGAGTCAATGTAAAACAAAACATTTGTTGGAAAAGGAATCAGAAAGTAATCATTGTTATTTTATGGATTTTTGAAGGAAACAGTAACTCAAAACTCTCTATGATCATTGGATTTACAATTACCATGTGATCACTGCCCTCCAGGAGACACATCAGTTTGTAATGTGTGTGGGCATACAATTTGAGTGAAAATCTGTGTATTTCTTATTTTAGTTTTCTAATTGAAAATAAGTGGAAACCTAAAAACTTAGAGAATTTTTGACAATGACGTTTCTTAAGGCTTTGAAAACCATTAGTCTGCGTCTGTCTGAAACTCTGTGTGCTTTGACCTATTTTGTGTGGCCATCAAAGTCTGTAAAAAGAAAAATCCCAATCTGTAGAAACACATGCTGCTTTAACCCTCGAGCCCCATGATAGTATAAAACGGGCTTGATGTTTTAACACAATAACATCTGCGTGAGTCAGTTGATGTGGAATGACTTCAGACACAAACTTGTTGCATTGTAGTGATGCATTTGTGTTTTGATAGTCTTAGAAGGTCTGGTCCACATCTGGAGCTTAATACCAGCTCTCATTTATATGATCATTCTCTCAGATAGGACCAAATGACATTTACTCCCTTAAATCTATCAGAAAAAAATCTTTAATGTCCTTGAGTTTTGTACAGGTCTCCCAAGTTATCACGATCAGATTAGAGGTGCTCTGTCTTCCTTTGATTCAGCTCGAACCCAGGGAGATAAAGAGCAGCGATTCAGATCATCGGGCTGTCAGATTGGAGCCATAGTGGAGAACGAATTCAAGACAACTGCTGGTGTGCAGGAGGGATGATAAAAACATCACTGCAGGGGAGAGACAGTGGGTGGCTGTGATGTGAGTGTGTGTGTGTGTGTGTGTGTGTGTGTGAAGGTAAGATGAATAACACCAAACATGTACTAGGATTACAGTGATCTGAGTATATTAAATTGGTCACTTTAATGTGTTGGTGTTTGTGTAGAAAATATGAAAAATATTGGATCAAAGAGGCACATTTGACTGAGATTATAATCATGTTTTATCTTGTGAGTGTGCGTCATTGTACACAGTTTGCAATACTTTCAGATGATAACTATGCTATTCAAATGAGTCTGTAAGCGGAGTACATTGTTCATTTAGCGTCATATTCCATGTATTTTGGAGACAAAGTAATTGAGAGAAATCAGATTATGTTAGATCAACACAAAGGATTATATTGCTGGGTCAAATCTCGAGCGGGTGCTCAGTAATCCGTAACAGATTACATTTTAAAAGGAGCCTGTACCACGCGCGGGTGGATGTGTGGTGGAGATTGGAAGCGGTTTGGAAATGAGAGCCATGTCAGTGGGGCTGCAGGAGCAGATGATAAAAATTGGTTCTGACTGTGCTCAGTTCTCACATCCACCTCCTGCCTGGCGTCTGCGTCTACTTGACCATTATGAGCGTACAGGTAGGACACAGCCAGAGCAGAGCAGAGCGAGTGAGGCAGACGGGGTGTGAGAAAGACAAAAATCAAAAGTCTGGAGGAGAGAGGAAAAGTGCATACCACACACAAGAATATACAGTAATTGAAGCAAAGTTTACATTTGTTCTTTGGAGAATATTTTGGTGGATGTTAAACAGAAATGCTCTGTTTTGCTCTGATCAACAGTCTAAAACTGAAATTATATAACACAGAGACAAGCATCAGATCCTTCTGAAGTGTGAAACAGCAAATATTTTAGACTTTTGCATGATAAATGCCAATTAATCTGCTATCAAAATTGGGCATTAAGTGTGCCAGTTGGCTATTTGATTAATTGCTCTTGCTGTATTTCCATATATGTAATCTTAGAAATCATTCTCTCCTTTTTGCCTTTTATTTATATCCACTTGGCTTGGTGTCCAGAAAATCAAACACGTTGCCTGATCATGACATGGAAGGTGAGCCTGAGGCGGCACAGGTATCTGATGCACACGATCACATCAAAAAGAAGCAAAACAACAATAAATGAGAACAAAAATTGTTGTCAGTATGCTTCAAATAATTGGAGGGACGGCAACCAACAAATATTTGTAACTATCTGAAGGTGATTGATCTGACAAGCATGGCCACCGCTTGCAGCAGTTGGCCAGGTGTTCAGAGCAGAGACAGTAGGCAGGAAACGCAGCTACTTTTGTCTTTTTTTTTTGCGGATGTACAAATTTGTGCAACACCTTGAATGCCTTTGAGGAAACACTGAAAGAGTGCATCATTATCCCTGTTTGAACGATGTTTGTGTCTGCAATAGCGGGCTTAACAGCAGGGGTTAGCTTTGTCTTGTGTTTTTATATTTATGAATTGCCAGATTAAACCGTCTCGTTAGCTGAATACGGCCTGAGGGTCGGATGTTCCTCACCCCTCACCCCTGTTTGCAGCTAAACATTGTCTTCAGACGCGGACAGATGGCAAATCGTATGGATTAATTCATTTCAAGCACACGTCGGCCTTAACTACACCAACATGCTACTGTCCAGTTCGAGCTCATTGACTGTAGCTGTAGCTGTTTGGACTTCATGCAGCAGCGTCTCAAAAAAGCTTGGCAGAAATCATTTTTCCTCAGCAACAAATGAGAGAATGAGGCTAAACTGCCCTTTAGTCGTACTTTGAT